>NW_024429180.1:49831107-50471940 GCF_017639785.1 Mesocricetus auratus | reverse complement strand
ATGTGAGTGTCAGTGAGTAGGCCTGGGCAACCTATGGGGCCCTGAGCAGTGGATCAGTGTTTATCCCTGGAATACAAACAGACATCGTGTGCCCATAGCACAAAGAGGGATGCTCTCTCAGCCTGGACTCTTAGGGGAGTGCCTAGAGCCTACCCTGAGTGAAATGACAGACTCTAGATATCCCCTATGTGGAAGGAATTGGCAATAGGGTGGGAGGCGGGTGTGTGTGTGTGTGTGTGTGTGTGTGTGTGTGTGTGTGTGTGTGTGTGTGTGTGTGTGTGTGAGAGTGAGTGAACTGGGATTGACATGTAAAACAAGCTATTTAAAATTAAAATAAAAAATTAAAAAATAAAGTAACGGCAGGCAAATCCAATGGTACTTTAGTACAAACCATGACGTGACTTCAAAGCATATGGATAGTCTTGAATTCTGGCTGCCATCAATTCCTTTAAAGCAGAACAAAAACCTAGCCAGTTTTACTTGAGATTGTGCTTGATGGAGAAAAGTTACTTTTATTAAATCTTAACTATGAGGACCAGAGAGATGGCTCAAGCCCAATGACCTGAGTATGATACTTGAGACACACATGGTGGAAGGAGAGAACCCACTCCCACATGTTACTTTCTGGCATGCACACAATAAGATTTTGGAATAAAAACACTGCATGTGACAATATGAGAATTATAAAATACTTTTGCAGACCAATGGGTTTTCACTTACCAGGGAAGGAATGTTCAGAAAAGACTAGATTACAACAATGCAACTAACTTTAACAAAACTACCACTTGCAGAATACCCACAACAATCTCAAAAGGCTATCAAAAAACTCTTCCCTTTTCATGACAATATTTGTATCAGACCAGATTTTGTTTAGATAACCATATTCAACACAATGTATCATCATAGGCTAAATATGAAAGTAAACAAGCTGTACTCTATGAAGCTAGATTTTAAAGAAATTTACAAAAACTGAAATACTAGGTTGAGGTAGGTGAGTGCTTAAGGTCAGTCTGGGCTATATATACTAAGTCAGTCTCAAAACCAACAATCCCACCTGCTCCAACACAGACAGAGACAGACAGACACAGACACACACACACACCCCTCCCCTACCCCAGCCCATCGTCTCTGAAGTACTCGGATTATATAGGTATAAACCATCAGTCCCAGCTTTGTTTTTCAATTATCAGTTGGCTGGTTTGCTGCAGTGTGAAGGTCAAAGGGCAACCTGTAGGAGTCAGTTCTCTTTTTCCACCATGTGGACCCTGAGGATCTGTGGTGGTTTGAAAGAAAATGGCCCCCAAAGGGAGCTGTGGCATTGTGCGAATAGGTGTGTCACTGTGGAGGTAGGCTCTGATGTCTCATCATACATGCTTAACTTCACCCAGTGAGTCAGTGGAGTTCCTGTCTTCTCGTCAAGATGTAGCCAGTCTGCCTGCATCCTGCCATGCTCCCCATCAGAATGATAATGGACTGAGTCTCTGAAACTCTAAGTTATCACCTCAATTAAATGTTTTCTTTGTAAGAGTTGCTGGGGTCATGGTGTCTTTTCACAGCAATTAAAAAAACTCTAAAGCTGGGTAGTGGTGGCACACACCTTTGATCTCAGCAGAGGCAGGCGGATCTCTGTGAGTTTGAGGCCAGCCTGGTCTAAAGAGCAAGTTCCAGGACAGGTTTCCAAGCTACACAGAGAAATCCTGTCTCAAAAAACAACAACAACAAAAATCCTCTAAGACAGGATCAAACTCAGATCCATAAGACTTGGCAACAAGTGTCTGATGAACTACTTCTCGGCCAGGGTAAACCTCAATTCTTTAATTTTTAATTATGTGTATATATTTATGTGGATACGTACACACAGATACAGGTGCCCTTGGAGTCTACAACAGTGTGTTGGATCCCTGGGAACTGGAGTTATAGACAATTGTGAGTCACCTCTGAGAACCAAACTCTTTGCAACCTTGACATTTTTATTTTGGGATCAGAGTAAAGGTAGATTTATTAAGAAAAAGTAAGAATTCCCAAGAGTGGGAGGGGCTCTAAGGAGAGAATATTCCCTTTACATTCTTCTTAACTCACTGAGCAACCTCTTCAGGCCCATCTCAATTATTTTCCTTGCCAGCTTTCAAGACAATACATTGATTCCCTACCTTGCTTGAAGATGAACAATTATTTTATTATGCTTTTAGAGTATCATTTAAGAATTCATGGACTTCGGCCCAAATGTTTAGTTAACAAACTTAGATCAAATGTATTTCCTAATATGTTCTTAAAAATGCTTAAATGAGAACTCTGACAGGGAAATAGGCAAGCTGACTGCAGATTTTTAGCTCTCTCAGTTCCTCCAAATCCAATCCCCCAGTCTCGTGTCCAGCTCTGCAGCAGACCACTAGCTGTGGCCACTGTGGTGGTTTGAAGAAGGGCTCCCTTAGGCTCATATATTTGAATGTAGTCATCAGGAGTGTCACTATTTGAGATGGATTAGGAGGTGTGGCCTTGTTGGAGAAGATTGGTCTTGTTAGAGGAAGTGTCACTGGGGGGTGGGCTTCAAGGCTACAAAGGCCCACGGCAGGCTCAATTCTATGTCTCTCTGCCTGCCTGCTTGCCTGCCACCATGCTTCCTGTCACGATAATGGACTGAACATCTGAAACAGTAAGTAAGCACCAATAGAAGGCTTTCTCTTATAATAGCTGCCTTGGTCACGGTGACTCTCCACAGCAAAAGAACAGTGACTAAGACAGTCATCCCCTCCCCCCAGCTTCTACTGGATCACACACATCTTCTCTTCCTAACCTCCATTTCTGTATTCATTGCTTTCTTTCAGACCTCAACTCTAGCAGGTACTCCCTGGGAACCCACAGGCCACTCTGGCAGGGCAATAGATAGACTAACTATGTAGATCTTCACCTCTGCCTCCACTGCTTCAAGTTCAATCCTCCAGTCTCATCCCCAGGCCTGTAGCAGATGTTCTGCTGTGGGCTCTCCTCATTCTCTGCACTCATTCTCAGGGAACTAAGCAGATCCTGATGGAACACCCAGCCTTCCCCCCTTCAGTGGACCTCTTCACCTTGCCCCAGCCCATCCTTATTCCTAAGTGTCAGCTCCCAATACTTGGAAACACATTTTTATCTGGAGTCTTTAGTAGCCATGCCTGTCAGGATCCTTGAAGAATTTCCTACCACGCAACACACAGCCACCATACTCTCCTAAAAACCAGAGAGGAAACAAAAACTAAGGAACAACTCCCCCCCCCCAACAAAGACAAGACCGGGTATCAGCACCTAGAATTACAATTACCCCAAACCCAGATGCCTAGATGCCAGAGTAAAAACACAGTAATAGCCAGGACAGTATTGCCCCCCCTAGAGGCCAGCAACCTTACCACAGCAGGCACTGAGTATTCTAATACAGCTGAAACACAAGAGAAAGACCTTAAAATAGCCTTTATGAATATGATAGAGGTCCTTTAGGGGAAATGAATAAGTTCTTTAAAGAAATCTATGAAGAGATGAAGAAAACAATCCAAAACCTGAAAGTGGAAATAGACTCAATAAGGAAAACCTAAACTGAGGGAAAATTGGAAATGAAAAATTTAGGAACTTGAACAGGAACCACAGAGACAAGCCTCACCAACAGAATAATGAGATGGGAAACTCTCAGGCACTGAAGACACAATACCTCAGTCAAAGAAAAGGCTAAATCTTAAAAACTGTAGCACAAACACTCAAGAAACTCTGGTAGAATTCAAGAAATCTAGGACACAATGTGTCTTAGCTGGGATTTTTATTGCTGTGAAAAGATAACATGACCGTGACAATTCTTAACAAACAAAAAAGGCTAGATATCATACTAGTAGCACAATAGCACACCCAAAAACTCTAGAACAAAACTAAGAAATAACACCCTAAAGGAATGCAAGGCAAGAAATAATCAAACTCAGTACTAAAATCAATGAAATAGAAGCAGTTATTAAAAGTCTCCCAATTGAAACAAGTCCAGGTCCAGAAGGTTTTAGTGAAGAATTCTACCAGAGTTTCAAAGAAGGGTTAATGCCAATACTCCTCAAATCATCCTGTAAAACAGAAACAAAAGGAACACTGACAAATTCATTTTACAAGGCCACAGTTACCCTGGTACCCAAACCACACAAAGACCTAACAAAGAAAGAGGATCACAAATCAACTTTCCTTATGAACAAAGACTCAAAAATTCTCAATAAAATACTTGCAAATTGAATCTAAGAACATATCAAAATGATCTTCAACCATGATCAAATAGGCTTCATCCCAGAGACAGGGATGGTTCAACATATGAAAATTGATAAATGAGGGTTGGAGAGATGGCTCAGAAGTTAAGAGCACTGGCTGCTCTTCCAGAGGTCCTGAGTTCAATTCCCAGCAACAACATGGTAGCTCACAAACATCTATGATGAGATCTGGTGCCCTCTTCTGACTTGCATGCATACCTGCAGGCATAACACCATATACATAATAAATTAAAATAAAATAAAACTGATAAATGTAACCTACCATATAAACAAATAGAAAGACAAAAACCACATAATCATTGGATTAGATATAGAAAAGGCTTTTGACAAAATCTAATACCCCTCCATGATAAAAGTCTTAGAGAAATTAGGGATACAAAGGACATACTTCAACATAATAAAGGCAGTTTACAACAAACCCATAATCAACATTAACGGAAATAGAGAAAAACTCAAAGCAATTTCACTAAAACCAGGAACAAGACAACATTGTCCACTTTCTTTATACCTATAAAATAGAGTACTTGACGTCGTAGCTACAAGAATGAGAGAACTGAAGGAGATCATTTGTTTTGTTTTATTTTTTGAGACAGGGTTTCTCTGTATTGTTTTGGAGGCTGTCCTGGAACTCATTCTGTAGACCAGGCTGGCCTCAAACTCACAGAGATCTGCCTGCCTCTGCCTCCCGAGTGGTGGGATTAAAGGCGTGCACCACCAACGCCTGACTTGGGAACACAAATTGGAAAAGAAGTCGAAACATCCTTATTTTTAGATAATACAGTACACATAAGTGATCCTTAAAATTCCACTTGGAAACTTCTACAGCTGATAAACACATTCAGCAACGTAGTAATTCACAAAAGTCAATAGCCCCCCTATACACAAATGACAAACAGACTGAGAAAGACATCAGGAAAAACACTTTTCACAATAGCCTCAAAAAATATAAAGTTTGTTAGGATTACTTTAACCAAGAAAGTGAAAAACTTGGGTGATACAAACTATGTCATTTAAGAAAGATCTCCCAAGCTCATGTATCACTTGGATTAATAAAGTAAAATGGCCATCCAACCAAAAGCAATCTACAGATTCAATGTAATACCATTTAAAATTCCAACACAATTCTTCACAGACCTTAAAAGGGCAATTCTCAACTCCATATGGAAACACACAAAAAAAACCCAGAATAGCTAAAACATTTTCAAATGATAAAAACAAAAACAAAAAACAAACAAAAAAACCTGTAGGAGGTCTCACTATCCTGGGTTTCAAGCTGTACTACAGAACTATAGTAATTATACAGTGGCATTGGTACAAAAATAGATACATAGATCACACATAATAGACACAAATCACACACCTACAGACACCTGATTTTTGATAAAGAAGCCAGAAATACATACTGGATAGAGAAACAGCATCTCCAACAAACAGTGTTGGTCACACTGCATGTGGAAGAATTCAAACAGATCCATACTCACCACCCTGCATAAAACTCAACTCCAAATGGACCAAAGACCTCAACATCGAGACTGGAGACATGGCTCAACACTTAAGAGCACACACATACAGCTTTTCCAGAGGAGCTGAGTTCAATTTCCAGCCCCTGTGTCAGGCATCTCACAACTGCCTGTAACCTCAGGTCTATAGGATCTGATACCTCTGACCTTCATAGGCAACAGCACTTACTGCACATATTCATTCATACAGTGACACACACACACACACAAACACACACACACACACACACACCCTTAACATAAGATCAGATACACTAAACCTGATAGAGTGGGAAATACTCTTGAACTTACTGGCACAGAAAAAGACTTTCTGAACAGAACACCATTAGCACAGGCACTAAGATCAACAATTCATAAATGGGACCTCATGAAACTGAGATTGCTTCTGCATGGCAAAGGATGCCCTCATTCGGAGGAAGCAGCAGCCTACAGAATGGCAAAAGATTTTTAACCAACTACACATCTGATAGAGGACTAATATCCAAAACATATTAGAACTCAAAAATATATAAAGAACTCAAAAAACTAGGTAACAAGGAGACACATAATCCAATTAAAAAATGGGGTACAGATCTAAACAGAATTCTCAAAAGAGGAAAGTCAAATGGCTGAAAAACACTTAAAGAACTGTTCGTCATCCTTAGCCATCAGGTAAATTTCAAACCAAAACTACTTTGAAATTTCTTCTTAAACCTTTCAGAATGTGGCATACAAATGAACTTTGGGTGTCCATCCCACAATGAGCGATGCTCTCTCAGCCTGGACTCTTGGAGGAAGGCCTAGGCCCTGCCCTAGATGAAATGACAGACTCTAGAGATCCCCCATGGAGGGCCTCACCCTCCCTGGGGATCGGAATGGGGATTGGGAGGTGGGGCTGGGAGGTCTGGTGGGGGGGGCAGAGGAGGTGGGGAGGAAGAGGGATCTGGGATTGACATGTGAAGCAAGCTTGTTTCTAACTTAAATAAAAAAAAATGGAAAAACCTGTCAGAATGGCTAAGATTAATAAAATAAGTGATAGCTCATGCTGGTGGGATGTGGAATATGGCGAACACTCATATGTTGCTAGTGGAATGCCAACGTGTACAGCCACCATGATAGTCAGTGTGTTGGTTACTCAGGAAGCTGAGAATTGATGTGGCTCAAGATCCAGAGATAACCACTTTTGGGTATGTACACAAAGGAGGTTTCTTCTACCACAGAGACACTTGCTCAACCATGTTCATTCCTGCTTTTAGATACTGCTTTTGTTTGCCTATTTACACACAGGTATACTTGGGCTAATTAAAAAGGAGCAGAGGCAGGCTTGGTATGTAGAAGACACACTGTTCCATAATGGTGGCATTATATCAGAAACAACAGTTGGGTCACTGCATTGCAGTGTACCAGCATGCTAAACTGAATTTACAGTGACTGCTTAGTGGTCATTGGTTTGTTTTTGGTATGAAATGCTCTGCAAGTTGGGCATTGGTGGCGCACACCTTTAATCCCAGCACTTGGGAGGCAGAGACAGGCGGATCTCCTCCGTGAGTTGGAGGCCAGCCTGGTCTACAGAATGAGTTCCAGGACAGCCTCCAAAACAATACAGAGAAACCCTGTCTCAAAAAACCAAAAAAAAAAAAAAAAAAAAAGAGCTCTGCAATTAGATAGTGCTGATGTTTGCACACCATTGTGACTACTGTAAGCCTTACTTTGTAGTAGTGAATTTTACCCCAGTAGAAACAAAATGAATATACACCATAATCAGTAATACAGACTGTATCATCTAGCATGTTACATGTATGTTGTTAACTTTAATGCAGTTGGCTTTGCTTAAAAATAAAATCACAAAAAAAGTGGTAGTCCCAAGGAATTCATACCTAGATATGTTTGTTTATATCTATTACATTAAAATCAAAATACTAAATTAATACTGGGTCTGTGAGACATCATTTGTCCTTTTAAAAGGGTCTACATTTAAAAATATACAGTGTTCTGCCCCCATGTATATCTGTGGGCAAGAAGAGGGCACCAGATCTCATTAAATGGTTGTGAGCCACCAGGTGGTTGCTGGGAATTGAACTCAGGACTTATCTCTAAGAACAGCCAGTGCCTCTTAACCTCTGAGCCATCTCTCCAGCCCTAAAAGTGGGAATTTAATGCAAAATTTATGTTTCCTTTGTAAATTACTCAGGGCCTTAGAGTTTCCTTTATCCATATAACATTCTACTGGCAAAACTGCAGTATCAATTTGAACACAGTATCTTCTTAATAAAATCTCATGGTTTATCAAGGACGAACAAAGACACCTAGAATCAGACAGTAAGTTTCTTGTTCTTCAGGGTACTTCAGTTTCTGCCTGATCCTCTACAATCAAATCAAGTTAGTAGGTAGTAACTTCTAGTTATTTTAGCATACCATTCAGTAACTAATAAACTCCACAAATAAATAACTGTGCCACCAGCTGGTAGTTACCACAGAGAGGGATACTGCAGTGACAAGGGGCAGTGATGGGAACAGAATCTAAAGGAACTAGACAAGCACAGTTTGAAAAGGATACGAAACCCAGTCCCTGTAAGGTCTGCTAGCACATCAACTAAATGCCTTTCCTGTTAGACATGAGCACTAAGAAGTTTCTTCTTTTGAGATACAGACCAAAATGCTTCAGCTGGAACACAATGGTTCAAAGTACTTTAAAAATCAAATAGTTTCATGATGGATCTCAAGTTTTGTTTTAAAGACAGGATCTCACTATGTAGCTCTGGCTGTTCTGTAACTCACCGTGCAGACCAGGTTGGCCTTGAACTCATAGAGATCTGCCTACATCTGCCTCCCGTGTGCTAAGACTAAAGGTGTGTGCTATCATGCTCTGCTTCAAGTATATTTAGAAATAACCTTCTTATACCCAAATAAAATTGACTGAATCAATACGTGTTTGTGCTTGCTCCACAGTGATAATTTATAATCTCTCAATAATTATGTAAATTTTGTATATTATTCTAAACAGTTTTTGTATATGTTGAAAATATACAGAAGATATGCAAGTTTGAATTTCCTTTGAGCCCTTGTAACACTTTCCGTAAAAGAAGATAACACAATTTGGAACCCAGATTTGATGAAGCCTGAGTCTATCAAGACTGACCTAGAATAGGGCATGGTAGTGCACAACTTTGATACCAGCACTCAGAGGCAGAGGAAGGCAGACCTCTGGGAGTTTGAGGCCAGCCTGGTGTACAAAGCAAGTTCCAGGCTGTTATACAGAGAAACCCTGTCTTGAAAAACCAGAAAGACTGTCCTAGGGTTTATGACAGATTAAGTTTTGTTTTTTTAACCACTTAAGGGGCTGCAAAGTTGGTTCATGGGTCAAGAACACTGACTGATCTCCTCTCCAGAGGACCAGAATTTGATTCACAGCACCCATATGGCTCACAAACATCCCTAACTATACAATTCCAGGGAATCTGATGTCTTATAGACTCTAAGGGCATCAAGTATGTACATGATACACAGACATTACAAATACCTGTACATATAAAATAAATAAAAACTTTTAAAAAGTATTTAATTAAGAAGACATATACTGAGCCCGGCATTGGTGGCGCACGCCTTTAATCCCAGCACTGGGGAGGCAGAGGCAGGTGGATCTCTGTGAGTTCGAGACCAGCCTGGTCTACAAGAGCTAGTTTCAGGACAGCCTCCAAAGCCACAGAGAAACCCTGTCTCGAAAAACCAACCAACCAACCAAACAAACAACAAAAAAAGAAGACATATACTTTATTTATGTATATATACCCATGTACTATACTGTGCAAGTGAAGATCAGAGGACAGCTTGCAGGAGTCAGTTTTCTCTTTCTGCCATAAGGGTTTAGCAGCAAGTGCCTTTACACATCCAGTCATCCTACAGGTGTTAGAGTAAGTTTTGACTGTGCTAAGTAAGGCACTTGTCTTGTGTAACAGGCACTGAATTAGACAATGAGCAGAAGCATAGTAAACCACTCAAGTGTTTCCTCCACTCTCACCCACAGTTTACCCTTAACACCACATAGTAAGGAAGGGTATTATTCTATACCCAATGGAAACAAAACCAAACAACTCCAGAAAACTTTACCTATAGAACAACAAACAATTTACATCTGCTACTAAGATTCTATGAATCAAAGAAATTTGAGTTTGGGAACTACCAAGTGAAAAGTAAAAGCAGTTTCAAACTAAAGCATTTCCAAGGGTCTTTAATATGCTAATACACATCATGACTTTCTAAGAGATAGGCAATATGCAGTTTCCTAATTTCTATGACCTATGAGGCATAAAATACTTAGGAAATGCTGCTTTTCTGGCCCATTTTGAGATTAGTCTTACCAGACTGTTGACTGTATTATTTAATTCTGGCACATTAATACTGTGTAAGGAAAGCACTGTATAGAATCATTCTTTAAAGGGCAGAAAACTAGTAACCTGGATGCTATGCAGGATCACAGAGTTTATGGCTCAAACTGTCCTGGTGAAACAGATAAAAATTTTCAACTGGTTATATCTACCGACATGGAATGAGTGGCCATGGCAGAAGAATAATCATCTAGAAGCACTTGAGGGTACAAATTTAAAAAATAAATCAAATTGCCACAATGAGAATTCTCTTTGAGCAGGGGTCGGTGATACATACCTAGGACCCACCAGAGAAGCTGGGACTGCTGCTTTTACTAGTGGTTAATAGCAAAACTGCCTGAGGGAACAAAGGTCCTAAGAGAAACCCTGCAGCTTTTTGTTTGTTGTTGTTATTGTTGTTTTGAAAAGAAAGCCCCACAGGAGGGGTAGCTCAGAGGTTAAGAGCACTTGTTTCTCTTGCAGAGGACCTGAGTTTGGATCCTAGCACACATGTCAAGTAGCTCACAGGCACCTGTAACTACAACCCCAAGGGGATTTAATGCCCCTTTCTGGCTTCCATGAGCACCCACCCACACACAGCACACACTCATACAGACACACAAATAAATAATAAAAAGAAATGAAAAGGAAGTCCCCAGGACCTCCTAATGCAAGTTAGGTATAGACAAGGGGCAGAGCAGAAAGGTCAGCTAGCCAGATCTCATTCATGCATTCTTTTCTCCGGGACCATGACAGGTTTAATGGTTCTATGGATTTAGTTAGTATAAAGCCTCAACACCATTTTACATACAAGAGAACTAAAGTTCCGAGGGCTAAAGTTACTTGTCCAAGGTCACACCCCTATTAAATGTATTAAAATTTAGGTCTTTCTTCAAATCCAATGCTTGTTCTACTAAACTATACTATATAAAATAAGTAATTTTCTTTAAAGTCCTAATTATGAGAAAGAAGAAGTTTGTCTTCAGTGAAAAGTGTGTACATACCAAATACATAATAATACAACCCTATGCTTTTAGTGGAATGAGGGCATACTAGGGGGCCATACAGCTTAAACCTTCCAACAGCACCACCTACTGACCAAATATTCAAATGCCAGAGACTATGGGGCATTTCTCATTTAAATGACCACAGAGCTTGAAGTTAAAACTTAAATCTCAGCTCTCTTTGGTTGTATGACTTTGGATAAAAATGTCACTTTCAGGCATGGTGGTGTACACCTTTAATTCCAGCACTACCTAGGCAGATCTCTAAGAATGTGAAGCCAGCTTGGTCTACAGAGTGAGTTCTAGGCCAGTCAGGACTACACAGCAAGACCCTGCCCAAACAAACAAACAAACAAACAAACAAACAAACAAACAAGCAAACAAGCAAACAAACAAGGTCAATATGGCAAACTAGTTAGCTTCAAATATTCCTGCCAGAAACCTCCACAGCTGGTATTTAAATAAATACTACAAGAATGTTTCTAGTGTAAGCAAATCTTTAGGGTTCTTAATCTGCACCAGGGAGAAAAGTATCTCAAATAAATAGATCACTAAAAAAAATATTCTAAAAGTATTAAAATCTTCTCACCAGTCACAGGGAGATAAGAAAGTGTGTGTACTGATCTGAACTCTGGATAAAGGAAAAAACTGAAGACAATGGAAAGTCCTGTGGTAGCACACATCTGTAGGGTCTTAAATTTGCTATCCCAGATTACATAAATTTTAACTTAGGTTTTTACAGAGAGACCCAGTCTCAAAAAGAAAATGAAGCCATCTCCTCACTGGGTGAAAGAATCCTACAACTGGTTTTCTGTTTCTATATCCGGCTCTACTACTTTTCTAAAGTGAAAGCTAAATTTAAAACATTCCAGACTGGGACTGGAGAGATGGTTCAGTGAAGAGCAGTGACTGTTTTTCCAGAGGACCCAAGTTCAATTCCCAGCACCCAAATGGCAGTCACAACTGTAACTCCAGTTCCAGGGATCCGACAGTCACACACACACACACACACGCACGCACGCACGCACGCACGCACGCACGCACGCACGCACGCACAAAGGTGCACATTAAATTAATAAATAACTCTAAAAAAGAAAAAAAGGTTCCAGACAAAAGAAGACAGTTTTTCAAAATATGCCTGTAGAAATAAGGTGTAAAGGCAGATGCACATGAAAAAGGAAGTTCATCCTAGAAAATCAGTGAAGAGGAAAAGAAACAATAATTGTGTAGATATTATGACTGTTAGAAATTTTTGAAAATACAAAAACAACTTAGAAAAATATAACTTATTATAAGTAAAGAAAAGAAAACCTGAATTGATCTACTGACCCACTTACAAACTATCAGCCTAGTAGGGTGGGGATACAACTCAGTGGAAGAGCTCTTGCCTGGCCTGTGTGAGATGCTAAGTCGGGGGCTGGAGAGATGGTTCAGTGGTTAAGAGCACTGCCTGCTCTTCCAAAGGTCTGGAATTCAATTCCCAGCAACCACATGGTGACTCACAACCATCTGTAACCAGATCTGGTGCCCTCTTCTGGTCTGTAGGCAGACCACTATACATAAATGAAAGAAAAAGATGCTGTGACCCCAAACACCACACTTATGTAAGTAAGTCAGCAGACAAAAACTTGGGCCATGCACACCGAAGTAAAATATCAATCTTTTTCATTGTAGAAAAGAACTAAATAAGGGTAGGATGGGGTGGGAGAAGAAAAAAACAAAAAAAGAAAATCACAGGTATAGGATCTGTTTCTCTCCGAGTAGACACTATGAAGGGAAACTCATATAACAGGGACAGAGATTCAGATCCCAGATAAAGGGTAAGAGAACTGCTCTACCAAAATCCAAGAAAGTTCTTGGGGGTGGCGAAGTTAAGACTAAGACTAGATCTTGACTCAACATAACTTTTATTTAAAAAAAAAGTACATTTCTACTTTTTACATGTAAATACATGTGGAATAGATTCAACAAACATTAAATATTCATTCTGTTTTGTTTTTTCCAAGACAGCCCTGTCCTGGAACTCAATCTGAACCTCAGAGATCTGCCTGCTTCTGTCTCCCAAGTGCTGGGATTGAAAGCAGGCACCACTACAGCCCGACTTAAATATTTTTAATGAAAACAGTCTGGGTTTCTGTAAAACATTAGAATAGACATTAAGAGCTATCTGGAACTAAAAACATTAAGTTACATTTTATGGCATAGTAAGTTGTATGTACATGCATCTGTATTTGAACACACATGTGCCAACATATAACTTCAATTAAAATATGCAGGCAGGCCAACCCTAGTCTGAAAACCCAAAACCCCCAACTTTCTGAATGCTGATATGAACCCACAAATGGAAAATTCTGTAGGTGAGCTTAAGTGAAGGTACACTGTTTCAGTACACTGAAAATAGTGGATAAAATTATAATTAGACTATATGCAAAAAGTATGTATAGAACAAATTTCATGCTTAAACTTGAGTTTCATCTCTAAGATCTCATAATATATATGGCCTATACTCCAAAATGAAAACAAACAAACATCCTCCCCCACAAATTTCACATCTGAAATATCTCTGGTGTTAAGCATTATCATAACTAGTGCTGAGAAAAATCATCATGAGGGAAAATGGCATTATATTCAAAGACAGTTTACTTACTAATGTAAATGTCCTTTTACTTAGTTCTTTCCTTTTTTTTAGACAGGGTCTCTCTGTATAGCTCTGGATGTCCTAAAACTTACTACATAGACTAGGCTGGCCTGGAACTCAGAGATCGTTGTCTCTGGGATTAAAGGTATGTGTTGCCACAGCTGGTTTAGTTATATTACTTCCTTTTTCTTCCCCCTTTTAATTTTAAGTTTTTGGGTTTTGGAGACAGGGTTTCTCTGTGTAGCTCTGGCTGTTCTGGACCTTCCTCTGTAGACCTGGTTGGCCTCAGACTTGGAGATCTACCTGAATCTGCATGCCAAGTGCTGCCATCATGCCCTGCTTTATTTTTTTTCCTTTGGTTTTTCCAGGCAAGGTTTCCTCTGTGTAATTTATATTACTTTTTGTTTTTAAGATTTATTTATTATGAGCCGGGAGGTGGTGGCGCACGCCTTTAATCCCGGCAATTGGGAGGCAGAGGCAGGCGGATCTCTGTGAGTTCGAGGCCGGGCTGGACCGACAGCCTCCAAAACAATACAGAGAAACCCAGCCATAAAAACAAAAACAAACAAACAAACAAAAAGATTTATTTATTATGTATTCTTCCAGCATGCATATATACCTACATGTCAGAAGAGGGCACCAGATCTCATTATAGATGGCCGTGAGCCACCATGTGGTTGCTGGGAATTGAACTCAAGACCTTTGAAGAGCAATCAGCGCTCTTAACCTCTGAGCCATCTCTCCAGCCCTTATATGATTTCTTAAGATCAAATTCTAACAAGTAGCAAAGATGAAAACAAACTTTTCTTTGATTAACCATGCAGATAATGGTAATCATTGCTGTATACCTCTTAATCTTTTTGCTATTATAACACCCCTGCAACTGAAATTCAGATGGCACACAAATGGGCTGGAGAGATGGCTCAGCGATTAAAAGCACTAGCTGCCCTTCTGAAGGACCTAGGTTCAGTTCCCAGCACCCACACGACAGTCCACAACTGCCTAACTCCTGTTCCAGGATCTGATGCCCTCTTCTGGCATCTGAAGGTACCAGACACACATGTGGTAATATACATTAATGTAGGAAAACACATACATAAAACGATCCTGTTGCATTAGCCTGATAGTTATTATCCAGATAAATACAGGCATGTAGCGAAATTAGTGCATTAATAAATGAAAGATCCCAAATATTTAGCTGTAGGTAAACAAACAAACAAAAAAAGAGCAGCAGACTGGCAGAGAAATGTTTATTTAAAAATACTTAGTTCACCCTGCTGGTGATGAGGGAGAGCTGGCGGGCTGACCAACTACTGTTCTATATAATTAGGTCTGTTTGTTTATATACTTTAAAATTTTATTTTTATTTTATGTATATGGGTGTTTTGCTTGCATATTAAATCACATGTACTGTGTGCCTGTGAAGGTCAGAAGTGGGCATTGGGTCACCTGCAACTGAAGTGAGACAGTTGTAAGCCACTATGTGGGTACTAGGAATGGAACTTAGATCCACTGGAAGAGCAACTAGTGCTCTTTAACTACTGAGTTATTTCTTTAGCCCCTGTCTCTGTTTAAAATTAAAGGTCAGGACAATGTTAAAACAAACATGTATATATGCCTGGGTGAACTAATGATTTATATAGCTTTGATGCCTCAAAGAAGTGGAATTTCCAAATTATAGTACATCATCTATTAGAGAAGAGTAAAAAACTAACATAAAATCCAGTAAAAAGATGGAGTTGGAGAGAGAGATCAATGGTTAAGAACATTGGCTCCATTTTTAGAAGACTGGAGTTTGACTGCTAGCAACTACATGGCAACTCACAACTTGCTCTATCTCTAGTTCCAGGGGATCCAATGTTCTATTTTGGCCTCTGCAGTCTCCAGACATGCATGTGGTGTAGAGATACGCATGTAGGCAAAATACCCACACACATAGTAATAATAAATCCACCAAAATGAAAAGAAACTTCACCTATCTTCTCAAGTCCTCACATGTGATCCGTACCTACAATCTTGGCAGTACCGTGTGATAGGATATCATACATAAAATGATACTTTCTTGCTCCATAGAAACATGTCCTTGATTCCCTAACAGAGGTTAACATACAGCCAACTTTCCTTGAATGTTCTCATTTTGGATTTTATTCTATAGACTCATTTATACACATAATGAACAACCTATAGTTTTGATACTAGCTGCTAGTATTTTAAGACTTAGAATCTCCTCTGGCCTACTTACATGTAGCCTACCTCCTGATACAAACATTTGAAAGTTATGAAGAATGAGAGAGAAGATAAGGGATACAGGCACAAAAAAGGACACAGAGTTCTTACTGACATAAAAATCCACAACAAAGCATCTCATCTCTCCTTATCTCTTCCCACGAGAAAACTCTGAACACACTCTGAACTCTTTTAGAAGACTCAAAAAGGCAGGAGCATAAGAAAATCCAAAACAGAACATTAAAAAGATAAAAGAAATCAGAAATTCTTAATCTTGGAGTCCTGTACTTTGATTCTAAGAAGAAAAAAAAAATCACAGTTCCATATTTACTCTCTGAAAACAAGTAAAAGAATTATAAGTGGATATTTCTTGAAAGGCTTTGGCATGCACACCCCACACACTGCTGGTTTTTCTCAGTCTCTGGAATCCTAAATCATTTTCAACTCATTTTTTCAAACGTACACTGCTGTATAAACTATGAAGATACTTTTCAGGAAAATTAAGTCAGCAAGCAAGAAAGACCAGACACATTGTGATGTAAGATTTAGAAGAATCTTCTAACAGAAGAAAGGAGTTTTAAAAAGAGGCCTTTTCTGAATATTCCCCATACAAACTGATGGAGGAATCAACAGATGAAGTGAATATAGAAAAGGCAATCTGTTTTCCAACAGGAGAAAATAGGATGGGGAGACTTGATAGAGTTCTTGCCTACAATGAGCAAGGTCCTAGGTTCAATCCCTAGACTCCAAAACTAACCACACACATTGATCTACAGAGATAAAACATCAAGGGCAGTTTAATGTTGTATTACTTTTAGTTGCTGGGCATGATAGCAGAGGCAGGAAGATCTCTGTGAGGTGGTGGCCAGCCTGGTCTCTAACATAAAAAGAAAGCTTTAAGAGGTAGCAGTGATCACACTGGCCAATGTTGCAACCTTTATGCAAACCCCTAAGAAGATGAGCTCTTTTTGCATAACTGCATGCCAATTTCAATACTGACTGTCACAAAGAATTTGGTCTTGCCAATGTTAACAGAATCTTTGTTTACTTGGGCTGGCTCGTTTCAATGATGCCTCAATAAGATCCAACTGTGGGAGGACATTTTCTTAATTAGTAATTGATTTGTGGGTGGTGCCACCCCTAGGATGGTGGTCCTGGGTTCTGTAAGAAAGCAGGCTGAGCAAGCCATGGGGAGCAAGCCAGCCTCCTTTATGGCCCCTGCCTCAGCTTTCTGCCCTGTTTGAATTCCTTTTTTGACTTCCATTAATGATGAACAGTGAAGTGCAAGTGTAAGTCAAACAAACCCTTTCTTTCCCAAGGTCCTTTGGTCATGACATTACATCACAGCAATAACCCCAACAAAGCAAAAACCTGTACAAGGATAGTAGGGTACTGCTGTGACAGACCAGAACATATGTTTTGGAGAGGACTTTGGAACTTTTGGCTAGAAGAGCCACTGAGTGCTCAAAGCTTGGTGAGCTATTCTGTGAGAGTTCTGGAAGACCGTTGAGAGAAATGCAGACAATGAAGGCCTAGCTTACAAAGTTCCAGAAGGAGCAGGTAAGTTACTTAAAGACTACTGGGGCTGTTGCATATTTTGAGTTAAGAATGTGTGGTTCTAGCCGGGCGTTGGTGGCACACGCCTTTAATCCCAGCACTTGGGAGGCAGAGGCAGGCTGATCTCTGTAAGTTCGAGACCAGCCTGGACTACCAAGCGAGTTCCAGGACAGCCTCCAAAGCCACAGAGAAACCCTGTCTCGAAAAAAAAAAAAAAAAAAAAAAATGTGGTTCTGGTTAGCTGAGGCTGATGGATCAGTTCTGATTAAAAGATACCAGAATCACTCAAGTGAAACAAATCTTTGCTTTACTGGGACAATTAATGCTGGTTAGCTGGAGTTAAGAAATTAGTGGTGCTTGGTAGTGGTGGCAGCCTTTAATCTTAGCACTTGGGAGATGGAAGTGGAGGCAGAGGCATGCAAATCTCTTGAGTTTGAGTCCAGCCTGGTCTATAGAGCTAGTTCCAGAACAGCCAAGGCTACACAGAGAGACTCTGTTTCTAACAAAAAACAAAAACAAATTAGTGGATAAAGAGGCAATCAGCATCACTGAGGTGAAATCTGAGAAGCGTTTCTTCAGAGTCAGCACACAGATGCTGTGTTCCAAAGGCAGCCAAGGTTGTACTACATGCTGACAGTCAAACTTGGTAGTGTAAGAGTCACATAATTGGTACTGGTTTTAAAGGCACAAAGTGGTCAGAGAACAGCTGAGGTCTGGCACTGAGTGGCAGGGTGAGAGTTCTTGTAGAGAGCCCAAGAGAGGTTATTGATGAAGGTACATCCCAGTTGCAGCCAAAGACCCCAGCACTTAGGAGATGTCAGAGAACCATGGACGACCACCAAGAATAGCAGCAGCAGCAACTGAGTACTGGAGCCAGTTGGATCCTAGAAACAAGCTGTGTGTGCTGCGGAGGGCAGAGTCAAAGAAGTGACCCAAGTTTTTGAAGAAGCCCAGAAGATATCCAGTGGATCCCAGACATTGGACCCTGAGTTATTTACACATTTGGAGTTTGGTTTTGCTCCGTTCATTATTATGACTGTGCTCTGATTTTTTTTTGTGTGTGTGTGGGGTTTCGAGACAGGACTCGCTATGTAGACCAGACTGGCCTTGAACTCACTAAGATCCACCTGCCTCTATTTCCCAAGTGCTGGGATTAAAGGCGTGCACCACTACTACTGCCCCGTTGATTCTTTGTTTTTGAAGTAAGAAAGTGTTTAATTTAGATTTTGTAAGAGCACACAGAAGTAGACTTTGGATTTTAAAGAGAATTTTTAAGCCTGTAAAATGTTTTATACTATGATGTTTATATTAATGTGTGATGTTGGAGATGAACAAGAAAGGAAAGGCTGTGGCTTAACAGTGACGTGTTTGTTGACAAGGAGTCAGTTGTGATGGCTAGTTTTATGTCCACTTGACACAAGGTAGTCATGAGGAGGGAGCCTCAGTTGGAAAACACCTCGTAAGATCAAGCCTGTAGAGCATTTACTTAATTAATGATTAATGGGGATGGGACCAGCCCACTGTGCACTGGCAAAGCAAGCCATATAGTAAGCAGCACACCTCTATAGCCTCTGCGTCAGCTCCTGCCTCCAGGTTCCTGCCCTGCTTGAGTTCCTGTCCTGATGTACATCAACAATGAGCAGTAACATGGAAGTATAAGACAAATAAGCCCTTTTCTCTCTAAGTTATGTTGGTTATGGTGTTTCATCACAGCAATGATAATCCTAACCACGACACTACTGTTGCAAAATAAACCATCTTTCACACAACTCTTCATTTACTGTCAGCAATTAGATAGCTAGGCTGGGTGTGGTAATACACACTCATAATCCCAGCACTTGGGAGCCAAGGCAGGTGGACCTCTGAGTTCAAGGCCAGCCTGGCCTACAGAGTCAGTTTGACTATACAGAGAAACTTGACTTGAAAAACAAAAGCAAACAAAAAAGGGAATATGACAACTATCCATTGTGACCAACTAACACTTAACATACTTATAACACCTAAGGCTACCGAAATGTCCTTTACTATGAAAATGTAGATTCTAAGTGAACACAGGTGGAACATGGTTGAAATTACAGAAACTAGAAGGCTGAGGCAGCACCATGAGTTTACAGCTGCTGGCCTGGGCTCACTACTTAGCGAAAGTCTGTCCCA
The DNA here is from genome assembly GCF_017639785.1 of Mesocricetus auratus. Classification (NCBI taxonomy): domain Eukaryota; kingdom Metazoa; phylum Chordata; class Mammalia; order Rodentia; family Cricetidae; genus Mesocricetus; species Mesocricetus auratus. The sequence goes on along the minus strand of NW_024429180.1, from coordinate 50,452,230 downwards.
AAAGCAAAGCAAAACAAAACACACAAGAGAAAATATGGATTCTAACCTTTGTCTGTGTGTGTACAGATACAACGCCAACTGGATTTCTCTGTGTTCAAATGTATGTAAGTACCTCAAACACTGCTCTTTTTTTTTTTTTCTTTTCTGGAGATAGGGTTTCTCTGTGTTAACAGCCTTAGCTGTCCTGGAACTTGTTCTGAAGACCAGACTGGCTTCAAACTAACAGAGATCCACCTGCCTCTGCCTCCCAAGTGCAGGGATCAAAGGCTTGGGCCACCACTGCCCTCAAACTTCATTCTTGAGACTCATCTCACTCCCTGCTTCAGTATTTTATTTATTTACTCTCCACTCAGCAGCCCAGAAACATGGAAGCCTGCTTTCTTTCCACATTTATATCACTATTAATTGGTTCTGAGACAGTTTTAAAAAATAAGGGAATGAAAAAACAAAACAAAACAAGGGAATAAGGGATTGAGAAGGCTGACATCGACCTCTGTAACACACACACACACACACACACACACACACACACACTTGTCAAATGACCCCTACCTGATTTAGCCTCTATTTTCTATTACCCCCTCACTCTCCTGTTACTAGTTTAAGATCTGTTTGTTTCCAGCATCTACTATTGCTGCACGTCTTACTCCATCGATACTGATTCAGTTTCTCCACATTTGCCAGAGTAGTTATTGTGCCACCAGGCTTCCGTGTTCTGGTCTCCCACCTTCAACCTCACTCCTTACCTGGAATGATTGAAGAACATCACTTTGCATATGGCACTGTTATCAACTTGGAGAATGCCAGGCGTTTTTTAGAGCTAGCTTGACCATTCTTTAGAATAAGAAGCCTTCTTGGCTTTGTGAAGGAAACCGACACCCGTGTCTCATGTTCTATGTGTACATATGCCATGTCTCTGATATTGCTTCATGACCATTAGTGACATACATCTCTAGCTGTTAAAGTCTTTGAGTTATACCTTAGTCACATTTATATCCTCATATGCCTAGCAATCTTGATGCAGAATATGATTTTAAAAACCTGATTAATGAATGCTTACTGATGATTTTATTTAGCTACCATTTTTTTCACCTTATAGTAATACTGTCCTAAATAATGCCAGTCTGTTTCTTAGCAAGTCAGGTAACAAGGTGACAAGTTAATTTGAAACCAGAAATGGCAGGAGCTGTTTTAACATGTGCTTTTCTAGAAGGTTCTAAGATACCATGTTTGTGATGTATTTTTATTTACACCTATACAAAGGCATCACCTAGGCTTTTGCTAAGTGCTCTGGGCATAACATTAAGTTGACTTTTATCAAGTAATTACATTTTGTTATATGTACACTGGTTCTTGTCATCTCTTGGCCAAGAGAACAGAAGGAAGTGTAGAAAGTAGTCTTTTTTTTTTTTAAGGGGGGGAGATTTCCAGACAGGGTTTCTCTGTATAGCCCTGGCTGTCCTAGAACTCAATGTATAGACCAGGTTGGCCTCAAATTCAAGAGATACACCTGCCTCTGCCTCCCAAATGCTGGGATTAAAGGTGTGCACCACCACTGTGGCTGTAAGTAATCTTAAATAAGTCACCCAATATGGCTATCTGTATCATACCCATTTGAAAGGATAATTTAGCTTATTTTTATCGGCATGTAAGAATACAACTTTTTAACATGTTCCATTTCTGCTTGTTACCTCTTTGGTTCAAAACCATACTTATTCTAGATTAGCGCTGTTCAAAAGCAATGTCTATGATAGGACTAGGGAGATGGTTCAGTTGATAAAATGCTGCCATGCAAAAATGAGGACCTGAATTTGAAACCCCAGCACCCCCCTAAAAAGCCAGGCACAGTGGGAGGTACTGATAATCCTGGTGTGGGGGAGATAAATATAGGAGGATCCCTGGGGCTTGCTGGCCAGCTAGTATTGCCAAAATTGGTGAGCTCCAGATTAAGTGAGATCCTGTCTGAATAATAAGATGGAGGGATTGAGGAAGATACCTTATGTCTACTTCTAGCCTGCACATGAACACACACACACCAGGAAAAGTCCATGATAATGTAAATATTTTATGTGTGCATTATGGCAACCATTACCCACATAATATGACTGAAAAGCCTAATTTTTAATTTAATTGAAACAGCGACTTGTTGCCAGCAATTATCATTTGATAGTATAGTAGAGATCCCAGAATGGCACAGAAAACAAAATGTATCAAGTAATTTCTGAGTCTGATTCCTGCCAATCTGGGCTTTGGTTAGTACTTGCCCTTCCTGAAATTCAGGCAATGGATGTGAGACGTGACATTTTTTCAAAGAAGATATATTAGAAGTCTGTAAACTTCTATGAAGGGCCAAATGCTGATATCCTCCTTTCTCCAACCCCATTAAGTCTGATAGTTACAATACCACAATCATATCTAAACCTTCCAATAGTTTTCCAGTCTTCTAGGGATAGCAGTTCTTTGTTTAGTCAACTCATTTCAAGGAAAACTCCATTACTAACATCTCTACAATACCTATGTTATAGAATGGCTCTGAACTTTATATGAGGACACTGTAAAATGGCAAGCACATAAAAGTTCAATTAGTGCTAATGTGTAGTTTATTTTTTTCTCTCAAGTGTATTCTTTTCATTTGTGGCAGTAACAGCATATGCGTTTTGTGGGCATACATACATAAGAGTATGTATGTTTGCCGTGGTCAAGAGCCAAGGATGCAGGTATCAGAATAACTAGTGGTCTAGTGTTTGTGGCTAACAATTCCTTTCCCTTCCTCATGACTTTGACATATGCCTGTCCCAGATAGTTTTATGTCAACTTGACACATGCCAAAGTCATCTGAGAGTAGGGAGCCTCAACTGAGAAAATGCCTCCCCAAGATTGGGCTGTAGGCAACTGAGTAGTGGTGGTGCACACCTTTAATGCCAGCACTCAGGAGGCAGATAGAGCACGTGAGTTCGAGGCCAGCCTGGTCCACAGAGCCAGTTCCAGGATAAGCTCCAAAGCTCCACAGAAAAACCCTGTCTCAAAACACAAGCAAAAAAGAGACTGTAGGCAAGACTGTAGGGCATTTTCTTAATTAGTGATTGATGGGAGAAGGTTCAACATGTGTGGGTGGTGTATCCTGGGCTGGTGGTCCTGGCTTCTATAAGAAAGCAGTCTGGGACTGGAGAGATGGCTCAGTGCTCTTAACCTCTGAGTTAAGAGCTCTTCCAGAGGTCCTGAGTTCAATTCCCAGCAACCACATGGTGGCTCACAGCTATCCATAATGAGATCTGGTACCCTCTTCTGGTGTGCAGACATACATGAAGCAAGACGTTGTATTCATAATAAATAAATAAATCTTAAAAAAAAAAAGAAATGAACCAAGTACTTAAAAAAAAAAAAAAAGAACAGTCTGAGCAAGCCAGTAAGCTGCACTTCTCTGTGGCCTCTCCAGGTTTTTACCCTGTTTGAGTTCCTGTCCTGATTTTCTTCAATGATGAGCAAAGATCTAGAAGTGTAAGTCAAATAAACCCTTTCCTCTCCAGCTTGCTTTTTTGGTCATGGTGCTTCACTGCAGCAATAGAAACCCTAAGTCAGCCCCTTGGTACTATCCTCATTCTATTAAAAATTTCCTGCTTTTTAAGAGGTATAAATAAGAGAATTACATTCTTCAGAGGTATTACAACATGAGAAAAGGTAATTAATAATCCTAAATTTAGGGACATGGGGACAAAACCACAGCCTCTCATTAGAGTCTTAACTCTAGAACCCAGGCTTCTATTATCTCTCCAGCTCACACAGAAAGCCCCGAAGGCAGAGAGTCCATATCTGTGCACCCTTCCCTGAGTCCCTACAACACAATATAGGAGATGGTTTATGGTAGTCACTGCAAGTCTTTCTCAAGAATGGAATTCATAGTCCAGCTTGGTTGCACATGCCTGAAATTTTACCTTCTTGGGAGGCTGGGCAGGATTCAAAGTTTAAGGCTACCCTGAACAACCTATTGAAAACCTATCTCAAATTTCAAAAAGTAGTAGCTAGAGAGATTGTTAATGGGTTAAAAGTGTATACAGCTCTTGCAAAGGACCTGAATTTGGACCTAGTACATATGCCAGCCAACTAACAACTGTCTATAACGGTAGTTCCAGGGGGAATCCAATGCCTCTGTGGGCACGTGCATTCATGTGCACATACCTCCACAGATATAATTAAAACTTTTTAAAAAAAATAAAGTGCTGAGGATGTAGATGAGCAGCAGATCACTTGCCTGACATATATGCCTGGTTTCAACCTCTAGTACTGTGGGAGACATAAGGACTATAACTCATTACCTAAAAATTCATTTTGGTATAACCGTCCAGGAGCATATGACCTTGCACTAGGTCACAAAGAAGTTTAAAGAGAAACATCTGTAAATAATTTGTAAATGTAATAAAATATTGTGACATTTATACCTAAAAAGGATCATAACCTTAGTTCTAAGTCTCACTAATGATTTGAAATTATGGGCAAAATTTTGAGTAGGTACAATTCCTCTTTCTGTCATAGCTTCTATCGTGTTCTCAAAAAGTGAGTAAAAATATCCTCTTTGCTAAATAACTACTGCCTTTCCCTGGCTTTCAAGTTGAAGTCCTCAAGTTACTCAGCCTGAGTTGTGAAAGCACATTTAAAAACTAACTCATCGGATAGGAGTTATCTTGGGATGGGATGACAGACTATGAGTAGAGGCATCAGGGGGTCTTCTGTGTAGACAATATTAATTTGGGAGCTGCTGACAAAGGAATATTCACTTGATGAAACTTCATCATGCTGAAAAATGAAAATTTCTAAACCTGTCTTTAGGCAGATCACATTTCAGCAAATTAGAAAAGGGATTAAAGGTGACAGTGGCACTTGTCTTTAATCCCAGCACTCAGGAGGTAGAGATAGGTGGATCTCTGTTGAGTACAAGGCCAGCTTGGTCTACAAATCAAGATCCAGGACAGTCAGAGCTGTTACACAGAGAAACCCCATCTTGAAAACACCAAAAAATCAATCAATCAATCAACAAAAAGAAACATAGACGAGTCACTTATACTGAGCCAACATCACTGGAGAGTTTAAAGAGTTTAGGTGAGGCTGGTGATGAACTGAAGCCTCCAAACAGCAGCTGGTGAAGAACTAAACCCCTCACTCCAACCAACAGCCTAAAAGGAATTGAGCCTATCAAAGTAGGTGCATTTGAAAGCAGATTCTCCATCTTCAGTCAAACTTTGAAACTGCAGCCCCAGCTGACAGCACAGATTATAACAAACTAGACCCTGAACAGGGACCATCTGAGATAAGCCACTCCCAGGTCCCTGGCCCTGAGAAAAATCTGTGAGATAACAAATGTCTGGCCTTAAAGTAGGGGAAAAATAAAATAAAAACACTATCTTCTTTACACATATTGAAGGGAGCAAAGGAACTGTATCTAGAGAGAGAGAGACACTAGCTTATTGGTTTAAATGGGCTACTCTCACTTCTTGAAGGACAATAGTACAGTGTCACTTTCAAAATTCAACAGGACAGAAAACCCAGCTGGTAACTATGGGAGCTATTTCCTGTCAGATACAAATGGGGATCTTTTTGATGCGTCTATTACCTCAATCTAAATTAAGAGATTATTTTATCCTTGTCATAAACTTTCTGTTTGGTACCAGATGCATAGATAACATCCCTTAATTGTTCTCAAGGCTTTTCTCACAAGATAATTTTAAGATAGACATATTTGCCTGGCAGAGCAGCATATTCCTATAGTTCTAGCTATTTCGGGGCTGAAAGAGAAGCACTTGAACCTGGGAGTTAAAGGCCAACTGAGAAAACACAGGGAGACCCTATGACAAAATAAAATAGATTATAGACATTATTTCGAAAATCTACATTTGAGAGGGATTTGAGGAAGGGAACCATGCATGGAAAGAACACATTCCCTCTATCTACATCTCTGTGGCTGTGCAAAGAGAACACGAGAATACAGCACTTCAGCTTCAGGGTCTTTCTCCTTCAGCATCTTTTGCACAGTTGTTGAAAAAGTTAGCTGGGCAGTGGTGGCATATGCCTGTAATCTTAGTACTCGGGAGGCAGAGGCAGGTGGATCTCTGTGAGTTCAAAGTCAGCTTGGTCTACAGAGTGAGTTCCAGGACAGCCAGAGCTGTTGTTATACAGAGAAACCTATCTCCAAAACCTACCTCCCCCCAAGTTACTAAAGTTGTGGGTTTTTTTTTTTTCATTCTAAGTTCTCAAGGTGGATTGTGCCTATCATTTCTTTGCACATTTCAAAAACCTGAAACAACATTCACTTTTGCTATATAATCAGGCTAAAATTTTGGACTTTTGTTAAATTTTAACCTGCCAGCTGTAATGATTCTTCATAACTCCCTGGAGTTACACTGACAGTCAATATTTAATTACTGCACCTGAAATTTAAAACTATGATTACTTTGCAAAGTCTTTTCTGCTATAGTTATAAAGCAAAGCTCAATAAATAACTCATTTATATGTCTAACATATGTATGTATACTCAATTAATTATACTGGATTCCTTCTTTTTCTTCTCAAGTTCCAGTTAGCAAGATCCTCCTTAATCTTTTTTCTTTTCTTTTCTTGGTTTTTTTGAGACAGGATTTTTCTGTGTAACAGCTCTGGCTGTCCTGGAACTTGCTCTGTAGACTAGACTGGCCTCAAATTCAGAGATTTGCCTGCCTCTGCTTCCCAAGTGCTTGGATTAAATGAGTATACCAACACTGCCCGCCCTCCTGAATCTTTTCAATGCCACTGTTCTCTGAGTTATCTTTATCTCTTTGCAGTCCACTAGCCAGTAAGAGAAGGTATTGAGTATCACCTTAACTTTACATAACATTCTCTCTCCCCCTCCAACATCTATTGTGATTATATATACATGAATTTTAGTCTGCTTGCTCACCTATCATGATTGCTTAGTTTTAGTTCCCCCCCAATGCTTTGTAACTACACTATTCAAAATTAAATCACACCTTTGAATTAGGAAAAGCATTACATTAAGGCCACTCTTCTAAAGACCCTTGACTATGACAATAACAGGGCTCACAGACAAACCAAGTATTACAATTTTTCCATGACTAAAGTTTCATGGCACTTAAAATTCGCAATAAAACACAACCTGAGTTGGGCGTGGTGGTACACACCTATAATCCCAGCATTTGGGAAGTGGAGGAAGGAGGATCAGAAGTTCAAGGCCAAGACTGGCTACATAGGAAGCTTGTGATCAGCAAGGCTCCATCCCCACCACCCCCCACCAAAAAGAACCCCAAAACCCTACATACCTTAGAAAAATAATGTCCCAAGATTTCAGAAGCCTGAGAAGATCTGATAGCCATAACACTTACTTGGCATAAAAATCAAAAAACAAAAACTGCTCACCCTGGTGGTTTCAGCAAAGTATACTCAACTACTTAGTTCTATGCACATAGCTTCTGGTCATCAGCTATAGACTTCTTTATTACACGGTGTGTCTGTGTGTGCGACTGTCAGTGTTCTGCAGACTAGCCTCTAACCAACCTGAGGAAGAAGGCATCTTTTTCATGGCAAGGTTTTGTATTGAAATGCCACCAGAAATGGTCTAAATATCCAATACTAACACTTAACCTGGTGGTCAGAAAAAAAAATTCAAAACAAAACCCAGCATGTCCCAGCACTCCAAATTAATTCAGAGAGACATATTACAGACTTAGAAAAGAATAAAAACAAGATGCGTTAAGGAAGTTGATCAATTCTTTCTGTGGTCTATTTTTGGGTGGGTGTGAGAAAAACATCCCCCTAAAAATGAGACCTTCCTTGTGACAAGTCTATGAAGATGGCTTTGATGCATTTTGACATTCTAATGCACAACAACAGTATTGCTTAAAAGATAGAGACATAACCCACAGATGTACTCCTGTTTAAAAATTTAAAAAACTACATGTATGAATGCTTGCTTGTGTGTATGAATGTATTCCATGTGTGTGCCTGATGCCTGTGGAGGTCAGAAGGCATCTGATCCCCTGGATGTTCCCGGATGTGGCTTTCTGGATAGTTGTGAGCTACCCAGTGGATGTGGGAGCCATTTGTGTGTGTATGAACGTATACTTTTTTTTTTTTTTTTTTTTGGTTTTTCGAGACAGGGTTTCTCTGTATTGTCTTGGAGGCTGTCCTGGAACTCCCTTGGTAGACCAGGCTGGCCTTGAACTCACAGAGATCCGCCTGCCTCTGCCTCCCAAGTGCTGGGATTAAAGGCGTGCACCACCAACACCCGGCCGTTTACATATTTTTAAAAGTAATGACTGCTGCACTCTCTGAAGCAGCATTCAGGAGATCTATTCTCTTGGATTTGATCCCCAGCACAACCAGAAAGTTCTGGAATACTGCACATTTTCCCCTTTCAGCAAAGAAACTGGACTCAAAAGTCAAAAACCTGGGTTTATTCTCTGTCTCTCTCTCACTGGGCTTTGGGTCTGTTCCTTTAAGTGTAAGAGCTAATTCTGAACTACCTACTTTTTAAAGATGTAAAGATAAAAAAAAAATCATCCGAACAGCTTCATGCCTTTACAGCTATTACTGTTGCTTCTACACTATTATTATTATCATCACTCTGTCATGTTTTACTGCTCCTTCTGAATTAGGCCACCCCATTGCTGCAGAACACGAATCTTGTGATCTTCCATTTGTGGTTAAGTTTTGCGATAGAATTCTATCCTGGTAAGACCCACCCACTCCAGAGTGCCACTCCACCAATCTCAAGCCTTCGAAGCGAGTCTTTAATCAGTTTCTCCTCTGTAGAAACGACTACAAGTCCCACCACACCACTTTTTTTTTTTTAAACATACTCAGAACAAGACTACTCTTGGAACTTGGGGAAAGATGCCACACAGTGTGTAAAATAGAGGCGACTCTGCTGCCTGATCTTTACTTCCCATAACCCCAAAACTGTGGGGTTTGTTACACAGAAAATCCAAAGGACAATGGATCTGCATCAGTAACTGTCAAAGACTATCAGAAACCCCAGACAGCAAAAAACTTTACCTAGCTTGCAAGAAACAGCTTGCACTTGCTCCAGTTACTACTGGGTTAGGTATGGGCTATCCTTTTTACTTCTCCCCCGTGGCCTGGCCGTATCTATGAGGAAAAAGTGGCCTGGCCCCAAAGCACCCCCAGTCATCTCTGGAGCAGGATCAAGACCCTCCCGAGAGCTGTCTGCACCCAACCCTGCGGCTCTGGTTTCAGACACACCCCCCTCCACCCCGTGTTTCACGGGAGGTGTGGGCGCTCAACTCCCAGGCTGTGGCAAGGGGGACGCGAGGGGAGGCGGGCCAAGGCCTCGGCTCTCATTTTGGAGGACGGGGTGCTCAGGCCTCCGGGTTGTGCCAATGGGAAGTGGGAGCGGAGGTCGCTTCGGGGCAGCGGTGGTGGGCCGGAGGGGGGGGTCTCTCGGATTCGGGGGCGTGAGGAGAAAGGCGACAGGGAAGAGTCGGGAGAGAGGGGTTCGCGAGGTGAGGCTCTCTTTTTGCTGATCACGGAGGGCCGGCGGTGCGACCTGGGGGGCCCTCACGACAGTCAGCGAGGGGTCCTCTCTTTTCAGGCTGGGGGGGGGAGGCTCAAAGGCTCGGCGGAGGCCTCGGGCCGCGGCTGTGCGAGCCAGCTGACCACGCTGCCCTTCCAGCGCCTCGCGTGAGGCGTGGGGCCGGGTGGGAGGGGATGGCGGAGGCCCCCGGTCCGGGAGGCGGGAAAGGCCCCGAGCTGCGGGACGGGCGGCGGCTCGGCCTCTCCGAGCGACGGCGACGCGGCCTGTCGGGCCCCGGGCAGGCTCGAGCCCTGAGACCCGCGTGCGCCCCGCACTCCCCGGCCCGGCTCCCGCGGCCGCCCCCTCCCCCGCCGCTCGCTCACCTGCACATGATCCGCCATTTTGCTCCATTCATGCTCCTCTCAGGCCCCCCTTCCCCCCCAGCGCGCACCTCGGCCGGGGCCGCCGCCGCCGCTGCCGCCGTCGTCGCCGCTGCGCCTGCGCGCTGGGGGCTCGGCGCTCTACGCTCGTGGCGTAGCGCCGCTCGGCTGCGCAGGCCCCGGCAGGCCGGCTTAGGTTGGAGAATGCGCAGCGCAGCTGGGACGGCGTAGAAGCGCGGGCAACGTCAGCGGCCCGGAGACGCCGGGTGGGAGGAAGCGGAGGGCCGGGGGAGCGCAAGGGAGGGGAGCTGGGGGAACAAAGCTTTGTTTACATGGGTTTTAAAGGGGCCGCGCTCGATCTCGCGCGGGCAGGCGCTGCGTGGAAGCGGACCACGCTGCTTGTGGCTCCGTGCTGTCAGGGCTACACCCGGAACCCTGCACCCGGGGTTCCACGTGCGGCCTGCTTGACTTGCCGCTGGACGTCCATGCCCCAGGGCCAAAGACCTCCACCTGGGATACCTGCACCATTCGTGACTTCCCAGGACACTGTGCTTAACCGGGCCGCGTTTGTGTTGTTCTAGCCTGTTCTAGTGGACCAGGGTCATTGTTTTCTTATCCGGGTTTCACCAGCAATCCCCGTAGCGATCGCCTTGTTTTTATTAGTGTCTTTTTCTCCTCCATAAACAGCCATGGATATAGCCTCGAATTAACGTTGATCAAAAAAAATGTAAAGAGCAGCCGTTTAATCTTACAAATCCGATTGCTATTTTAACCAGTGCTACAGGCAGCCCCCAGGAGAGGTCAGGTGCTGGGAGAGGTGCTTAGGATCCCCTGGCTCAGTGTGAAGGGGAAAGCTGTCCCTCTTCGGTCGGGTGAGGTCAATATCTGCACGCCGAGGCCCGAATCCCCACCGACAATTTCCTGTGCTAGATAATGTCGATTCCTATTTTCCACTGGATTCTACTCGGGCTTATATTCAAGGCTCCCAGATGAAATCAGCAGGATTTCGACAACATTAGTTATTTTAAGTTTGCTAACAGAGCTAAACCTGCCTTGTTACTGGGGCTGCTGCTTGCGGTGCAAATGAGTATGGTAACAGGCCCACAGTATTCCTGTTGCAGATATATTGGGTTGGTTTTCAGCAGTCATTTCAACCTCCGTCTTCCTCCTAGTGTGTCTTCTGGTTTGCAAAGGTAGGGCGGGCAAGTAGAAACTACATTTCCCAGACTTCCCTGTAGCTGGAATTCAGCCTGCCAAATTGGCTCAGTGACTGACTTAGAAGATTTAGGGCGCAGAAGGTAGAGCTTTCGACTGCTTTTCCTGTTAATCACTCTTCCTCGCACGTTTTTTTCCCCCTTTCTCTCCCCCTCCCTCTTTCTCAACCTTCCACTGGCTAATCATTAGTTCCATGAGTGTAAAGAGGCAGGCAAAGAGGTATGTGTGTGTGGGGGGGGGAGAGCTGGTGTCAGGGACTTCCTGACTTTGTGTTGTTCTACAGTTGTAGACTCTTGGAGTCTCAGTGGCAGTGACATTCTTTGGCTTCCCTACTTTCGTGATAGGCTAGACTATGCAGGTCTCTGTCCTGATACATTTGGTTCTTCCTTTCTCTTACCCTTCTAATGACACCTCTCTCAATTTACCCGGTTTCTCAAAATAAACTCAGGGATGATCTTGATTATGATCAGAGTCCTCCACAGTCTTCGCCTTCATGTCCAGTTGAACATATATTTAATACACACTCCATTCGACTCCGATCCTCACTGCTGATATTCTGGCCCAAGACGGTTGCATTTCTTCTAAGCCCTACTTTGATTTCTGTACTTCTCCTTGGTAGTTCAATCTCCATACCTCTGCAAAATTAACCCCACAATACGGGTACTTTGCACTCTTGTTTAAAGTCCTTAAAGGGGACTCTCATTGAATATATGCCATGTGGTCTGACTTCAAACCTCCTACACCCCTTTTCCCTCACAATGCTCTGTTCATTTCTGGCTCATCTCTGGTCATTTTGCTCTTAAAATTATGAAGTGCCTCTCCTGGTTCAGGGTGCAGAGAACTGAACTATCTTTTTTTTAGACCAATATGTCTCCCTTATCCTTGGAGGATACCTTGTTTGAAATTACACAGCAGGGAACATCTTTATGCTGATTTCCCCATATATACCCAAGATAAAGTTTATAAAGTGGTCACAGTAAGAGATAGGTAATAATAAGTATAAAGTAGAACAATGGAAATATGACATCATACTTTTTTTTTAAGGATTGCTTGTTTCTGGAGTGTTCCATTTAGTACTTTTGAATTACAGTCTGTGAAGCATGGATACAGGAGAACTGTTGCACATACTTAAGGGGGAAAGGCAGGGCTAGCAATGGATTCAGGGATGTACATTGTCCTACCCTCCACATTCAGGCACCAGATCTGCCTTCATGCTGTCTTACTTCTTTGCCCAGTCCTTCATCCTTTCCATGCCTACATCATCTCTCTGCCCATTTGAAACCTTCCTCTTGTGTGCCCAGAGCTGCCTGTTGGGTGGCTGTCCCCACCTAGAAGATCTTTTGGAGTTGCCCAACCCCTAAGTGAGGAAGCCAAGGGCTAGCCCACCTGTCCCTCCATCTGAATCTTGGGAATCCCTTTCCTTTGTGACACTTTTGCCTCCCAACAGTGGTGACTGGAGACCCCAAAGTCCTGTAATTCTCGGCACCCCTGTTGTTTTGTGAGAACGGTGTCTTGATTCCTGCTGTGGTTCCCCAGGCAGAAGGCCCGCATTCCCAACCCGACTGGGTGAAGTTGAACTTGATGGAAGACATGCATCTTCTTAGTGGGATTTAACTCCTTACCCATTTCAGACTATGGCTGTGGGAAGAGTACCTCCAGCTTCTGAATGCCAGGGATGGGATGAGGTATCTAGACTACCTGGGGCCAGGTTTAAAAAGTTTCCAAGGAATCTGGTAAACTTGGGTGCCCCCTTGTGGTTTTGAGTGGGATATATCCATTTACCTTCAGGTTGGAAGGCGAACATCTTTTCTTTATTGCACACCTGACTCTCTCTACAGCAGTGTCACACCAGAGCCATCCAATAAGAATCTGTATTCTAGGTGGCTGAAGAAATGGATCTGCGGTTTAAGAGTACTGACTACTCTTCAAGAGAACCCAGGTTCAAATCCCAGCACTCACGTGGCAGCCCACAACTGTCTGTAACTTCAAAATCTGATACCCTCACACAAACATACGTGCAGGTAAAGCACTGATGTGTATATAAAATGGTAAAAATAAATAAATTATTTAAAAACAGAATCGGCATTCTTGTTTTGGGTTAGGTTGATTCTGATGCTTTGAGACACAGTCTTGCTGTTGTAGCCATTGTTGTCTTGGAACTAACTCACCATTAAGGCCAGGCTGGTCTTGAACTTATTGCAATCCTCTTGCCTCTACCTCCCAAGTGTTGGGATTATAGATGTGTGCTCCCACACAGCTCAGAACACACACACACACACACTTTTTTTTTTTTTTTTTTTTTTTTTTTGCGACAAGGGTTCTCTGTGTAGCCCTGCCTATTCTGGAACTTACTCTGTAGACCAGGCTGGCCTTGAACTCACAAAGTTCTGCCTGAGCCGGGCGGTGGTGGTGCACGCCTTTAATCCCAACACTGGGGAGGCAGAGGCAGGCGGATCTCTGTGAGTTCAAGGCCAGGCTGGACCGACAGCCTCCCAAACAATACAGAGAAACCCTGTCTCGTAAAAAACCAAACCAAACAAACAAACAAAAACAAAAAAACCAAACAAAGTTCTGCCTGTCTCTGCCTTCTGAGTGCTGCCTGAATCTATGCTTTTGATAAGATTAGCCTACTAGAGTTTGAAGGCTATTGCTCTGCCTTCACTCAGGGTGACTCGAAACTCCATCTCTCTCCAAGAGGCAGAAGCAAAAATCACACAGGTTCCAGGTAGACCGGACACTCTAGAGCTGGGGATCTTAAACTTTTGAGTCATAACCCTGTATAGGATCATGAAACTGAACATGGGGGAGGGAGCAGCAAAAACAAACAAACAAACAAAAAAAGATTGGCAACCGTAAAAGGGTCTGAACATGCAACACTAGAAATTAATTCAAAACCAAATGTGTAATGAATCTAAGGGGATTCTGGCAGTACTATCCTGCATTGATCTGCAAGACTTCATTGTAGCTATGCTTCTAAACCGACAGCACGCTCCCTGTTCCCAGTGCTTACTGTCAAATCATGCAATGCCAAAGGCTCTGCCTGAAACAGCTTAGCTCAGATCCAAGATTATTATATGCCACAAATTGCTGTGTTTTTACTGCACACACCAAATTTTCTGCTGCTATAGAAACATAATATCTTGATAATAGAAAAACTATTTTTCTGCTATCATTCCTCAGAACTTATAAAATTAGTATGTCCTTGGATTGTATTGTTAGAATATTTGATTTTAAAAACTGTTCTTTGAGCTGGGTAGAGGTGGCACATGCCTTTAAACCCCACACTTGGGAGGCAGAGGCAGAGGCAGGTGGATCTCTGTGAGTTTGAGGCCAACATGTTTACAAAGTGAGTTCCAAGACAGCCAGGGCTACACAGAAAAACGTTGTCTCAAAAACAAGCAAGCAAACAATAATAAAAACAAAAACAAAAAAAAAGCAAGAAAAAAAGAAGTCCCCCAAACAACAACAAAACACTTTACTTTGAATTGCTGACATCTTTCACAAAAGATTATTACATTTATTTTGGCTTGGGATTTGCAGAGATTTTCCAACAATATCTGAAATGACTTAAACATACTACTGCCATTTTATAGTTAGTATGTATGAGTTTCTTTGTGGGAGGGGGGCTTTTGTTTCCAAGGCTTACCTTGTGAACTAGCTGTGTAGCTAAGGATGACTTTGAACTCCTGATCCTTCTGTCTCCACCGTGCAAGTGGTAGAATTACAGTGTGTGCCACCATGCCCAGCTGAACTATATGACTATATGAACTATATTCTTAGCATTGATGATTGTAAAAAGAAAACTGAAAGGCACTGAGAACAATTTTTATGTTAATTGATACTGTCATAGCATCTGTGATCCCCGCAGGCAAGATGGGAGGTAGGCAGGAGAGTTTCAATACTAGGTATGTGGCTCAACTTTGCCCAAATTGGGAGACTTGGACTCTGGTCTGGTAGACTTGCAGAGGCCCTCCAGACCACCAGTAGCTTCAGTGTACCTCCTTTTCAATGAGTATTTTGTGGGGATTGATTAATGAGGTTTTCATGTCATACATTATCAAATGTAGTTATTTGTGTAAAAATGAGCAAATGCACTCATCTCCTGTCTTTAATAAATGGCAGCACATACACCAAATGCTTCTTTTAAAAATGTTTCTTTATGATTGATCATCAGTAAATGCTTGGTTTGTGTACCTGTTTTGTTTGTTTGTTTCTATTATTATTATTATTATTATTGAGATAGGGTTTCTCTGTGTAACAGCCCTAGCTGTCCTGGCTCTGTAGACCAGGCTGGTCTTGAACTCACAGAGGCCTGCCTCTGCCTCCCCAGTGCTGGAATTAAAGGTGTGCTCCACCATTGCCCGGCCTGTGTACCTGTTTTATATACCTGGGTTTGAGTAGAATTTCTCAGGTGAAGAAAGGAAGTGAAGAGTATATAAGATCTAAAGACAGAGGAGGCTATGCCCTATTTCATTTTCCTAGACACTTCCCAAGTCAGTGTACCTACTACAACATTCGTGGTTCTCCTTGGTGTTTGGGCTCAACCTGCCCAAACCCTGGTAGCAAGGTTGAGGGTAATAGCTAGAGTAACACACCCTCAAGCCCCAGAGCTGTCCCATTCATCTTTCTGAGCTGCTTTGGTCTGCACATGGCATGTCTAGCAGACTGTATGAATGACGTGCAACCGAAGCCCCTTGGTAGAAGAAATGGGCTGAGTTATATAAACACCCTTTATAGGATTACCCCCAGGAGTATGGTCTACTTCTCAGTTCCCCCAGCTATTCTAGACTGCTTCTTCAAGTCATCTGGCTCTAAGGTGAACTTCTCCATGGAACATGACTTTACCCTAAAGAGATTCTCTTTCTGCATGGCTTCTGCATTCTGATTAGGGCCGGAGAGATGTTGCGTTACAAAGGTTGCATTAGGGCAGGGGATGAGTCAGTGGGTAAACCACTTGAGGACCTGAGTTCAGATCTCCAGAATGTATATAAATCAATATTAAATTAGCATCTTCAGTCTGGAGGTAAGTTGCAAACAGGTGTGCTCATGCCTGCACGGCCTTGTCAAGGAGTAAACTGTGGCTGGTGGAAGAGAATCGGGAATTCTGATGCTCCTGTGGTTTAAGTTAAGTTCCACACGAAACCCATGTGTCTGCGGGACACTTGTGAGGAAGAAGCTGAGATGCACTTGGGGGAAAAGTCTTCTCTAAAGGAAATGTTCTTATTTCTAGACTCTCTACCGGGCTGTGTATTGTTGGCAGGTAGGAAATACTTTCATATAATGGAACTGGTGTGTGCATACACATGTATTCCTCTCTCCTTCCCCGCCCCCTTTCTGTGTGTGTGTGTGTGTGTGTGTGTGTGTGTGTGTGTGTGTGTGTGTGTGCGCGCGCGTGCTGGTTGGCTGGCTGGCTGGCTGGCTGGCTGGGGGTCCCCTATTGCCAATCTTGTGCCTATCTCAGTACATTACTGGGAATAGGCTTAGCTTTGCCTGAGTTGGGAGACACGGGATCTCGGCTGGTAGCCTTATAGGCCCTTCAGACCATTCCTACTTTTTTTTGCCATTTTTTTTAGTGAGCTATACATTCCCCCCATCCCCTTCCTTCCTCCCCCTTTCCCCTTCCACACTCCTCCCTGCCCCCCACTTCTAATTTACTCAGGAGAATCTTGTCTTTTATTCCCTTCCTAGGTGGATCCATGTATGTCTCTCTTAGGGTCCTCTTTGTTACCTAGCTTCTCTGGGGTTGTGGACTGCAGGCTTGGTTGTCCTGTGCTTTATGTCTAATATTCACTTATGAGTGAGTACATATAATATTTGTCTTTCCGGGTCTGGATTACCTCACTCAGGATGGTTTTTTCTAGTTCTGTCCATTTGCCTGCAAATTTCAAGATGTCATTTTATTTTTTTAATGCTAAGTAGTACTCCGTTGTGTAAATGTACTATATTTTCTTTGTCCATTCTTTGACTGAGGGGCATCTAGGTTGATTCTAGGTTCTGGCTATTATGAATAATGCTGATAAGAACATAGTTGAGCAACGTCCTTGTGGTGTGAGTGTGCATCCTTTGGGTATATGCCCAAAAGTGGCATTGCTGGGTCTTGAGGTAGATCGGATTCCCAAGTTTCTGAGAAACCACCATACTAATTTCCACAGCGGCTGTACAAGTTTGCACTCCCACCAGCAGTGGAGGAGTGTTCCCCTTTCTCCACATCCTCTCCAACATAAGCTGTCATCAGAGTTTTGATCTTGGTCATTCTAATGTGTAGCCCAGGCTGGCCTCAAATTCTTGATCCCCCTTCCTCCGTCAGCAAATCCTACCAGCGTGTGCCCCCACAACTGGTGACCATCCCTACTTTTAGTTTTCTCTGTCCAATGAGTAGGTTGTGCAGACTGATCCCAGAGGTCCCCCCCCCAGCTCTAATATATTCAGCACCCTGCCTGGAGTGCAGGACCCTCATTGCTGGCTTTCTTGTAGAACTTGATTTGGGGGTCTCTGTGTTCTTAAGTTTCAGTCCCTCCCGCCAGCTTCTGCAGAAGTGTTAAAAGTTGCTCTTTTGGAAATTGCATGTTACTCACTGGAAATGCAGGAAGGAAGCTTCAGCGTGAAGTGTACTCATAAGAAAGAAAAAAAAAAGCACACACAGAGCAAGAAACCACAGGGCCTATCAGTCTGTCGTCATCAAGCAGACTAGAATAGAGTAGAGAACTCTAGGCAGAGAGGAAATGAGCTAGAGAGAAGGGGGAACAGGCTCAGGAGAGAGGAGAGAGGGCAGAGGCAATGGCAGTGTGGCACTGAAGCCTGCGATGGTCAGGATGGAGGAGGCGGCGGTGAAGCAGGGCTTCCTGCTTCTGCAGCAGCAGCTGACCTTTGGCAAGGTAAGAGCAAGGCTGGGCTCGGGCTGGGCAGAGCAGCTGCGGGGAGGGTGTTGTCACTTCCTGGGGTAGAGGGGATCTTAATGTCCCTGACCCTCTGGAGACCATGTGCTCCACCAATTTCCACAAGAACTTGGGGAAGATGCCCACCTTCTTAAGGTGCCCGCTAAACGGGCCCCAAGTGACCCTCTTTGGCAAGGGCTGTTTGTTCTCGAGTGTGGGGAGGGGAAGGAAGCAGATGCTGACTTCATCTCTTTTTTTTTTTTTTTCTTGCTCATTATTGGATTTGGGGGTAATGTGGAGGGGTATGGAAGGAAGAGTTAGGGGACAGTTTGGGATGACAGTGGAGGTTCCTTTTACCTTTGGCTGCCACTAAACTGTGATCCCAGGGTGTTCTAACTTCCCTCTTCCCTAGCCTCTCTGAAGGAGAAGGTCCTTTGCCTTCTGCTGTCGCTCAGTCGCCAGCTCTGTCTGTCTTGGTCTCTCTCTGTTTGTCCTTCATGGTCCAACTCCTTAATCAGTGAGACACAAGGGAAAGTCATTGGAAGTCCTTGGAGTCAGAGCCTCCCTGTGGGGTGAGGACTTGTCCCTGGTGGAGGCTTCTGTGACTCTGCAGGCTCTTCTCTCCAGCACCTGACAGGTGGCCTGCTGTCTTCCTCACTCTGCAGGCATAGGCCACGTACTGTGATCCTTGCCCAGCTTGCAGATCTTGGTCTCCTGGCTAATCTTTAATTCTCTCATTCCATGATCTCTGTGGTCTTCACCGCCTCTCTGTTCGTCTGTGATATGCGCCTCTGTCTCCCCGTCCGGGGTTGCTGCCCACTCCCTCTCCCACGGTTCCTCTTCTCCCTTTTGATGACTGTCTCTCCATCTCTGGTGGATCCCTCCTGGCCTCTACCTGTCACGCTGGGCTCAGAAGTGGCGCCGGTTCACAGCCGTGCTATATGGAGAGTCTGGCTGTGCCCTAGCCAGACTGGAGCTCCAAGATGGCCCAGAGAAGACTCGGCGAGGAGAGGCCACTCGGAAGGTTGTCCGCCTCAGTGACTGCTTACGGGTGGCCGAGGCAGGCAGTGAGGCCAGCAGTCCCAGGGACACCAGTGCCTTTGTCCTGGAGACCAAGGAGCGCCTGTACCTGCTAGCAGCCCCCTCGGCAGAACGCAGTGACTGGATCCAAGCCATTTGCCTGTTGGCTTTCCCGGTGAGGGGTACAAAGCAGCCCATGGGCACACAGGGGAGGGCAACATTAGATACTTCCTGTGGGCAAGTGGTTGAAGAAACAAAGGCTTTTAGGGGAGTTCTTCCTGTTGGGAACCCAATCTCAAGTGTAGTCAGAGCCAGCAGGCTGGGTGTTCATGGGAAGAATTTGGGTTGGGGGAGGCCTGGGGGTGGGTTTTGGTGGTAAGACCTGGGACCACCTCCTCAGGGGCAGAGGAAGGAGCCCCCAGGACTGGAGGAAAAGAATGACAGGCCCTGCATGGAGGAGAATGAATTGTATAGCAGCTCTACTACAGGTGAGGACTAGGATCCCAGGGCACTCTATCTGGGTGGAGGAGATGTGGGCTCGTTGCAGGGTCAAGTCTTCCTGTTTTGTGGTAACTGGGGGCCCTGCTTATCAGCACCTCTTCCTGGCTGCTTGGTGTGGCCCAAAGGTGGTTGGAGCCCAGCCTGCCCCTGTGACACCTTTGGCTCACCCTGTCCTGCCTGACAGAGGCCTAGGGCCTCGGTCTTGACCCTCTCGGGACTCGAGTGATTGTATGTGTAAAGAATAGCTTTAGCTTTCTGTCTGGGCTTGACTGTGCAGGTGTCCTGTGAATAGAGAATACAATGCTGATAAGGGAGGCCGGGTTCTTGCTTTGTGGGCTGGTGATGGAGACATGGGGGGGGAGAGAGAGAGAGAGAGAGAGAGAGAGAGAGAGAGAGAGAGAGAGAGAGAGAGACTGTTCCATTTAAGCTCCACCCATGGGATGGGTTGGGCTTCACCTGTAGCTGTACCAGCCGTGACTGGGGAAGAGTTGGAGCACAGAAAACCAAGCTGTGGCTCTGGCAACACTGGCAGGAAGGATGTGGGCCCAGAATTAGAGTGATGTGGCTGAGGGCATGAATAATGCCTTCTAGGGGAGAAGGGGGGGTCAGCAGCCCAGGCTTTAAGATCAGAGGTGGGGTCATAGGTCACACGAGGCAAGTTTTTCCTGAGAACTTCTGGCATGCTTGCTCACCTCAGATGGGCAGCGTGGAAGGAGGCCCACTGTTTCCTGTAGCTGCCTCTTTCCTTCTCTTCTCTTCCCCAGGGGTCTCCTGTAAGCAATATGCCGTGACCATGAGGCCCACAGAAGCCAGTGAGCGGTGCCGGCTCCGAGGGTCCTATACTCTCCGGGCTGGGGTGAGCTCCCTGGAGCTGTGGGGTGGCCCTGAGCCAGGCACACAGCTGTATGACTGGCCCTACAGGTTTCTTCGGCGCTTTGGTCGTGATAAGGTGAGTGAGGGGCTGACTGAGAGCAAAGATGAGCTACCTAAGAGGAACAGCCAGAAAGGGGCAGAGAAAGAGAGGATGGGGGTCTGGGGGGCAGCCAGAGAGACAGCTGGGGTGGGGGAATCGGGGAGGGGACAGGAATGAAGGCTAAGAGGTCTGGGCGAGGAGAGGGATGAGGTGGTAAAGGGCTGGGGAGGGCAAAGGAGTGGAGACACTTTTTGAATGTCAGTTCATGCAGGAGTGGAAGGAAGGGCAGGAGAGAGAGAGTGTTCCTGTCAGGAAGAAACAGTCGGCCAGGTGTAGTGGCATACAACTATAATGTCAGCACTAAGGAGACTGAGGCAGGAGACAGTTGGGGGCCCTGCCTGGGCTACGCAGTGAGAGCCTTTCCCCAAATAAACAACCAACCCCAACAAACGGGCAGAGGGACAAGAGCTTGAACACAAGTTTCTGGTAGAGGGGGGCTGGGGCCAGAACATCTATGTTTGGGAGGAGGTCCAGAAAACAACGGTGCCAATAAATGTCCTTCCCCTGTTACCACAGATGACGTTTTCCTTTGAGGCTGGCAGACGCTGTGTCTCAGGAGAAGGCAACTTTGAGTTTGAAACAAGACAAGGCAATGAGATCTTCCAAGCCCTAGAAGAGGCCATTGCTGCCCAGAAGAATGTTGCTCCTTCTGGGCCTCCACCCCTGCCAGCCACAGGGTCTATGATGCCCACATTGCTGCCTCGGCCTGAAAGCCCCTATTCCCGGCCCCACGACTCTCTGCCTTCTCCTTCCCCTGGCACACCGGTGCCCGGCATAAGGCCAGGGGGCCCTGAGGGAGAATATGCTGTACCCTTTGATACAGTGGCTCTTTCCCTGGGGAAGGGCTTCAGGGGCATCCTGAAAGGTCCTCGACGCCTCCTTCCTGATCCACTATATGACAGCATCCAAGAGGATCCTGTGGTCCCGCCACCTGACCACATATACGATGAGCCTGAGGGCATGGCTGCCCTCTCCCTATATGACAGACCACGGGAGCCTCGGGGGGAGACGTGGAGGGAGCAGGCCACTGCTGATGGGGGGCCCAGCCCCCTCCAGCAAGACTCCTCTGTGCCTGGCTGGCCACAGGTCACGGAATATGACAATGTTGTACTTAAGAAAGTCCCAAAGTAAGGTGGTGGCCAGGAGATGGGAGAGTGGTCCCCAGGGAGGTTTTTGGAAGCTATGGAGGGGGTTTCTGCTAGAGCTCTTTCGGTCACTGTGTATCCTGAGCCCTAGGGTTAGGCTGCTGTGTTTGCTTACTGTGTGAGTCACCAGCCCAGAGCAGGAAGAGGGCCCTGGAGGGACCCACCCTCCTCCTACGACTTTCCCACTTCCTCTCGCTGCCTTGGGTCTAAAGGGAACTTGGGCCATGTCTGCTAGGAGACAAAAGGAGTTCCACGGATGCTCTGGTTCCTTGGCTCGTGCAGGCCTCCTGCCTACAAATGTTCCCTTTCTGGGAGAACCCTGGCTTCTGGTTAGCAAGGAGGGTGACTGTCATCCCTCCATCTCCCAGCGTTTTCTAGTCATTAAACTAAATTGAACTACTTGTTTGTGGCCTGAATGCTGTGGGGTGGGATGGGTGCTTTGGCTGACTGACTGAGTACTTCTTCACTTAGCTGTGAGGTCTTCCCTGGGCTTAAACATTGTCTAGGCCTGAGAAGGTCTGGGTGCCCTGGGAAAGTGTTTATCTTAATGCTTTCTGTTCCTGTAACTGAATGCCACAGGCTAGGTAGTGGTTGTTGTTTGTTTGTTTTGTTTTGTTTTGAGCTCATGGATCTCCAGGTTGGGGAGTCCACAAACACAGAGTAGGCATCTAGTGAGGGCTTTTTTTCCTGCATGATAATACCACAGAGGTCACCATGTACCAAGAAGACAGCAAGTATACCAGAGAGAGAAAATCTGTTCCCTAGATAATGCACGGGGTCCACAAGTGGCTTAATTCATCCACGAAGGCGGTGCCCTCATTGGCCAGTCACCTCTCAAAGGCCCCACCTCCAAACCCATGTGCAGATAACGCTGGAGATTTTGTTTCCAACACATGAAATGTGAGGTCCACTCAAAGCAGGAAAATGCCCAAACATGTCTACTTTTTGCAAGGACAGAGAAATGACAGTGGACTTATGAAGCATTGGTGGAAAATCCGAATTTCAGGGAACACTTGATGTTAATATATATATATATATATATATATATATATATATTACATTCGCTTACTATTTTGTGCCACACTGGAGGTCAAAGCACAACTTGCAGGAGTCAGTTCTCTCCTTCCATCATGAGACTTCCAGGGATCGAACTCAGGACTGGTGACCTTTATCCAAGACTTGGAATTACTTATTGTGCCCTTCTGCACTAGGAGTAAGATTTGCCTGATGTGTGACCCTGGCCAACTGTCCATCTCTACCTCTCCTTTCCTGCGTGTTCGTGTACCACACTCACGCCTAGTGCCCACAGGGGCCGGAAGACGGTGTTGGATTTACAGACGGTTGTGAGCTGCCTCGTGGGTGCTGAGAACTAATCCTGGGTCTCCCTGAACGAGCAGCAAGTACTTAACTACCTACTGAGACATCTCTCCTGCCCCAGCCCTGCTGTTTATAAGTGAGGATGGCTGTGGCACCGTGGGAGCCAAAAGCCCTTCCAGCCCTGCGGTTTCTCCCAAACCCTCAGGGCTGGAGGCCCTGCTATGCCGGGTTTCCCCGCAGACTTTGTGTCCTTACCGTTTCTCTTAGGATCAGACCCTGAGCTGGTGGAGAGGAACGGTCAAGCCATCTTAGTCCAGCCAGTCCACGCAATGGCACACCACGTGTGTGAAGCTGTAGAATTAGTTCCCCAGCCTCGGGGTGTGAGAAGCTCAGAGAGACAAGGTACAGGCGACTGTCCTTGAGAAGGGGACATACGTGAGCACAAGGTTGCGTGCTTCGGAGAGACAGCTGTTGGGAGACCGAGAAAGGTTGCATAGCAAAAGGTGGTGTTTAAGGCGGGCCTTTCAGGGCTGGAAGGAGTTTGATGGTACTTGAGGGGTGTGGGAGGGGAGAACAGTGATGAAACTACAGAACGAGTCTGGAAGCAGCTGGGCACTCAGAGGAGGGAAGGCGCGGCACTATCGAATCCCTGGCCCATCGCCGTCCAGTTGGAATTTTGACTTAGTGTTAACATGAAAACAACACACATCCAGTAGAAAACACATTTGTGAATCTCTGCTCCTTTTCCTCAGTGCCGGGCTCTGGCAATGATCTCTCCCCAAGTCAGGTGCGTCGCATGCGATTTTGACTCAGGATAGCTTGGACACCGCGAGGTCTTTTCAACACCGAAACCCACCACAGGTGAAGGAGTGACATCTTCCTGGCAGATTCAGAATATGCTGTGGGGAAGCTGTCTCTAGTGAGAGAAGAAGGGGGTTAGGGGTCAAGGCTTTTGGATAAGGATTCCCACCGGGACATCCCCTTCAGGACAGTAACCCCCAGCAGCTCCGGGAGGTGGACGTTAGGTCATCTGATGGAAGGGCTCCCTGAATCCAAAATGTGTTACAGAGTTAGCTCCGGTGGCGTGGGTGTCTGCTCGATGTGGCCCAGGAAGAAGGGCGGCTTCCAGCCAGAACTTGGCTCCTCACACACTGAGATTAAGATGGCCTCAGTATGTGCAGCCAGAGCCGGGCTGGAGCGAGAGGAGGAGCTAGAATCCAGGAGAGCAATGGGCAACAGACACACAGATGGATGCCCTCAAGGCCTCAGGTGTGTGGCCACCGAAGTTTTGTTTTCCAGTAGCTTTTGTCACTTCCTGGAGGAGTCAGTAAGCTGGTGTGGGTGAGGCTTCTCGGCCCCTTTTCTCTGTGCCCAGGCTTGCATCCCGTCTGAGTTCCAGGATCGTGTGGGTTCAATTCTGCAAGAGGCCCCGGCTCCTCAGGTTATGGGTGAAGAGCAGTGGTGCAGGAATGGGGTAGATGCATCTCAAAGCAAAGGAGGCCACATTACAAGTTTCCTCATGTGGCACGTGATGTGGCCATCCTGGACATGCCCAGCAGGGGGCAGTATCAGCCCGTGGAAGCTGCAAGCAGTGGCTAAACTTGCCAGGCGTGGTGGGTGCCTAGTCTTGAGGGACGAATTTCCCTGCCTGACGCGTCTGGGGACAGTTTCAGAGTCTGCCTTTTAGAGCGGGTCCCTTTTAGATACTCAGGATTCCACTCCGGAAGTTTAGACACGCTTTCAAGATACGGGATTCTGAGCCGATTCCTGTCCCATTGCGCCCTTCACTTTTAAGAGAGAACTTTCTGGTTGCTCTACTCTGAGATCACGTGGTCTCACAAGGGGAAGTGGTGGACAGCTTGACTGGGGAAAAGAGGGGTGAAGGCTGGCAGATGCGGAAGTAGAGCATTTAGAGAAGCTGGGAGGGGCAATGAACGTCTTTAGAAGGCTGTTGGGGAAACGCTGACTCGGCTTTCAGTGCCCTCTGAGAGGAAATGAGCCAGTGGGCGTGCCCCATTCTGCAAGGGAGCTATGAGTGTCTTCTAGCCAGCTTTAGCTGCGGCTGTGGCGCCATGATGTGTGCATCATTCATTCAGCAAACACAACATAGCATCTTCCAATTGTATGTTTCCCTTACCCAGAAGCTGGGATTCTGGAAGGCTCCAAAGCCTCAGACCCAACTCAAGAAGTTCGTAGTGGAGCATGGAGCAGAGAGCACTACTGATGGTGGGCCCGTGAAACAAGCAGCGTGAGAGAGCTCAGGCAGATACTTGGAGGCAAGGGCTCCTTGATGAGCTGCTGAGCCATCTAGGCTGCTAGGAGCAAATTCATAGGTAAGGAAACAGCAATGGAATTGCAAAGGGCATCAGCCTGGAGAGGGTCTCTGGGCTCAAGGCAAGCTGCTTGGTACCCGTTGATATCACGAGAAGCTTAGCTGTATCTAAGACACTTGTAGATGGCCTTAATATTTTAATTGCAATCATAGGTTGCTTAATGAAGGGACCTGCTCTGAGAAATTTGTTACTACCCATTGTCACCACTGAATTTTATACCTAGATGACATCTAACTGCATACCTAGGGTATATGGTGTGTGGGTATGTATGCTTATATATATATTAATATATTTGCTATATAGTAAATGACATAAATACATGTATATGCACACAATGTATAAATTATATTATATAGTATTCACATTATACCTATAATATTTATATTTTATATATATGTATGGCATAGCTTGTTTCACTTAGCATACAAACATGTAGAGCTTGTTTATGTGTGGAATACTACATGTAATGATAATGCAATGGTATTTATGTATATAAACATCCAAGCATAGAAGAGGAACCATAAAATGCCAGGCAGTTGTGTGGTGGCTTGAACCTTTAAGAGGCAGAGACAGACAGAAATGTGTGAGTTCAACAGTTTTCTGGTCTACAGAGTGAGTTCCAGGATAGCCAGGCTACACAGAAAAACCAACCAACCAACCAAGCCAAGCAGGGGGAATTTTTTTCATCTTTAATCTTACAGGTTTTATATACAACTTGCTGTTGGCTGAGAACTTCACTGTGCAGTGGCATCAGGGTAGGTAGGAACAGCAGGTCCCCAGCTTACAGGTTTGTACCCAGATTCATGACTGCCCACGTGCAATGCCATTCTTTCTCCTTCTTTTCCTCCCCGACTCCCATCTTTTCCCACTGTTCCTACTTCCTCCAGAGTGTACAAGCTCTGTGTGTGTGTGTTGGGTGTGATCTGCATAAACGTCCCCCATGCTTACACTGGGGGTGTCTCAGGAGGTTCCACTACAGATTTCCAGCATCTAGGAAGATCCCAGATTGCTTGGGCCTCTCTGGCTCGCTCAGGCTCCTCCCTGGTGACTCCACTCAAGCTGTTGCTGCCAGCGCTTTTCATCTGTGATGCTAACCAGCCTCCTGCCTCTTGCCTCCTGGGCGCTGATTCAATTAGCCAAGGTGCCCACCTCCTGCAAGGACCATTTATAAAATCCAGCGGGGCAGCTGCAGACCTCAGGGCTCGGGGTGGGGGTATGAGCCGAGAGGAGGAGGCAGAGGAATGAGGCCTGGGAAGGGTGTCTGATCCGATTAGGTGTCAGGCTGGCTTCCCCCTGGCAGGAGGCTGTACATCACTGCTTGGCTGCGGTCCTCTACTGTCCAGCGCAGAGCAGAGTCCGTCAGTCTCCTAGCGGTCGCCAGGGTTGGTGGAGACAGGGGAGTGGTATGCAGATTGCTTGCAACACCTCCATGTCTGTAGAGTGCTTGGGGCAGCTTCTTCTTGTGGGTTGGGCACATAGGCTGCAGTGTGGTTACCTGGGTTCAGTGGCAGCTGCGTCCTTGGCACACGCATCAGTTTTAACCTACGCACCGAAAAGGAGAGGGTAACATTACACTTCTTTGAAGTTTATGGAAAAGATGAAAGGAACAAATGAACGAGTAGCTTCCAGGACAGTGCCTGGTACATGCGGAGCTCTGGTGTCACCCACAGTCTCCTTTGCACCCCCAGCATCCCCCCAAAGCAGCAGACAAGTTATTCTCATCTTATTAACCAGGTCATTAGGTCGTAGACAAGCAGATTCCCCCTGGTCTTGGCGGAGTGGACGTGGACTTTGTAGAGGTGGAAGGGTTTGCTTAAGAGAGAGACCTAGGGGGCTGGAGAAATGGCTCAGCCATTAAAGGCTAGGCTGACAACCAAAATATAAGAGAGAGACCTAGGTTCTAAAGAGCAAAGAAAAGAGGAAGAGAGGTCAAGAAGAGGTCAGGAAAGCATGGCCAGGGGCCTCTCCTGGGTGAATCTGATGTACACATCATCTGCTATGCCTAGGGATGGTGGAGCCCGGCAGGAAAGCTGCTGTATAGCCTAGAAGGCTTTGGCTGGAAGCTAGGCTGGAGGCTAGGCAGCCTCAGGGTGGGCCTCTTTCATATTCTCAGCATCTGCTCATACCAGGCAAGGGAGCTGGCCTCTGGCTGGGAAGAAGCACCAGGTGGCCCAGCTAGTGCCTGCTAACTGGTGTGGTCAGTGGAGATCTTGGGAACACTGTCCTGCAGCCGGAAGGCACTCATTGAAATGAAGGAGGAAGTTGAGGAGGAGTGGGCATAAGCCCAGAGGCTGTTGAACCCAAGTATGGCAGGCAGGCCCATAATCCCAACAGATGGGAGGCTAAGGCAGGGTGGTTAGTTTGAGGCTAGCCTGGGCTACGTAATGAGACCTTGTCTCTTCCAAGTAGCTAGGATTGCAAGTGTGTGTGACTCTGATCAAAAGGATAAATAAAACTCATTTTTTTCTTGAGGTGGATAAATAAAGGTTCTTTTCAATAATATGCAATGATCTGTGGTACTCTGGATGATGGTACTTTTAGAAACTTCTCACCTTCCATGCCTGGTGCACCTGTGGGGTGTGTGTGTGTGTGTGTGTGTGTGTGTGTGTGTGTGTGTGTGTGAACCCAGGGCCAGAATGTACTCATTCAGCCTCTTAAAATACCCTCTTGTGAAATGTTTGGAGTGTCCAACCCCTCAGAGCAAACGAGGCCCCTAGAGCTACCAGGCAGTGATGAAGGTGAGGATGGCCAATCCTACCCCTGGAGCCAGGGTCTGACTGGTTAAAAACAACAACATCAGCAACAACAAAAAACAAAAAACAAAACAGCGGCCTGGGCTGAGGTCGTAGGAGACACAGATAGAACTCTGGGCACTGCCGTGTCCCCTCTGATGCTCACGATTTTCCCCAGTTCCCCCTTTTTGCTTTATGCCTGCTCAGCCTAGAGCTCTATGGAGGCCCCCGGGACTGAGGAACCCGTTAACACTGGGAGTGCAAGGGACAGGATGTCTGGGCCTGAAGGGGCCTTAGCAACCCCTCTGGCCTACAGCCTCATTTGCTCCCTAAGGAAGCACAGGCCGTGTGGACTTCTCCATCTCTCTCGGCCATGATTACATTTTATGAGAATCTCTGCTGGATTCAGAGGACAGAATCTCTAACGCAGAGGCTTTGAACATCCACAGGGAGTTGGTTTGTGACTTTGCACATGGATCGGGAGGCACCACAAGGAAGGGAACTAAAAGGACAGGTCTCTGTGAGCAGGGATGTCTTCCCTCCACAACATCACCCTGCAAGTCCCTGAGCAAATGCCCAGGGGTGTGTGCGAGGCTTGGGTTAATTCAGGGCAGCTGAGACTCAGGCTGTCCATTTCCTGCTGGTCCCCTGACTGATCTGCACCAAAAGCAAGCTATAGGGACAGCTTTCCCCTGGTAACGACTCTCCCCTACCCCCACCCCGTTACCCAGTGCTCTAGTCCCCGTGGAGCTCTGTTTTGCACAAGAACCAGCCCCTGTTTCCCCCTAACTTAATCTCTGAGTCCAGGACAGTGGTACAGGAGAGAAGGCAGGGGGTAGGAAGGTGTGTTGGGCAACGTGAACTCATGAGTAATGGACTTGTATCAAAGAGAGAAAGAGGGACGAGAGGGGCTGTGGGTCACTTACAGGAGGCCGCTGAGGTAGAGGACTCCGCCTGACTCAGGCCCGGAGAAAGCTCTAGAAAGCTCGGAAGCCCTTCCTTCTTTCCCCTCCTTTTCTGCCTCTCTCTTCCTCCGCTTCCTTTTGATTCTTCGGTTTGCGAGGGGCGGGGTGCATGTGCCGGGGCATCGGTGTGGAGACTGGAAGACCACTCTCAGGAGTTGGTTCTGCCTCTTAGCTGTTGAGATAGGATCTCTCTTGTTTTTGCTGCTACGCTGTGTACTCTGGCCTAACTGGCCCTTCAGCTTCTCTTGTCTCTGGCTCCCATCTCACCTGGTATTATAGATGCTTGCCACCACGTCTGGTTTAAAAAAATGTAGGTTCTGGGGACTGAACTAGGGCCATTATCTCTTTGACACCCCCCCCCCCCCACCAGTCCCTTCCTTTGAGAAACAGAATGACTCCTGCAGCTACCAAGTGACTGAGGAGGTTGGATTGTCCGGACCTGAGGTACCAAAATAGTCAACAGGAACAACATGCAGGAGGAAGAATTTCTTTCAGCTCAGGGTTTCAGAAGCGTCAGTCCGTGGCTGTGGTGTAGTGGGGCAGAGGAGACACACGTCGTGCTGGACCCAGGAGAGAGATAGAGGAGTGCTGATGCTTTCTCATGGCGTTGCTCTTTTAATCTGTCCAAGCCCTGGGGGGGGGGTCATGCCACCCACGTTCAGGGTGACTCTTTCCCTCCCAGTTCTTTCTGGAATGTTCTGAAAGACATACCCACAGTGTGCCCCCATCTCCTAGGTGATCCTAAATTGGGTTATTGTTTTTAATCAGTTTTCTTTTAGTTATTTGTATGTTTTAGGTGCTAAGCATTTATCAGATGTATAATTGTTAAATATCCTTTTCCATTCTGTGTGCTGCTCCTCTGCCACAATGATGGTGGCCTTTGCCATGCAGAAGCTTTTCAGTGTCATGAAGTCTCATTATTAATTGCTGGTCTTAATGCCTGAGCTGTTGGTGTCCTGTTGAGAAAAGTTGTGGGGAGTTTCTTTTCTAGTCCAGTCTATTTGGTGTTCTGTATGCCTCTTGTACCTTGAAAGGCATCGCTTCCTTTAGACGGGGGAAATTTTCTTCTATGACTTTGTTAAAATTATTTTTGTGCGTTTTGTTATGGTAGCAGCTTCACCCTAGCCCTTGGCATCCATATTCCCAAAGAGTCTGGAATGTTATGGTGGAAGTTCCACCCAAGCCCCCTTCCCTCTCTCCCTCCCAACCCTGCTTCATCTCAGAAAGCATGCCAAATGATGACCTCTCCCACAGAGATGCTCAAGACCACTCCCACAGGAAACTGCCCCCCAGAAAATAGACAAGTGATTTTCAGGTCTCTCTTTCCAGTCTCCTCTCTGGCTGGGGTGGGGGGTGGCGTGGCTGGAAGACCACTGGGAGCGTTGTATCCTTTAAACATGAACTTCTTCTAATTCAGTTTGGTTTGTTCTGATTTGGATTGCTGCATCGGCAAAGGGGCATATGGGGTGTAGAAACTTTTCACCTTTGACCTGGGTTTCTTCTCCTTCCTCTGTACTATCATTTGTAGGTTGGGTCTATTCATAGATTTCCTGGATGCTTTTTGCTTAGATCTTTTTAGAGTTAGCATTTTCTTTGACTGGCGTGTCCATTTCTTCTACCTTGTCTTTGAGACCTGAAATTCTCTCTTCCACGTCTTTTAATCTGTTGGTGAGGCTAACCTCTGAGGATTTATTTGCTATTTTGAGGTTTTCATTTCCAGTTTTAGATCAGTTTGGGTTTCCTTTAGTGACTGTATTTCTTTGTTAAATTCTATATTTATGTCTTGAATTGTTTTTATTATTTAATTTGACTGTTTGTGGTCATGGTGTCGTGAAGGAATTTATTCATATCCTTTTAAGGTCACTAACATAATCCTTATTGCTAAATTTTGAAGTCTTTGTTTTGTGCTCCAGCTAAATTGTTGTTTTTCAGGGCCTATTGCAATAGTGTTCCTGGATTCTGGGGGAGGCATTTTGTCTTGGCTATTCATATTGTATTTTTTTTGGTGTGTGTGTAGAAATCTAGGGATCTGGAGTTGCGATATTTGGGGTGTTTTATTGGGTGGGTGTCCTATTCTTTGGTTGCTTGTTGCACACTCTGTGTCCTAACCAAGTGTGGTGGCTGTGGGGACCCTGATAGAGTGTTTCTATGAGCCAGCAGAAATCACAAAGGACTGGGCATGTGCTGGAAACAATGTCTGAAATGGGTGGTGGAAAAGAACTAGGGAGACTCTGGGTCCACACCAAGAGGCAGAACCCCCCAGGAATGGGGGAGGACTGCTTAAAGAGGGTCCAGCCTTAGCGTTTTGTCTCTACGCTATGAGTAGTAGCCATTTACTATCAGCCTCCAAGAGGTTAAATAAGGTGAGTGGAAGCTGTGTCCCTTTATTCAATAGCAAGTCCTCATTGTCCCCCAAAGCACCTCATGACAGTCAGATGCCAATGTTCTCAGATCTCAGGATAGTCTCCATGAGTCATCAAGTAGAACAATGGAGAGAGGACAGGATGAACTCACAAAAGGCACAAACAATTCAGTTCACTGGCTCCCTTTTGTTTCTTCCTCCAAGCTGGCCTCAAATTTACAATGCTTCTGTCTGGGGTGATAGGCATGCACCACCTTCCTGGATAATTCACCTGTTCTTGGCTCCAATGGCTCTCTCTGGGGCTCAGCCAGAAGCTGCAGGAATAACCAACCCATGACAAAGCCCCAGGACAGAGGAAGGCTTTGCTATCTCTGGCAGCTGACAGGTGCCTGAGGGGTAGGCTCTGGCTCCTCTAAGAGCTTGCCCTTTCCTGCTGGTCCAGGCAGAGAGATGGATGATGGTCTGAGGAGGAGGGATGAGAGATGGAAGAACTGATTGGAGAATAGACCAGTTGGCAAAATCTCTGGCAGATCAATGGAGACCATCTGCATGGTAGGTTGCACTTAGGGACTAAGTAGTGAGCACCTGGATTCTGGGCCTGGCATCTACTGCCCTACCCCTGCAGAGGGGAGCAGTGTTGGCTCCAGCCTTTCCTACAACTCTAGGAAAACCCAGAAACCCTTCCCGTAGAACACTCAAGAAATGAGTCTTTCTGCTCCAGACCTGAGAGTGTGGGAATCTATGATCCAGTGCTCTGGTAGCTTAAGGGATGTTCTGCTCACACAGGGCAGGCTTGTGAGGGGATCCTTATACTGTAGTGTCTAGCTAGAGTTCAGTGTCTAGTAGTTAAGAGGTGTTCTGCTTCACCAGGCAGGATTGCAAGCAGACACCTTCTGAATGTCTATAGACATGCCACTGCTGGGATCTGTGAACATCTGTAGGTCTTTGCTGGAGGTAGGGCTACATCCTGCTACCTCACCAACTCCTCCTGCAGGAGATGTGTGGGGTCTATTCACTTTACATTGTCTCCAAGGTGAGGTAGCATTTTGCCAATCATGATGGGGGTCCCTAACTAAGGGGAATGTCTCATAAAGAGGGACAATCTGCAGTCCCCCTCATTTTTCAGAAGTGTTCCTATCTGAATCATCTGAAGTCAGTGCCTAGCCAAGATCAGAACAGACAAGGGTAAGGGGCAGGGGGTAGTTATCCCAGGGCCCTCTTCTGTGGAATAAACTCACTGGCTCCTTTTATTGGTAGGCCACATTTGTAGCTATGAATGCAGCCCAACACACAAAGTTGTAAACTTACTCAAGACACTGGGAGATCTCTCTCTCTCTCTCTCTCTCTCTCTCTCTCTCTCTCTCTAACTTGATTGCTTAGTTCTATCGCTTGAACTTGTAGATGATGGTGGCATGTCACCATGTTAAAGGTTGGACACTCCTGATAAGGTCTCTCACTTCACCTGTCATCACTGTGGCCCTTGCTGTGGGGTCTACTGCTCGGGCCAGTGTGTTGATTCTTCTCTCACTTGAGGGTCCCTAGCCTAATGACTTCTCACCGGAGTATCAGGAGCTTTAGAAGCTGGGGACAAGGTTAGAACTGAGATGTGTCTTTTCTAGGAGTTAAAGAGCTAAGTGATTCCAGCAAGGCACTGAGGCTGGGTGCTGTGTGGCTTGGGGGCCTGACTCCCATGTGCAGACCTTCTTGAAAGCACTTTGAGGTTGGGACAGAAGGACTACAAAATACCTCTGTCATATAATTCATCCATGATGGCTTCCTTCCATGGACTCATAAAAGATTTTATCATTCCTAAAAGCCTACCTTATAAAAGGCAAATGCCCCATAAAGTGGTCGT
This sequence comes from Mesocricetus auratus, assembly GCF_017639785.1. NCBI lineage: Eukaryota > Metazoa > Chordata > Mammalia > Rodentia > Cricetidae > Mesocricetus > Mesocricetus auratus. Next base: position 50,419,040 of record NW_024429180.1, on the reverse strand, counting down.
GCCTGGAGTTCATTATCAGCCAACACTCCAATTAAGATAGGAATTAGGTGGCACCCAGAAATCTGACCTTAATGGTTTACATGTGTGCACACGGGTATAGTTATTGACATGTATTTGTGCACATGTGTGCATGTATTTGAGTTGAGGGCAGGACTTTTTTTTATTCATCTAACAAATATTGATCAAACACTAATAGACTGTCAGATGGTCATCTTGGTTTTGCAGGGTTGGAGAATGAAGAAGCAAAACACCTCTGCCCCTGTGGAGCTCACTTACTTTCATAGGAGAAGGCCAAGAAACAAAGCAGATCTAGAGGTGAAGGTGAGTCAGGTGGCAGCAAGTACTGTGGAGAAAAATGCAGTGGGGGGTTATGGTGGGAGGAGACAGACACCAACTTTCTGGCGGGGCTTGGGCTTGGCTATGGGGGAAGGACGAGCCTGTGACTGCCAATGCCAGGATGAGAAGGCACCTGGGACGTGGCGCTGAAGGGACCCTTACTTGATGCTAAAGCTGCATGCACACTGAAATCTGCCCCCTCTATGTGTCCTCTTCCTCCACCCTCCGTTGTAAGCATCAGAGAGCTCCCATGGCCCAGCAGAAGAGAAGCCATAGACGGGGCGTTTCCTGGGCAGGCAGAACGACAGTCAGAGTAGCTTGGCAGTCTCCAGACCAGCCAGTTCCTGGATGTATTAGTTATTTTTACTGGCTATGATCAAAATATGAGTGAAAAGAAGAAAATGTTGCTTTGGCTCACACGTTCAGAGGGTTCAGTCCACAGCCACCTGGTTTGGTCCTGTGGTGAGACAGAATATTATGGCAACAGAGGCTGTTTACCTCATGATGGACAGGGACAGGGAATATAGCCTCAAGGATACAACCTGGTGACTTACCTTCTTCAACTAGATACCATCTCCTACTTTTCACAATTTCCAGTAATGCTGCAGTCTTATCAATCTCTCAAGAGATCGATGAACTCATCAATTTAACCCGATGACACGATCATGAATTCATTCAACCCTGGTGACATACATGCTAATCTCTGGACACACTGTCACTGTCATAGACACATCCATGGGTGTGCGCTCCACTAATGCACAGTTTCCTTTCCTTTCTTTTCTTTTGAGGCAGGGTTTCTCTGTGTAGCTTTGGAGCCTGTCCTGGAACTAGCTTTTGTAGACCAGAGATCTGCCTGCCTCTGCCTCCCGAGTGCTGGGATTAAAGCCATGTGCCACCACTGCCTGGCTTGCACACAGTTTTCAATCCAACCAATAACTCAGATTTGCTACTACACCAAGGAATGAGGTGCCAGCTTACCTCACATGATTTGTTCCCTGTTGTGTGTGTGTGACGAAACTTCTGGAGAGAAACAACACTCGTGTCTACTCACCCCAGATAGGGACCCTGCAACAGACCAAAGTATGGATACCACTAAAGTCCAGCTTGGTGAACCAATAATTTTTCTTAGGGTTACTTAGAGGGGTATGGGGAGGAGTTACTCACAGGAGCAGAAAAGACTCAAAGACAACTACATCACCAAGACCCACCCTAGTATGGGCGATAGCTCACAAAAGCTGTAAACTTGAGCACACTGCACAGCCTATAAGCAGCCCAGCAGGTTGGAGTGTCCATTCCAGGTCTGAATCTGGATGATTTCTCCTGATTTTTTCCACACTAACATTCACAACTTTGGGGGGAATCACCAGGCTGAGATGGTGTGAGGACAGTATGAGGACAGGCTGGGTAGGTGAGGGCTTGTATCACACAGTGCTTGGACTCCCTTACTGCTATCGAGGGTCTTCTCTAGCTAGGTGAGGGGCACAGAAGAAAACATCACAGAGCTGCCCAAAGAGTCTAATGGGGGAGGCTGACAGCTCCCCAGGGTGTGATAGGATGCTACTAGGGGATGTACCGTGGTCAAGAGGAAGGAGGCTCAACCACCTGAGCATCACAGGTTTCCAGGGATGGTGACACAGAAGTATCACTAAGCTAGAGGAAGAAATTGTAGCCTTGCAGGCTGACAGACCCATGCTTAGTCATTTTAGTACGTTCTTTGAGTGTGGTGGGAAAGGAAGGGCACCAAGCCACAGGAGAGGCCACTGTGAGAAAGAAGGGGAAGAGGACATTGTGGTCTGCTGTGAGAAAGGCAGAGGTAGCCTGGGGAGGAAATTTTATTTAGCGTGGTGTTCACTGTGAGCACAGCCCATATGATGGACCAAAGGACCTTGGCACTACAGGAGGAGAAGGCTGATTGGATCCAGTTCCCTTGTTTATAGATATAGAATCAAGCACAGAGGGGAGAAGATAATTGCCCAAGATCCCATGGTGACAGATGGACCAAAACCTCATGCTTCAGGACTCTGTGCTGCCATACCGCTCTGTTCTAACACCTTTGAAGTACTAACTCATTCGTCCTCACTCCCCACCAAGAGAGCTACAGTGGTCATTGCTTCCCCATTTTTCAGATGGAGAACCTCAGGTGTGGCAGTTAACGTATTCAAGGTGACACAGCCAGCTTATGGGAACGGGGGTAGGGATTCTGATGTTTGCTCTAGGGTCTGTGATCTTCCTCCTAGAAGTAACATGGAATCATCTGATGCCCTGGATAACTAGAGTGTGCTCAGTAGCCCATGTCTAAGCATGACAATGCTGTTTTTTGAGATCTTCTCAGTACTCCTATCCTCCGCACTGTCTGTCAATGCCTCGGTGACCCTGTTACTTATTATTGTTATTGTTGTTGTTTTGTTATTTTGCTTCCCCTCAGGCAGAGATGAATTTGGTGAATGGGTAACTCTGGGCAAGCGAGATAGAATCCTCTCATTTGCAGCACTCGCTCAGTGCTGTGGTGTAAATATTTCCACTGTGGCCTGGTTTCCTCCATGGCCAACTTTAAGCCTTCACCTGAGCATCAATCTGCTTGAAACACTGCAAACTCTACAATGGATTCTTACATCCCTCTGGCTCCAGCATATTTCCATGGCAGCACCCCTTCCTCTCCAACTCTTCCCGAAGTCCCTTTCCCTGTCACCATCCTGCTGTCTTATTCTTCATCCTTGATTAAACTAGGTTCACATAAATGCCTATGATTTGAAAGTTCTTATCTTAGGATGCTTATTTTTCTCTACTAAAAAAGAAATAATAATAAAAAATTCACGGAGTTCTGCCCACTATAAACATTCCCTAGAAGGGGCTTTGGTGATTTTGTTTAAATCTTGGTTTTGCAGATATGAAAAGTCTTCCTGGAGAGTCAAGGAACTTGCTCAGAGGCACACAGCCAGTAATTTACCATGCTAGAAGCCTGGGTTCTGATCCCTGGTCCTTGACTTGCTTTCCTAACACATCTCAGTGTCCTTCTGGTGTGTGTGTGTGTGTGTGTGTGTGTGTGTGTGTGTGTTCTTGTGCTGATCCAAAAGCAGGGAAAACTTGCACACTTTAATTGAGAAGGTAAGATGAAAAAAATAAGACTATTGACACGGGGGTGGGGGGTGGGGTGGGGGGGTGGGGATAGGGGGAACCCTACAAGGTGATTTGGATCGGCCTTGTCAACCTGTAACTTTGAGTCAGAATCTTATATGCTTTGAGTGTTAGCTTTATCACTTTAAAATGCAGATATTATGAATATTTGCCTCATACCTCAGAGGGATATTATGAAGATCAAAGGAGATAAATGGCTAGCAAAGTGTGTCTAATGTAAGAAAATACAAATGGCTCTTAAATGTAGATGACTACTCACTACCTCATTTAGAATAAGAGAAATGTAAATTAAAATTACACCGTGGTAAACAATTTTCTCACCTATCAGATTGGCAACGGGCCAGAACGTTGATAACACACTGTAATGGCGATGCTGTGAGGAAATAGGCACCCTCATCATTCTCATGGGAAGAGAAATGTGTATCACCTCTACAGAGGGTAATTTGGCAATAGCTATCAATGTTTTAAATATGTGTCTCTTCTGACCTAGCAATTCCACTTTTGGGAATGTATCTTATAAATACATTTGCATAAGTGCCAAGGACCTGCTTCTGATTCCTTGTTATAGTAATGTTTGCAACAGGCAAACATTTGAAATGCTCAGTGCTCATCAAGAGACGTTTCTGGGCCTGGGGTGTGGCTCAATGTGGAGCACTTGACTACCATCCCAGAGGCTCTGGGGTCTACCCCTAACAGAGAATAAAAGATGTCTCTTTAACATGCTCTCTCTTCCCATCCTGCCCTGATTAGGAGCCATTAAAACACCATGTGACTTGCTGCCTGGTCAAGAGTAAATATTTCCAGTCAGGAGGGACCATGTCTTTTCTGAGAGCCCTGTTTGTGCGGTTGTTAACCCCGCTGAACTTCTTGGGTTTTGGGGTCCCTATCCTGCTGCTTTCCTGCTCCTCAGCCCATCCCACCCACATCTTGACAGCTCAGAAACAAATCCTAGCAGACAGAGGCCTATCATCAATTAGAGATAGGCAAGGGACTCACTATCTGTAGAGGGATCTGCAGGAGGCGGGGCTGCTGGCAAAGGGAAAGCATCATGTCTCCAATTAAAGTTCTAAGGATTCATCTTCCACTCAGCCCCCTCAGAAATTGACATTTATTAGGTTGTCAAGGCTGATTTTTCCTCCTGGCCCTTTCTTGCCCTCAATATTCTCTCTCTCTCTCTCTCTCTCTCTCTCTCTCTCTCTCTCTCTCTCTCTCTCTCTCTCTCTCTGTCTCTCTCTCTCCCCGTTTCTCTGTCTCTCCCTGTCTGTCTCTCTCCAGACACCCAAGTGAATAAAATACCTCTTTTGTTTTTTCAATGATCAAACCTGCAGTGTTTGACCTGATGTCTTGGTTTTTGACAGAGGGGAAGGTCATATGGGGCTGGGGTATACAGGCACAGCTCTGCTGAGGAGGTAGGGGTCTGAGGCTCATGGTAGGCCTAGAATCTGGGGTGAAACACATCTTGTGTAGAGTCAGATTGCCAACTGTGTGTTGGGAGTGTCACACCCTAACACCCTCCAAAATCCCCCACCTGCCATTCAAGCTGAGTTCCATAATTGGATACACACCCTTGTGAGTTTATTAAGCCCTATCCCAGGTCTCTTTGCAGGGAATGTATTCCTCCACAAGGGAAGCTCACTAAATCCCTGATGTCCTAGGAACACTGAACTCTGAGCGAAGAGATTCTAAACACAGCCTGAACTCTTGCAGAAAGGAAGCTGAAGACCAGGGGATTTGCCCAACATCACTCAGCATGCTGGTGACAATGATGTGGTTGTCACCTAGGTCCTCTGGCCTGAAGATCAGTGGACTTCAGTTTATCACAGTGGTTTTCTTTGGTAACAAAAGGAAGCGTGGCTATACGTGAGCTTGGGGCTCCCAAGTGAGAGAAGACAAACATTAGGCACCAATACTGAAGGCTAGTGTAGAGGCCACTTGCTTACAGTGTCGTTTTTCTGGTCGCTGTGGATGTTGTCCTTTCTGGTTTTATTTATTTTGTGTTTGTGATCTGGGACATGTACTATGGATAGCTGGCTCTGAATGTCCTCAAGATGGTTACTAAGTCTTGTGATTTGTGTGGGCTGTTTTCTGGTTGGCTGGATTATTATTCATTCTTTTCTTCTCTGTTAGTGTTAGGTTTGGCATAATGGATTTCCTCCTGGCTCTCCTTTGTTCGCCTATTCCTCTCCTGAAATCTATTCTTGCTTGTGCTCTTGTGGTTGAGACTATCTGTCTTCCTCCTCAGTGTATAGTCTTCTCTTGAACGCCCTCTGCAGTGCTGGCTTGGTGGTTATGCACCACCCTGGTCTGCGCTTGCCTTGCAAGGTCCTTATTTATCCATCCCTTTTCAAAGATGACTTTGCTGGATGCAGCAATCTTGTTTGGAACCCTTACTTTCAGGTCTTGACATATATTGTGTTATGTTCTCCTGGCTTTTACAGTTGCTGGAAAAAATATAGAGGAAGCGAAATGTTGGAAGAGTGGGAGAGAATACAGATTTAAAACAGGAAAACTCCCTCAACTCATGGAGCAGCTCCTTGTGGGTCTTTGAAACTTACAGACCGACAGTAGCATGCTCAGGGGTATGGAGGGGAGGTTGAACTTGTGTATTCTTGTCTTTCCCGTGGTTTATCCTGGTGTTGAGCTTGTCTTGGACAAGTGTCTGATGTCTACCAGAACTGTTTATAATCCTTCCTTCTTTGCATAACAGGGGCTTCACTTAGCTTTAGTCTGTGAGCTGGGCTGGTTCTCTTATGCTCTGGAGATTCCTAAGCTGGTTGCCCCTGGGGGATGACTAATATTTTAGTTACAGGCTGTTTCCCGAGTGAAAGCAACCACAGTACTGTGATCTGTATGGGTGGAGGGCATGTCTTTTGTTTTCAAGTTATCCTAAGTATTAATGAAGGGAAAGAGATGAACTTCAGAGCTCTGAGCTCTGCTCAGTGAATGGCATATGGGTGACTCCAGAGGTTGATTTCCCCCTCCTGCCCCAGGTCTCAGGCTCAAGACTACCAAATTCTAAGGTGAGCCTCAACTGAAAAGGTTTGTTCCCAGCCACCGGGGCCAGGAATATGCATTACTGTATGTGAACTGAGCCTCCTGCCATCCGTCCGGCTCGTCTCTGTTGTCTGTACTTTCTGGCTTGTCTGTGCCTAGCCTCCTGCTCTTCATAACTTCCTCTCAGGACTGGCTCTGTGGCAGGATAGATTCGCGGTTGTTTCTGTTCATCGGTCTCTCAAGATAGCTTAGTTTTTCAGTTTCATCTATCAGGACCCCTCTGAAGATGGTGCTAGGCCCTATGTTGCTAATAATACAGAATGACACAATGGGATTCCACTCTACTGCTGACCCACATGCCAGAGGAAGCACCGTCTCCCTAAAACTCACAACTGTGTGAGGTTTGTATGGAACTGTGTGAGGTTTGTATGGGCTTGTCTTGAGGGTAGGGTTGCCAGTCAGTCTCTTTCCCCATGTGCTGCCTGCTTACCTTCTGGATAGGTCATTTGTTTTCTGTTCCCACCAGGGAACTACATGAATGGCTTCTTTTTGATGCATGGTCCATCTTTTTCTTGGTACTTTTGCTCTTTTAGCCCAACTTTTTCCTTCCTTCTGTTTTTTTTATTGAGACAGGGTCTGGCTGGCTTGGAATTCACAGAAATTAGGCCGTCTCTGCTTCCTGAGTGCTGAGACTGAAGGAGTGCCCACCACACTAGATCTAGTCTGTTCTTTCGTATTGCAGAGCTGCTTCTTCTTAACTGGGTCACGTGGAGACTCTGGACCTGACTTAACTATAAGCATCTCATTCTCTTGTGCTGAGATTAGGTTGAGAGGTGAGTGTTGAAGCATAGAGGAGCTCCTGCAGTAAACCCTGTACCACCACAGTGGTGAATGTCTGGGTGATAGCAGTGGAGGTGGTGGATGTTGAGAAATGACCGGGTGCTTGATGTTGGTAGTGAGAGTGGTTTTGGGCATGGGAGAACAGAACAGCATTGATTGACACGGGGAAGGCCGAGGGAGGAATTGATCTGGTGGGAAGATTCAGGGCACCTAAGATGTGGCTTCCAAGTGTCTATGGTGGTTGGGCAGGAGCAAATATGAGTCTAGAACTCAGAGGAGTCTGGCTCAGATAAAGGAAGATGAGCAATTCTTAATATTCAAAAGGCACAAGATAGAATGAACTTACAGTGAGTGTTTGTAGTCAAAAGATAATCTCTGGGGCAGTCTAAACAGCAGGATGAGGAGGACAGACCAATTAGCAAAGACGACAGAGATGGCAGGGCCTGAAGTCTGAGTGACAGACAGTCTGTGTGTTATCCTTCTCACTCATTGGTTGTTGCTGGTGAGTCATTTCAACAGGAAGAGAGGCAGAATGCAGAGCCCTAGGAACTTCTCTTTTCTCAAGAAAACAAAAATGGTGGAGGGAGTCGAGGAAGTGCTGCAAGCTTGAAACGAAGAGAGAAGAGAGACGAGAGCAGGGCTTCCAGGAGAGTGGCAATTTTGAGCAGTACAAGCAACCAGTGGCAACTCCAGAATTTCCTTAAAACTTTTTTTTTTTTTACATTTATAGGTTTTGACATTTTGTGTACACTAGCTACTTTTCCTGTTGCTGTGATAAAATACTATTATCACAGCAACCACAGCAACTTAAGGGAGAAAAATATTTTGGCTTATGGTTGCAGAGGGAGAATCCATCACGGTGGGAAAGGCCAGGAAGCAGTTAACGGGTAAGAACAGCAGGAGCTGAGAGCTCACACCCTCAATCATAAGCATGAAGCAGAGACTGAACAGGGTGAGACTTTGAACTCTCAAGGCTCACCTCCATGGATGTACTTCCTAAACCTCCCCAAACAGTGCTACCAACTGGGGGACCAAAGCAGTCAAATGCTGGAGCCTGTAGGGGGTATTTCTCATTCAGACTTCCACAGGTTTGAGTGTATGTGTTGGGGAGCAGTTGGAGGGTGTGGCACAGCAGTGAGGTCAAGGGGAAATTTGTAGGTCCCTGGGATTGAACTCAGGTCACCAGCCTTGGCTATAGGTATCTTCCCCAACTGAGCAATCTCACTGGCCCTGTAATCCTAGAGTTGCTATATCGGAGGCATTGAGGGGCATGGATCAGTTCGGAAGGGAGCTTGACAATGGACTCTCAAAATACTGAAGGTCAAGAAAACCTCAGTAGTTCATATAAAGGATAAGATAAACTGAAGCCGGGCCAGAGAGTGTGCTAACCGTGAGGTTCTCCCATGACCCAAGAAGCAGCTGGAGGGGGGAGAGGGGCCTTCTGGGTAAGAAGAACACTCCATCTTGGAGTTAGTCCCTTTGCCCCAGCTTTGTTCAGTCAGGAGGGTGAGAAGGAAGGAGCAGAACCAGACAGGAGTCTGCAGAGACATAGCCAGGCCTCTCACTGAACAGGAGGGAAATTTGCTAACACCTTCTTCTTGCCTTCTTCCTTCCATAGACACTTAGGCAACTCTGAGAGGGTAGCTCATCTCTCTGACTCGCTTTGGTTGATGAAACACATACAAATACATACATGTGCACACACACACCTGCACACATGTGCAAACCCCTCCCCCTCCAACACACAACATGTGACTTTGCACATCAAGGAATCTTGAAAGGGGAGGTGCAAGGCAATAAGGCTTAAGGAGAAAAGACACTTTGTGTCAAGTCTGAAGACATGAGTTCGAGGTCTTCACCAGGTGGAAGGGGAAATGGATTCCTGCAAGTTGTCCTTTGACTTCGATATACAATAGGCTGTGGTATGTTGTTGGGTCTAAGAAAGGCTTGGATGCAAGGCCCAGTGTAAGCTCCTGCGCCTGACTTGAGTTTTGGGCTCAGATGTGAGGCCCAGTGTAACCTCTTGAGCCTGGCTAGAGTTTAGCGACCTGTCTCTAACCTGTAACCTTCACGTGGGGGTGACTCAGCCAGATCTGATGCAAGATTGCCCCCTGCCTAGCTACCTGCCTGCTTGGTGGAATACTATTGGCCCTTAACTTCTCACGTCACCTTACCCTATCCCAAGTTTTCCATCCCCTACCTCAGTCCTATATAAGTTCCTGCGTGTTGGAATAAATCGAGATCCTGCATCGACAGACTCCGGACTCAGTGAGGTTTTATCTCCCTGGTAACTAATGGGGGGAGGGTCTGAGTCGTCAACACTCACCATCCCTCCAGGAAGAGGCCGGCTGGACCGGCCCTTCCCCCGCTCTACCTGCAGGGAGGACCCTGCAGTATGTATCCCTTTATACACACATTTTTTTCTTAAGTAAAAAAATTCAAAACTCCAAAGCATCTTGAGAGATGCTGAACTTTTTGCCAAAGATGTTACCATGGAATATCTAAATTCCCTTTTAAGAAACCCAACTGTGCATGTGACACCCGCTTCTGACCATTCTTTGTCAGGATCTTTGCATTTCAAGGGTAAGTTTGATTTCTGGTAACAGCCTAGAGTTATTGAACACCAAATATGTTCTTATGGCCTCTGATGAGGTTTGATCCAGCTGGGATAAGGCTAACTTTTTCTGTTTAGAAGGGGATATGTCTTCCTTCAGGCATACTAAGGAATGATAGTCAAAGTACCTGGTATAGTTTTTGAACTGTAGGCATTCCATAATTGGCAATTATTAATATTCCTAAAACAGGGATTCTGAAACGAATGGGAGCATTGTTGAATGAAATGTCATGTCCCTCAAGGTGAAGGCTTTGAAGGGACAGACTTTATCTAGAATTAGAAATTTTGCTAAGTGTGTTAAAAAATAGCAAATTCATAACCTCATAATCTTATCTGTTATTCTCCTTTATCAACTTTCATAGGCAGGAGGACGAGAGAACTCCAGGTCACAGAAGGGAACAGCTGAAGGGGATGACATGGGGAAGAAGGAAGCCAACCCCTACCTTACCCCTTAGGACCACCCATGGCTGTCACAGGTGACAAAGAGGCTGCTGACGCTCTCCCCTCCTTCCTCTCTCCAGCCTGGGATGCTGATGACATGGCACAGAAATGCTACTCTAAGAAGTTCTTGTGTTGGACACAGACTTTTAATCCTTAAGGACAAGAGCAAATTGCTATGGAGAAGAGAGCAAAGGAGTAAGTTACAGCTTCGCATACTGAAGAGAGCAAATTGTCCTTTCCTGAGGCCAGGTCTTCACAGAGTGGAGTCAGCAGGAAGATGATGGGTGTTTCTGTAGAACAGATGTGGACAGAAGCAGCTCACCAAGGAGGCACTGAATACAACCCTCTCCTGCTCAGTTAGACGCAGAGATAGCCCTGCTATGTGGCTCCCTCAGGGGGCACAAGGATGAGCTTCCTGGCCCAGAGCTGTGCAGGGTGAAGGTTCCTGGGGCCACCTTGCCTCCATAGGGAGCAACAGAGAGATCTTATCCTCATCTGGACTCTGCTTCTTTTTCTAGGCCTCCATTTCCTGCAAAGGAATTGATGGCTTGGAATTTTTCCATTATTTTCCATACTCTGGTTATTTCACTGTAGCCTACAGATCCTTATCAAGACACAGTGTGTATGTTCATATTATGTGTGCACATGTGTACAGCCTTATGCTACATGAGGATGTTCCAGTTAAAGATGGTTACAATCCATGGCAGCAGTAGACTCTTAAGATTATACAGGCTAGAGTGTCATAACACCCCTGGTTTGGGTAAGAACGGTGTACAGTGATGACATCTTTCTTTCTTTCTTTCTTTCTTTCTTTCTTTCTTTCTTTCTTTCTTTCTTTCTCTCTCTTTCTTCCTCCTCCTCCTCCTCCTTCTTCTTCTTCTTCTTCTTCATCTTTTCTTTTGAAACAGGATTTCTTTGTGTAGCTTTGGAGCCTGTCCTAGAACTTGCTCTGTAGACCAGGTTGACCTTGAATTCACAGAGATCCACCTGCCTCTCCCTCCCAAGTGAACATTTGTAATCTACCTATCTTAGCTATCATGTTTGTATGTACCTATGTATGTATGTATGTGCCTGTATACATCCAATCATCCATCCATCCATCCATCCATCCATTCATCCATCCATCCATCTTCTTCCTATGAGCCTAAAATTGTGAGAATCAAAGTTTTAAAATATGAAATTAGGTCATGAGTAAAACTCTTTTCAGTTCTGATATTTTAAGCCTAGTTTTAACATTTTAATTAATCCTTTGAGAACATATATACATACATACAATATATTTTGATTATATTCACCCCTGCTCCACTCTTTACCCCATACCCTCTCTCTTAACTTCAAAGCCTCTTAAAAATTGCCTGCTGTTCAATTTGTACTACACATGGTGTGTACATGAGTGTGGTCAATCTACCAGGGGTCACACCTCTAAAGAAAACTGACTCTCCCTTCCCCAGACAGAAGTCACTAACTTTCAATGGCTTCTTAGCTGGGGGTGGGGGCTTGTGAGCATCTTCCCTCTCTTCTATAACTTAAAAAGAACTTCGAAGAGAAGTCACGCCATGCAACAAGGCTCACATAGGAGGTTTATTTGAAGAGGAGAGAGAAGGGGCAGAGAGGGTGGCAGAGACCAGTCTCTGGGGACAAAAAGGGTGGGGGGGGGAGGTGGGCAGGGCCCTTTAAGAAGGGAATGCAGTGAACGTGCACAGGTGGTACTCTTAGTGGCTGCAGCTGGGGCAGGCCAGCAGACGCCAGTACTAACACTTTGGATGATGACTGGCTTGATCTTGTTCAAGCAACCACAGCTGCTATGGATTCATGAGTGCATTGGTCCTGTCAGGTCAAGAAGACATTGTTTTCTCAGGTCCTCCCAAACTTCTGGCTCTTACAGTCCTCAGCCACACCCCTCCCCTGAGCCTTGGGACTAACCACTGGTTTACAGGTTTAATGCTTAGGTCAATGTTATAGGGATATGTCCATATAAACTCTCAAGTGCAGAGTCCAAATCGGAATAGTTACTTGTTACTTACTTTTGTGATCTGGGATTGGTTGCATAGGTTTACAGCCCGTATCACTTCTTCACCTTTGGCTTTTCTCTATAGGTAACTCTAAATTAAAAAAAACTATTTTTATTATTTTATTTTATGCATATGGATGTTTTGCTGCATAAGTATCTGTGCATCACGTGCTCTCAGTGCTGTAAGCTGCCAGAAGAGGGCATTGAATCCCTTGGAACTGGAGTTACTGATGGTCGTGAGCCTCTATGTGGGTGCTGGGAATTGATCCCAGGTTCACTTTCCAGCTAATACTCTTAATGCCTGGACCATCTTTCCAGGCCCCTCTACAGGTATTATTATTTTCTGTTATGTCTTATAGTTTTTGAGAATGTGAGATGAAAAATGATTCATCTGTCTCTCCTCTTTCTCCCCTGGTCTTTTCTTAAGACACGGTTTCTCTATGAGTTCTGGCTGTCCCAGAACTCACTCTGTAGAACACCAGACTGGCCTAGAACTCACAGAGATCCACCTGTCTCCTCAGTGCTGAGATTAAAGGTGTGCCAGTCTCCCCAGGTCTTCATCTACTGAACATTTTTTTTTTTTTTTTTTTTTTTACGAGACAGGGTTTCTCTGTATTGTTTTGGAGGCTGTCGGTCCAGCCCGGCCTCGAACTCACAGAGATCCACCTGCCTCTGCTTCCCGAGTGCTGGGATTAAAGGTGTGTGCCACAGAACGCCCAGCTAATTGGATAGCTTCTAAGTAAATATACTCTGGCAAGACAAATTTCTGAGCTGAGTCAAATACACCCAATTATTGCCTCATAATTCATAACATCGCTTTCTGTGATAGTGAGCGAGGGGAGAAGTATGCTCAGTGACATGTGCATACTTGTCCAGGGACTCCACCCTTCTGGGTAGACCTGTTTCTGCATCGACCTTCAAAACCCAATGCAGAGGTAGACAGAGACAGAGTTATGGTTCGGAGATAGACTGTCTCCCTTGGGAAAGGTGCATGTGTTGGGACTTTATCTCTAGATGGTAGTCTATTTTGAGAAGTTCTGGAAACCTTAGATGGTATCTGAAGGAAACAGGGATTAAAGGTGTGCGCCACCACTGCCTGGCTCATCTACTGAACTTTTACCCTTTGTATTGACCTGCTAAAACCCAGGTTCCAGGTAAACAGGGGTCATGCGATCACTCCCCATCCCATCTTGCCTCTTGGAAGTGGACTTTCAGAAGATTCTTTTTTTCTTTTCTTTTGTTTTTCGAGACAGGATTTCTCTGTATTGTTTTGGAGGCTGTCCTGGAACTCACTCTGTAGACCAGGCTGGCCTCGAACTCACAGAGATCCTCTTGCCTCTGCCTCCCGAGTGCTAGGATTAAAGGGGTGTGCCACCAACACTCAGCGATTGTTTTTTTCTTAAACCTTTAGGTATTTTTTTCACTTTCCCGCTACTCTAGGGAAACATTTATGTTAATTTATTCTTTCTCATCAACCTTTTGTTGTTCTTTAGAGTGAAGATATTCTGGACACTTCGATTGTCATGTGAACTGAAAATGAGAGACTCTCTTGGTTCTTCTCATCAGAAAATCCCTACATCTTAGAACAGTGGTTCTCAAACTGTGGGCTGTGACCCCTTTGGGGGAGGGGTCAAATGACCCTTTCATAGGGGGTTGCATATCAGATACCCTGAATACCAGATATTTACATTTTTACTCATAAGAGCAGCAAAATTACAGTTATGAAATAGCAACTAAAACAGCTTTATGGTTGGAGGTCACAATATGAAGAAAGAACTGTGTTAAAGGGCCGAAGCATTAGGAAAGTTGAGACTCCAGGAAGCTACAGGCTATGGAAGGAAAAGACATCAATTAGACATCTGGTTGGCAATAGTTTTCATTTGGGTGAGTGATAGGGTGTGGGAAAATTATATAACTCTCTTTTTTTTTAAAAATGATTTTTTTCAGTTTGCAATTTGACTTTTATACTTTTGTTTGTGAACCTAGCTTTTGATGGCCGAGCCATCTCTTCAGCCCTGACTTTATCTTTATTTCTTCAAACACAATATTTTTATTGATTATTTGGGAAGTTTGCATCATGCACCCCTGTCACACTCATTTCCCAGGCCTCCCATGTCCCCCTTCCCCTTGTTATCCCCATGCAAAAAGAAAACAAAAAAAAAGAAGAAAAGAAAACAAGTCCAATTTTTGTTGTTCGTACACTCAGTGGTGCATGGTCAAACTCCCAGTGACCAGACCCTTAAAGAAAGCTGAGTGTTCCCCACCCTCACTAGAAGCCCTCAGCTGTGGAGAGCTACACTTCAGCATCTTTACCACACTCTTTACCAGTTCTCTTTGTTGACTTCCTTTTTAAGCTGCTACTTTTGGGGGAGCTTGAGTTGGGGGTAGGGGTTGACACAGAAGGCTTCTACGTCCCTCTTTCTCAACTGTCTGAATTCACCAATACCTCTGCAAAAGCAGCTTCCTTCCCCTTTACAGTCAGTGAGAGCACAGAACATGGGCTTCTACATGGCTTCTGGTGACAGCACGGACCTCGGACATCCACGTGGACTCCAACATCAGCACATGCTAAGGATCTCTGCTTCGTCTCCAGTGGCAGTACAGGCCACGGACATCAATGCGGCCCTCTGCCAAAGCATAGGCCACAGATACCATCATAGCTTTCAGTGAGCATGGGCCAAGGACATCAACGTGTCCTTGTGGGTAACATGGGCCATGGTCATCAACGTGGCTTCAAGGTGGTAGCACAGACCACAGACAGGACACAAACATCAACATTAGCTCCAGGTGGCTGCACAGGTTACTCACATCAACATGGCCACTGTGGCAACACGGTCCATGGACATCAACATGGATTCAGACAGAGGCACAGACCATGGACATCCCCACTGCCTTAGGCTATGGACAACAACATGGTTCCCAGCCACATTAGGACCATGGACCTGGACATGGCCCTCAGCGACAGCATGGGCTATGGACATCAACACGGCCTCAGGTGGCTGCACTAGGCAACTCTTAAGCAGAACGTGGCTGCTGACAGCTTGATTCCTGGATCTTCATTGGTTACTAGAGAGAACTGTTATTATCCAGCTATAATGCCTAGAACCACGCCCAGCTCTCACTGAACTGTAATGTATTTAGTGAATGTTGGCTGCTCTTGTCTTCTCTGTTCTTTTTTTTTTAATATTTATTTTATATTTTACTCACGTAGCGTATGTCTCTCGTATATGTATGCCTATGGAGGATAGAAGAGGGCATCAGATTCCCTGGGGCTGGAATTACAGATGGTTGTGAGTTATATGACATGTGTGCTGGAATCTGAATTCTGTTCTTCTGGAAGGGAAAAAAGTGCTCCTCATCACTGATCGGTTTCTCCAGCCCTCTTTTCTTTCTTGAGATTTATTTTATTACTTTTATTTGTGAGCCTATTTGTGAGTGTATGCTATATGTATTTGTGCCAGTAGAGGGCAGAAGAAGGCATCGGATCCTCTGGAGGCAGAGCTAATGGTCAATCTTGAGCCATAGGAGGCGGGTGCTGGGAACCGAGCTTGGGTCCTCTGGAAGAACAGCAAAGCTGTGAGGTGTCCCTCCAGCCCCTTGTTTTCTCTGTGCCAGGTGTCTAGGGGTCCAGGTCACTCACTGTCTAGCTGTGAGTATGAGGACATGCTACTCCATTTTTCTTTTTCCCGCATGCAAACATTTCCCCCTCTCTGTAAGATGAGGGGGTGGACTAAGTGGTTTCCACTAGATGCTTCTCACCCACACAGTCTGTGATGCTAGCACCATTGGTGTGAAAAAGCAAACTGTGCCCCTCAAATAGCACTTTCCCAGGCAGCGTGCAGCGTGGAACTGACTGGAGCTCCCAGTCCTGATTTGTTGAAATTGAGTCTTTGGGATTTGGCAAGTATGTCCCCATGAGAGTTGCCTTTTAAGTGGTGGTTGGTTTTTCAGGGCCAGCCCATAAAACATTGCTTACTCCACAGCGAGGCAGAAACACTGTTCATTTGCATTGGAAATGGCAGGAAACAATATTGTCACAATACTAGTAATTAAACAAAACAGAAAAGCAATTCAATTGAGTAGGCACTCATTTTTTATTTATCTGGAATCATGATGCTTGAGGGAAGCAGGTTAACGCAGAAGCAGGGGGGGGGGATGCCCATGGGAATATATGCACGGGGAGGTGGGCAGCTGCGACTTTCCTTCTGGGCTCTCAGAGGATTTACACTGAGGCCAGTGGCATACGATCTTGAAATTTCTGTTTGGGTTGGGAATGAAAGGAATTTCCCTGTATTCACTTTATCTTTTCTTTAAGGCAGTGTTGGCCTAAGTCTTTCTCAGATTTGATGGCTGTTGTAAGAAGCTGGGCCAGACATGTTTAACTTTTGGCATTGTGTCAGGGTGTTGTCATCTGTGTTTTCCTGAGAACAGTGCACTGTAGCTACAAAAACAAACAAACAAAAAATTGCCAACAAATACCATATTTTAAGTGGGTTTGTGATTTTATTTTGGGCTGCATTCACAGTCATCCTTGGCCACGGGTGGGTCACAGGTCATGTGTGCTTGAGGGACTTACTGATGGAAAGAGGAGAGGGGAAGAAGAGAAGAGGCCAAAGGTGAACTGATCCTAGAGGTTACAAGAGAATGGTCCTGTAGTGTTTTGTTATGCCCTGCACATAGGTTTTTTACAATTTAGCGCCCCCTCCCCAATCCCACAGAAATCTATCTAGGATTAAAACAAAACAAAACAAAACAATAACCTAAGGGTTCAGTATGATGATGCATCTGAATGGTGACAATGGTGGTGAGGGACTAGGAGTTAGATAGCGTCCCTGGTAGGTAGACAGATCAGGAGAGGGTCCATGACTAAGTAACAGAGATGATCCACTTTCAAGATGGCTGCCTTCATCCCAGTCTCTGGACCTGGGGCAAAAACCTGGATGCTAAGGCCTGTGGGCTGTTCCAGTGAAGTTCTGCTGATAATTGACTCAACAAGTTCAAGGCTAGATCAGAGCCTATTTACAACTGTGGGCCAACCAGCCATCCTGCCTTTCTTCAAACTGACCAACCCTAAATCAGGGGAGGAAGACCCTGCAGAGACTTAACAATCCCCAGCCCTCAGGAATTCCTCACACCCAGCCCCCCCACTGTGTGCCTGCTGTCTGTGTGTTTCCTCACCCCTAATAAAAGTTTTTCTTCAATGGCACAGCCTGTCTGCTCTGGTTTGCTGTGCCTGAGATTTCTCCCCTGCTTCCTGCCTTTTAATTCTTTAACTGGCAGAGGAAAAGAATAAATAAGGACCCCTAGATAGTAACAGAGTGACTCAGTAGCTTCTCTTGGAGCTTCTCGGCCAGCCAGGCACTTTATTACACAAAACCACTTCCTGTTTGGGCCCTGTAAGAACCGGAGTGTGAAAATATACTCGGGATGTAAATGATTAATTGGCAAGAGTCAAGAGAGTGTGGTGTGACAACATAAGGAAACACTAGAATCAACCTGAGCAACACAGAGGAGAAACGGAGGGGAGTCAGACACTGTCATGACCATTGTGCTTTAGGTGGACCCAACTTGAAGGTCCCTTCCAGCTCTGCAGGCTGGAATGCCATAACTCTACCTCTGTTCAAGTGATTTCTTCAATCATGGGTATTCATTTCTACTTCTCACAGGCTGACCCTGATACTGGTTGTAAGGCAGCAGCTAGTCACCCAGGGCACAGGGGCCTAATTCCCTGAGCCTGCTAGACCATGTTTCTCTATGTTTGTCCCCCAGTGTTGGGACAGAACCAAGAGGGAGGGCTTCTGGGAGTCTAGGGTAGAGACTAAATCTTAGCCTTTTAGTAGTGTGTAATACAGGCTTTTTAAGCCATGGGTAATGACTCTGTGGGACTGTGTAAATGAATGTGAGTTTATGTCTGTGTGTCTTAAGATATGTAGCCTGAACGGGAAATCTCTTGTGATCAGATTGGTTACTACCCCAATCATCATCAGAGAGCCTTTATCCAGTAACTGATGGAAATAGATACATCCACATTAGGCCAAGCTTGGGGAATCCTATTAAAAAGAGGGAGGAAGGATTGTAGGAGCTAGAGGGGTCAAGGACATAACAGAAACAACTAACCTGGGTCATAGGAACTCACAGAGTCGGAACCAACAACCAGGGAGCATGCATGGGATTGACCCAGACCCTCTACATATATATGACAGTTGTATAGCTTGATGTACTTGTGGGACACCTAACAATGGGAACAGGGGCTGTCTCTAACGCTTTGACTGACTATTGGGAACCTATTCCTCATACTGGATTGCTTTGCCCAGCCTTAATACAAGACGAGGCGTTTCATCTCACTTGATATGCCATGTTTTGTTGATACCCACGGGAGGCCTTCCCCTTTCTGAACAGAAACAGAGGAGTGGATTGGAGCGACAGAGGGGACATACGGGGAAGAAATGGGAGGAGAGGGAAGTTCAACTGTAGTCTGGACGTAAAACATTAATGAATGTATGACTTGTTTTTTTTTTTTTTTGTTTAAGAGACAAGGTTTCTCTGTATTGTTTTGGAGGCTGTCGGTCCAGCCCAGCCTCGAACTCACAGAGATCCACCTGCCTCTGCCTCCCGAGTGCTGGGATTAAAGGCATGTGCCAACAACGTCCAGCAAATGTATGACTTGTATACCTTTTTATATGCCTACACACCTGGGATTGTGGAGAAACTTCTTGGGTAAATGAGTAGGAAGGTTTAAGAAGCTGTGCTGTAACTGCCACATGTATGTGCCTAGGCATGAGGACCCACACACTCATGAGGAACCACACACACGCAGACCACACACCACATACATACATACTCACATAAAACTAGACTTGACCTTGGTGGAAAGCAAGCTTGTTGCTCTTTGATTCTTAGGCATGACACTCAGGCTTGTGATCAGTGGAGCAGCAAGGATGGGGATGTTCTTTCGAGGCGGGCTGTGAGGCTACGGGGCCAGGTGTGCACACCCCTGTAAGTACCATAGCAGTCACAGATAGAAGGACCCCAAGTGCTCATCTTCCTAAGGCTGTGTGGCCTAGCCCTTCCCACAGAAAGTCCCTTCTTCCCGTTGCTTGTTGACTCTGTATGCTAGTTGCTTTCCAATCACCGTGACCATAATCAATACTTGACAGAAACACCTTGAGGGAGGAAACATCTATTTTGACCCATGGTTTTTCTCATTGTGGTGAGAAAGGTGTACCGGTATCTGAGGAGCTTAGTTCATGGGTGGAGGCTGTTCACATTACCGTTCACTAGAAGCATAGTGTGACAGGATTTAGAGGCCCACCGTAACCTTTCAAGGCCTTCCCCTTGATGACTGACCTCTGTCTTCTAGGTCCTCTCATTTGAGAGTTCCACCACCTTTTAAACTCCCTGGCAAACTAATATTCAGAAAAAAACACGAGTCAATAGAGCTCATGCCATATTGAAACCGCAGTGCTCTGGCAACCAGTGTTTCTTGCACCAGACTTGGATTCCAGGAGTGTTGGTTTTCTCCACTTTCTCCTCTTCCCTTTTGTTTGGGTCTGATCCAAACAGGCTGTACAGTAACTTTCTCTGGATGCACAGATGAATGAATGACTTATTGTATGAATGAGACTCGGTATCCAGTTATCAAACGAATAAGGTGTCCCGGACAGGTGGCACCCATTGATGCATTTGATCTTGTACCTGTTCTTGGAACTGAGGTGGAGGGATAAAGAAAAGGCTTACTTCTTGAGAGGCTATCTTCTGAAGACAGTAGTGATCTTGCTCCATTATTTCAGGGGCAGAGGAAGGGAGAAGAAGCTCCCTGAGAGTGGGTGTGAGTCTCCTCGTGTCTTCTGTATGAACAAGGGGAAGAAGCAGGTGATTGGAAAATGGTCAGAGATGGTCCTCAGTGGCTTCCTTTTGTTGAACAACTATGAGGTGCTGAGTACATGGTGGTTACTGGGGCTAAAAATCACAACCCAAAGATAACATTATCTCCCAAGAGAAGTTGTCCCATTTAATCCTTAAAGCAACCGTGGGAGGATCAGATGACATATTGCCAAGGAAAAGGTTTATAAACTGTAAAGTGCTGTAAAATGTCACGAATTGTTAAGAGGATGATTAGTTTCCCTCCCCGTGGTTGCAGCTTGCCTAGCAGCCTTCCCGTGCAGAGTTGGCACTCACCTTACCTGTCTCCTTCCCAGCTAATTGGGGAGGCTCTCCAGGCCTGATTTATGCAGACACTCACACATTCTCCCACTGAATATTATTCTAATCAGACACCTCATTATTGGAAGCCAGCCTCCTCGGGCTGCCTGGACAGGGTTATTACAGGATATTATACAGACCATTTGCATGGTCACCTTCAGGTCATTTCCATCACTTTAAGCTACTTACAAGCCCATTTTCTTCCCCATAATATTTGCCTAATTCGATTACTCTGCAGCCTCTGCTGGTTCCAAATGGAATCAGAAGTTACAACTGGGAGCAAAGTCAATTGCATCTGGACACACCCTTAGTACTCTAGACTTACCTGGTTCCCAACGACTGTGTTGGAACTAGGTTTCTAGATCCAAGGGAACTTCAGAGTTGGGGAGGGGGCTGGATGGAAAGAGGCCAACTTGTTGACTAGATCAAGACTTTGTAACCAGGGCATGGTGGCACATGCCTTTCATCCAGAATTTGGGGACAGAAGAGGACTGATTTCTGTGAGTTCGAGGTCAGCCTAGTCTAAAGAGTGAGTTCAGACAGCAGGGCTACATAGTGGGGTCCTTCTTCAAAAATATACACATAAATACCTCAAGATGAAGTATTTTACAAGGAAAGATCCTGTCTTTGCCCTGTGTTTGTGTGTGTGTGTGAGTTCACCAGTGAGTTGACAAAACCTCTTCTTTTATTCTGTGGCATTCCCCTCTGTGGGTTCTGAAGGGTCCATTCTGATACTTCACATCCCAATTCTGTACAGGATGAAAAGTCAGAGTGTTCAAAAACTGGAGCAGGGGAGAGTGAGATGTAGAGATGTTCATCCGAGGGAATTGAGTTACAGACAGGTGCAAGATGTTCTGGGTGCTACTTCACAGCTGAGCAATTGTAGGTAACAGTTATTTACTAAATGTTTCAGAAAGCTGGAAGGATGCTGAATGCCTTTACCATAAAAATGATGAATGTTTGAGGGAGCCAGACATATTTGACTTGATTTGAACATTGCGTAGTGTATCTACATGCCCAGCACATGGAACCCTGTTTATGTAAACAATTTTTACATTGGTTTCAGTCTGTGTGTATGTTCATATGTGTGAGTATAGATGCACTTGGAAGTCAGAGGCCAGCCATAGGTATCAGTCTTCACCTTCTACTTATTGGAGACAGGCTCACTTGTCTGTTGTTGCACACACCAGGGTATCTGGTTTCTGACCTTGTGGAAATTCTTCTGTCTCAGTGTCCTACCTTGCTAGGAAAGCAGGGATTACACATGATGCTACTGTGTCCAGCTTTTTTTTTTTTTTACTTTCTTTTCTAAAAAAATATGTCTTTTACACCATGTCTCGATCCCATTCATTTTCCTACCTTTTCACATCTGCCCCCTGCCCCTGCAATTTCCCACCAAATAAAACGAAATTTAAGAGAAAAAGGAAAACATTAAAAACCTTGCCATAGAAGCTGCAATGTGACACAGTGAGTCATGCGGTCAACCTGTTTGTCTACGCATCTTTACTTGCAAGTGTTCATTGCAAAGAGCAAAGGTCTGGTTCGAGTTCTCTGGTTTCTTCTTCACTATTGATGCTGGGCCCTGGTTGGGGCTCCTCTTGGATCTCCTGTTGTTGACTTGTGTTGTGGAGATTCTGTAGCTTTGGGTCTGCAGGTCAGGTTCCTTCACTTGCTTCAGCAGATCATAGATGGGGTGGATGTTGGGGCAGGCCAAGTCATGACCCTGGTTCTGGGTCTGAGCAGCAGCAGGGTTGTGTGTCCTGTCTTTAACTCAGCTGTCATACTTGGGCACCAAGTACTTTATTGACTAAACTATCCCTGCAGCCCAATTTTATGGTTTTATGTATCACTTAAAGGAAGAATAAAAATGGCACAATGGTTCTTAACTAAGGGCCTCCCAGGAAATTATGGACAATGTCTGGAGATGGCTTTGATTGTTACTTGGTCAGTTTTCCACTACCATGCTGACATACTTGGGCTTGGTATCTGTGGTGATTTGAATGAGCTGTCCCTCATAGGTCTAGGGAATGAATGTTTGTAGCCAGTTGGTGGCTGTTTGGGAAGGATTAGGAGGTAAAGTCTTGATGGAGGAGGTGTGTCACTGGGGAGAAGTTTTGGGGTTTCAAAAGACTCCTGCCATTCCTATTGTGCTCTGTGCCTCCTGTTTGCGGATCCTGAGGGCTCCTGTAGAGCTCTCAAAGGCTGCTCTAGCCGCCTGCCTTCTGCTGCCTCTGCCCCACCATCATGGACTCAAACCCACTGAAACCATGAATCCAATTAAATGTTTTCTTTTATTACTTTTCTTTTTTCCCTCACATTGTATACTCTGATTATGATTTCCACTCCTTCTATGCCCCAGTTCTTCCCCTCCTCTCCTCTCATCTGGACCCACCTCTATTCTGTCTCTCGTTAGAAAACCAACAGGCTTCTAAGGGATAGTAATAACACAACATAGGATAAAATAAAAGATACTATAGAAGATGAAAAAAGCTCAACACATTGGAATAGGACAAAACAAACAAACAGAAGGAAAAGAGACCAAGAAAAGGCACAAGAGATAGCTATAGATGCAGAGACCAACTTGTTCGTATACTTAGTCCCATACAAACACTGAACTGGAAGCCATAATATAGACCCAAATGACCAGTGCAGGTCCCATGCATGCTGCTTCTGTCTCTGGGAGTTCATACGTTGATCCTGTTGATTTAGAGCACCTTGTTTCCTTGGTGTCCTCCATCCTCCCTGGCTCTTATACTCTTTCTGCCTCGTTTTCCATAGGGTTCTCTGAGGCCCGAAGGGAGGGATTTGATGGAGACATTCCTTTAGCGCTAATGTTCTGAGGTCTCTCACTCTCTGCATACTGTCTGGCTGTGGGTCTCTCTATTTGCTCCCATCTGCTGCAAGACAGCACTTCTCTGATGATGGCTGAGCAAGGCACTGATCTGTGAGAACAGCAATGTCATAATGAGGAATTGTAATGCTGTGTTCTTCTATTTGGTTTTACCCTAGGTCTCCAGGCTATCTAGTCCCAGGTTTTTGATCACCCAAGCAGTGTCAGGTGTGGGTGCCATCTCACGGAGTGGGCCTCAAGTCAAATGAGACATTACTTGGTTGTTCCCACAAGCTTTTCTATTTTATTTTCTAATTTAATTTTTAAAAATTACACACCAATCCCAGTTCCCCCTTCCTCCTCTCCTCCTGCTCCCCTCACCTCTCTCTGCCTCACCCCCATCTGCTCTTCAGAGAGGGTAAGGTCTCTCATGGGGAGTCAATGAAGTCTGTCCCATCACCATGTTGAGGCAGGACCAAGGCGCTCCCCATGGTGGCTAGGCCGAGCAAGGTACCTCTCCATAGGAAATGAGCTCCAAAAATCCAGTTCATGCACTAGGGATAGATCCTGGTCCCACTACCAATGGCCCCACAACCTCCTCAAGCCATATACAGTCACCTGTGTTCAGGGGGCCTAGTTTGAACTTATGCACGTTCCCCAGCATTAGTCTGGAGTCAGTGAGCTCCCATTAACTCGGGTCAGCTGTTTCTGTGGGCTTTCTCATCATGGTCTTGACCCCTTTGCTCATATAATCCATCCTCCCTCTCTTTGACTGGACTCCAGGAGCTCTGCCCAGAGGTTAGTTGTGAATCTCTGAATCTCTCCTTTTCCAGACTCGTTCCTTCCTGTTCTCCTTCCCTCTCCCTTTCCCTCCTCCTCTCTATCCTTCCATCTTCCTCCTCCCTCCCACACTCCCAATTTGCTCAGGAGCTCTTGTCTACTTACCCTTTCTAGATGGATCCATGTATGACTCTCTTGGGTTCCTCTTTGTTACCTAGCTTCTCTGTGGTTGTGAACCTTAGGTTGGTTATCTTTTGTTTTATGTCTAATATCCACTTATGAGTGAGTACATACCATATTTGTCTTTCTGGGTCTGGGTTACCTCACTCAGGATGTTTTCTTCCAGTCCTGTCCATTTGCTTGCAAATTTCAAGATGCTATCATTATTTTTTTTTTACCACTGAGTTGTACTTCATTGTGTAAATGTACCACATTTTCTTTATTCATTCCTCTTTTGAAGGACATCTAGGTTGTTTCCAAGTTCTGGCTATTATGATTAATTATGAACATAGTTTAGCAAATGTCCTTGTGGTGTGAATGTGCCTCCTTTGGGTGTATGCCCCAAAATTGTATTGCTGGGTCTTGAGGTAGGTTGATTGCAAATTTTCTGAGAAACCGTCCTACTGATTTCCAAAGTGACTGTACACTAGCAATGGAGGAGTGTTCCCCTTTCTCCACATCCTCTCCAGTATAAGCTGTCATCAGTGTTTTTGATCTTAGCCATTCTGATGGGTGTAAGATAGTATCTCAGAGTTGTTTTGATTAGTATTTCCTTGGTGGTTAAGGATGTTGTGCAATACCTTAAATGTCTTTCAGCCATTTGAGTTTCTTCTGTTAAAAATTCTCTGTTTAGATCTGTGGCCCATTTTTATACTGGATTATTTGGTATTTTAGTGTCTAGTTTCTTGAGTTCTTTGAATATTTTGGAGATCAGCCCTCTGTCAGATGTGGGGTTGGTGAAGATCTTTTCCCATTCTGTGGGCTGCTATTTTATCTTGTTGACTGTGTCCTTTGCCTTACAGAAGCGTCACAGTTTCAGGAGCTCCCATTTATTAATTGTTGCTCTTAGTGTCTGTGCTACTGGTATTCTATTTAGGAAGTAGTCTCCTGCACCAATTCACTCAAGGCTACTTCCCACTTTCCTTCTGTAAGGTACAGTGTGACTGGATTTATGTTGAGGTCTTTGATCTATTTGGACTTTAGCTTTGCACATGGGAATAGATATGGATCTATTTGCATTCTTCTACATTCTTCCAGTTATGCCAGCACCATTAGTTGACGATGCTTTCTTTTGTCCATTGTATACTTTTAGCTTCTTTGTTAAAAATCAGCTGTTCATAGGTGTGTGGGTTAATATTAGAGTCTTTGATTTGATTTCATTGGTCCACCTATCTGTTTTTATGCCAATGACAAGTTTCATTACTGTAGCTCTATAATAGAGCTTGAACTCAGGAATAGTGATGCTTCTAGAAATACCTTTATTGTATAGGATTTTTTTGTCTATGCTGGTTCTTTTGTTTTTCCATATGGAGTTGAATATTATTCTTTTGAGGTCTGTGAAGAATTGTAGTGGGATTTGCATTGAATTTGTAGATTGCTGTTTTTACTGT
This sequence comes from Mesocricetus auratus, assembly GCF_017639785.1. Classification (NCBI taxonomy): domain Eukaryota; kingdom Metazoa; phylum Chordata; class Mammalia; order Rodentia; family Cricetidae; genus Mesocricetus; species Mesocricetus auratus. The sequence goes on along the minus strand of NW_024429180.1, from coordinate 50,393,247 downwards.
TAATCCTACCTATCCAAGAGCATGGGAGATCTTTCCATTTTCTGATATCCTCTTTAATTTCTTTCTTCAAAACTTTAAAGTTCTTGCGATATGGGTCTTTCACTTGTTTGGTTAGAGCTACCCTAAGATATTTTAGGTTGTTTGTGGTTATTGTGAAGGGTGTTGTTTCTCTGGTTTCATTCTCAGCCAGTTTATCATCTATATATAGGAGGGCTACAGATTTTTTTGAGTTAATCTTGTATCCTGCCACATTACTGAAGGTGTTTACCAGTTGTAGGAGTTCCTTGGTAGAATTTTTGGGGTCACTTATGTATACTATCAACAAATAGTGAGAGTTTGACTTCTTTTCTAACTTGTATCCCTTTGATCTCCTTTTTTTTGTCTTATTGCTATAGTTTTTTGATGTATGATTCTCTGGATTTCCTCAGTGTCAGTTGTTATGTACCTCTTTTCATTTCTGATTTTGTTAATTTGGATATTCTCTCTTTGCCTTTTAGTTGGTTTGGATAAAGATCTGTCTATCTAGTTGATTTTCTCAAAGAACCAACTCACTGATTCTTTGTATTGTTTTCTTTGATTCTATTTTATTGATTCCAGCCCTCAATTTGATTATTTCCAGTCATCTACTCCTTTTGGTTAGTTTGCTTCTTTTTGTTCTAGAGCTTTCAGTTGTTCTGTTAATTTGCTGGTGTGGGATTTCTCCAGCTTCTTTACGTGGGCATTTAGTGCTATGAACTTTCCTCTTAGCACTGCTTTCATTATATCCCATAAGTCTGGGTATGTTGCATGGAAGTCTTTAATTTCTTTCTTTTTTCCTTGACCCAGTGGTGATTCAGTTGAGCATTGTTCAGTTTCCATGAGTTTGTGGGCTTTCTGCAATTGGGGTTGTTGAATTCTGACTTTAAGTCATGGTGATCTGATAAGATACAGGGGGGTATTCCAATTTTTGTTTTTATCTGTTGATCTTTGTTATTCAGTATGTGGTCAGTTTTAGACAAGGTTCTAAGAGGTGCTAAGGAGAAGGTATATCCTTTGTGTTTGGGTGGAATGTTCTATAGATGTCTGTTAAGCCTATTTGAATCATAACATCTGTTAGTTCCTTAATTTCTGTATGGAAGACCTGTTCAGTGCTGAGAGTGGAGTGTTAAAGTCTCCCACTATTAGTGTGTGGGATTTGATAAGTTATTTAAGCTTTAGCAATGTTTCTTTTACAAATGTGGGTGCCCTTGCATTTGGGGCATAGATGTTTAGAATTAAGACTTCATCTTGATGGGCTTTTTTCTGTGATGAATATGAAATGTCCTTTTTCATCTCTCTTGATTATTTTTAGTTTGAAGTCTATTTTGTTAGACATCAGGATAGCCACACAATCTTGTTTCTTAGGTCCATTTGATTGGAAATTCTTTTCCCAACTCTTTTACTCTGAGGTAATGTCTGTCTTTGTAGTTAAGGTATATTTCCAGTATGCAGCAGAAGGATGGATTCTGTTTTCATATCCATTCTTTTTATAGGTAAATTGAGTCCATCAATGTTAAGGGATATTAATGTGCAGTGATTGCTCATTCCTGTTATTTTTGTTTTCGCTGTTGTAGGTAATGTGTGTGCATTTGCCTACTTTAGTATTTGCAGGTGTGGGATTATTGATTGCCTGTGCTTTTGTGGGTATAGCTAACTCCTTGGGTTGGAGTTTTCCTTTTAGTAATCTCTATAGCACTGGATTTGTGGATAGGTACTGGTAAAATCTGGTTTTGTCATGGAATATCCTGTTTTCTCTGTCTATGGTTATTGAAAGCTTTGCTGGATATAGTACTGTGGGCTGCCATCTGTGGTCTCTTAATTTCTGCATAATGCCTGTCCAGGATCTCCCAGCTTTCATTGTTTCCTTTGAGAAGTCGGATGTAATTCTGACAGGTTTGCCTTAATATGTTACTTGGCCCTTTTCCTTTGCAGCTCTTAATATTCTTTACTTATTCTGTATGTTAAGTGTTTTGATTATTATGTGGTGAAGGGTCTTTTTTTCTTGGTCCAGTCTATTTGGTGTTTTGCAAGCATCTTGTATTTTCATAGGCATGTCCTTCTTTAGGTTGGGAAAGTTTTATTCTACAATTTTGTTGAATATATTTTCTGTGCCTTTAAGTTGAACACCTATGATCCTCAATCCTCATGCATGAACTTTCTTATTTTGTTGTAGGGAAATACTTTGACAATAAAGAAACAAAGAGAGGTGAAAGCTATTGATCAACCACAGGGGCTATTCACTTCAGATCCTCTTTTCTTTTAAATAAAATGCTCCATATTAAATAGGAACTCTCTGGATACCCCCACACTACTATTGGTACCATCTTTATATCTGCTTCCCTGTGCTTAACAGTCCTTTGAATTTGGAGCTTATCATCACACTCATATTTTTGCTCTCCTGGAACTCACTCTGTATGCTAGGCTGGCCTTAAACTCATAATCTGTCTGCCTCCATTTCTTGAGTGCTGGGATTAAAGATGTGAGCTACCAACACTCAGCGTCACAGCCATAATTTTATACTTGGCAATATATGTCTTCCTAGTTGTTTGAGGATCTATCTATCTATCTATCTATCTATCTATCTATCTATCTATCTATCTCAGTAGTGGAGTGTTTTCCTACCATGCCCAAGATTTTGAGTCAACCTTCAACACCATCAAATAAATAAATAAATAAAACAAATATGTGTGTTTTGACACAGTTGCATGACTTTTCCTGTGGAGATGTGAACAAATGTCTATTTATCCCAGATAGGGCAGACAAACTCGAGAAGCCATTCCAGAATTTTCTGGAGTTATGGGAGAATGGATGAGGGATTGTTAATAAGAGAATGGGTGAGGGTTGTTAATGGGAGACAGGGTGAGGGGTTGTTAATAAGAGAATGGGTGAGGTTTGTTAACAGGAGAATGGGTGAGGGTTGTTAACAGGAGAATGGGTGAGGGGTTACTTACAGAGGTATGAGATTCTCAAAGGCAGCAGAACCACAGAAAGGTCCACCTCAAAATTGGCAAGAACTGCATTCCTGGAGTTCCCTGAGCAATCTACAGGTTGCAGGGACTCTCTTCTTCTCCATCAATTGTTTATTGCCATTAGGGATGGGGCCTTGTGAATCTTGGGCCTTTCTGAACTTCTCAAGTTTTCTAAGTTTCATGAACTTCATGAGTGTATCAGTTACTCTCTGTTGCTGTGATAAAACACTGCCATGGCAAGTTAGAAGGACGTATGAGGAATATGAGTTCATCATGGTGGGAGATATGGCAACAAAAGGCAGATATGGGGGCAGGAACAAGAGAGTGTTGGGGGGGAGACGGAGACAGACAGACAGAGACAGAGACAGAGAGAGGGAGAGAAAACTGGAAGCAGGGTGAGGCTATGAACTCTCAAAGTCCACCCCTGTGATGTTCTTCCTACAGCTCGCACACACTTCACTGTAACCTCCACCAAAGCTCTGCCACCAAGTGTTTAAATGCCTGAGCTGATGGTGTACATTTCTCATTTGACCTCCCATGCTGTGCCTTGTAAGTATCCATAGCTTTCTGAGTTTAATGAGCTCTCCTCCTCCTCCTAGTTGGGGAGGTTACAATTTGGAGGAAATTGCTACACAATGCATGCGTGTGTGTGTGTGTATTTATGTATAAAATTTACATAGTTTTACATATTTTAAAGTGTATATGTAGACTATCACATAAGTGTTCAACTTGTTTTTCTTCCTTTGACATTATTAAGTCATGTGATTCTTTTTTATTAACATAAATCTTTCTGATTGATTCATTGGGAATTTCCCGTCATGCATCCCAATCTCACTCATTTTCCAGGCCTTCCATGCCTTCCCTCCACCCTTGTAGCCTTCCCCTGCCAAAAGAAAATGTATATAAAAGAAAGAAAGAAAGAAGAATACCTCACTTTTCTGTCTTTCCTGTCTCTCCATCACATAGTCATTTGTTGTAGTGGACTTGGGAGCTGCAGGGTGTCACACAGTATACCCTTTTGCCCAAACAGCTTTACTTACAAATGTTCATTGCAATGAGTTGTTGGCATGGTTCAAGGCCTCTAGTTTTTGGTATACCATCCATACTGGACCCTCACCTAAACTTTTCTTGGATATCTGGCCTTTGCCCTGAGTCATGGAGACCCTGCAGCTACGGTTCCTCAGGACTGGTCCCTTCATGTACTCCAGCAGGCCAAAGATGGGGTAGATATTGGGATGGGCCAAGTCAAAGCCCTGGATGTGGGCCTGGGTGGTGGTAGCTGGGTTGGTCAGTCTGGGTCTCCATTGGGACTACCCATCAGGAGAGGGTCAGGTCCAGCTCTCACTCATCCGTGCCACTGGGATCAGCTCTCTCACATAGATGGTGAGGGGTGGGAGCAGCTCTTTCTCTCATAGGGTCAGCTCTCCTGTTATGGTAGCAGACAGTTTTCTCAGGGCCTTTGAGGGTCTCAGAATCAGCTCTCCCACACCCACAACACTGGGGACAGTTCTCCTGGTGGGGGAGGGGGTGGAAGGTGGGAGGAACTCTCTGGTTGAGAGGGCCATTGAGAGTAGAACCAGCTTCCCAGTGTCCAGACTCCCAGTGGTAACACAGGTTATGGGCATCATCACAGAGCCTGGCTGTGGTAGGTCTATGGACCCAGTTGCATCTCAGGCCAGGACATCACCATGGCCTAGGGTGGCAGCACAGGTTGTGAAGATTAGTATGGCCCTGGTGGCAGCATGGTCCTCAGACATCAACATGGCTTCAGGTGATGGCTCAGACTTTGAACATCTGTAGAGCTGCAGCTCAGGCCTGGATACCATCATGGAAGCTCAGGTCACTCAAATTAGTATGGCCCTGGTGGCAGCAGACCCGGGACATCAACACGGCCTCAGGTGGGGACCCAGACCACTGGCATCTATATGGCCTTTGATGGTAACACGGGCCCAGATATCACATGGCCCAAGGCAGCAGCATAGGCCGCCGATATCAGCCTGTTCCTTACTGCTGTCACATCATCACTTCTGCGTCTCTCCACAGTGCATAAACTGCTCTGCTTCTCCTTATCTCCCATTTTTCCACCACATACCTGTTTATCTTAGTGGTACCCACTGGACTGGCAGCTGGCTTCTACCTGCACAGGCCACTTGGTGCTGGGTGGGCTGGTCACATGTGATTCTTAAATTCTGGTCCATTTGTCTTAACTACATATAGTTTTCATTGTATGCCAATTCCAAAGTCATTTGTCCATTCTTATGTTAATGATGCTTCTTTCCACCATTACTGTTGGGCACTCAAGTATTCATTTATGCAAGGAAACATGGGTCTCCTCTTGCTCTGACTTTTCTAGAACATTCCACAGTGCTCATAGGAGATATTTTCCAAGACCCCTAGTGCTGCTTGACAATATTAAATAATAATAAAAGAGAGTAATTGTAACTGTAATGAAAGTTATGAAGGCATCTGAATATGCTGTTTTCAAAATTTTTCATTTTATATTTGTTCTGGTTAGGTTTCTTTCTTTTTCTCAATGTGACATAAGTTAGGGTCGTCTTGGAAGAAGAAACCTTAATGAGAAAAATGTCTCTATATGATTGGCCTCCTGGCAATCTAGGGAGGCATTTTCTTGATTAATGATTGATGTGGGAGGGCCTATCCCATTGTGGACTACGTTACCCCTGGGCAGGTGGTTGTCCTCGGATACATAACAAAGCGAGTTGAGGGAGCCATGGACAGTAAGCCGCAAATCACTGTTCCTCCATGTCCTCTGCATCAGCTCCTAATTCCTGGTTCCTGTCCTGCCTTCCCTCAACAATGGACCATAAGCTGTAAGCTAAAATAAACCCTTTCCTCTCCAAGTTGCTCTTGATCATGCTGTTTATTACAGCAATGGAAACCAGAGCAGGACAGTACTTTTGGACTGCGGTTGACCTTGAGTAACTGAAATGGTGGAAGGTAAAATTGTGTATAAGAAGAAACTTATGTGTAATTATGAGTTGAATTGCTGAGTTATGGAAATTTTACACTTGCACTTGACACTGTCAGGGTTTTTGTTTTGATCTGGTGAATACAGAATGGTATGTGGTTGTTTCAATATGTGTTTCTACATGACTGGTGAGGCTGACTTCTTTTCATGGTTATAATACTTGAGCTTCTGTGAATTGTATGTTAAAATTTTTTAAGTTATTTTATTTTCTTTAGTTTTTTTGAGACAGAGTTTCTCTGTATAACCTTGTTGGCTGTAGACCAGGTTGGCCTTGAACTCACTGAGATCTTCCTGCCTTTGCCTCCCAAGTGCTAGGATTAAAGTGTGCACCACTACTGCCGGACCTTGATTATTTTCTTATTGGAGTGTTTGCCTTTTCCTTATTGATCTGAGTGGTGTGTGTGTGTGTGTGTGTGTGTGTGTGTGTGTGTGTGGTGTGCCCACTCATGTGTTTGTATGTGCATGTGTGTTCTCATTATCAATCTACCTTGGACATGCAGCTACCTTATCTCAGGCTCTGACCGAACTTTTCATTTGTTCATGGAGTCTTATTCTCCATAACCCCCTTCCTCTCTCTCAAATTTAAATTAATCATCTTCCTTTTTCTGGGCAAGCTAGGTCTTCTAGAAGATTCTGATAGGAGGGAGACAGGAGGGTGTACTAGGGCAAGAGACTTCTGGAAGGAAAAGCTCCTTTGAGGAGGGTTGGGAATTGCATGACCTCAGACCCTAGGGTCTCTTAGGGGTTTGTGGGTATACTATAGCAGGTTCAAAAATCCTGCTAACTCAAGTGATTGCAGAGTCGCCATTCAAATTTGTACCTGTGACAGCATAGGGAGAAATTATGAGTAATGGCAGTGGGATGACAGAAAGACCCTAGAACTCTCAGGTTAACTAGGTAATAGGCCCCCTACTTCTAGAGTCTACACTTGAATTCAGTATACTTTTGTTTGTTTCTATAAGTGCTCCCTCTTTTCCCATTATCCTGAAAGATTTGGGGCTACCTGTAGAGAGAAGCCTTTTTCTTGTCTACCGCTTTGGTCGTGTCCCCCCCCACCACCCCCCGCCAGTCGCCTGGGCTCTGCTGCATTGTAGTCCCCAAATAACACACAAGACACTGTATTAATTATGAAGCTGTTGGCCTTGCTTGTTTCTTCCTGGCTAGCTCTGACTTAGGTATTTCTCTTACCGGACGGATATCTTACTTCTCTGTCGGGCTACATGATGACTTCCTGTGTTTCTTCTACCCAGAGTCCTCCTGGACTTCTAGTCCCACCTATCTTGCTTCCCTATTGGCCAACAGTGCTTTATTGACATATACACAGGTCTTCCCCATCAGGTACTAGTCACAGAAAGACCTTAATAACACCTGTGCTGGCTAGTTTTATGTAAACTCCACACAAGCTGAAGTCCTGTGAGAGGAGAGAGTCTCAGTTAAGAAAATACCTCCATAAGATCAGGTTGTAGGCAAACCTGTAGGGCATTTTCTCTATTAGTGATCAATGGGGGGAGGGCCCAGTCCATTGCAGGGGTACCACCCCTGGGTAAATGTTGTTGGGGTTTATGAGAAAGCAGGCTGAGAAAGTCAGGAGGAACAAGCCAGTAAGCAGCACCCTCCATGGCCTCTGCATCAGCTCCTGCCTCCAGGTTCCTGGCCTGTTTGAGTCCTTATTCTTTGATATTGAATGAACAGTGCTGTGGAAGTATGAGCCAAATAAGCCCTCCTCACAAGTTGCTTTGGTCATGGTGTTTCATCACTGGAACAGAAACACACTACTAAAACCTACTTGTAAGGAATGCCCAGCTTTCTCTGGGAAACTCCCAGTCTACGCAGGTCTCCTGTTGTCTGTTTGAATCGAGAGTAGACTATCCCAACTCCCTCACTCAGATGCTGATTTCACTTAAAACTGTGAGGGTATTAGTTACTGTTCCCATTGCCGTGGCTCACTGTTTAAGAAGGAATGCCATCCACCTGGGAAAGATTGGTGGCAGGAAGGTGATGTGACTGGTTACATAATGTCCACAATTGGGAAAGGAGGAGTAGACTGGAAATGCAGTTGGGGATTTCAACTACCCACTTTCTCTAGCAAATCTCCATCTCCTAAAAGTATTATAACCTTCTAAAGTGGTGCCAATACCTGGGGACCAATTGTTCAAACCCACGAGCTTACAAGGGACATTTGACATTCATATCACAACTTTGTACATCACTTCCTATAACAGCTTCAGAGGGACTTGGAAACAGGGGTGTATTGTACTTCCCTGCCTTTGTTTTTTGAGGAGTAAAACCTGCTCTAACACTTAATTGCTTCATCTGATTTGGTGCTAAGGTTAGGGGCTGGAGAAAGGTTGTCTTTTCTCTGTGAAGGGAATAGTTTTCTTTTTAATATTCTGTACCATGTTGTATCCATCTCTTTCTTTGTGCCCACATATCTCTTGTCTCAAGGCTGTTTTGGAGAGTGTTTTCTAGAATCTGGTAGTTGAGCCCATCAGCATGTCACGGTGCATATTCCAGCTTGAAGATAAGCATCTAGTCATAATGGCAGCAGAAGCCTCTAATTTCAGGGATGCAGACACATGCTGTGGCATAATTAAGAGGTTTGTCCTTGAGAAAGATTTGCAAAAAGGGTTTATAATTGCAAGGACACAGAGTCAGTCTGAAGGCATCTTGACTCACGGTAATCTCTGAGGCTTCTTTATCCTTCATGACCAGGTGACATCGGTAAGCAGTTAGCTTATCAGGCCTCTCTGGCATCTTGTGACTGTGTATAGCCTCCGTGGGTTGAGACGAAACATTCCTGGCCAGAGATGGATCACGTTTATTTCACTGCAGTGCAGACTTGGAGGTTGGTAATGGTATGACATTCTTGGAAGTGGCCTCAGGATGGTGAGTCCAATACCACGGGATATTTTCCTAGTAGAAATTATATTGGATTTGTTATTGTTGCTTTTCAAGGACAGAACATAGAGTAGAATTAGAGTGGCCCCATGAAGGCTAGAAGCTAGTGTGCCTTGAGAGAAGATACATCATGGGTGACAGAGACCCTGCTTTGTGGAGAGAGAGGTACAGGGATTGGCTAGTTAGAGCAGATAGGGAAGTGACAGCGAGGTTTGCGCCACACTTTTCTTCACTCAGAACACTTGGTGTGAGGAGCTTGTGTGGAATTTCTCTGAGGCCCGTTAGAAGCTTACCTATGGTTGATTTTGCAATAGGATAATTTTGAAATAGGGCTCCCTACGTGAAGGAAGTCACCAGGGCAAGTATGGGTCCTCTATTTTACGATGCTTAAGTATAGATGTCCTTTAGTGACTGACAGTTGTCTGAGGGTCCATGGAAGTATTTCTGTTAATTCATTTTCAGAAGATTTGGGCAAGACACTGCCAAGTGGGTAGTTGGTTTGCTGTAGAAAGAGTATTTGTTATACTAGATGAAACATTAACATTTTCTGAAAGAATAATTTATTTAATGTTTTTATTATATATATATATATATATAAATTTATTAAATGTCTGGAGTTACAGACATTTTTGAGTGGCCCACATGGATGCTGGGAATCAAGCCCAGGTCCTCTGGGAGAGCAGCAAGTGACCTTAAACACGGAGCCATCTCTGCAGCCCCTAGATTAAACATTTTGATCACAGAGCAATGTAGTTACCACAAAATCTTAGCAAACCGACCAACATTAGTATCAACAGTATTCACTGTTTTCATATCACCTGATTTAATAACCCTCAAGCTTTGTTCTTTCAAACAAAAGCAAGTGTCTGTATTCTAAAGATATGCATTTACTCATTGACAAAAACAATGAAGACAGGTGCTAGGCTCATAGGAAAGAGCAAATCAAACGTTGGTCCTGCCCTCAGAAGCTTGCAGAAAAGGTGAACTGTGGGTACCTGTTGGTAAACAAGCCTTTGATTTTGCTTGCCTCCCCGATATCCACCGCTCTGAGGATATCTCCTGGCACTGCCTCTACTTCTAAGGCAAACGAAGACCTCTAATTCCTTCCCAAGAGGCCCTGCCCCTGTCTCTTGTCTTCTTCTAGGGTTCACTCTCACTCTGCATGTTTGAGGTCATGCCAACAACAGGAGCACTGTCAGTGCTGCAGTCCTGAATGCATGCCCTGGCCTTTCATCATCGCTTCAAAGGGTGGTGGGCAGAGCCCTAGAAGGGTATGCTTGCTGATTCTTGAGGGTATCCAAGTCCAGCTGGAGGCCATTAGGGAGCCAAACCCCACTTCCATGTCCCACGTGCCGCCTTGGAGCTTCAGCATGTGAAGATAAACCTGTCATTTCCAGGAGCTACAGGCTGCACCACTGGCCCTACATTCCTCCGAGGTCTGAGTAGAGGTTGTTCATGGGTTTGAGCTTCCTGTGCAGAAATCTTCTCTGGAGCTGTAAGAAGGGCATCAGGATGTCTGGGTCATCTTTGGATGCGGAGACTGACACCTGGAGTCAGTGTTCCTGAGCCTGTGGCCCAGGCCAGCAGATATTCCCTGTGTACTGCGCAGAAGAGGGAGCAGAGGCCACTTCCGGATAGTTGGAAGACTTGCCATAAGAATCAAGTTTACTTGCTGAGGACTTTTTGTGCTGCGCAGTGTGCCCAAGTGGTATGTTTATAATTTCATTTCCTAGGTATAGGAATAAACAATCTCATATATATATTATATATGGCTCATATATAATATATATACACACATATTATTTTTTCTTCCTGTATGCGCACTCAACAATCCACATAGATGTCTGAGAACAAATGCTGGGGGACACACACTTATTTCTGGGGCTTTTTTGATATTATCTGACTGAGAAAATATGGTGGGCTCTGCATTAGTCAGGGTTCTTGAGAGGGATGGAGCCAACAGAATATTCAATGACATGCATAATTATATTTAAATATGCCAATACATAAAATCAATAAATTATATATCATATATCAGTGTATCTCAATAAATTCATAATACAGATAGTTATGCAGCTGGTATCATCCAAATGTCCCAGAATTCAATTCTGTTTTGACACTCTACTGGGTGTTAGTGTCAGATCCCATGAGTGAAGTGCTCACTCCCACAATGCTGTTCACCCCTACCTGTACTTTAGATGGCATTACAAATTTCAGATCTTTCTCAAGTTTGTGTTTCTAATCAACCAGCTACAAATGGGGTTTTCTTTTCTTTTTTTTCTCTTCCTTTTTTAAATTTAAGTTAGAAACAAGCTTGCTTTACATGTCAATCCCAGCTCCTTCTCCCTCCCCTCCTCCCCATACTTCCCCACCAGGCTCCCCAGTCCCCCACCCAGTCTCCACTCCGATACCCAGGGAGGGTGAGGCCCTCCATGGTGGATCTCCAGAGTATGTCATTTCATCTAGGGCAGGGCCTAGGCCCTCTCACAAGAGTCCAGGCTGAGAGAGCATCCCTCATTGTGGGATGGGCACTCAAAGTCTATTTGTACGCCAGGGATAAATACTACCCAAGGACCCATAGATTACCTAGGCCTCCTCACTGACACCCACATTCAGGGGGTCTGGGTCAGTCCCATGCTGTCCACCCAGCCATCAATCTGGGGTCCAAGAGCTCCCCCTTGTTCAGGTCAACTGTTTCTGTGGGTAAACTAACCCAGTCTTAACTCCTTTGCTCATCAGTTCTCCCGTGATTTTCATAACCCCCTCATGGGGGTCTAATTTGCTAGAGCAGTTCAAAAACTTCAGGGAAACACCTACTAGTTTGTTGTAGCTACATTACAGGGGACAGAGTCTGAGAGTTGGGCTGGCGAGGGCTGTGGGAAAGGCTGCGTCTGTCTTTGGGCCTATGGGTTCAGCTGTCCTTTAGAGATTCTGGGTAGGTTTCATATATACACATTATTGATTAAATTAGTAGACTCTTTCCAGTGAAACAAGTCTAAAAGACCTTTTGCCCTGCTTAGGTATTCCAGTACCCAACCTCCTTATTTTGCCCAGGGGCTGCCAACCACTAGCCCTCATTAGCACACAAAAAGACGTGTATCACTTTGGATATTTTAAGGATTTTAGTAGTCGTGTGCCAGAAAACTAGAAGACCAAATATATATTTCACACTATCACACCATTAAATCCCCAGCTCCTTTGATGTAGGAACCTCTTGCTAGCACTGTTTTATAGAGAAGAACCTTGGAGTGCATACAGACTGAGTTACTTGCTCTAGGCACAGTAACCTGTGCCTGGTTGACTGTGATCTGACTGTAGGCTGGTCTGTGTTCACAGCCAGTTCTTTCTGACACTTAACTATGTGGACTCACCCTGCAGCTTTTCTTCGCCCCAGCTCTCCTCAAGACTGATTTAGTTGACAGATAATGTGTTAGTCAGTTTATTGCCACTGTAACAAATCCCTAAGACAATCAACTTGGAAAGAACAAAGGTAAATTTTGGCTTTAATGTTTCTAGAGGCGTTAGTCTAAGATTAGATGAATTAGTTACTTTCAGGTCTCTGATTGGTGTGCTGGGTGACAATGGTGAGGAACATGGTTGAGTTAGCTACTTACTCATCACCAGCCTGGAAGCAAGAGAATAAGGTCTCAAGTCACTTTTAAGGGCACACAAACAATGACCCAAGACCTCCGGCTATTCCCCATACTCCAGAGCATCTATCATTTCCTAAAAGCATCATATTGAAGATCAAGGCTTTAACACAGTGTCTTTTTGGGACACTCATTTAAACCACAGTAGATGATGATGGAGGAGTTTTCTGTGATTTCCACAGCCAATGGGGATTGGCAATGTGTCAGCCAGCAAGCTGGCATAGCACCCATCCTATAGTCAGACACTGGGCCTTACCTTATACCCAGACCCACCTACCAGGTCAGGAGCCAGTGTGGATACTAGCAACTCCTCTCCTGTGTCCCCAAGTAACCCGAAGCTCTTCTTCCCTCAAACCCATCTAGGCAAACAGGTCTGTCACAAGGATCTGTCTTAGCTTTGTTGTTCAAAGAATGATCTTGGAATTTTTTTCTTTTTAAAAAACTGCTAAATGTTTTCTTTACTTTCAGATGATTTTATCTTATATTTGTGTGAATGTATTTCTGAGGGTGTATACATGCATGTGTGTGTCAGTGCTCATGGAGGCCAGAAGAGGGCACTGGATCTCGTGGAGCTGGAGTTGCAGGTGGTTGCAAGTTATCCGATGTGGCTGACAGGAACTGAACTTGGGTCCTCTGGAAGGGCAGCAATCTCTCTTAACTGCTGAGCCATCTCTCCAGCCCCATGGCTATATTTTTTAGTTCTTTCAGAAGTCAGGGATGTTTTCTGCTCTTTCATCTACTAGCTAGGACTCTGCTTAAATCTTGAGAGACCTCTCTGAAATCAGGGAGAACTCCTGCTGGGTGACCAGATCCGCTGGACTCACATCAATAGTAGCTTGATTAGAATCAAAATGGGGCTTTGTGATTTGGGCCCAGGAGTGGAGCTCTGTTTCTAAGTCCCTTCCCTTACATCCTTAATTGCCCACTCTCCCATATGGCCCTCAAATAGCATTCCAGCCTGTCTTGCTTCTGAGGCCCATGGAGTTTGCCAGTTGATTCTATCATAAGGTCCAAATTTCTTTTTAGGAAGTGATGGTCCCCTGGGGAAGTATTATTTTACTCATTCCTTAGCAATTCATCAGAAGTCTTGGTCTGAGATGAGGTGAGTCTAAGAGAACTGGGGGAGAGAAAGCCTGCTACAACAAATGTCTGCTCCATCTCTTGGTCAGCCATGTAGCTGCCTCCCCCACCTGGACTCTGTACTCTTTGAACTTATAAGGCTGCTGCAGTCTTCAACTGAGAGAGGTCTTGCCTCTCTGTCATTTAGTAATATCTGGAGACATTTTTGGTGTTGTAGCTAAAGGTATCTAGTAGGGCATACATGGCTAAAAACTGTGTCTCTCTGCAGGTTCTACCACGGGAGAGGAATAAGACCTGTTAAAGGTTAGGAATTAGCAATACCTCTCCCACACCACTCCCATATAATAGGGAGAAAAGCCAGGACATAACTCAATATCCTATAGCACATAAGACAGTCCTCCCAGCAAAGAGTTACCTGGCCCCAAATGTCAATAGTACTGGGGTGGAGGTAACGTGACCTAAGCTCAAGGTGCAGCATTTGTCCTTGAGGCTGTGGCCAACATGAACTCCAAATCCTTGAATGTAAAGTACTTATGAATACCCTGCATGGCATGGAAAAGAGTGCTTGAAAAGCAATGAAAAGTTTAGTGTGTAAACTCTGTGGTCGCTGCTGTTGAGTCAAGCTCCCAATCACAGTGGGGTGATGCATTGGTGCTCTGGTGCATGGTATGCTAAGTTTCTTTGGTGTCTCTTTAAAGCTTGAGGTCTGGGTCACCTGACTGGGCATTTTCTGAGTCCTGGATCGTCGTAGCTACTTTTCTGTTGTGATAAAACATCATGGCCAAGAGCAACTTATAGATGAAACAGTGTGTTTTGACTTACAGTTTCAAAGGGATTAGAGTCCAACATGGTGGGAAGGCATGGCATCAAGGGACAGGAATGGTGACAGGAACAGAAAGCTGAGAGCTCACATATCAACTATAAGCACCAATAGAGAGAACAAACTGGAAGTAGGGTTACTTTCAAAACCTGCTCCCAGTGATGTACTTCCTCCAACAAGGCCACACTCCCTAAACAGTGTCACCAGCTGGCATCAAATGTTCAAATGCCTGAGCCTAAGAGGTGGGGCATTTCTTCTTAAAACTACCATGTAGACCATCAGTAGAACTTCAAGGAAATGTGTGGGACTCAGTGACTCAGATGCTTGTCCAAGGCCCCTTCTTGTTCTTTTCTTCATATTCTCCAGGCTCTTACCCCATCTTCCTTAGGCCTACCCAAAAGTGCAGTACCCATGTGTTGTGAGGTTCTTGTCCCGGCTGGTCTGGCTGCCCTTGGGCCCCAAATAAACACACGGATGCCATATTAGTTATAAAACTGTTGACTGGTGGCTTGGGCTTCTTATTGGCTAACTCTGTCTTAGCTATTAACCCATTTCTATTAATCTATGCATTTCCATGTGGTCTTGGCTTACTGGAGAATGCCAGACCTGCAACTCCTTTGCCTGCTACATGGTGACTCTTCTGGCAGGCTCCCTCTGCCTACCTTTCCCAGAATTCTCCTAGTCCCGCCTATCTTCCTGCCTGACCAGTCAACCAATCAATGTTTTATTCATCAACCAATAAGAGAAACATATACAGAAGGAAATCCCCCATCACCCATGTCCTCCATTTTTTTCTCCTGTTTGAGATTTGAGAGCTGGACAGACAGGTCCCTGCCCCCACACCACTGAAAAACACCTGCAACCACCATGTTCCAGAGTAAGGCTGGCCCAGGTCTTAGGGACAGAAAGTTGCATCCTCTCCTCTGTGGAGGGAAGAGGAAATTCTTTCCTCTATGATAATGCAGTGGAGGGTTTCTTACCAAAGCAGGAGAACCTAAACTCAGACCAAGTTCTCATGGGCCACCATCAGTTGAAAGTACAGCAGGATCTATGCTTTGCATAAAAACCAAACCAAACCAAACAAAACCAAAACAAAAAACCAAAACAGTCTCCTAGCTGTGACTGGGAACCACCCAAATCCATGCCCTCTGTGTGGTGGAAGTTCAAAGGTGACTTGTCTAGGTTCATGAAGGTGATGGTGTCTGAGCTGGAATAGAAGACATATTTGACTTGTAGACCATTTGGGGTTGACCTCATCTCACATTACCAGGTCTGCGAACTCGGGAGGTGGAAAACATTAAGAATGAAGCCCAGTACATCCCAGTATATCTAATTGCTTTTGTGGCTAGGAAGGCTCTTACCTTCAGGCCCCAACTCTGCACTTGATTGCCTGCTAGGAATAAGTGTAGCACTTGATAAATCAGTTTCACATCCATTATCTCACGAGAATCTTGGTTGTCCTGTGGAGGGGGGCAGGCTGGAATTGCTCTTCCCTGCTTTACCAATATTGAAACTAGGGATCAAGAGGTTAAGTGACTTGTTCAAGGTCACATGCCTACTACAGAGAGGGCATTAGAACCCATGACTTTCTATTCCAAATCCCCCCGAGAGGCTACACTATTAGGAGGCTGGTGAGAGGCTCTTCCTGCTCCACCTCTGTTCTGTTTCTGGAAAATTCAGGGAGACTCTGCTGTAGGCATCTTTTCCTGTTTGCATCTGGCTTTGTGGTTCACACCCCCTCATCTACTCTCTCTGACTTCTCCCTGGTCCCTCTCTCTGGCCCTATACTTGTGCAGCTGGTTGGCAGCCTGGCATCTTAGCTGGTTGGGCCCACCTGACCCATGAATCTATCTCCTGGGGTCAGGGTTGCAAGCAGATTGACACAGAGACGGGGAGAAGCTCTGGCTGGGGTCTGGATGCTCTCTTAAGTTTGAGAATGCAGCTGCTTCTTCTCCATCACCTGCTCAGATGCACTGTGTGGCTCAATCTTCCTCTCTGCAGAATGGATGGTGCTGCTCCATGGTCCCTCAGCTGGCACGTTCATTCTGTCAAAAAATGGTTAAAAAATAAAGCTGAACTGAACTTTGTATATTCATTTTTATATAAGCAACTTCTGGGCCCCCAGCCCTGGCAATTTACATCTCATTATCTGGGTCTCTCCTTGGTGATCTCCCCTTAGACTGACCTGGCTAGGTTATGCTGTCTTCTCTTTAGTCCCAAGGGCCTTTCTTTTCGCCTTCCCTCCTGGCTCTAGAGATGCCTCTGGCCTGGACCTGCCTCTGTCATCACAGCTGCAGGCTTGTTTCCTAGATGCCTAACAAGACCCTCTGCAGAGCTGTCCCAGAGTTGGGCCAGGGAAAGGGCGGGCCTGCACAAGGGAGCAGGAGTGTGTATGTATGCGCATGTGTGCCAGCGTACAATGAGGGTATTGTTACCTAATGCGAAGCCAAAGCCCAAAGTAAATTTGCATATTCATATACACATTCAAATACACATGCGTTCTGAGTATATACATTGACTTTGATCCTTCTGTCCCTGCTCTCCGTCCCAGGGTATCTTCAGGAAACTTCCTTTTTCACATCAAGACAGTTTAATAAGCACTTTATCTGATGACACAGGCAAAAGTTGGAGAGTGAGGGAGTAGGAGAGACAGTGTGTCTTTCTTTTGTTTTTTCTTGCAGACGCAGGAAGTTAGGGTGGAAGGTTGTCATTGTCAGAACGACAGAAGGATCCAGAGAATGAGACAGGGGTTCTGCTGGGGACTATGCCGGTTGGGCTAGTTCTCAACCTCCTCCCATTGCCTTTAAAGGTGAATCTGAGCCCCTTTGCTGGTGCAGCTGACTGAAGGAGAGGAAACTATGAGATGCTTGTGGGGCTGTGTACTGCATTCATGCCTTGGATATAGTAGACCAAGAAAGAGGCAGTTTTTTGCCTGCCTCATGGAGCAAGCACATGACCTTGTGGCATGGTGGCTCAGATGAGTTAGAGTCAGACACAGGCCAAGGGGGCAAGGATCAGGATCTGATGGAGTGGGATGAGGGGTCAGAGAAGTCCTGGAGGATGCTGACTGAGCTGCAATGTGTCTGTGGTTAGAGAAGAGAAGCAAGGACATCAGAGGTAAATGCCCTGAGGAGGAGCGGTGCGGCACTGTTGAATGGTGACAGGGATCAGCTGCAGGAACACGGTCAGGGGCTAACCATGGCCTGACGGAGGGGCAGGGCTTGACTTCTCCCCTCTCTTTGAGACATTGAAGGATAGACCCAACGATCTTCAAAGAACTCCAGGGCTGACACAAAGGTAACAGTGGAAGGGACCAGCACGGTGACAGGTGTGGTGGCTGTGTGAGCATTCTTTAGGGACAGCCCCAGGGGTAGTAATGAATCCAGGGGCTGCAGGGTCTCTCTGGAATCAGTGTGGCCACTTGTCAAATGAACTCCCTAGGATTGTTGTGAAAAGTGCATGAGATGATGGGAACCTTAAAGATGAATGAAATAATGATGTGACATGTGATTTTTATCCATTGTCAAGAGCAGGATGGAGGGGGACAGGACTGAGTCAGGCCTGAGGGAGGCAAGTAAGGATACAGATATGGCAATTCTCTTCAATTCCATTCTGACTCCTCCTCCATAACGGCCAGGGGAAGACCTACCAAGGGGTATCCCTGACAATCCTGAGGCCTCTCGACTGCTGCTCCTTGAGGGCCTCTGTCACCTCAGTCAGCAGGTCCTGAAGTTAAGAGCTGGCCTTCATTCATGTGGGAGAGTTGAAGACTTTTTGTGGCCAGTGGACTTAGTGTCCTCTGAAGGCCTGATGGTTTTTTTTTTTGTTTTTTGTTTTTTTACAGGTCCTGCCCCATGATGGTCAGGACACTGTTCTGAACACTGTAGTTCTCAGACCCACACTATCAACACCACCTGGGAGCTTGCTAGAAATATGAGTTTCCACCCCACCCAGACTTACAGGATCAGGAGTTCTAAGGATAAGTGATTCAGGTTTATGAGAACTCTGTGGCCTGGGTCGTCCATTGACAAGGGCAAGGGCACTTTTGATGACCAACTGAAATAATTTATCTACACAGGAAAAGATTAAACAAAGTTTCTGCTTTCTCCTTTCACTTTTTTTGGCATCTCCCTCATCTTTTCTTTTTCTCTTGTTCCCAGATAGGACATGGACATGGAAAGAGGCCCAGATGCCATGAATTAAAGAATGTAGGTGCAATTGATTGAAACTGGCTCAATCCAGATGTCAGAGACTGACATGAGGACAGGACCTGAAGCTGTTGGGGATGCAGGCGAGGCAGGCCTGTTGACTCAGCTGCGAGGATGACCTGCCCTACTGCTTTAGAAAGCAATCTGGCAAATTCAGTGCTAGTTATCTATTTAACTATTTTAGTCACAGCATAGCTAATGCCCTCACAGGTGGATCAGTGCTGTCACAAAGGGAGTGGGGGAGTTATCCCCAGGATGGATGTCTGCTGAAAGAATAGAAGGGTATGCCCCCCTTTCTTATTCTCACACGCCATCTTCCATTTCTGCTTCCTGCCATGGGATGACGCCAAGTGTGAGTCTTCTCACCTTGAATATCCCTGGCTCCAGAAAAGAAGCGTACTGTTCCTTTAGTGAAATTCTATCATAACAGCTCAAGTAGACTAAGATGCCAGCTCAAACAATTATGAATTTATTGAATTGAGTACGCGTGTGCCTTACGGTCTAATCATTATGCTCCTGGCAATGGATCCTGCAGTGAGTTCTGCAGAGAGTCCCCCACTACAGGTGAAGGGGACATGTGGTGAGTGCATTGTGTGTGGTGGAAGGGCCTGCATGGGAAACAGAAGATTAGATTGTGATTGGCATTCACTATGGGATCCTATGCAGGGTTACAATAAGCCAGCCAGGTATGAGGAGAGCAAGACAGTGATGACGGAAAAAAACAAAATGTAGAATAGTATTCGTATGACAGTACCATTTATGAACATCCGGTACATTCAGAGTGATGCCCCATGGTTGACAAGGGTATGTGTGTTATTAAAGAATGCCATAGACACATTTGAACAGGTGCCTGTAAGGAGGAGATGGATGTACATGGTTTACTATTAGTTTTAAATGTCAACTTGCTACAACATAGAATCATCTGAGAAATGAGCCAGAATGAGGAATTATCTAGATCAATTTAGCCTATGTGAAGGCTTTGGGAGAATGTCTTAACTGTTAATTGATACAGTAAGACCCAGACCGTTGTGGGGTGTAGGCAGGGACTCCTAAACTGTACGAGGGTAAGTTTTCTTCAATGATGAGGCCCTTGAAGGGGGCTGCCTGTGCTCCAGTAGATGACCCTACACCCATGCATATACTGACAACACTGAATGGACCCCGTGGGTTAAGAAGCAAAAAGAAGAAAAGAACACACGGAATTGGGAAGAAAATGATGGTGGTGAAGACAGGGGAAGCAGATTTGATTAGAACGTATTATATACATGTGTGAAATTATCAATAACAGAAAGAATCCAAGAAAAGAAAGAGAAGAAAACTAGGTCTAGTGCAAAATCAGAAGGAAGCAAGCAGACAGTACAGGTTCATCTGTTCTTCTCTGCTCTGGGTGTGACGTGACTTAAGCTGCTCGAGTTCCCGCCTTGGCCTGCCCTCAGTGATTTGGACCTGTAACCTGGAACTATAACCAAAATAATCCTTTTGTGATGATGTTTCATCACAGCAACAGCAATGAAACCAGAACAGATGGAGTGGGGACAGGGGTGAAGGGGAAACAACAGGATACACAGGAGTTGACCATAGATCAGAGGCAGCCTGGCAGTGGTTTGTACATAGAAAATCTCAACGGCCTTGACTCAGTGTTCAAAAGGAAGGAAGGAAGGAAGGAAGGAGAAAGGAAGCTGGCATTTCTCTGAAGATGGCTTACAGCTGGAGAAGAGCCTAGTGTAAGGAGAATGACCCAAGCACCCAGATGGGAGTGTTTGTTTTGGAACTGACTCTAATCATTGGTCTCTGGAAAATGGGAACAACACAAAGTAGTTTTGACTCCCTATTGTAGGGTGTCCAGGATGCTCTGGGCATTCACAATGATCTGCTTTCCATCTCCTATTGGTAACACTCTAGAAAGCTGTTCAGTGCCCTTCAGAGGAGCATGTGTGCATTCAGCCACAAGTCAGAATCAGAGTGGGTGAGGTTGGTAGACACTCAGGTACATAGCCTGGTATCTGGGCTCACTTCTTGGAAAATAAGTGAGTTTGTTCTCACATAGCCCAAAGCAGAGAGAACAGGATCATTAACTCTACTGTGTTTCAGTCTCTTCATCCATGGGCCGTGGGCCGAGACAACAACATTAATTTCTCATGACCCCAGAGGCTGGGAAATCCAGGATCAAGGTGCTGGCAGATTCAGTATCTGGTGAGAACTTGCTTTCTGTTTCACTATCTTCTTGCTGTGTTCCAACAAGGAGAAAAAGGCAAGCAAGCTCTATGGAGACACTCTTGTATGAACATTAATCTCATGGTGAGGCTCCACCCTTATGAATTTGTTGCCTTTCAAAGACCCCACCCACTGATGCCATTCCACGGGGGCTTAGGATTTCAATTTATAGATTTTGTAATAATGTAAATGTTCAGTCTATAGAACAGACACTCAACTTTTGTCCTCATCAACATATGCACATTTGGAGGTGTTACAGATAGGAGGGACTTCAGGAGAAGATTTCTGTAAACTAGTTCTGAACGCCTAAGGACCACATGGGTAGGTATGGTTACACTAATTCCACTTTTTGAACCAGCTATTAATAAATTAACTAACTAATTAATTATGGGTCTTAGTTACTGTTCTGGTTGCTCTTCTGTTGCTGTAATGCAGTACTGTGACCAGAAGCAGCTTGTGAAAGAGTTTATCTTGGCTGCGGTTCCAGGGGGTGGGGGTCTGTAATGGTAGGCAAGCAATAACAGTAGGTGGCTGGAGAAGGAGGCTTAGAGATCACGTTTTCAACAGTGAACACGAAGAAGAGGCAGAGAACTGAAGTGGGACAAAGCTATGGACTCTCTAAGCCTGCTTCAGTGACCTACATCCTCTGTCAAGGCTTCATCTCCCAAAGGTTGTACAACCTCCTCAAACAGTGCCACCAACTGTTCAAATACATGGTGGTGGTGGTGGGGAGATGGCACTTCTTACCAAATCACCATGGTTACTTTTGTGTCACTATGACCAAAAAATAATTTAAGAAAGGAAAGACGCATTTTGGCTCACGGTTTCAAAGTGCTGGGTCTATGGTTGCTTGGGCCCCTATGAAATAGAAAAGAAGGTCCCAGCAGCAGGAAAGCATGGTGTAGGATGACTATTCAGAGTCCTGGACAGACAGGAGGTGGAGGGTGATGGCTAGTATCTTGATAATATGCTGCTAAGAACCTACCTCCCTAAGAAGTGACCTACTTCTTCCACTTCTCAAAGTTTTGGGAAGTGTCCTAAAATAGTGCCACCAGCTGGAGACCAAGCGTCCAAAATATGCATCTGCAGGGGATATTTCAGACTCCAGCCATAGTAGATAACAATACTTTATATCTGTATAGAAGAGGAAGTCTTATGCACAAGTCTTTTACATATATTTCACTCAGTTCTCCCAACCACCAGGAAGGAGATATTATTATTCCTATCTTGGTGGGAAAAAGACTGAAGTCTAGAGAGATGAAGTGTCTGATGTCATATTGTCTGGGTTGTTCTCGTTTCCCGTTGTATCTCTCCTCTGTGTTAAGCAATGGGAGTGATGGACATCGTTCCCACATCCATCACCTGGGAAGGTGTTGGTCTACTGTATAGTTCCCTCCAGAAGAGTACATGGGTCTTGCTTGCTGGGTTCTATCCCGAGATGCCTCTGCGAGAGAAGGGACCAAGACTGTAGCCTCCATTCTGTGAGTCTCACTCTGTCCTTCTCGGAACTCAGTGTAAGCTCTTCAAGGTGTGTCTCCCTTATTGGGAAATGGAGCAGTTTAGAAACTACCCAGAAAACAGAGAGAAGCCCATATAGTTCCACCATGCCCATCTCAAGGCTCAGCCTTGGCTCCCAGGTGCAGTTCTAGGTGGGAGACCTGTGGAGCCCTGGTGGTAGATTAGGTGGCAGGTGGCAGTGGGGGGTTGGGGAGTGAGGGCTCAGGATTTCCTGATTTCTGCCAGGATTTTTTTTATCTTTTAAAATTTAAATTAGAAACAAGCTTGCTTCACAAGTCAATCCCAGCTCCCTCTCCCTCCCCTCCTCTCCCATTCCCCCAGTCCCTCAACCCCCTAACCCACACTCCACTCACCAGGGAGGGTGAGGCCCTCCATGGGGGATCTCCAGAGTCTGTCATTTCATCCAAGGGAGGGTCTAGGCCTTCCCCCATGTGTTCAGGCTAAGAGAGCATTCCTTGATGTGGAATGGGCTCCCAAAGTTCGTTTGTGTGCCAAGGCCCCATAGATTGCTGATGCCTCCTTGCTGACACCCAAATTTAGGGGGTCTGGATCAGTGCCCTGCTTGCCTCTCAGCTATCAGTCTGGGGTCCAAGAGCTCCCCCTTGTTCGGGTCAGCTGTCTCTTTGGGTTTCACCAGCCTGGTCTTTGCTCATCACTCCTCCCTCTCTGTCACTGGGTTCCAGGAGTTCTGTTGAGTGTTTAGCTGTGGGTGTCTGTCTCTGCTTCCGTCTGTCACTGGATGAAGGCTCTAGGATGGCATATAAGGTAGTCATCAATCTCATTATTGGAGAAGGGCATTTAAGGTAACCTCTCCACTATTGCTTACATTGCCAGTTGGTGTCTGGAAATCTTACTAGTGTCAGATCTCTCCTCAAACCTATAATGGCTCTCTCTATTATGGTATCTCTCATCCTGCTCTCTTCCATTCTTCCCTTGACTCAACCTTCCTGCTCCCCCATGTCCTCCTCTCCCTACCTATTCTCCCCTGTCTTTTTCCCAGCTCTCTCCCCCTCCCCCAATGCTCCCAATCCACTCAGGAGATCCTGTCCCATTCCCTTTCTCTGGGGTACCATGAATATCTCTCTTAGGATCTCCCTGTTTCCCAGACTCTCTGGCAGTGGGATTGTAAGCTGACATTCCCCTGATCCATGTCTAAAAATCCATATATGAGTGAGTACATACTATGCTTGTCTTTTTGTGACTGGGTTACCTCACTCTGGATGGTTTCTTCTAGTGATATCCATTTGCCTGCAAATTTCAAGATTCCATTGGTTTTTCTCCACTGAATAGTACTCCATTGTATAAATGTACCACATTTTCTCTATCCACTCTTCAGTTGAGGGGCATCTAGGTTGCTTCCAGGTTCTGGCTATTACAAATAATGCTGCTATGAACATAACTGAACAGATGACCTTATTGTATGAATGTGCATCATTTGGGTATATGCCTAAGAGTGGAATTGCTGGATCTTGTGGTAGACTGATTCCTATTTTCCTGAGGAATCTCCATAATGATTTCCAAAGTGCCTGTAAAAGTTCTGCCAGGATTTTTTTGTCTACTTAGTCCATGTATGGAGTCCTATGACTCCTGTCAGCTTGAGTGAGGTTTCTGGGTCTTCCCCAGGAGATATTCAGCTCCAAGGCAACCAACTCTAGGTTCCAGAAACAGATTTTTCCTTTTTTAGCCTCTCCATAGTGACCCATTTTTGCTGCTAATACCCACAGGTACTTTGGCCACTTCCCTGAGTAGATTTTCTGAAGGACAGGCTCCATATTCCATCTTTGTTCCTCTCACTGTTGTCTGAGAACTCCTTACAGAGACACCAAGCATCTTTGGGGGTTGGAAGGTCTCTAAGGGCCCAGGGCTACTAAGTAGTCACCTCTGGAGACACCATGCCTCCTTCTGGTCTGGGACCCTTGCTTGGTTGTGAGATGCAAATAAGAGTTTCTTTCTATGACGTCTGAATCTCTCAAGACATGGAATGGGAGACAGAGAGGCAGGAAAGATGACCGTGGTGTTGGGTGATCCAAAATCCATTAGCAAGATGGAAGGATCATACCAGCACACCTGCGTTGATCATTACTTGAATGTGTCACTCTGGGGAGCCTACTTTGGAAGCTGCAGGTCTAACTGGAGTGCCTTGAGGGTGTATGGGAGTTGGAGTCTGTGACCTGGGGTAGGCATAGAGAATTCCGGTCCTGTGATGAGGGGAGAGGACTAGGCACTCAACAGGAGCAAGGCACACTCCTGCTGCCATCATCTGTTTCCTGCTGCTATAACTGAGTGTCATAGACTAGGCTTTTTTAAAATGTCAGTTCCCACCCAACTTGTCCAGTCCCTGCTTGGAAGGAGGTGTGTGAACTGAGAAATTGCAGGCAGCAATAATAGAGACACAAAAGAAATACACAGTAGGATAGATTTGGGAGGACCATCAATGAATACTGCAGCCTTGAGTTTATTTTTCATGGCCCTTTTATACCCCAAGCCAAAGGGGTAGGCATACAAGGATAATTATTTCCCTAATATTCAAAACATTTAATAGCTATGCCCTAAGTCAAACATCCTGTTATTAGGTATTGAGGAGCAAAACATCTAGTTGCTACACCTTAGGCCAAACATCTTGTTATTTGACCTTGAAGGAGTAAAAACAAGCTTGAACTCTCTAACCCTAAGTCAAGATGGAATCAAGCCCCAAGATGGAATCACTATGGGCTCCCACATAAAAGAATATAAGATTTTTTTCGTTTTAAATCTGGAAGCTGGAAGGTTCAAGAGCATGGAGCCAGTACCTGTGAGGCCTTCTTTCTGTATTATTACATGGTGGTGGAGGGTATCAGATGGTGATACAGGGCAAATAAACTAGCTCAGGTCTTTCTCACCTTTGCATACTTTGTACATTATAGCATTTAAGAGTGCGTACTCCCCCCAACCCCTGCCCCAGCCCTTAACTCCAACAGCGAGACACCATGAAAGGGTGAGATTTATAGTAGCCTTGTTTATGATTTAAGAGAGTCCTTTCTGCCTGGGACCACTCAGTCCACAGAGCAGAACCATAAGGTAATGATAGGCAAAGCTTGCTCTTTCTAGATACAGGCAGCCTGGTTTCTTGGACATCAGGGTGCAGCAGTGAATGATGCGGTCAAGGTCAGGGGTGCAGAGGGTGATCAGGGCACCGCAGGCATCTCAGAGAAGCAGTACCATCTGTCTTCCTTGCTGCCATGAACCTGATATGCACTTCCTATTCTCTCTCCACTTCCCACGGATGCTGCCACCCTCTGAAGCTTGCCTTCACACACTATCAGGATGACCATGTGCTACCTCTGTTGTCCTGGAGATTAAATGAAGGACAGCTGTCCTTGGCAGGGTGTTAGGGACTGAGAGCGACTGCTCACAGGGCTCCTCCCTTCTTCATCTGCCTACTGACTTAGCTCTCTTAAAGGGCAGCTCTGCCACTGGCTGAGGGACGGGGCCTCGGTGGACTTCCACCTGCCACGGCACAGCTGGGAAACAGCTCTTAGGACAGGACAACACCAGCATGGCCACTTGAGATCTCTTCCCTGGGATGGAGGGAAAGCCTCACAGGGACAGGGATGTGGCTGAGTTAGTCTCCTTCTCTTCATGGCCTAGCACCCAGCTCACAGGAGAGACACCAAACCTTTCTGAGGAATGAATGAAAGCATGGAAGCACTTCGTAAATTGCAAAGAATTTACCAAGGTTACTTAATACGCTTCTCCAGAGAGTATGCCTGGGGCAAACACTGAAGGAAATGGAGCCGGATTTCAAGGTGAAGGCCAGGCTGGATTTGTCCTGTGGGGATGCTTTTTAGGGGAGGAGGTGGAGGCCACACCTGCCTGCATCCTCCCCTCAGACTCCCTCTGCTCTTAGGTTGCAGCCTGCATCAGCAACCCAGTCATCTTCTTTTCATGGGAAATTTGCTGTCCCCTCCTCTGTAATGCTTTTCTCAATTATAAAATCAATTATTGTAAAACAAACAACAAGCAAATGTTTCATATGGAATGTGAATGGTCTCTTCCCATCCATCCATCCATCCATCCATCCATCCATCCATCCATCCATCCATCCATCCATCCACCTACCCACCCACCGACCCATCCATATTTGAGATGACATGGCCACTTTTAGTGTATCTCTTTACAGGTATTTTCTGGATGCATGCAGCAACTTATTTACTTTATTTATTTATTCGTTTTTCAGAAGCACAGCTCGGTAATTTTCTTATATCACCTAGCAACATATCATGGGCATTGTTATTTTTTTAAATCTATACCGCATTCGTTTTAATGGCCATTGATGTTCTGCGCTATGCACCACGCATCGCTTATTTAACCAGTCCTTCGCTGATGGGCTCTGGATTGGGGGAAATGGAAATTGCATTTTGAAGGAATGATCGCGGTGAGGATGCTGGCTGGCTGCAATGAAGGCTTTCTTAATGGTAGCATTCCAGGTAAGGTGTGAAGCAATATTCCCTTCTTTCCACCTTCCATATCTTTCTCCCTGCGCTGCTGTTATTGAGACGGTAAAATGATTCACCTGAGTCCCTCAAGTCCCTGGTCTCCTTTCCCAGGGAGAGTGAGGAAGTACTGAAGGTCCTGTGCTATCTGCAACTACCCTCCTGCCTTTTCCAGAACTGAGAGCCTGGCCCCTGGCCTGGTGGGATGTGGCTGCTCACCTGCTGGGCTCAGACCTTCTGTTTTCTCAGCTTGGGGTTTCGCAGAGGGTCTTGACTCACATTGGGGCCTTAGAGGAGAGCAAACAGTGGAGGTGAGGACCAGATGGAGTGAGGAAGGTAGTGGCTTGTTGAAGAGAGAGTGATCAGAGGAGAGGTCATTCCATCCCAAGAGATGACAGCCAACAGGACAGCGCTGCTATTTGTCATGGCATTTGGCGTTTGGGAAATTCAATGATGCAAACAAGGCCTCCTGCTCTGGTGACTCTGAATATTCATGAGGAGCTTTCCCCTTGGAGCAGCTGGGAATTCCTCCAGACTCTAACCAGCTTCTTTCTCCACTGGAGGTCTAGTATGTAGTCCCTCTACATTCTGGCTTCCCCTCCCCACACCTTCTTCTGTAACCCCCCCCCCCCCCCAATCTTTTGAGTGTGGTAGAGGCAGAACAAAAGGGGCCAATCCTGGGGTCCCGATTGGACAGGTTTAGATCTGATCTCTCTGGCCCTATTGTCCCCCTTTCTCTTTGAAAACACGACCAAGGTTAGCATCAGGAAAGAAGGGGGAGAGGCAGAAGGTGGAGAAAATTACAGGGCCCTGGACATAAATCTTAGACATGGTTTAGAACAAATGGGGAAACTGAGGCTAACAACGTAATTGGCAAGCACAGGTCATCTGGAATGGGAACAGAACTGTAGATTGAGCAACCAGACACGTGACAATTTACCGCTCCATGCACCCACTAAGGGCACATTATGCCAGATCAGCTCACTTGGGGCCGCTACATACCCAGGTCTAATGTAATGCTTCACTTTATCAGTGTGACTGGATTGAGAATCTCTGGGGCGGGGGGGAGGGACAGGACACACACACCTCAGGTTGTATTTATGCGGGCAATTCTGGAGAAGCTTAACTAAGGTTGGGGCTTTCTGAATGTGAGTGGCACCCCCCCCAGGCTTCATTGCTTTCTGCTTCCTGACTGAATATACATTGTGACAGGCTGCCTTGCGTGCCTGTCACCGCAGCCTTGTTACCTTCCCTGTCCTAATGGACTGTACCCTCAAACTGTTTCTTTCTTGGAACCTGCCCTCTGCACCACAGCTGCCTCTTGTCCCTGGACCTTGAAGTTCTATTTGGTTCCTAGCCATTCACTGTCATACTTGGCACAGACACCCTATGCCGCATATCTCTATAGAGGGCATGCACATCCTAAACCTCGGGTGGGGCTGTCTCTTTTACATGGAGCCAGAATTATGTGGGCCTGGTTCCTGTGTCTGGCTTATAGGGAACACAGGAAAGAAGGTGTAAGTGAGGACCGACTAGGGAAAACAGCCCAAGCGGCAAGCATGGATTGAATTAGAACGAGATACAGAGAAGAAAGGAACCCCCTAAGTCATCTCTGGGCCATTGGATTTATACTCTTTCTTTCTTTTAAACACAGCCACTGAAACGTTTCCTTAAATGAAACCTTATCCAAAGCCTTTCAAATAAAACTCCAATAGCAGGACTGTTCAGTTGTGGGTGAGATGAGGGGCCTGTACTCAGCCACCACCCCTAAGTAGGTGACACTGTACTCCTCAGATGAGTCACTATACAGATGAAGGGAAGGAACTCAGATAGGGATAGGGTTTGCTTGAAGTGATCCAGCCTGGTTGTGGCAAAAAGTAGAGTTAGGGATGCACTATGCTCTGGTAGGGGGCCCTGCTCTTGAGAACCCCTCCGTACTCAGGATATCCTTTGGTTCCTCTTCCAGGTTTCTGGGAACCATCTGAAACCCAGGTGAGAGGCCCCTGGGCCCTCAAGGAAGACTACTGGCAAAGAGAAGGATGTGGAGAAGAGGTAGGCAGAAGGAGAGTGTTTTCATCCAGCCTGGGGGTCGTGGAGACCCAAGAGGACAAGCAGGGGTGATTCAGCAGGGACTGAAGGGTACATGGTTTTCCGCTCAGTCTTCATTTCCCGTTTCAGCTTGAGCTGGGTATCTCCCTGTGCCTCAGTTTCCCCATCTGGAAGAAGAACGGCGTTCTTAGCTTTTTCAGCCTGGTGAAGTCTCTGGGAGGGTAACAAGTGCTTTGCAATCAAACTACAAGGGTCAATGCAGAGCAAGTGTATTCATACATATTCCTGGCACCTTGTAGAGCAAAGGAAGGAATATGACTTTGTTGCGTGTGGGGGCTTGTTCATTTCAAATGAGAACTGCCATGACTGGCATGAGAGTGGCCTGAAGACAACGGTGACAGAAGCCTCTGTGTGTGGAGGTGGGGGAGCGCATCAGTAGCCTTTAGCAAGCAGGTCAAGAACAAGAGCTGCTTGTGGCTGTGTATGAGCTCTTTCCCACTCTCTTCAAGCTGGGTTAGGATGCCAGCAGGGAGGGATGGGCCCATTAAGCTTTGATGATCAGTAGCCCTGGTGACTTCGCACTTCTTTCCTTGGTCCTGGCATGAAAGGTCCTCAAGAGGAGGCTCCCAAGTGTCAGAACATGGCACTAAATGTCATCTAAGGCATTCAAGTGACTGCACCCTTACGTGAAGTAATTTTGTTTCTGTAGAATCTGAATTTCTGAAATTACCTGCCTGTATAGTATGCCTCTATGTCATTTTTTTGTCCCAGAGTCTTAGTTTCTTTATCAATGAAATGGGAGAGTGATGAAAGAGGTTGGACATAATTATCACTAAGGATATTGCAGTTCAACACTTACGCTTCAAGTCTAAGAGTTCTTATAGAAGTGACTCTTTTCTACTCTAATAGTGCAGCAACACTTTACTCAACTCCAAAGCAGTCCTGGCACCAACCCTTTCACATTTTCCTGAGAGTTGTTGAGAGCTAATCATATTCATTGAAGTTGTACCCAAACCCTACCATACTTTTCTCAAGTGGGAATGTCATGCGTATGTGCTATCATTAACACATTCGTTTATCATTCATCTATACCTGTGTACCCATCACCCATCTATCCATCTGTCCATGTATACAAACATTCATCTATCCATGCACCTGCCCACCACCCACTTATCCTCCCAACTACCTATTCATTATCTATCCAACTACCCATCTATTTATCCATCATCTATCCATTCATGCGTACCTGTACGCATTCATCCACTCAATTATCTACCATCAACCTGTCCTTTTATAAGTGTGCTCATTATCCATCCATCCATCTCTCCATACTGCCACCACTCACCCATCTACTATCCACCTATCTTTCTGCCTACCCATAATTCATCCATCCATCCATTTATGTACACACACATGAATTCATCTACTCATCTATCCACTGCCCACCTATCCTTCTACTGTCTACCCATCATCCACCATCCATCTTATAAATGTCTACTTGCAGTGCCCATTACAAACCAAGTACCCTGCCTAGAAACATACAGAGATAAGAAGACATAGCTTCTCTATCAAGCAACCCACTGACTGAGAGTAAATGGGCAACAAACAGCAACTATAATACACAGCTTACCAAGTTAGACTTGATTTCTGTTTTCACCACTCACTTCCCAGTTACCTGTGTGCTCTTGAGTGAGTTACTTAATCCCCTCTGAATCCGTCTTTCCATTTGTAAAGTGGAGATAAGCACACAGGGCATACTGAAGGAAAAACAAATTTCAGTTAAGTGTTATTCTCAAGAAAAGCACAAAACCACAGCATGGTAACGCAGGATAGAAGAACATGCTGAGGCTTGGATAAATCAAAGGCGCTTCCTAGCATGGTGGACATCTGAGAGAGGCATGCCAAAGGGAGAGGATTCTGTGTGAGTCAAATCAGGACTGCTTAGGGTATCACTACAAAGCAGCAAGGAATGTGGCTTGATTACAGAGGTGCGAGGAGCCACAGCCAGGGGCAGAATGCAGGGCCCAGGGCTGTATGGAGAGATCACTGGCTGCTAGGACTAGCCTTTTTGGGAACTCACAGAGGGTTTTTGAGCAGGAAGAGTGGGATGTGACTTCTGGATTCTTTGGGCAGAGCTGGAACTTCCTCCAGGAACTATAAAGCGGGATCTGGTAGTATCGCACCACAGTGTGAGGTCCTCGCTAACATCATCAGCACTTGCTATGCGGCCTCTGTTACCTCCTGCCCATGGTTTGGTTCCAGGGTTCATAGTAACAGCAGAGCTTGAGCTAATGATTCCTCCAGCTTTGGGACCCATCATTATGATTATTCTGTAGTTTCTTGAGTTTGCGCCTTCCTGCTTTTCCTCCTGGCCTCCATGCCCCTCCCCTCCATCTTCACTAGTCCTGCAGGCAGAATGGAGAAGATGATCTGCTTTATCTTGCTTGCTAGGGTCGGCACCTCATTCCTGGGTGCTGAGCACCCAGCTCTTCTGTTAATAAACCACTGCCCATGAAGGTGAGCCAGCTCTCTCGTCTCTCTGGGGCTCCCTACATTGACATCTACTGGCTGACATGGGGACCCTTCTTCCTTTACCATAGAGTCCAGGCTGGAAGGACAGGACAGCGGGCTCTGTTTCACCAGAGGGTATCTAGTGGCCACCTAGGTGAAACTTGGCAGTGGGCAGTCAAGGGGACAGGTCAGTTCCTTAGGTGGACAGGGGAATACACTTCTTGAGAAGTGGAGACCTTGTTTTCCAAAGAAACGCATCTACCTAGCAGTGTCCTCCAGATGACGTCTGTTGTTGGAAGCTTCTGTGAGATTTGGTCACAGGAAGCGCTTAAGGGCAGCAGGAGATGGGTAAACTGACCCCCTTTGTATCGCTCCTCCTCGGCCCAGCATGACAGTATCAACGAGCAAGACTTGGAGAAGTGCTTCCTGCCCTAGATCATGAACTCTTCCGGGGTAGGTCCTCTGTCTTTCCCCAAACTTCGCTATTACACAAAGGCACCCCCTACTCCCTGTTAACAGTGACTCCTTCAAGTGACTATAGTCTTTGCTGCCATAGAACTTTAGAAACCAGTGATTGGCTGAGCACTGGGTTGGCCTGTGCAGTCACAAGGGGGAGTGTCCGGGGCCCTGGACTAGAGGACAGAATCCAGGTGAGGTACAGAAGGCTTGCGGCTCTCATCCTTGTTCCCAACCCCAGAGAGCTGGCTCCAACTGGGTTCCTGCCCTGTTTCAGTTCTTGCCCTGATTCTACTCAATGATGGATGATTGCCTAGACATATAAATTGAAATATATCCTTTACAAATTACGGTGTTTATCACAGCAATAGACACCCAAGTAGGACAGGGACGGTGGGAGGTCAAGACAGGGTCTCACAAATGGTGGTCTTGAACTCCTCATGCAGCTGAGGGTGACCTGGAACTTATGATCCCCCAGCCTCCAGCTCCTGAGTGCTGGGATTACAAGTCTGCATTGCTGCACATGGCTCTGGCGTGTTTGCAACAGTGCCCGGCACATAGGAAGTGCAGACAGAGAGGGGAAGAAGCGGCCTCCTTAGGACAGAGCTTCAGCCCGAGAGGCGAAGAGGAGCGGCCTTCAACCTGAGTTCCACGAGGCTCCTGTCTCGCTGTCTGTTTATTCCCCTGGCTGCAGATCAGACTATCATCTGTACTA
The DNA here is from genome assembly GCF_017639785.1 of Mesocricetus auratus. Lineage (NCBI taxonomy): Eukaryota > Metazoa > Chordata > Mammalia > Rodentia > Cricetidae > Mesocricetus > Mesocricetus auratus. The sequence continues at coordinate 50,360,680 of NW_024429180.1, read as the reverse complement.
AGCCTCTTTTTATCTCTTCTCTTGCCCACTCATCTCATGTCTGTATCTTTGGACACCGTCAGTTTATCTCCCCGTCTATCTGCTAACCCTTGCTCTCTGCTTATCCCTTCCATTCCCCACCCTTCATCCCCATCCTCCCTCTGGCTATTTCCTTGCTGTCTGTCCTGGAACTCTCTGCCTCTGCCCACCACTATACATTGATCTACCCCCTGCCCCCCAGGACTTCCCTGTCTGTCCCTTCTGTCCCTGTCCACATCTCTGCCCTTTGTTTCTCCCTGCAGCCCTGGTAAGAGCTCTTTCCCAGCATCCCTACCCCTACCCACACCTCAGCAGGCAACCATGAAGTGGAGCAATGCAAGCAGATGAAGACTGAACACAGTCTCTCGAGGCGAGGGGCAGGCCTGCTAATTCCCCTGCTCTGGGTGGAGGAAGTGGAGGCCTCATTCAATTATGTCACATCCACTCAGCCGCTCTACCCAGATGATGCAGTGCAGCCCGCTCGACTTTCCCTGCCAGGACCTAATGGAGAGAGATCTCCTCCTGCCTGACTGACCACAGGGTCCTCCTGGAACAGGAATGGGTCCAGCCAGTCTGGCCTTGAGACTCTGGGGCTGCTGTGATTCCCTGCTCACTGTAATTACACCCAACTACCAGTCTCTGGAGTTTGTTCCTCTCACCTTAATCTCCCTGGAATTGGATCTCAGTGGCCCTCATTCCATTACTGCCCCTTCCTCACTGGCTCACTGCCTGCAGAAGCCGGTCCACCCTGCCTTTCCCCTCGGACACGAGGCCCACGGTTGTGTTGGTCAGAGAGGTGACCAGGAGGACAGGGGCTGGCATCCAGGCTAATACTGCTTGTTTGGTTTGCAGCAGAGAGCTGGGGGCATTGCAGTAGAGCTGGTACCTCGAGTCTTCGCTGACACTAGCTGTACCAGCTGCCACAGAAGATTTCAGAGAAGTCCCACATCTTCCTCCTCCCTCAGGCAGCTTGGTTTAGAGACAAGACCTGCAGAAGGAAATAATTACATGCCTCCCTTTCCATAGGTTGATGCGGACGCAGAGGTCAACTACCCAGTGAACAGGTTTATTGTTTACACCACTGTACCCTCACTATTCTTTATTTTCAGGTGGGGCAGCTGAGGCATCATGGAGACACTGAGAGGCTTGTGTAGCTGCTGTCAACTGGTGCTCAGGGCCTTGAACCAAGCCCTTTCTTCTCCTTCTCCCTTAGGGGATAATATGCTGGAAAGCTTATGAAATAGGACCCTGTGGGCAGAGGGTTGGAGAGAGGACCCCAGCACAGGGAGTGAGTAGAGAGGGGGGACCATAAGAGGTTTGTGGAATGGGTGTTCTGTGGGGTGCAAGGGAAAGGGGGCTAGGTTAGCAAGGTCAGGCATTGCATAACTCACAATAGAGTCTGATGCTCAAAGTGTGGTAAAGGAAATCACATGGGGGAGAATTACCAGTAACCAGACCAATATAATGGGGGGAGTTGTGCATCTCAAAATACATGTCTGCATTGGAAGTCTGGTAGTGGGGTACGTGGCCTTACCTGGAGATCTGGTCTTTGAGGATGTAATGAAGAATCTTAATATGGGTGCCAAGTCCTGTGACTGATGATGCTCTTATATGAGAAGGGACAGAGGAGATGTGACAGACAGGAAGGCTACAAAAAAGTGGAGTGATTACTGCCATGAGCCAAAGAGTGTTGGGGGTCGCCTGGAGAGGTAGAGAGCACTCTCTCTGTTAGCTTTGGAAGGGACTTCAGCCTGCCTATATCTTCATTTCTGACTCTTGGCTCCCATCACTGAGAGAATACATTACGATTGTAGAACATTATTTTAAGATGTGTTTCATTTGTTTATACTAGGAACATTTGCTTAAGGATACAAAGAGGTGTTGCATTCTTTTATGCTACATTTGTTTAACTCTCTGAAGCTGTGTCAAAAGCACCTGACTGGTCTAATAAAGAGCTGAATGGTCAATAGCAAGGCAGGACTGGCAGGCAGAGAGAATAAATAGAAGGAGAAATCTGGAAAGAGAAGACCAGAGGAGCAAGAGAAAAAGGAGGAGATCAGGGGCCAGCCACCTCGCTACACAGCAAGCCACAGAGGAAGAAGGAAAGAAAGGAATAGAGAATAGAAAAGGGTAAAAACCCAGAGGCAAAAGGTAGATGGGATAATTAAAAAAAAAACTAGCTAGCAACAAGCCAAGCTATGACTGAATCATCATAAGAAAGAATATCCGTGTGATTTATTTGGGAGCTGGGTAGTGGGTTCCCCCAAAGAGCCAAAGAGCAAAGAGCAAAATAACCAACAACACATTCCTGCTGTAAGCCACCTAGTGTGGGAGGGTTTGCACCAGGAGAGCTGTAACCAGGAAAGGTCAGGGGCCCATGCTGTTTCAAGGGCAGATTGGGGCTTACCACTTTCTGATAACATCTGAGGCCTACTGGGTCTCCCCACACGTGGCTTACATAGTAAGCCTGGCTGACACACCAGCCTCTTGCTCTTTGCTATTGGCCAGGGAGGAGCCAGGGATCCCAGAACAAGGGTCTCCAGTGCAGCTGAGGGTAGTGAAAGAGAAAGCAGGCCCTGCTTCACTTAGGTAATCAGTCCGTGCAACACCCACCGAGAAGAGATTTTTCTAGAAATATGCTGTGACTTGGATATTGTTTGGGAGAGTCTTCCAAGGTTTAGGCTTTGAGAGCTTGGACTCTGGTGTGGTGGTGTGGAGAGGTGAGGGCCTGACCTGGGGACAATAGGTCATTGGGGGGCGCTTCCTTTGGTGGTTGGTGCTGCCACCATGACACCCTCTGAAAGAGAAATGAACATGTAGGAAGACAACTGTCCTAAACCTCAGCTCTCCCAGAAATCATCCCTAAGGCCACTTCTTTGTGTATAACTGTGGGCTAAATAAAGGGCAGGAAGACTTCTTCCAGGTCCGTTGTTCTGTGGAAATGAGCAGATTTTCCAGCTTCTCTTCCTCCCTTGCTAACCTTAAATGACAAATAGGACTCGTGCCTCTAAGTGTTAAGACCCATTTCCCTGAGTGGCTCCTGGGTCCATTTCCAACTTGCATTTAAAGGGCACAATTAAGCAAGATAAACCCGTGTTTTGTTCCCAGGGCTTGTGTGACCGCCAGAAATCTCAGGGGGCATTGCTGACAGTGGAGGGAGAAGTGATTTAACATAGGGACAGGAACACAGAGCTCTGGACTTGCTCCTGAAGGCTCTTCCTGTTGGAGGTTGGGCATGTGAGTAGGGGCAGAGCAATGGAAATGTACTCCATGCTGAGGAAGAGAGAGTGTGGGCCATTTATTTGACCACAGGCCTCTGCCTAGAATGTTCCTCTTCCCTGCCTGCTGATAGAGCTCTTGGTTTTGTTTTTTCCTTTGCAGATGGGATGATGTGATGCTTTCTCACATACCCTGCTCCTGAGTCATCCTCTATACCAGAGGCTTCCCCACCCCCACTTCTAGCAAAAGTGAGATCCAGGCAACCTTCAGCTGCAGGAGGCCTCTGTCTTGTTCCCATTTGGCCTTTAAGGGAATAATATTACTGAAGGTTGCCTCTGATTCCCTTTCGTTTTTACTTTATTTGTTGAGAATTTCATACATGTGTATAATGGAATATGATTGTATCCACTCCCCATTTCCCTGTTCCAAGTCTTGCTCAACACCCATAACACAACCTCCTAGCAAAGTCGTGTCTTTATTAATAACCCACTAAGTCCCCTTAGGGCTGCCCATATGTGTACAGGTGTGGGGCCATCTATGGAAGCTTGGGCAACCTACATCCCAAAGAAGAATGATTCTCCCTTCCCCAATAACTATCAATTGCTAATAGCTCCCCAGTTAGTGGTGGGGTCTTAAGGTCTCCTCCCCCATTCATACTAGAATTTTGGCTGGCTTGATCTTGTTTGGGTCTTGTGCAGTTAACCACAATTGCTGTACATACATGAAACCCTATGACTAGGGAAGTCACCGTTCCTAGAGCCAGTTTTTTTTTTTTTTTGCTACATGATTATGTTGTCAAGTATGCCTTTAAAATAATTGTGGTTATTCATATAGAGCTGGGTTGCTTTTAACCTTGATAACAGCAGCTTCTTTTTGTATTGGGCAATAGTCAATGCAGAGTCTCATAACTGGTCAAAACGCTGAGAATAAATGACTACCAGTGCTCAGCTCTCAATGGGACATGTTTCCCTTTCTATTACTTTATTTCCTCCACTTTGATCCTCTTTCTTTCTCCTAGCTGAGTGAACACCCAGAGCAGATGCAAAACACTCCTGCAGGTGGGCTGGGCATATTGAACATCCCCCTTGCTTTCAGCCCATTTGCACAGCTGCTGTCTTTCCTCCTTGAAGGACCTTTAGAGCAGTGAAGTCATAATGATGGTTTTGGAGCTATGGCTAGCCTACACTTGCTCTGTTCTCTAATCTTCCTCACACATCTGTTTATATTCTTTCAATGTCTTCCTTAGGATTAATCTATTATAGTTTCCCCTCCCCCATCCATACTTTTGTAAGGGCCTGAAAGGACCCAGTTCAACACTAGGTGAGGACACTGAAGTTGTCCAAGGTCACGTGACCAGAGCTTTGCAGAGCTAGGGCAGGAGCTATAACTAGTCTTGTTATTCAGGCAGGACGTGCATTTGTGTCCCTTTAAATAGACTTTGCTATACATCGGTTCCATACTTTTCTAGTTGGGTTTAGGCTGGCTCCCAAGGGACGTGTTGGGGGATGTCTTTTTCAGTGGGAGTGTGTAGGGGGGAGTGACTGAAGAAGGTACATGTAGAGACCTGTTGTGTTAGGATTTCTATTGCTGCAGTGAAGCACCATGACCAACAAAGCAAGTTGGGAAGGAAAGAATTTATTTGACTTATACTTCTATAACATTGTTCATTGGCAGAAGCCAGGACAGGAACTCAAGTAGGGCAGGGACCTGGAGGCAGGAGCTGATGCAGAGGCCTTGGAGGGGTGCTGCTTACTGGTTTGCTTTACATGGCTTGCTCAACCTGCTTTTTAAAAAATAGAACCCAGGACCACCAGTCCAGGGATGTTACTACTCACCATGGGCTGGGTCCTCCCTCTTTGATCACTGAGAAAATGCCTTACAGATGGATCTGATGGAGACCTGCCTCACAAAGTCTGGTGGTACTGGAGCCCCAGGCTGCTACCTCCCTTCTCTCTCCTCTGGAGCTCTTTCCCTGAAGTCCCAGCATCTCACTGTGTTCTAGAATGCTGTGTGCCATAAAAGCTCCTCTTTCCAGATGTCACTACGACCTAATACTCACTGCAAACCTCCCTCCTGGTCCCAGTCACCTGCCTTTCCTTCTTTTGTGGTACCTTCTCTCTTAACTTTCCTAGGTCCCTCTGACTTTTTCTGCGTCTTTTATGTCTCTGGCCCAGAATCCTTCGGCTCTTCCCTTCACCCACGTGGATCCATGTGGAGCCCATGCCTCAGTCCTGCCCAGTCTCCAAATGGTGACAGCTACAAGCACATCTATATTCCAGCCATCGTTGCTCTTCTCCTAATTGACTTTGGCAGGACACTATCAGAGCATCCTCCACTTTACGTGGAACAAGAAGATTGACAGAGGCCTCTTTTTTATACAGTTCCTCTTTCACCCGAGGGCTTCTCCCCAGCGGCTCAATTCCTTGCCTACCCCTCCCTGCAGTGTTGCACACGAAGCCTTTGCAGTGTCTCCCAGAGCAGAGGACAATTAGCTAGGTTAATCCATTCCACAGTGTGATTGTACTGCACACTATCATGTTGCACACCTCATGTATATACAATTTTGGCCAATTTTTGAAACAATGATAAAAAATTAGGGGCAACTGTTATGGTGAAAACGAGAGGCATCTCTGTGTGAGTCCAGAGAGAAGCAGGCAAGGAATGGCCTCAGGGCACTCCAGCCATCACTCTCCAGGGCCAAGGTCAGGTTTTTCTGTAAGGAGTCGGATGGGAAATGGGCTAAAGGGAGCTCCAGAGCCACTTTTGTGGGCCCCGTGGTCTATCACAATGATTCGACTCTGCCTCTATAGTGTGAAAACAGCTGGACATTGCACTTATGTGGGCAAGCAGTTATGTCCTTCCATATTTGTGTGCTGAAGCCTTGTTTGAGTAACAGAACGTACCTATATGCAGACAGGGCCTTTAATGAGATAATGAAGTTGAAATGAGGTTACCATGCTGAACCCTAATCGGAAGTGACTGGTGTCCTTACAGAGGAGGAGATTAGGACACAGGCATGCACCAAGGAAGGACTATGTAAGGGCACACGACAAGAAGAGAGACCTCAGACATCCTGACAACGCCTTGACTCTAGATTATCAGCCTCAAGGACTCCGAGGAAATACATTTCTAGTCTTCAAACACCCTAGTCTATAGCATTTTGTTATAGTAGCTCAAACCTATAAACAAGTGGGTAGAGGTGTGCTTATGAGCGCTGAAATTGGAATTTTGTATTACTTTCACACAGCACCATTTGACCACTTAAAATGCAAATGAAACAAAACAAATAAACAACCCCCCCAAAAGAGCCAGTGAATGCTGAGACACAAACTGGATTCCAGGCACAGCTCATTCTTGCTGAGAGTAGCCAGGGCTGCCATGTCTGCTTCCCTGCTGAAGCTGGAACTCTGGTGAGTGCAGCTGAGATTGACAATGCTTTCCTCAGATGGTTCCGTTTCTTTCTCCCCGAATCGTATCGTGAGAATCTTGTCTCCAGGAATTGTGGCCCCTTGTTCATGAACTGTCTCCCCTGTCCACTCTCTGGATGCAGGACCAGAGGCCTTTTCTTGAAATGCCTAGAAATCAGGCTTCCTGACATCTGCCGTTACCTCTGTGGGCTCTCAGAATGCTAAGATGGCAGACTCTCATCCCATCTGTCCCTGGGTTATGCCATTTCTGGTTCCCAAGACATTCCTCTTGGTAGACAGAAAACGGCCTATGCAGTTGCTGCATGTCTTAGCTCCTAACCATCTGGGTCTGAAGTTGTGAACCAGGGGAGGGGAGAGGAGGCTGCTCCTTTTTTAGTCCTTGTGCCTGAGTGTCCTTCCTATGCTGGTTTAGGGTCTACTCGAGGAAGCCCAGCTTTGCTTATGTTTTGAGACCTGTGAAGGAAGCCAGCATCCAATCCAGGCTCTTGAACCATTCACCTGGTTGGGTAAAACAGGCTTGTGGGAATCAGGGACCAGATAGATCCTTTTCTGCTTCACCAAGGGAAGAAAGATGCCCATGGCTCATCTGCATACCCAGAAGCTTGGTGTGGTTCCTTCTGAATCACAGTTCGTGGTTGCTGGACACCTTGCAGCCCGAAATGCTCTCAGGAGTTCTTGCCACAGGAGGAAAGACAGACCCCACAGTCAGTCACAGTCTCCTGCTAACATCAAGTGTCCGTACCATTTCCTCACCCTCTACTTGTGGCAGAAAAGGCCTGCTTCCTATTCCTAGGCCTTTTCACGTCAGTCATGCTGCTTCCTGTGTCCCTCCTCTTCTCCCTGCTGGAACATCGGTAGTTGAGGCCCAACGTGAGTTTTGGTTCTAGAAGGCCTTCTTCACCTCCAAGTCTCTTCTTGGACTCAGATGATCTTATTTCCACACTCTTGGTCAGTGTGAACGGCACACAGTCTTACTGTATCTGAGGAAGGTGTCCAGCATCGAGCGCATGCCTGTAGAGGACCACAGGGCAGGAGCTATCCTGTGTGTACTAGTACGGGCACTGTGTGGTGAGTACCGTGGGCTGTCAGGACAGAGGGAGTGAGAGAGGAAGAGGAAAAGAGAGGGAAGAGGAAGGGAAGGAGGAGAGAAAGGAAGGGTGGGAAATGATCAGGGAAGGGGACGAGAAACAGAAGGAAGGAAAAAGGAAAGTGGAGAGTAAGAGGGAAGGAAGAGTGGAGGAAGGAGAGGATGGAAGGGAAGAGGAAGGAATCGAGGAATGAAGGCAGAAGGGAAGAGAGAAAAGGAGGGCTCCGTGCTAAAGGACTTTCTGCTCTTCATCAGGACAGACATTTAGTTTCTGGGAGAGGAAGTGAGTAGTGTGTGTGTGCGTGTGTACTGGCAGCCTGAGGGACGTTAGTTCTGGGTGGCTTGGCCTGGGCAGTGATGGCACCTGAGTCTGTGTGATACGTGAGGGAGGGCAGGAGTGACAGCCTGTCCCCCAGTCACACCGCTGTCCTTCTCTCCTATCCTCCTGTGTCTCTCAGTGGTGCTGAGTGGAGACACTGGGTACAGGAGGTGGTGGCAGGGGCTGGCTGTTGATGCCCGTGGTGACAGGAGATAAATGAAGCCATTGCAAAGAGCAGCTCCCTTTCTAGAGCCGGAGCAGCTCAGCTCTCGACTTCACTGCCTGGGGGTTTTAATTAAATGTCAAATATAATTTAGAGCTGGCGTGCTGATGGGTATGTGAATGCCGAGTCCAGTGTCTCATGTTCGTGGGTCTCCCCTGTACTTGAGGAACTTGGGGGTGGTGGTGGTTGGTTGGTGTCCGATGAGGTGTTTGGTTTCCTCTCTCCTTAGCCTCAGTTTTGAAATGATTGGAAGAGTTTTATAAAAAGTTGTAATTTACATGTATGTTATATATAGAGAAGGAGCCAGATTGGGATCTAGGTAATTTGGGACATAGAAAAGTGTGTATATTTGTCGGCAGCTTTTCTTCCCATATCAGGCTTACGGTGGCAGGACTATTGACCCAAATTCTCTGCAGCACCTGCACTCAGGGCCTGGGATCAAGCTGACCCATTCTCTAACTTCCTGCTGGGAATTTTGTGGTACTGAGGAGGGTGCCAGGGCAGCCTCTGAGGTGGTGAAGGCCACCACAGGATATATTTTTATGGTGCATATGAGGACACCGAAGCTGGAGAGCAAAGTGACCTAGCCGAGGACACAAACTATGGTGGCGGCGGAATCAAAAGGCCCTGCCATTTTTTTGAGTGGTGGTTGATTGAAAAATTATTTGCAGCCCCCATGAAAATAGCAATGTGACTTCCTTTCAACTTAATTGAGTAAGTCTTAAATAATGACTTTATGAGATGATGTAGATACTACGAAATAGTGTGAGGTCCTGCTCAGGGGACACCATCTATGTCATTAATGGGATCTTCCAGTCTTTCTTTGATTGACATAATTATTATTTTATTTTTTATTTATTTTTTGGTTTTACGAGACAGGGTTTCTCTGTATTGTTTTGGAGGCTGTCGGTCCAGCCTGGCTTTGAACTCACAGAGATTTGCCTGCCTCTGCCTCCCGAGTGCTGGGATTAAAGGCGTGCACCACCACTGCCCGGCGACATAATTATTTTTTCTAAATGGGAATAGGATCATATTACTCTCTTGCTAAAAGCCTGGAAACTTCTTTGAACTGCATTTGACTCTGATTTTCAGTTCCTTATGAAACTCCTTTCCTCCTACCCTAAAGAACATATTGCAACCACCACCTGTGTGGAACCTGGCATGGGCCACAGGTGTGATGCATCATGCAAACCTCTTTCCGCCTGCAGTCTTACCTGTGGGCTGGTTAGGACTGCATTAAGTTTCAAGGACAAGCGTTTGTAGTAAATAGAATTTAAACCTTATGATGTTGCATGCCCCATGTTATAAGGTGGCAGAAGGAATGTTTGGCTCCTTAAGCATCTCTAAGAGTTCAAAGTCCCCTCTGCTTTTGCAGGTCACTGTCAGGGCATTGGCCTTACGCCCGGTGCTCAGTACATGATGGTTGTGAGATGGCTGTCCTGACTTGAGGCCTTACTTCAGGAGCAAAGGAAAGGGTGGAGGAGGGGCGGGGTGGGGAGTAAGGTGGGAGTGGAGGGATGGGGGGGAGTGTGGTAGGGTGACTCCATCAGTGCTGCTCCAGAACTCCAGGTCTCCTCTTAGCTCTCGTAGTTCAGGGTAAGACACTCACTGCTAGGCACGAGAGTGGATAGAAATCTAACACCCTGGCAAATGGACATAGGGTTCCATGATGGGCACAGGCAGGCCCCAGGGGACCATTTGCACCCTAAACAATTGTACAAGTTACTTCTCTCACAGCTGTGAAACACACTGGAAAGAAGAAACTTAAGGGAAGATTTTTATGTTAGTTTTTGAGGCAAGGTGTCATGGTCCAGGCTAGCCTTAAACTCCCCATGTAGTTAAGAATGTCCTTGAATTCTTGATCTTCCTCCTCTACCTCCTAAGTATTGGGGTTCTATACTTTTTTCCTTTTTTTTTCCAAGAGGGTTTCTCTGTGGCTTTGGAGGCTGTCCTGGAACTAGCTTTTGTAGACCAGGCTGGTCTCGAACTCACAGAGATCCACCTGTCTCTGCCCCTCAAGTGCTGGCATTAAAGGCGTGTGCCACCAAAGCCTGGCTTATATATATGTTTTTTTTATACTACACTGGCCAAGGAAGGAAGCATATATTCTGGCTTGTGATCCTAGGCCAGTGGTTCTCAACCTTCCTAATACTGCAACCCTTTAATACAGTTCCTCATGTGGTGGTGACCCCAACCATAAAGTTATTTTCATTGCTCTTCATAACTGTAACTTTGCTACTGTTGTGGATCACAATGTAAATATTTGATATGATGATTGTCTGATCTGTGACCCCCATGAAAGGATCTTTTGACCCTCAAAGTGATTGTGACCCATAGGTTGAGAACCACTGTCCTAGAGGCTATGGCCCATCATGGGTGGTGGAAATGGCTGGTGGCTGTGGCAGCAGGAGTATGAGGCAGCTGGTTATATCTATCAGCATTCAGGAAGCAATGACTAACCTTCAGGATACAGCCCAGGTTTGGCCACAGGTACCCAGAGAACCTCTTTAAATTTTCCAGGGAGCAAGGCTCCACCTGCTTTGTGGAAAGCAAGATGAATGTTTTCTTTCAAGCTCGGCTACAGTGTTCTTACCTTGATTGACATTTCCCCTGTGCGTTGGTCTCTTCCTTCTCCTGCCTGGCACCCGAAACTGATTGTCTGAGGGCAATCCATCAGTTTCTGTTGTTGCCCTCAGACCTCCCCCTCTCTGAAAACTTTCCTCTGGGAGCTACACTAGTCATGATTTGCATCTCTGTGTCTGGGTGAATTTTCTGGAAGCTTCTTCTGCTAGCATTAGCCAGTGCTGGACGAACTCAAGCCATGCTAATGAGAGTGGCTTGATAAAGAGTTCAGCTCCCTCAATAATGTGGTGGAGATCATTTTGAGTCATGCTTTGTCCTGGTCCCTAGAGATTCTCCATGGATACGAGTGTCCATCAGATAGCCACTGAAGTAGATAGCTCGATAAAACACATCTCTGGGACCCTTGTCCTTGTTTCTGATTGGTGTTCCTTGTGCCTCTCATGTGACCCATGTACACTCTGGCTTTTGGCTCAGCTGTGCGCTCTGCTTGTGCTATGATCCCCAACTGGGATAGGATCTCCATCCCTTCCGTACCTCCAGAGATCATCATGATAATCTCTGTAGAGCAGACCCTGCAAAGCCCTGTAAGAATGTCCCTTCCAATGACTGCAAACATCTCATGTTTGCAGAGTTCAAGAGAGCTAAGAATGTAGGTGGTGTGGCACAAGTTGGTTCCTGCTGAAGAGATTCCACCTTGAGTCCTTGTCTTGTCTTTTCTTTTTTAGGGCAGTCACTTCAGGCATTTTTATTAGGTTCTCTTTCAGGGCTAGGGTCGAGGAAACACTAATCTACACCCAGCTAATGCACACCTATGAGCCCAACGCAGAGTCGATTTGGAGCACCCATGTCCCAGGCGCAGGCTGGTCAGAGCAAGGCCAGGGCTAGGCCCCATCTCTGAGCCTGAAGAGGACCATGAGCCCTTGTATTTTCTACTCTCCTTGTAGGCAGGGTTTAGAAGAGTAAGTCTGACTAGAGGCCAGGAGTAGTAAATAGTGACACGGGCAGTTGCTGCAACTCTCTTCTCTGCCACAGTTCATGGGACAGGATACAAGCTGGCTAGATCGCTTGTCCCTTGCATGAAAAACAAGCGCTTGTTTTTTTTTTTAACAGTATCAGATCACCACAGATGTCATATGAGAGGAAGATTGTGCAAGATTTTGATTTCTCCGTTATCACAGGGTGATCTATTGCAACCTGCATTGCCCAATCGCTAGTTCTTACTATTTAACTCTTGCTGTTTGGTTCTGTGTGCTAGGGAGAGGAGCTCCTGTCCTTATCCACTGACCTGCAGAGTGGTGGGCAGTTCTGATGCTGTGTGGCAATTTTCAGTGTCTTCACGCAGGCCATCAATGACAGCTCCCGCTTGGCTTCTCTCCTTTGGTGGATCAGTTAGGCGAATCATAAGTTCATGGTACTGTTTAGGGTGCAGGGCATCAAGACCCATTGTTTTCCAACTCCTAGTTATGAATATATTTTCCACTGTATTAGTATGTAACACACGTATATGAGTATGGGCATGCAGTGATTAATATTTATCACTGGCAATATATCCTCATATTTTGTACTCTGTTTTGTTAAAGAATGCTCATTATGAACCATTGAGTTGATTTACATGACCCTCCAGCGATGCACACTCTCCGGTGATACACATAGTCCGGTGACACACATCCTCCAGTGACACACACCCTCCAGTGACACACACGCTCCAGTGGCACACACCCTCCAGTGACACAAACCCTCCAGTGACACCCCCCCCAGTGACACACACCCTCCAGTGACACACACCATCTAATGACACACACCATCTAGTGATACACACCCTCCAGTGGCACACACCCTCCAGTGAACACAGACCCTCCAGTGGCACACACCCTCCAGTGACACACACCCTCCAGTGACACACACCCTCCAGTGGCACACACCCTCCAGTGATACACACCCTCCAGTGGCACACACCCTCCAGTGACACACACCCTCCAGTGACACACACCCTCCAGTGACACACACCCTCCAGTGACACACACCCTCTGGTGATACACACCCTCCAGTGACACACACCCTGCAGTGATATACACTCTCCTGTGACACACACCCTCCAGTGACATACACCCTCCAGTGAACACACACCCTCCAGTGATACACACACCCTCCAGTGATACACACCCTCCAGTGGCACACACCCTCCAGTGGCACACACCCTCCAGTGACACACACCCTCCAGTGACACACACCCTCCAGTGACACACACCCTCTGGTGATACACACCCTCCAGTGGCACACACCCTCCAGTGGCACACACCCTCCAGTGACACACACCATCTAATGACACACACCATCTAGTGATACACACCCTCCAGTGACACAAACCCTCCAGTGACACACACCCTCCAGTGACATACACCCTCCAGTGGCACACACCCTCCAGTGAACACAGACCCTCCAGTGATACAAACCCTCCTGTGACACACACCCTCCAGTGACACACACCCTCCAGTGGCACACACCCTCCAGTGACACACACCCTCCAGTGACATACACCCTCCAGTGGCACACACCCTCCAGTGATATACACTCTCCGGTGACACACACCCTCCAGTGACACACACCCTCCAGTGGCACACACCCTCCAGTGACACACACCCTCCAGTGATACATACCCTCCAGTGACACACACCCTGCAGTGATATACACTCTCCGGTGACACACACCCTCCAGTGACATACACCCTCCAGTGGCACACACCCTCCAGTGAACACAGACCCTCCAGTGATACAAACCCTCCTGTGACACACACCCTCCAGTGACACACACCCTCCAGTGAACACACACCATCTAGTGATATACACCCTCCAGTGATACACATACCCTCTGGTGATACACACCCTCCAGTGACACACACAGTCTGGTTATATACATCCTCCAGTGACACACACCCTCCACTGACACACAATCTCCAGCTTGAAAAAGAACCAATGCAGACATTAAAGACTTTCAGGAGTTAGAACATTCAGGCAGACACTGTGGTGGGTGGTAACAGGCTTCCAGAAGGAAAGAGCTCTTGACCAGCACCCTGGAGGATGGGGAAGGGGCTGGATCCACAAAGAAAAGCTGTTGTAGAAGAGAAGACTGTGAGCAAGGAAGGTTTGGAGGACATTTGTAGATGCTTGAGTCTCTCTGTACAGGAACAACATGATGAGGGGTCACGGGAAATGTAGAAACAGGCAAGGGTGACATTTGAAGTAGATAACACCTAGGATAGCTTGCATCCTGGTGAGTGTGGGCCCTGACTGATCAAAACACACACCCATATGACCCCTAGACCGTGGCACCATTTTCAGCCTGACCTCCACTTTGGAGAGGGGACAAGGAACGGGAGAAGTGAGTGTGTGATGGGGGCAGAGGTGGGAATGGCAGTGTTGGGTCTGAGGTTCCTGTAAAATGGGAACACTGCTCTGATGCTTGCTTCTTTAAAAGCAAAGCCATGGCTGGTGAGATGGCTCAGTGGGTTAAGACATTTGCCTCCAAGCCTGATGATCTGAGTTTGATACTTAGAACCACATCCTGGAAGGAAATAACCAGCTCCACAAGTTGTCCTCCGACTTCACACATGCACTGTTGCTACATCAGGCTTGGGTCCTGGAAAGCTGACTAGGAACAGCGAAGAATAAAGAAAGGACGTGGGCACAGAAAAGCTAGGATTGGGTGCACTGGACCCTCTCATGGAGAAGTCTTAATACCCTGGAAGCTCAGTGTGTTTATTCTATACCAGTGGTTTTCAATCTTCCTAATTCTATGACACTTTAATACAGTTCCTCATATTGTGGTGACCCCCAACTGTAAAATTATTTCCATTGCTACTTCATCATCAGTAATTTTGCTACTGTTATGAATCAGAAAGTAAATATCCGAGATACAGGACATCTGATATTCAACCTCTGTGAAAGGGCCACAGGACCCAAAGGGGTCCTGACCCACAGGTTGAGAACCAGCATTCTATACAGCCGAACAAGGAGACAGGGTTATTACATACAGATAACCAAGGGTTGAACAAGGAGGCAGGCTTAGCTAATATTGGTAAGGAGTCTCAGTAGAGGAGCGGTTTTCAGTCTATTACTATCCTGGTGGGAGAAAGCTACGTCTGACATTTTCTTCCTGTACTGTCAACATTCACACTCAGAAAGGCTTTGCCACCCCTCTGTACTCATGTTGGACCTTTCCCCCATAGGGACTGCTGACCAGCTTGTGACTGGGAGTGAGCATATCCTGTTCCCCTCCTTCCAATTAGGCCTGTATGCAAGTTCCTGTTATCTGCCCACCCTTATTGCCTGAATGCAAGTTCCTGTTATCTGCCCATCCTTATTGCCGGAGGGCCCTGGGAATGTGAGCTTCTGACCTTGGTAGTTTTCCAGGGTGCCTGCTGACTGGTATATTGCTCCCCTCTTGTTACAATAAAGAGCACTCTCCTTGCAAGAAAGAGCTGCTGTCTTTTGTTTTCATTTCAATCCTCAGGCCCTTACCTGAGTCCTTGAGAAGTGTTCCACCAGTACCGGTGCTACATACTCACCTGAGGAAGGCTTCGCTAATCCCTTGGGGGTGGAGTCATTGGTCCTTGATATGACTGTGCCCATGTCAAACTATATACATTAACTCAGGACTATTCTTGCTACCTGCACTTCCCCAATGAAATGTAATAAAAGGGGCAAACTTACTAAGGTCTTTGCACACACAGGTATATGTGGCATGACTTTTGGCACATATATGTATAGAGATGGGATTATATTAAGGCTGGGGCATTCCCTTTACCTAGTAACATTGGCACTGTATGTTGTAGCATAATTCATTACTTCCATGTTGGAGGTAATGCTGGTATCAACAAATGCACTGCCATCCACTGAGAACATCTAACAATTATGAACAACTCAGGGTACTTGATCATGATAACAAGTGGCTATGTGGCTGGCTTGTGCATTTACCACACTCTGCTTTTTCTTTGGCTATTTAGGATTGTTTTCCTTATTTAAAAAGTTTACTGTGAAAAATAGTGTGTGGTGTTGGGCCAGCAGCAGCCCCACACATCTTGAGCTTACTGTGCCTTGATTGCATCAAGAGACCACGTAGAGCGATTGACCTGGGCCATGCAGGTTTGTGTGTGTACACTTGGTGATGTTCCCACAGTGATGAAATTGCTGAATGACACACTTCTCAGAAGGCATCCTTGTTGGCAAGTGACACTTCACTGTAATTTCCAACTCCTTGAGATTCTGAACATCTCAGCCTCAGGCGAGGGTCCTGCCAACATGAGCGACGGGAGAGATGCAGTACCTAGCAATGGGAAGTGGTGGGTGACAAAGAGGACCCACTGTGTTCCAGGAAGCATGCAGGCAGATAGCCTGCTCAACAGTCTCGCTCAGTCTTGTTGGGGCAAGGACTTTGAGGACAATCGGGACCTGGGTCTTTGTATAGTCCCACAGACTTCGTTTACTTTATGTTTTACAAACCTAGGGTAGTACTGGGCTGGGGAAAATTGCTCAGCTGACTGACAAAGTGTCACGCATGAGGATCTGGGTTCGTTTCCCAGAACCATGTGAAAAAGCACACTTGGGATCCCAGTGGTGGGAAAGATGGAGATAGGTCACTGGTCAGCCTGCCTAGCTTACTTGGTGAGTTACAGGCTAGTGAGAGACAAAGATGGATGGCCCTTGAGGAATGGCAGCTAAGGATGTCTGCTAGCCTCTAAACGCATGTGCACACATGTGGACAGAGACTGATGAAGGAGCTGTAATGATGTCCCTTCCCCCAGTAGACTCACACTGAGAGCACATGCTGTGGAAGGTGGGATGTATTAGTTAGGTTTCTATTGCTGTGGTCAACACCACGGCCAAAATAAACTCAGGAGGAAAGCGTTTATTTGGCTTTGTGAGTCACAGTTCATCATCAGGGTAAGCCAGGGCAGGAATCAAGGCAGGAACACCGATGCAGGAACACTGAAGCAGAAGCCACAGGAGAGCACTGCTTGCTCTCCATGGTAGGTTCCCCTTGCTTTTTTACCCAACCCAGGACTACCTTCGAGGGCTGGTACCACCCGCAGTGGGTGGGGTCCCTCCTACAAGAGTCATCCACTAAGAAAATGCCCCACAGACTTGTCTATGAAAGACCCCCAGAGTGGGGAGACCCTCACTCAAGTCTCGGGATAAGCTGACGCCCCAATAATTCAAGAGAGACTGTTTTTGCTGCAAGCACACGAGGTTTATTCGGGGAACCAGTGCACTGGGGCCGAGCTCATGACCCTCGCAGGGGCAAAGGAGATCGACCTCTAGTAGTTGCAGTCGGGGGGTTTTAAAAGGGAAAAACTGAATCGGGGAGTTAGGCAAACATCATAAAGGATGAGAAGTTAAATGATAGCTTATGTCTTAACAGGAAGGTTATCTCAAGCAAGCATACTTTGGGCATTGTACAGTTAAACATTGAGCAGGAATGTGGTGAGCTAGTTCCTGGATCTAGAGGCCAATCTATGGAAGCATCTTCTCAATGAAGTTTCTCTTTCCACTTGAGGTCTCCAGTTTCTCAGGAGAGGGCAGAAGGGCAAATCACTCTGTGATGGGCTAGTCACTAGGGGTCTAAAAATGTTGAGCTGGGATCTCTCATCTACAGGTCAATCTTATGGAAGCATCTTCTCAATGAAGTTTTCTCTTTCCAGAGGAACTTAGCTTGTGCCAAGTTAACAAAACAGAACAAAAAACAAACACTAACCAGCACACAGGGAGAGCCATCTTGGCCTAGGAACTTGCGCATGGGTGCGGTTTGGAGTGCTCTAGGGAATGTGTTTCTCCTATCTTTCCTAAGAAGGTGCATTTTTATTTAAATAACAGCAATATAACGGAACTGCCCAAAGGACATGATCTCAGCAATGAAATTTTTGGAATCTAACTCTTCGCTCTCTCAGTTTTACAATAGTGTAAAAGTAAAAAAAATTTCATTAAGTAGAAATAAAAACAATAATACAGTTGTGACATTTGCTGTGTGCTGATTACCTGCCAGAAACTCTGCTAGGTGCTTCGCATCTCATTGAATTCTCACAAGCATCTTGTGTGGTACATCCTATTATCATCCTCATTTTGCAAAGAAAAGCAATGAGAGAGTGGGTATAACTCAGCCTGCGATGACATTGCAATTGTTCGACCACACAGAAAGAGCAACCATTGTGACAGCACCCCTCCTCCCTGGAGACATGATTGTCTTATTCCCAAGTCCATAATGGCAAGGTATTTTGGGTCTGGACAATGCTGTCACCCTTGTGGTGGTTGGCTTTTCATTGCTGCGACAGAGCACTCGGGGCAAGATACTTAGGAAGCAAAGAGGTTTATTATAGAGGTTCCAGTTCAGGGTCTGGCTGCCCACCTGGCTTGGCTGGTTTCATATATCATGGTGGGAATAGGTGCAGGAGCCAGCGGCCCAATTTTGAACTAGGAAGCAGAAAGAAGAAAGGCAGGCTTACGTTTTTTTTTTTATAATCACTCTTTGTTGAATACCATGAGGTCACCTAAGAATCTCCTTAATCCTTTTGAAGGGCCTAACTTTTCTTAAAGGGCCCAGGGACCTAACTTCTTCCAGCAGGCCCCTCCTTTTAAAGATATCTCCTCTTTCTAATACTGCA
This sequence comes from Mesocricetus auratus, assembly GCF_017639785.1. NCBI lineage: Eukaryota > Metazoa > Chordata > Mammalia > Rodentia > Cricetidae > Mesocricetus > Mesocricetus auratus. The sequence goes on along the minus strand of NW_024429180.1, from coordinate 50,342,149 downwards.
GCTTTGGGAATAAGGACTTTAGCACATAGGCCTTAGGGAGACACTCAAATCATATCCAAACCCTAGAAACTATTCTCAGTTTGTGTAAGGCTGTCTTCCCTACAAATACTTTTTTTTCTTCCACTTAATACTCCTCACCCCTGATTTGCCTCTGTCAAAGCCTGTTGCCATTTCAAGAGGCCTGGTAGGAGGACATTGAATGGAACTAGTGTTTAGGAGTAAAATAATCCCATCTCTTTCTGTCTTCACCCACTTCCCTGTTGCTATAACTGAATACTCGACACTAGATAATTTATAAAGAAAAAAAAAGGTTTTTTTTTGGCCTGTTGTCCTGGAGGCTGAGAAATGCAAGAGTAAAATGCTGACATCTGTTCAGTTTCTTGAGGATCTCGTGCTGTTGCAGGTGCAAGGCCAAATGGGGCTTGTGGGACAGAGAAAGGGGCTCATGTGCTGAGATAACTAAAGCATCCCTGCAAGAAAAACATCGAGGAGGCTGGGAGATGCCTTCGTCAGTGAGGTGCTTGCTGTGCAAGTGTGAGGTCCTGAATTCCATTCCCAACACCAATGTAAAAAAGACAGGTATTAGGTCATGTGCTTGTGATCCCAGTGCTGGAGAGGTTAAGACAGGCTATGGCAGACAGTCCTGAGGCTAATCAGTGAGCACTAGGTCCTGGTGAGAGATCCTATCTCAAACAAGGTAGATTACTCCTAAGGAATGACACCTGAGGGTGACCTCAGACCATCACATGAATGTGCACGTGCACACACACTCCTTGTATGCACCTGTATGTGCAAGAGCACACACCTCACACCTCCCAACGATACACACATTTCACAAAATCAAAAGCAAATCATTGATCTACTCAGGAGGACTCTGCCCTGAGACCCAAATGCTGCCCGCAAGGTCCAACTTTCTAACACTACAGAGCAAATACATTTCAACATGAGTTTGGAGAGGACAATAAACTTCACACTATAGTGCTCTGAACAGCGCTGGAAGATGGGGGGAAGAAGGTGAGCAGACATTAGGAGACTAGAGTGGGCGTCTGGATTCTTTTGCTCTCCCATTCATAAGTCACCAATATTCAAGGGAAGTTGCGATCTGAGGGAGTAATGTTCCCAGTTGTCCCATGCATTTGATCTTTTAGCCCCCAGCTGGTGGTGGTATTTGGGGAAGTTCAGGGGGAGCAGCCTGGCTGGAGGAAGTATATCACTTGGGATGGGCTTTGAGAGCATCAAGTTTGCTTTCTGTTACTGCAATAAAGATCATTACTGAAAGCATCTTGGGGAGGAAACGGTTTGTTTGTGCTTACAGTTGCAATCTGTCATGACGGGAAGTAAGGGCAGGAACTGAAGCAGAGGGCATGGAAGAACATTGTTTGCTGACTTGCTCCCCATGGTTGCTTAGTTTGCTTTCTCAAACAACCCAGGACCACCTGCCCATGGGTGGAACTGCTCACAGAAGGCTGGGCCCTCCCACATCAATTATTACTTAAGAAAATGCCGATATGATGGAGTCATGCTCTCAGTGACGTTCCCTCTTCCCAAATGACTGCCTTGTGTCACACTGACAAAACAAACAACAAACAAACAGAAAAGCACTAGTGCAGAGCCTATACAGCTTATTTCCAGGTTGCTCCTGCTTGCCTGTGGCATGTGCCCTCTCCGTCTCCTTCTCTGGCCACCTTGTCTGCCTGCTTCCACGCCTTCCTGCCGTGATGGATCCTTACCCTTCTGGAATGGTAAGCTTTTGGTCATAATGTTTTATCATGACTGACACAGAAATTCATGTATCTTACTATCTCCACCTTGAGATTCTGTCAAACACAAGGTCCTCCATGCTTCCGACAGCCTTTCTAGTCTTGCCTGAAAGCCAAGCCCCAGGCACTGTGCTTGATGTTTCTTTCCTTCCCAGTGCCAGTTTGTTGACAGCTGTGGTCCTCATTGTCTGGGTTATACTCTTTGAGGGGAATGTAATGACAGAGACCTCACACGGGGCCCTTCCTGCAGGCAGCTTGAAGGGTTTCTATAATGGGATCTGTGTTCATGAACCTGTCTTACCTGTTGCTATGAAATGACATCACTGCTAAGACGACTTACAAAAGAACACATTTAGTTGGGGGCTGGCTTACAGTTTCGGAGGGCGAGTCCATGACCATCATGTCAGGGAGCATGGTGCAGGCAGGTAGGGATGGCATTAGAGCGGCCGCTGAGTTTACAACTTGCCTGGAAGTTGGAGGAAGAGGGGAGGAGGGAGATGACTGGGTCTGGTATGGGCTTTTGAAACCTCAAGGTCCACTCCCAGAGATACAACTCTTCCAACAGGTTCAAACTTTCTAAACAGTTCACCCACTAGGGACTAAGCATGTGGACATATGAGCCTATGGGGGCCGTTCTCATCCAAACCACCACAGCTACCAGATTTGTTTCTGTCTAGGCTTGGCAGATGCTGATGAGAAAAAAAAATGGGCCACCCCTCATCATAGGCGTACACCTCACCTGGGAAGCATACTAGAGCTGACCCTGTAGTCAGGGATGCAGGTGAGCCAGTCCTGAGGGCATGAGAGCAACAGAGCTGAGCCCCCCATCCCTTGCCCATCTGCCATGCGCTGGCATGGGGGAGGGAAAATGCTCTCCTCCCCTCACCCATTACCGCTGGTGGCAGGCGAGAGAGCTGGCCCAGGATCATCAGAGTGGGAGAACCAGCCCTGCCCCTCACCAACCGCCGCACACACGAGAGTGGGCCCTGCATCCGGGCTGGGCAGCACACCAGAGCTGACCCTGTTATGGGGAGGTCAGGTGAACCATCCCTGAGGGCATTAAAGCAGGAAAGGTGACCCTACTATCCTCTCGTATTCCCCCTGCAGCAATCAGGAAAGAGGGCCCTGTACCTTGCGTGGGCAAAACAGTAGAGCTGGCCCTGGCGATATGAGTGAGGGGATCCCCGATCTGAGGACGTGAGAGCAGAACTGGCCCCACTCCTTGTTGTAGGCTGCATTGGGCGAGCTAGCTGAGGCAGTGCTGGAGCGCTCACCCAGGTAGTGAGGGAAAGCTAGCAAGCTGACCAATCCAGCTACCTACCAACCAGGCAGGCCCAGAACCAGGGCTATGAGTTGGCCCACCCAACATCCATCGAATTTATGAACTGCTGGAGCACATAAAGGGGATGAATCTACAGATTCAAAACTGCAGGATCTCCATGACACAGGACAGCAACAGGCTATCCAAGAGGAGCCCCAGTGAGAGCCCATTATCAGTGGTGTGGCAGAAACCAAGTCTTGAGCCAGATCAATGACTCTAGGCAATGAACACTTACAAGTAAAGATGAAAATACTGAAGAGTAAACTGTGTGAGTCATCCACATCCATAGACAAGGATGCTAGGAAACCAGCAGTCAAAACTCCATCAACTCACCAATGTGGGGAGGACCACGCTGGCAGATGAAGGTATGTTCATGGTGTGGCTCAGAGCCTATCCTGAGCACCCTCCCTGGTACTAGGCTCCTCTTTGCTGTTGATCCCAGGACTGATTAGCTAAAGTTGCAATTATACAGCTATGAAGATGCCTATTATTTCTTGGGCGACCGCATGGGGAGGGAGAAGGCTGGTAGATTGATTTGAAAGAGGCCCAAAGAAGACAGATTGGAAAATACTGGAGCTATTGGCTTTGAGTATCTCTGTGTTTACGTTAAAGGGGACTTGGAGGTTCTCTGACTGTAACTACTAGGACTGTAGTTTTCAAACTGTGGGTCTTAACTCCTTTGGGGCTGAACGACCCTTTCACAAGGCTCACCTAAGACCATTGGAAAGCACAGATATTTCCATTACAATTCATTAACAGTAGTAAAATTACAGTTATAAAGTAGCAACAGAAATAATTTTATGATTGGGTTCTCTACAACACGAGGAAAAAATTTTTTTGAGACAGGGTTTCTCTGTATTGTTTTGGAGGCTGTCTTGGAACTTGCTCTGCAGGCCAGGCTGGCCTTGAACTCACAGAAGTCTGCCTGCCTCTGCCTCCTGAGTGCTGGGATTAAAGGCATGCACCACCAATGCCTGGCCGAGGAACTGTATTAAAGGGTCACAGCATTAGGAAGGTTGAGAACCGCGCTCTGGGGGCTCTGTGTGTGAGACAGAGAAGTTATGACTTTGAGTGAGAGGGACAGGTCATGCTGGAAGGATTTACAGAAGCTTGGTCCCATGGTTCATCTTGGTTGCCAACTTGACACATTTGGGAAGAGGGAGCCTCAGCTGAAGCTTTGCATCTGTCAGCGTGGCCTGTGGGCACATCTGTCAGGCATCCTAGACTGCTGATTGGTGGTACTTTGGGTACCAGTATCCCCAGGCAGGTGGGCCTGGGCTATACATCTGAATGTGAGCCTGTGGTAAGTCAGGCAGCACCATTCTGTCCCTTTGTGGTCTCTGTTTCAGTTCTTGCCCCAGGTTCCCACTTGGGCTCCTGCCCTGGCTTCCCTCCATGATGGACTGTTACCCAGAAGTTGATGCAAACCCTTCACCCCCCCCCAGTAGTTATTGGCTAGTGTTTTATCACAGCAACAGAAAGCAAACTAGGGCACCTGGCTATCACCCACTGAGCCTAGATAGCCAGTGACCTCTTTGATTCTGCAAGTGATTATGCAGTAATTTCCATGTGGATTCTTGGCGAAATTCCAAAACAGGACGGAAATGAATGATTTGTGAGTTCTTGGAAAAGAAAGATGACTGCTAGAAGCCAGCATGAGTTACTTAGAACAAAGCGGATCAACCCAGTGCCTTTTCTTGTTTCTGATGGCTGTTTGATTGGCAAATCAGTGAAAGAGGAACTTGGGCTCTGCAGGGGCTGCTGGGAGTGGTAGCCAAAGACTTTGCCCTTTCTGGCTGCTATCAACATACTTCAGGATCACAGGTGGTCTTGTGGGCCATCCCTCCCTTATTTTGCTGTTCTTATTTCGAACTTAGTTGGAGCAAAGGTGTCTCTGAGAAACTATCCTTACACTGGGGTACTGTGTTAGCGGCTGTGGCTGAGGTGGACAGCAGGAAAGATATGTGTCCTCCCTATGAGGTGGCTTATAGTTGGGAGGGAGGGTTGGTTCCAGCACCAGGCAGAAAAAAATGAGATCCAGGGCTAATGTGGATCTCCCCATGGATCTACAGGGAAAAGCTACGCAAATCTGATTAAAGATGCAAACAACATTTGGGTTCTGGACAGACTTAACATCCAAACTTTCCCACCCTAGAGAGCCATCCTGGCCTCAAGCTGAGCAGGAATCCATACCAAAGTCAGTCAACGAAACAAGCCTCTGAATGTCTGCTTTTTCTGTGGCTAGGAGCCAGGTGGCCTTGAGGAACTGTATAACCCCAAGGATTCCTGAGAACATCTGTGAATCAGAGACTCAGTGAACTACGGGGACCCAAGGTCACTGAGACTTGGGTCTGAGAGGAGGTGGGATTCCTTTTCTACACCCAAGCTTACACAAGCCTCTCTGGGTTCATCTGTCCGCTCATGAGCAGGCAGTGTAAAATCCCTCCTGGCAGCCTGGTGAATAAGTGAAAATATGAAGTGTGCCGGCAGAGTGCTCAGTGGATGATGAGCTGCAGAGTAATTCTCCCAAAGGTTGCACTTCAAACCCCGATCTCCTCCACCGAGAAGGGCCCCTCGCCTTGCACCTCTCTGCCCTGACCCCAGTCTGTTTCTTGATTTCATCCATGACGTGGATGAAGGCACAGAGAGCAGGATTATTAAATTTTTAGATGACAGTTAGAAGGGATAATTGAAGTCCAGAGAGATAGCTGAGTGTTTGAAAACATCCTGACAAGCTGAAATGAAGCCTGAAACAAACAAGATGAAATTTAACAGGGACCAATATTAAGCCCTATATTTAGGTAATAAAAATGAATTATGTAGGTACACTATCGGAGAAGTATGACTTGGGAGAATTTCAAATTAAAATCCTGCGGCTGGGCTGTTTGTAGTGTAGATTGCCTGGTGGGGGCAGCAGAGAGAGTGAACTGATTTTGATGGTACGGAGAGGGCTGGCAGATGAGGGAGGGACAGTACAGAACAGCAAGGGGACAAGGAATCTGAATGGGACAGGTGATTCGGCAGACCTGAGATGGGCAGGAGAGGACTGGCTTGTGGCACTTAGGCACTGAGTATGTCGGTGACTGTATCCGAGGGAAGCCAGGATCCCTACATGGTTACTCTGTGTCAGGCAGCCCGTGTTGACCTGTCTGTCCTCTTCTCAGCTGGACCCACCCAGGCTGTGAAGTGACTTTCTAAGGCCACAAGCTCCATTGGGGCAGAGACTGTATAACTCAGTGACAGAGATGGAAAACAGATTAGGGCGTGGACTGGGGGAGGGTGAAAGGAAGATGTGGGGAATCTTGGGCGGTTCTGGATTTGATACATGATGTACTAGTGAGTTACCCCCAACACAGACCTAGCATACACATTGTATCATTGCTGATTCCTGGTTCTGATACAATGGTTTGGTTATGTAAATTGTTACTATTCCGGGAACTTGATCAAAGGGTCTGTGAGACTGCTCTGTACTATTTTTTACAACTTCTTGTGAATCTGTAGTTTTTAATGCTTAATTTAAAAAGCTAAGCCCTCCTCTGCACTGAGTGTGGGGATGGAGAGAGACTACCATTCTCTTCCAGAGAAAATGAGTGGTCAGGGCAGTCTGGAATCTGGGGAGGGGGGAGGCTTGTATCAGGAGCCACGCCCCCTTCCAGTTTCTAGTTATCTGAAGAACTGTGACAAGGGCGCTTGGGTGTTAAGATTCACTAAGAGGGCTGGGTATGGTAGCCCACATCTGTACTTAGTATTCTGGACACTTAGGCAGGAGGTTCTCAAGTTTGAGGTCAGCCTAGAAGACCAAGTCCCAGGTGAGTCTAGACTACATGGAGAAACCTGCCACAAAACAAAAACAAAAACAACCCCCCCCCAAAACCACTACCACCACCACCAACAACAACAACAAAACCAAACAAACCAACCAACCAAACAAACAAAAAACACCCCACCTCTCTTCATCCCCCTCATTGTCTTTTGCCGTAGACTCCCTGAGTATTCTGGTTCTACAGCTGACATCCTGGTTACCATGCCACTGATCCACGGTGTGTTTCTGATCCTCCCTCGTAACTGCATTGTCCTGGGCTTGCACTGCTCTCTCGATCATGTGAGACTGGGTCTCTGCGTGACAGTGACAGCTCCTTTGACACTTCTGTTTCTCTTAGCTCCAGCTGAGACCTGCTTGCATCCTATTGTCCCAGGACCCAGCTGTTTTGAATGCTCAGAATGCCAAGGAGTCTTGATTTCTCCTGGCAGCCAATGTCCAGAGAGGGTTCTGCCAGGGGAAAAGGGGGACTTGAAGAGACTGGAGGATCATGCAAGACTCGTGCTTCAGTTAGGAGGAAGAATCAGAGAAAGGGAGGCTGACCATACCCAAGCTAGAGAGCTGCTGAGGATAGAATGGACTGTGTGTCGGGGGACATGTCTACACCCAGACCTCAGAGTGTTATAGATGGACCTGGGATGGTTTAGCTTTGGGGTACCTGTGTTCATCACAGAAGAATGCAGAAGTGAGACAGTAGTGGCACAGGTGTGTGTGTGTGTGTGTGTGTGTGTGTGTGTGTAAAGTTGGGTCACAAAATTCTCCTTATTGAGCTGAACTGGTGAGAAACCATGGCTAACTTTTTTTTTTGCATATTTTTGATTCTTTGGGAATTTCACATCAAGTCCCCCAATCCCACCCATTTCCCAACTCCTCTATATCTGCCCTTCACTCTTGTAGTATACCTCCCCAAAAACAATTTAAAAAGAAATAAAGATAAAAAGTAAAAAATAAAATATTAAACAAACAAACAAAAAAACTACTTTGCTCCTCTGTCTTTCTGACTCTCCAGCACATCTTCATTCATCTTAGTGACATTGGGAGCAGTGGTGTGTCACACAGTAGGTCCTTTTGTCAAAACAGCTTTATTTGCAAATGTTCATTGTGTAATGAGTTGTTGGTCAGATTCAAGGCCTCTGGCTTCTGGTACACCATCAGTACTGAACCCCCACCAAAACTCCTCTTGGACATCCTGCTGTTGCCGGGAGTCATGGAGATCCTGCAGCTGTAGTTCTGTAGGACCGGTCCCTTTACACGCTCCAGCAGGTCATAGATGGGGTAGATGTTGGGGTGGGTCAACTCAGGTAGGTGAGTTGCTCAGTCTAGGCTGCTGGGACCACACCCCTAAGGTGAGGGGCAGAGCCAGCTCTCCAATGCTCCACCCCATGGTGAGGAGCGGCAGCTTTCCCAAGTGCAGGGGCCAGCTCTTCCATGATGGGCTAACTTCTTTTATAGTCTACTTCAGTCTGTTGGTTAGGGTAGGGTCAGGCAGGGTAATAATTTATTTTCTGCCCTCCCACCTCCCAGTTAGGTTTCTCCACCAATGCAATAAGCCAGATCAAGATGAACTGAAAAAGTCTAATAACAAGTATATTTTGAATAAAGCACCTCCCAGGTGGGTTCTCCTATTCCAGAGATTAGGGCCAGAGAAGTGGTGCTCCCAAATGAAAGCAAGGAGGTTTTATGAGTTGTAGACAAGGGGTGATGATGTGTCTGCCACAAGCTGGGTTTGTGTCCAAGTATGGTAAAAGTATGGTAAAAAAAAACCCGAGTACTTAGTCAGGGGCTTGGGTGGCTTGCAACTTCAGGGGAGGAAGCTGAAGTAGCTGCCAAGAATGCAGAACCAGGCTTTTTGGCACCTTTACTTTGTTCAGAGACTCTCTGAGTGGGGTGAGCTGGAGGCTCCAACCAAACAGATAACACATATGCTCCAGTTATGCTGAGGGAAAGTAGCATCTAGGGGTTGAGGGCACCAGACTCCATCCACCCACTGGGGCAAGGTGCTGCTGCTGATTGAGGGGCCCATGAACAAGCATTGAGAGCCTCTAGTCCCCCATCCCTCTCCCACCCCTCATGCTTCTTGACTTCTGCAGAAAGTTGCTGCTATAATGCACTTCCTGGGTTGCAAACTCAGAAGCCACTGACGTCTGAACAAGTGTGTCAACAATGTGGGTACCAGTCCTGGGCATGACACAGAGGGGTTGGAGGGCCTGGAGGGAGCTGGGGAAATGTTCGTCACCCAAAAATTGTTCAGATGCAATTTGTTTCAAAACTTGATGTCTTCCCAAAGAAGTACATCTGCAGGTAGAACATGCCTCCTTCTCCTCTGGACCTGGAGGAACTCTCTGCTGGTCCAGGTCCTCAGGGTCCCTCTATTCTATGAATCCAGGCATGGAAAGGACATTGAGCATCCATGAATATAGTGCTGGACAAATACTGACCCCTCCCTGTCTTCCTTCACTCATCTGCCAAATGGGTATAATGTCTTTCTTAACCATTTTGAAGCATCTTTCTGAGGGGAAGCAAGATAGTGCCTTTTTAAAATTCGTACTTGGCTTCATTCCACAATGCATTTGAGGCAGCTTCTAAAAATACCTGTGATAGAAAGAGATAAAAATAAATACTATATGAAATCACCCACAATTGTACTCCAAGCACGTTTTTCTTATTGTCGCTCATAGCCGTGTGGAAGTGATAATAGGATTTCTAACCTAACCTTGGTCTTTGGGGCCTCTAACTGAAAAGCAAACCTCACATGGGAATCTCAGACCCCAAAGCTGCCTAGCCATGAGGCCTGAGGTCTGGTTTTGCCTCCCAGAGGTTTGGGTGGCTGACTGTGGGTCAGTTCTGACTTTCAGCAGCTCTGAGTGGAAGCTTTCCTTCATTTTCCATCATCAGCAATGCCAGTCTCTTCTGCCTGTGACCTCTCTACCTGGCCCTGGGCTAGGTGCTTGCACACCAATAATTAAAATGCCCGAGTCTCTCCTACAGGGGATCAAAGAAGTCTTGGGGTGAAAGTCATTGACCAGGCTTGGCTTGACTTGAGGAAGTTGACCCATTCCTTCTCACTCTAATTCTTGCTCTATAAGATGGGCATAAAGATCTATATACCCCACCCCCAGCAGTGCTGGAAGGATCTGCTGAGACAAATTGCTATGCAAATGCATGGAATCACCAAGGCTCTTCAGCACAACTGGAGAATGATTTCAGAAATATCGGGGCCATTAGGATTTGGGAGCAGACAGGACCCAGGGGCCTTTTCTTAAATACCCCACCAGGGTTTTTCAGTTTCTTTGCAAGACTGGAAATCTAGACCGTGAAGTTTGGACCTTCTCATGGAGACTGTGGAATGCCTGCCACTTTCAGGGCACATACTGAGCAAGGGGTATGTGCCTAGTGCCGAGACTGGCAGTGTAGGGTAAGACTCCATTACAGGCTGAATTACATAACTCACATTTACACGGAGAGGTCTTAACTCCCAGGACTCAGACTATGACAGTGTGTATTTGAAGATAAAATTTCTAAAGTTGTGTCCGAATGGAAATGACAATGCGACTGGAATTATAGGCGGTGCATTAATTCAGTGTGATGGTTTTCCTCACAAGAACAGAGATTTCGGACACATCAAGAGACACTGGGATGTACGTGCATAGAGAAAGAGCATGTGAGACCAGACATGCATCAGCGTGCCTGTGATCCTGGCATCTAGGAGACAGGGACAGGGGCCTCAAGAGTTGGAGAGCATCCTGTGCTATACACTGAGTTCCAGGCCAGCCTGATTTACATAATGAGACCGTGTCCCAAAACAACAACAATGAAGAGATAAGAAATTAGGATGTAGAGAGGATGGCATTTATAAGCCATGGAGAGAGATCTAAAGGAAACCCAACTCTATCCATACGTGAGTCTCAGACTTCTTGCCTCCAAAACGTCCAGAAAACAAATGTTTGTGGTTTAAACTGTGCAGTTTGTGGTATTTTGTTATGGCAGCTTGGGCAGACTAATATAGACACATATGAGAAGGAAGGAACTTCTCCTTTGCTCCTCTAGTACTACTTATAACACAGGAAAGTTAAGGACAACAAGAATGGTGCAGTTTCTGCTCGTAGAATCCCAGAGTCCAGTGGAGACAGCAGCTTCCTTCTACCAGTGGGGCTGGGAATTATATCATAATGGAATAGGATGGACCCCCTCATTGTGTGTGCACATGTAAAACAAGACGACTTTGTATGGTACGGAGTAACACTGACTTCAAATGATGGAAGCTGAGGGAAAATATAAATAGAAGAACATAGAAGGTTCAGAGTTAGTGAAGAGAGGCTTAAACGATCAGGGGAGACTCAGGTTTCAGGGCAGTTCAGTAATAATTAGCTTCGTGGAAGACGCCCACTCTAGAGCACCTGGCCGTGCTCCAGGAGACAATGACAGACTTCAAGTCTAGGGAGCAGCCACCCTCTGCTGTTTTGTAGTTGCTGGGGCTTGGCTAGCCCTTCTGCAGTTATTTGTTGCTGTTTTTCCAGGCAGATGGGGACTGTTGGCTGTTCATCAAGTTAGCAATTAACAAGTAATTCATTAGACACCTAATAAACAAATTATTAACCTGGCAAGCCATGTCCAGCCTCTGACTCGGGAGAGAAATGGCTATTAATAAGGTCTTGGAGTGGCATTTGTGGTTTAGTGGTTAAGGTACTGGGCAGGGCGACAGGCGATGTGGGTTCTGGTCTCTTGGGCCAAGTAACTTTCCCTTCCAGTTCTTATTTGACTGCTCATGCAGTAGGGCTAATGAAACTCAATTAGTGGGCAAATGAAGTGTCAGGAACAGTCTATATGAATGTAGGGCATTGGATTATGTAAAATTAAAGTCCTCAGCCCACTGTACACTATTTCTGAACCATCACCATAACCCCCCATCTGGCAACATAGTCAGACCTTTCTGTCCTTGGCTTCTACATGCATGGATTTCAAGAGTGCTGATAAAAGGCGTGCGTGTATGTGCTTTGTGCGGAGGCCAGAGGTCAGCATTGGACCTTGAGAGTTATTCCTCAGGAAACATTTACTTTGCATTTTTAAAATTAATTACTTAATTTTTGTGTATGAATATGGGTATGTGTGTGCCATGGCATGTGTGCAGAAGTCAGAGGACAGCTTTTAGGACTTGGTTCTCTTCTTCTGCTATATGGGTCCTAGGGATCAAACTCAGATTGTCAGGCTTGGTGGCAAACACCTTTACCTGTTGAGCTGTCTCACCAAGCCTTGTTTGTTCTTTTGAGAGATGGTCTCTCACTGGCCTGGGGCTCACTGGTTAGGCTATGCTGGCTGGCCAGCGAGCCCAGGGGGATCTGCTTGTCTCCCTCTCTCCAGCACTGGGATTATAAATGTGTGCCAATATACCTGAGCTTTTCCTCCTCTCAGTGTATTTATTTACTTATTTGTGTGTGTGTGTGGGCGTGTGTGTGGTGAGGACATGCACACATGCTCTGGGGATTCAACTCAGGTTGTTAAGACTGGCAGCATTGTAGTGTACTTTGGTCACTGTCTCTCTCTGTCCATCAATCTCCTCTTCTCCCAACTGTCTCTTTTCCAGATGTGTGACTTTTGTTGTTGGAAACATTGAGTTAACCAGGGACATTGGTGTGATCATTGGATTGAAACTATCCAATGGAGTCTGGTACGGTCACTAGTGCGTACACAACTGAAGGCAATGACTCTTCCTTTCCCTGCATCTATCAGTAGCAAATATTCAGGAATGAGGGGGAGGGCCCCTAAGACCCTCCTCCACCCACTCCTGGCTAATGACAGGCCAATTCCTTAAGTCTATTTGTGTTTTTGTTCCAACCAGGCTGGAAACCACTGAATCACAGGAGAAGACAAAGACATGGGGGACCTGGGGGGAAGGGACTGAGCAAGATGAAGAGATGGACTGAGTACAAGAGAGATGGAGTCCTTTGGGAAGAGGAGCCAAAACAGCAAGCACACTACACTGCATTGACTCATTGCTTCCATGTGCAGACTGGAGCCTCTGTGTCCAAGGTGCTGGAGACACAGTGGTGACTTCAGGAGAGCCCTAAGCAGAGGAACAGGTTTAGGCTTTGTGGGGATCCTGAACCCCCTGCAGATGCCACAGAATCTCACATGGCTAAATATGGATGAGAGCAGAAAATCCTGGTACATTTTCCCTCCCCACTGGGGACAGGGAACACAGCTTGGGTTGCCTCCTCCTCCTCTCTCCTCCACCTTCTTGACCTGCTTTCGTTGTTTCTTTTTAGACAGGATCTCTCTATGTAGTCCTGTCTGTCCTAGAGCTTGCTATGTAGACCAGGCTGGCCTTGAACTCACAGACCTTCTTCTGCCTCCCATCTCTTCCTGTTTTGATCAATATCTTGCTTGGTACTCTTTGTGTAGTCCGGGCTGGCCTTGAATTCACCGTTATTTTGCCAGAGCCTCCTCTGTATTAGGATTATAGGCAGAAGCCACCATGGCTGACCACATTGCCTAACCCTCCAAGGACCCCTAAAAATAAGTGCACAAAGCTAGAATTTAGGGTCTTCAGCCTTGCCAAACCAAGACAAGCCCAGGGAATTTGATACTTTGACAGGCCAATTCTTGTGCCTAATACTTGGCACCCACAGCTCTTGTGTGTTCATGATTGTAAGGGCTATATCTTTATCTAACTTCAAACTCTTACAATCTTTCTTTCCCATCTTCCATGGCTTTCATTGAACCTTATGTGGATGGTATAAAGGTCTTGCTTAGGGCTGGCCAGTCACTCCTCTGTTACTCATCATTTGTTGCAGCCCCTCATTCAGTACCATTCATGGGAAAGAGAAGCTCCTCTGATTAAGTTCGAGAGTAGCATTTGTCCGTGAGGACCTAAGTATTTAGAAGGCAGTTAGACACTGTCATTTTAGCTAAACAACAGTGTTCTGTTGGTTCCATTCTAAAGTCTGTGACCTCCTCCACCATGGATTCTTTCCTGTGGAATGGGACCTCAGAGTCAAGCCACAGAGTGGTTGGTTACCTCCGTAACAGTAATGCCACTGTTATAATAGCACATGTGGGTACAGCTTGCCTGGCAGATTGGTCTTGTAGGTTTCCCTGCTGGCTAAAATTGTTGCTTTTTCTCCCTCAGTATGGGACAACAAGTATATGCCACCACACCCAATTGTTTTTAATGTAGATTCTAGGGATTGGACTCAAGTCTCATGCTTGTAAGACAAGTGCATTACTGACTGAGTTATCTCCCCATTCCCTAGCACAATAGATTAAAATTTTTTTTGAGTTGTTGTTCCAGAAGGGCTATGAAGGCTGCTAGGGTGGGGATAAAGGCATTGTTGATTGCTTCCCAATTTGTTTTTTTGAGACGGGGCTTCTCCGTATTGTTTTGGAGGCTGTCCTGGAACTCACTCTGTAGACCAGGCTGGCCTTGAACTCACAGAGATCCACCTGCCTCTGCCTCCCGAGTGCTGGGATTAAAGGTGTGCGCCACCTGGCACCAGTTTGTTTTTTTGAGGTGCAGTCTCTCACTGAACCTGGAGTTCATTGATTTTGCAAGTCTAGCTTGCCTGCAAGCTCCAGGGATCCAATCCTTTGTCTTTGTCTCCCTAGTGCTAGGGCTACAGCTATCTTTTAAGGTGGGTTCTGAGAATATGAACTCAAGAATTCATGTTTTTGTGGCAAGCATTTTACTGATGGAATCATCTCCTCAGTCCCATAAGTATAAAGCAGTTTATGGTGGGGCTGAGAGCTTTAGAATTTCTCAATACAAAGAGGACTGTCAGTTGGGGCAGGGGAGGGAGGGGCTCACAGGACAACATGGACCAAAAGCATGACTTTGTTGGGTTTTTCTGATTATTGGAATAACATGTGCTCAACCCCTAGTTCTGCGAAAAGTGGAAATTGGAAAGAAGAAGTTGGAGGTAATCTATAATCCTATCACCCTCAGCTAACTGTTTCCGACATTGTCATGTGTGCCTAGGGAGGGTTTTTGACAGACAGAGGCAATGGGAGGCCAGTCTAGGAGGAAAGGAGCCATGAGTGAAGGTTTATGGGAGACAAAGGAAGGTGATGGTCACTTTGGGCACAGATCTGTGGACTAGGCAGACTGGAGCTGGGTTTGTGGGGCAGAACGCAATTGGAAGCTGGAAGAGAGGAGAAAGTGCTGGAAGTGGCACCAAGGCTCAGATTGCAGGATAAGAGAGAGGACGGGGGAAGACTGGAAGCTTCAGCCTCAAGCTGGGCTCTTCAACAACACCCATGATATGATGGAACATACTGATATGAGTGTCCCTGTGAGAGACACTGCAAAAACCTCTGCAGGAAAGACAGATGGAAGCCAGGAGGGTAGGGTTCCATTCAGGTGTATCCCAGGGGACAAGGGGTTTGTGCTGTTTTGATTCCCATCTAACAGATGTGACCTCCCTTCAGATCCCTGCTTCATGTCTAGGGGACATGTGATCCACAGGTATATTTTTGTGTCATGCAACAAATAGCAGGGGAGTTTAAGATAGAAAAACCTCCTTTCTATAACACATTAAAGAGAATGAATAATGGACATTTAAAGTTGTCCTGTTTAATGGATGAGGAAATTTAGGTTCAGTGAGGTAACATGACTTACCCAAGGTCATGAGTCTAGTGACAGAGCCAGGCTGAGAATCTAAATCTTGGCTTTGCAAACTGGGTGTAATTAGTGGAGTGGTTCCATGGGAAACGGCTTGATGGCAAAATAGATGTCTTTTTTGAAACATTATTTCTGCACAGCATCTCTTATTCTATATAGGTTTAAAAAAAGAATTGAAGACTATGAAGAACCTGATACTTGTTTTCCAATGTCTTCACAGATCAAATGGCTAGCTGTTTAATTGTTGTTCTACTCAGGTTATTATGAGGCTTAAATGAGTTAACATGGGTGATATAGGTTTGGCACATAGTAAATGTTCAATCAGTGTTATGATTACTGTGATAACTCTGCTCATTGGAATCACATAAGTAACTGGAGTCCAGTGGTTCCTCCTTAGTTCTCTGCCTTGATCAGTTGCTCTGGAGTTAGCAAGAAAGCATGTTCAGTTCTAGGTCACAGCAATTTCTTAGCCCCAAGAGATTCAGATATCCATAAAGGACCCTTGACTTAATGAAGCACTCAAGCTCGGCAGGTCATAGAATACTCTTCTTTGGTCCTCTGTGATGTCCATCAGATATTCCTCTGGGTCCCAGTATTAGTGGATGGATTTATATAGTGGGTCCTGACTAATGGGTTATCACGTCAAGCGTATGTGCCACCTCTGACCTTCTGTCTGTCCCCTAGCCCTCACTTCTCCTGCCTCATTGACTGAGGGGCCCATGTGCTCTGAGCTGACAGGCACTCATGACCATGCATGAGTCAGCCTAGATGTCTGAGAGGCTACCTGAAGCAGAGGAGTCTGCCAAGGTACACTGGACATGCCACACAGAAAACCCTTTGAGTCCTTGCCCTCATTTAGTGTCACAAACCACACCTAACAGTATAGTCAGTGTAGCAACTTGGCCAGAGATAGATATTTTGCATGAGTACTTTGTTCTGTTATAGCTTTCTTCTGCTTACTATAGGGTAGTTTCACATTCTTATCTTTTTCTATGCCCGGAGTAATTCATTTTATAATCAAAATGTTCCTTAATTGTAGAGATTAGCAAGGATTGTTTGTTTAGGAAAAGATGTCTCTGGTTAGCTTCTTTCCCTCTTTGGACACTGGCTCAACCACTGGAGCTTACGATTCGATTGCATCTTACTTGTTTGTATATCTGTGCCTCCTTTCTAGGCTGGAGCCTCTGCAGCCTGGCGTATTGAACGCAGAGACAACATCTTGCAGACTTTGTCTCTCAATATCAATTTCTGCGTCCCGAGTTGAGCAAGTAGGCAGTACATTGTTCCACTGCATACACTTAGAGGAGAGTGTAGAATGCATAGCAGAAGCATAGTATCGGCCAGCTCATCTTTCTGCCTCCCACTCTTGACTGCTCCCTGTGAAGAGAGGGAAGATCCTGTTTCCTTATGTGAGTTCAAGAGGATGGTGGATAGAATACCCGGTACAGACATTGCCACCAGAGCCCCTAGTGACAATCTTACCAAGAGACACCTGTGCCCTCCAAGACTTCTTAGCAGACACTTCGTTTAACGAGTAGTCAGAGTCCAGTGGCATGGTCTTTGCCCACAAACCCCTTACTTCCTATCCCTAAGGATGTGGGAAAGTGCCTCTCTTCTGAAATGCATTATAGATACCACACTGTTCTTTCATATGGATGGGCAGGCATAACGTAGGTCAGCCTAAGTGCCATTTGAAGGATGCAGGTAACTGCTATATAGTAGCCTCCCCAAGATCCCGGAGAGATGGGGACTCAAGATTCATGGAACTGGCACTCACAAATGAAGGAAGTGAACTTAGAAGCTCCAAGTGCCTAATGCGGCTGTTTTATGAGCTGCTGCGAGCAGTGTCAGCTTGATCAATGAACCTCAAGTATGTGGTAAGGAGAGGGAGTGGCCCAAGACGGCTGTGGATTTGCTTCTTCATTTCATTGCAACCCTTTTCTTCTGGTGACTGACTTTGCCTGTGAGAGAGCCATTAGCTTGCATTAAGGTTCGGACTCTGTTAAACATTTCTCCAAATGCACATGTTTTAGAAAGAGAGGGAGAGAGAGGGAGAGAGAGAGAGAGAGAGAGAGAGAGAGAGAGAGAGAGAGAGAGAGAGAGAGAGAGAGAGAGGTAATAAGAAGGCATTGAAGAATCCGATGATTGATTGCTATTGATGGCCAAAAAAAGCCCCTGATCAACTCTGCAGGTTCTGGAACACATGCCAACTGGAGCTAAATAGATTATCCCTCCGCGTAGGATCTGTTTACCAGACTTACTTGTAGAGATGCAGCTGGCAGAGAGGAAACAGACAGTGGTCAGTGTCATGGAAGGTGAGGTGGCAAACTGACGACATCCCTGGCCAAGTTGTCCCCTGCAGTGGGGTCACGGGGCAGGGGGCATCAGGTGACTAGAGATACTGATGCCACTGACTCTTGATTGCTCTTTGTCCCATTGCTGTGGTCACTCTGTGTGTGTGCAGGGAGGGGGTTTCTGTTGCAGGCGACAAGAGTTCTCTTTTCTCTGCAGGTTTCTAATGGCCAGCTTTCTGTGGGCTGTACCCTTCTCATCCATGTTAGGGGAGGGGGCCACTCAGGCCTGAAGTTGTTGCTTCTTTTTCCTTCTTCCAACTAAAACAAAAATTATTGAGGTTCCTGGGCCACAGCACAGAGGTTGGAGGATTACACCACTAATGTGTAAGAAAGATGAGGCTTATGGGTCAAGCAGGAATTCTAAAGGGTTAGGTTTCCATTAATGTGCTAAATCTTTGTAGAATTGGCTTTAAAGTCAAGAGCATAAGCCAATCTAGTTTGAATTAAAAGAATTTAAGCAGTAAAAAAATCTTCTGGTCAGATTTATCAATTTTTCCAATGGAGAACAGAAGGGAGCAAATACATTTATTATACAAGTCAGTTAGATCCTGGAGACTTCTTGGACAGGAAAGAGGAGGTGGCACAGAAGAGGCAACATTTGTCTGTCCGTCCATCCATCCATCCATCTATCCATCCATCCACCCACCCAACCGCCCACCCACCCACCCACCCATCCACCCATCCACCCATCCATCCATCCACCCACCCACCTACCCACCCACCCATCCATCCATCCATCCATCCATCCATCCATCCATCCATCCATCCCTTCTTAAGCATCTGTGTACCAGCCTCTGAGGGTATAGTGACAGTGAAGATACAGGTTCTACTTGCATAGAGCTTTGGGTTGAAGGGGTATGACAAAAACATGAACCTTTTCAGTAGGTTGTGAGGAGTGCTAACAGGGACACCCACAGTGGGACCAGACAGAAAGCCTCTGTCTCTCCATCTGTGAAAGGGTATGGTCTTCTTTCCCACAGAGTCCCATGTGCAGTGGATATGGGATACTCATTCTGGAAACAGATGCTGGAAGGTGGGCTCCAGAACTCATTGCTCAAAGATTTGGGCTGCCTAAAAATTCCATCACAGTTGCATGTCTGTTTAGGGGGTCTCAAACTTCACAGTGCTGTCGTGTTCAGCATCTCACTTGACCATCTTGCCTTGAGGTTGGCAGGGCAGGCAACTGCAGTCCCAGAGGACCTAAGGTCACATGGCCATCTGGGAGCAGAGCTGGCTGCAAGTATACTTTGCTGGCTCAGTTCCAGGTGAATGAGATGGAAGGTGAATGGAGGGCCTTGGGATGCTGCACAGATAGGCAAGAGGACAGAGGCTCTCACGGTACACAAACACTCCTCCCTTGCTGTGACAGAAACAACTTGCAGGAAGGATTCATTACAGCTCATGGTTTCGGGAGTGGATATCAGTCATTACAGTGGGGAAGGCATGGTGCTTGGGATGTAGTGGTGGGAACTTGTTGCTGGAGGTTCTTGTCCTGTCATGTCCTGCTGCTGCTTCAGCCCCAAATAAATACATGGAGACTATATTAATTATAAAACTTTTGGCCAATGGCTAGGACTTCTTATTGGCTAGCTCTGTCTAATTATAACCCATTCCTATAAATCTATGTATTTCCATATGGTTTTGGCTTACCAGAGAATGCCTGGACCTGTTACTCCTTTTGTGGCTACATGGTGTCTCCTTGAAGCCTCTCTCTGCCTACTTTTCCAGAATTCTCCTCGTCTCCTAGTTCTGCCTATCTTCCTGCCTCTATTGACCAGTGTTTTATTCATCAACCAATAAGAGAAACTTATATACAGAAGGGCATCCCCCATCAGGAACTTGTGATAAACCTTGTTTGCTTCTTGCTAGGTCAGAAAGTAGAGGGCGCTATGCTGGAATCACAGATGGCTATCATTTCCAAAGTTCCTCCCACCCATTTCTGCTCATTAGCCATAGTCTTAAGGTTCTACAAGCTCCCCCAAACAGAACCATTAGTTGGGGACCAGGTGTTTAAGCATATAGACCTGAAGGGAACATTTCAGTTTCACCTGTCCCCCTCTTTCTGGGAATCCCTTGAGGTTTCATCATATCACTGTATTATGACCCTCATACAGTACCAAGGTCCTCTCTGGGCTGGCAGCAAGAGAGAACTCAAACCTTAATCTGGGACTCTTCTGGCTAGGTGTTGTCTCAGGACAGCAAGAGGATGAAAGGTTGGAACCACTTCAAGCACAAAGGGGCATTTTCTCCCAGGGCATCTTGGAAGACTACAGAATGCTGAGTTCCCATTGCTATCAGGAGTGAAGACCATGGTCCAGTCGGCTCCTTCTCCTTCTAGGAGTAAGGAGACAGTGGGTCCCTATAGTGCTGAGATTTCTATCCTGTGGCATACCTGACGAATGTGACTCCCTTATTCTGAGCACAGCCTGGAAATGGGCGGTGATGAGGTAGCCTCTGCCTTGCTCTGTTGAAAACAAATGGTGCATACATCAGACCAGCACCCAGGAGCTTGGCTGCCCACAGGTGTGTACAATCTGCAGGATTCCCTCCACACTCTCCTGATCGTTGTGGGTATTATATCTTCTTCCTTATAACCTCAAGGGCCTTGGGCCTGAGGGCCGATGATGGTCATGATTCTACTATTAGTGACTTACTCTTTTGTTTTTAAACATACTTTCCCAGGTTTCCCTACCATAGGAAACCCAGTAAGATAGCAGGAAAATACTAGTTCAGGGAAATCGAGGCATAAGGAGAGAAAATTCTGGATAATGAGAAAAGATAGTCTCTGAGCAAGAGGTCAGTGTGATAGGATGGATATGCAGATAAATGTAATAAAGTGTAAAATTCCACACCTGGCAGAGGGTAGATACTTCTGCTTAGAAAGCAGCACTCTTGCTCTCATTTTGTGTCCAAAGACCTTTGTGAGCCGCTTCTCAGGCCCTGGATACAGAGCTGGGGCTTTTGAGTGACAGTCCATCTCAGACCCAGTGCTAGTGCCCCACCTCCTTGCCAGGCTTGGCTAAATAAAGACATGGTCCCAGTGGGGAGCCACTGGGGCTGAGAGCTCTCCTGGGGGTGCCAGGCAGCAGGAGCTGCTCAGGAGTCTTGGCAGAAGCTGTCACTGCCCCTATCTGTCTTAGCTTCGAGCCACCTGGCAGATGGCCAGTGCCTGAGAGAGGCAGCCGGGTTGTTCTAGGCAGCTGGGGGCTGTCAAGTACATGTAGCGCTGGCTGGTCCTAGCAAGGGGCTGGGTGTGGTGAGTACATGCCGGCCACGGGCAGCAGAAGAGTCAGGCCAACAGCGAAGGCAGGGCAACGTCTGGGGGTTTAGCTTGCCATAGCTCTGCAGAAGCCCAGTTTCCTAGCTTGCTTATGCCGTGATGGCTAAGTGTGGGGGTAGTGTGGACTTAGGTATTTTCCCCTGCCCCCTCTCCCCTGCACATCGGCAGGTTGGATTCTTTCTTTCCTTCCCAATTCTGAAAGACAATCAGAATTCACTCCTTCCCATAGGATGAGAAGGACCTCCTTTCTGGTCCCAGATTTGAAACTTGCTGACTTATGTTGTGACCTTGACTGTGCCATGACCTTTTAGTATCTTCTCATGGACAGACTTCAACCCAAGTTTGTCCACTATGAAGGGAGACTCGTTGTGGTTACATATCCCTCTGGGATGCCATAAGACCTGGATGGGGAGGGTGTTCCTTCTGTGTGGGTCACCGCATCTCCACCAGAGGGTACATGGCTTAAGGCTGCAGCTCCTTTCTGCTTCCCATATCTCTCCCTCTAAGAAACTGTAGCAAGCAGGTGTTTCCTTCTCTAATGGGCCATGCTGGAGCTTGGGAGGGGGGTGGTCCCTGGGCTGTGTGAGGCCACAGAGCAGTCCTTGGGGCTTGAAAAGGCACTAAGTATAAAGATTCTCTTTTGCAGAGATCCTGCCTCTATAGGGGATGAGAGGCACTGAGAACACTGACTGAAATCAATTAGAGGAATCAATGCCCCTGAGTGCAGTGTGCTCTCTCCCTCATCTGGTCTCACCCACCACGCTGTGAAGTCTTGTTCCCTCTCAGAACACCAGAAGGTTTAGTTAACCCCAGGCTAGCTCCTTCCTTCAGGGCTGTCCCTTGAGATCCATAATGACTTGGACCAAGGCGATGCTAGTTGGGACTCTGCTGTCACTGGAGAGCAACAGGGGCCTGGAAGAGGCCTGGGAAACCAGGCTCAGTACACAGGGCTGGACATCATGAAGTTGTTTCATGCGGACAGGATCCTTGGTGCCCTCGAGCCTTGAACTCCAAGGATGAAGCCAGACATGGCCAAAGTATAAATAACAAGAAGGATTTTGATTATCATGATTATTATTAATATTTTGCAGAGAGGGTAAGGAGAAAGGGATTATCTCAGATGTCCTTAACGCAGACACAGGATTTATAGGACTGGAGAGCTGCTGTCATTTTGTTTATTCATATGGAACCCAGACTGACTAATGCAGGGCCCTGAATCTCAGCTGCCTGACTTTATCCCACTTAGAATAGGACTTCATGTAAGTTAAACCACTAACTTAGCTCATGGAGTTATTGTCAGAATTAAAGGAGTATTAGCTTGTATTCCACTAACAAGTGAACTATTTTCCCCCATCCCCATGGCAGAGCCTGCAAAATGAGAGTTGGTGTCTTTATCCAAGCCTAGCCATTCTTCAGTAGATGGCAATTTCCCTCTCCTGTTCATTGTGTTCAAGTTGTCACCAACATCCTGCCGATTCATTTTAGAATGCACCATCTCTGACCACCATCTCCTGTCCATGCCCCTGCCATCGCCTGTTACGGGCCCTCATTACCTCAGGCCGACACTGTCACAATTGCCACCCCCCAAACTTGTCTCCATCTTTCATATACTTGTCATATCAGTATCCTCATGAATTTGTTATGTCACATGCCTGCTCAATGCCTCTATGACTCCCAGAGGCTCACGTCTAAAGCTTGTGGTGTGTGGCACTCAATCATGCCTTCCAATCGGATCTGTTAGGTCTCCTCCCACCAGGCCTCTTCCTCTTGTGCTCCTGGTTCCTCTCAACTATTGGATGTCTCAGTCCTTTCTCACCACAGCTGCCTCACATATAACTCCCATGCCTGAAATGTCCTTAGACAAATTTGCTCACACTTCCAGAGCGAGTCTCACTTCTGTAAACAGTGAGACCCCTTTTGTCAGCTGTCCTGAAATCCAGTGGCACTTTCTTTCTGCCTCTCTCTTTGTCTTTGGGTTGTTCCCCTCTTTTCACAGAGGTATGACCAGCTCCATCTCTAAATGCTTCCCTGAGAGAAACACGCCAGTCCTATGCCGACAGCCTTTGGCACAGTTCTGAGGACAGAGAAGACATCTGGTGAGTTTATTCTGGTTGGCTGCTGGTGAATGTCCTGGGTTGGGCTCCTGTCCTGTGGTGGAGCAGTGGTTTCTGGTGTGTTTTAGCATGATGGGGTGCCATCTTTTTTTAAGCTCTTGGTTAGTTTCCATCTGTAGGTCAAGGGAGCCCCCAGTCTTCTTTACACCAAAGGAAGAGATTCTGCATTATGTGTGGGTGGGTCATTCTGTGTCTCCGTACTCCTTCGTGCTCTTGCTTTCGAGGGACTCCTCACCACAAGGCAAAGGAGAGGAGGCATTAAGGTTCAAGTTTCCGCTTTCTCTCCCCCTGCAACGTTGTGATGTCAGTCTGTGCCCAGTGGCTGCTCCCCCATCCTGCAAGCGCAGGTACAGAGAGGTGGGGCCCATGAAAACTGAAAAGGACACAGGGTCTAAGTGTGTTTCATGTCTCATCTCCCAAAGGACACCCCCCCATAACTTCCTCTTGGTGGATCTGCTCCCATCTTCTAGAAAGCACTCTCAGCTTCTCTTGAACCTTGCTGATTTTCAGTCTCTGGTTCTCATTGCACTTAGATCCTATAGCCTCGTTCTCATTTTGGATCTGGGAGGTAGGGGTGAGTCGGGCATTCTACCAAAGGCTTTGTGTGCTGTATCCTGTCTAATATTTACGAAGTTGTTTTTTAAAGAAATATCTCCACTTTACAAATAAGATAATTGATGTTCAGAGGGACTAAATTACCCCTGCTTAATACATTCTCCTTAGTAGATCGGGGTGAATGGACTGTACCCCATCTAACTGCAGTTCAGATTGGCCTTTAGAAGATGGTGGTGGATCTTGGTTCAGATAGGAAGGAAGAGGTTTCCAGGTAAATGTGTTCCACAGCCACACAAGGTGAATGGTGGTGGTGGTGAGTACTTCTCATTGTCCTTGTGAGGGCTGGGTGGTCCTGAAGGCCTGAAGCATCTCAAGTCACTCACCTACCACCAGAATCCTGCATCCCTGTTCCCATGGGAACTCAGTAGAGCTCATCCCTGGCTGCCTTCTATTGCTTTCTCAGTACACTTAACTATAGATGGAGGGCAAAACTGATGTCTCAGAACCCTATACTCGACTAGGGCTAAACAGAGGTAAGAGGTATATATACCGTCTAAGTAAAGAAAGGATTGCTCAGCAGTGATTTTGAAGCCTCTAGGGTATCCTTGAAAGAGAGACCATCAGGGGTTACAAATGAGTGGAGGTGGGCAATGCCTGGAGCATCCGAAGGCTCTGGAAGCAGATGAGTGAGTGGAAAGGTCTTTACTTATTTAATGACAAGGCTCTCAGTGTCTGGCTTCTGAACTAAGAGTCCCTAGAGGTATAACTCATATTGCCTTTATCTCTTAACCTACACTTGCCTACACTTGGCTGACATCAGACCTTCAAGTTCCCCAATTTTTGGAAAGAACCTGGGAGACCTTGGGAGGTCCTTTTGTAAAACAGAATTGGCCGGGAGGAGGGGCAGAGAGAAGCCAGCAGTATGTTGCTTAAGTGTTTCCCCACTTCCTGCTGGAACCCCCCACTGCCCAGACAGTGGTGTTATTGGATGTAGGGTCTAGGATCATTGTCTTTCAGTGGGCTAGATGAGATCTCTGTTAGGTGCTTCCCACAGCTGGGAAAAGCTTCCTTCCCGCCTAAATCCACAAGATGGAAGCTGCTCCCTCCAGCTTTGCCACTTAGCAGCTAAGGCTGCTGGTTTTGTGAGTGACCACTCTCTTCACACTAAGCAGATTTCTAGCATTTTCTCTATTCCATCGCCTCGATATTTAACAATGTATTTTAAACGACACTCCCAAATAAGCTTTGGCTGTTGACCACTTTTTTTTCTCTTCTTCTTCTCCTTCTCCTCCTTCTCCTCCCCCCTCCCTCTTTTGACAGCATGCAAAGTTGACAGACACCATGTAAACCAGGCCCTAGCACTCCAGTTGCTAGGAGCCTCATGCAAGGCACATACATGAGGGTAAAAAGGCAGGGATTCAGGACAGCCGACGGTGTGTCAGAGGAGAGCACAGAACTAGGCTGCCCAATGTGTGTGGTTCGTATGATCCTGAGAGCATCAGCCATGGTGTGTGCACCGCTTGTCTGCAGCCCAGCCACCTCAGTCAGCAACCTCACTTTGCCTTCAACCCTTTCCCAGCCAACCGCTTCTTTTTCGGTGGCACTTCTGAGATTTTATTGTCAGTTCTGTGACTAAAACACGCCGGTGAGCTGGGTCCAAAGACAGATGGATCAATTGTCTCCTTCCTGGCTTGGGGAGGAGTCCCCATCCGGAGGGGTCCCCACCCACAAACCTTGGGAGCCGGGAGTGGCCAGCAATTCCCTGACTAGCTCTGGGGAGCCCAGGCGATCTCTGTATGCGGGGTGGGGGTGACAAGGAGAGGAGGCCTGGGTGTCCTGTATTTTGGGCCACTCCAGTAGGTTGAGACGTGAACCCAGGCTGGAGCTTTCCCGTGCGGTTCCAGCTGGTTCACTGCCTCGGAGGAGACAGTTGGGACGCCCAGGGCATGAGAGACCAACTGGGAAAGAAACGTCTGGAATGGCTGCAAAGCTGGTGTGTGTGTGTGTGTGTGTGTGTGTGTGTGTGTGTGTGTGTGTGTGTGTGTGTGTGTGTGTGTTGGGGGGCGGGTATTGGCAAGAGGCGCCAGTGTGCGGTGAAAGTTGCCAAGCTCCGCATGCAGAACACACGTGTAGGAGCGCTGAACTAGACCCAGGCATGCAGGCTGCTCTCCTGCTTGGAGGGCTGGCCTGTAGGGTGTACCCTTGTGTCTTTGGGGTGTTGTGCAGATCGGCTTCCCAGAAGGGATACATTATCTTGCATAGAGTGATGCTCTCTTCCAGACCTCCACCAGACCAGGGTTTTTCTACGCCCTGCCCCCATACATGCAGGATGGCTCCCGCACCCGGGCCTCAGTGACCCCTCAGCCTCGCTCAGCTTTCCCAGGCTTCCCAGACCTCTTGGCCCTGGGGGTCCAGTGCTTGGACAGTGGCACTCGAGGGGCGTAAGCCCTCGTCTAGGAGGGAAGAGGCATTGCATGGAGAAGAGGGGGCGTGGAGGCTTCGTAGGTCTGAGCGTGGACACTAGCCCAGGGATCCAATCGCTTTCTGGCCAAAGGCGGCGGGCTGGTCCCAGGAAGGGCGGGCAGCTGAGCCGAGAGGATCAGCGGTGGAGCTCACCCCTAGACCAGCGTTCCCTGGCGCCAGCGCCACCGCCGTGTTGCTGCTACCACTGCTGAGTCTCCACCACGGCTGCTGCAGAGTGTCGCTGCTCCGCCGCGCTTCCGCGCTCCACGCCGCCAGCGGCCAGGGAGCCGGAGCGCCGAGCCCCGGGCCGAGGAGTGGGGCGAGGCGTGAGAGCCTTGGCGAGGGAGCCGTGAAGGGGGAGGGAGCGGGAGGAGGGAGGAGCAGGGAGAGAGGGAGTAGGGAGGGAGAGGCAAGCGAGGGAGAGCGGAGATCGAGAGCAAAGAGCGAGAGCGAGAGCGAGGGAGAGGAGAGGGAGGGAGGAGAGAAAGACACGCAAGCACAGGCACCCCGGTACTGGAATTCCATTAGAAAAAAGTGAGCTGAGCAAGGCTTAGGGGGAGAAGATATATTTTTTTTTGAATCTTTTTCTTCGTCTTGGTGCCAAAGAAGCGACTCTCGTCTCCCGTCCTAGAAGCTCCTACTGGATTGCTCCTTATCCGTCGGTGGATTTCTTTCCTATTTGCATTTATTCTGACCCCCTCCCTCGTTGCTTTCTTCCAGCCCTACACTTTCAGATCTCCTCGCCCCCACCTCTCCCGTCCCCTCCTGGGAAGTGCAGGAGAATTGGACCCGAGAGGACTCACGCCTTCCCGGACGCCCAAAGGGCTGGGCTGACCTCAGGACCAGTCTGTTGGCTTAGAAGGCAGCCAGACACATAGCTACGTGTGTTTGATTTCAGTGGCACGGGGGACGTCGAGAGGCAGCCCACCGCCCGCCTCCCACCCCACCCCCTCCAGCCACCAGCGAGAACCCTAGGATTCGGCATCTTCAACCGGCCGCCCGGCAGGATCTCCGCATTGGATTTGGGGGTCATTATCATTGCTTGGCGATTGTTATTATCGTTGTTATTTTTTATTTTTTAAACCTAAGGGAGAAAAGACACACATACACAAAACTGTGGGATTTATTTAACATGATCTTGGCAAACGCCTTCTGCCTCTTCTTCTTTTTAGGTGAGTACCTGCAGGTGGCGAGTCTGGGGGCCACACCGGGCTGCGCGCGTACAGGCGCCCGCTGGAAGCTGGGCACGCGGGGGTGGGGATGGGGGCTTCAAGCTGGGCGCCGCGGGAGACATCGGGAGAGCGCCGTGCTGGGAGCCTGGGCCGGGGCTCCGGGGAGGCGAACAGCCGCGGAGGTTCTGAAGGAGGGAGCGGAGCGGTGCGGTAGCTGGCTGGTTGCGCGGAGGACTGAGAAGGAGACTTCCAACATTCAAACCATCTCCGCACGCACTCACGCGCCGCCGCGCGCGCACACACGCTTACTTGCAGGCGGTGATAACGTTCATTTCCCTCAAAATAATGGACTCAATTTGCAGCAACTTAGGAAGAAAAAAGAATGCAACTCTTAGTGGGGAAGCAAGCAGGGAGGGGAGAGGCTGGCTGGTAACTATCACGGCAGCCAGCCCTCTCCTTTCCTGATTGCTGTCTGAGTTGGTGGGTTTCTGCAGGAAGTCTTGGTTTGGACATTTGTGGGGAGCCCTTGTAGTCACCTCTCGCTTGCCAATCAACCTCAGGAAAGCACCCTATTTCTCCACTCTCAGGAACACTTTCCAAGTTTCTTCCTACCCATTGCCTCCATTTCCACCTAGACCCAAGCCAGATGGGTAGGCGGAGCGCAGGCTTGTAAATGGGTGTTTAAGGCCTTCAGAGCAACCACCCTGGGGCCTGGGGCTAGAGGCATGGAGGAAGAGGAGGGGAGGAGGCCAAAGTTTGCTCCGTGGGAAGGAGACGAGTGGGGGAATGTACGCAAAGGGGGAAAACAGGTCTAAACAAAGACCACTCACTGCTCATCCATTAAGCCCCCTCCCTCTGTGGCAGGGAGGAGTGGCTGCTCAGCGGTTCTGAGCTCCAGCAGATCCTGCTCCTTCCCCTTATACTTTGTGAAACCTTAGCTGCTTGGGAAGCCATGTCTAGGGATAGACAGCGATTTCCTCTTGGCACAGGTGAAGATGTGATGTTTACAAGACTATGTGTGGATTCTGTGTCCTGGAAAGCATGTGTGTGTGTGTGTGTGTGTGTGTGTGTGTGTGTGTGTGTGTGTGTGTGTGTGTGTGTGTGATCTGCTTCAGTGCAGGTGCTGTTCTGGGATCATGGCTTGCTGGCAGTCGAGAGTGAGCTAGGCTACCTTTACCTCCAGCAGAAAGGACTATGGATAACCCCGACAGGAAAGTAGTAGACTTTGCTTAAGGAAGGTGTGCATGGTCTAAGAAGTGCCCTCCAGATTGGTCCTGTGGCTTTGTAGTCTGGTAGACTGAGTGTTGGCTGTATCCTGGGTGCTTTGCTTGCTCACAGACTTTCTACCTCCCGGCTATGCATTCCCAGGAGACACAGGCCCTGCCCTGGGGTGTGGCCTTCCCCAGGCTTGCTTTCTCTCTGTGGTGGTAACCCTGAGGGACAGAGTAGGAGAGTAGAAGATGTTCTGAGCTCATTTTTATCCTGCAGCCCTTTCCAGCAGCCTTAGGGGAGTGGACTCTCACTCTGAATGAACTGTCACAAAATTTGACCTTTCCTTCATTGATGGTCTGAAAGCACAGCTTTCTGGGGCTTAGAATGATCAGAGCCAAGAAGAAAAGAAAATTGCGTTTCAGGCAAAAACCAGCCAGACTGCCTGCTGCTGAATTGTGCCCCACCATCATCAAGGATGCATCCTTCCAGGTGTAGGGTCCTGTCTGAAGGCCAGCAGTGGAGGAGAACAGCCCCCTCCAGTGTCAGACCCCATGTTGCACATGGGGTGTTCCTAGCTGAGGTGGCTGAGGAGTCAGCTCTGCATGGAAGTGGCACCGGGCATCCTGCCCTGTGATGGGTATGTGAAAGCATGTGTGTGGAGTATGAACAGACAGCAGAGACGTCCACCACCATCCAGGGGTTTAAGATGGGAAGAGGGTAAAATCCGAGAGGAGGGGGTTGCCTGGCATCTCCTTGGGTCATGACCCTTCATTTCCCTCTCCCTTGAGAAGTCCCTCCCCAAAGCTAGGCAAAGGGCTCAACTGAATGACAGGTTCTGATAGGACAGGATGGAGTTGTGGGAAGGAAACTTAAATCCAAAGGTTCCTTTCCTGCCTAGAAGACTATAGTTGGGAACCAGCTGGAAAGTCAACTCAGAGTGGAGGTTCTTTAGCAGCTTGAAGTGGGCTGGGGCCATGGTGAAGAGTGTCCCCCATTCAAATGCCTTTTCAAAGGCTCAGAGTGACTGCAGTGGAGAGAAAGGGCCTTTTAGCCCAGCCATTCAGATTTCTAGTGTTGGCATATATGGAGAGACAACAGAGACAGTGATGGGAGCTGGGTGGACAGAGGACCCATCCCTAGTGGCACTCTGGCACACACCTAGCTCTTGAGGGAACTCTGGATGCCAGAGGGCAATCTGGACTTCCCCTGTGCTCCCTGGGACTGCTCCACACGGTCTGTTCTCGATAGATCCAAGTTTTCTTCCCTAAGGCCAGGAAGGCAGCCCTTTCTTGATTCTTGGCTAGTGGCTCCTGGTTGCTGTGATTCCTTTCTCTGGCTGGGCTTGGTTGCTTCTGGGAGTTTTGAAGCTGAGTCCCAGAGGTAAGGACAGCTGGTGAAAGGATGTCTTAGTCCTCTGCAGAGTACATCGTGAGCATCAGTAGACAGAATGGGGGGCCCCCTCGATATTGGCATGGGAACCAACAGAGGCTTGTGTTAGGGATATCTGGGGGGGCAGGACAGGCAGAGAGAGATGCTTTATCACTTCACTCTCTGGAGCGGCTAGCCCGACTTTAAACAACCCTGTGAATTCTGAGCCTGTAGAAGGTCCAGGATGCTAGTGTGTTCCATTCTGAGCTCCCCTTGGGCAGTTCAGCCTTTAGCTCAGTCAGGTGGAAGTGAACTCCTACTGTGACCCAGGGATGAAGTCAGTGAGAGCTCAGGGCTGGCTGAGAGGGGCAGACAGGTGCAAGTGGGGGCGTGGTGGTTCAGCTGTTCCTGGGTGGCCCAGAGGCACTAGAGTCGTGTAAAACGGTGTAGGAATCTGCTGAAGCCTAGAGAGAAAGCTGCTGTCTCAGCTTTTGTGGAGGACACATCTAAGGCAGACCTTGCTTCCAGTAACTCCTACTCAGTACAGGTTTCTACCTCTTGTTTTGTCTCAGTGTGGTTATATTCTTCCCTATTTCTGTTCTGGGGCAGGAGTATGGTCAGTGAAAGCAGAAATTTTCCTTTGCTCTAACCGGAGCCTTCTCCATCGGGAGTCCAACTCCCCTTCATCTCCTTTGCTGTTTCCTTGTGGGAAAGGCCTGTGGCCCATGGGAATGATTTCTTTCCCCTCCAGGGGCTCTGGGGAGTGACAGGATTGCTGTGCGCAGCTCTACCTGTAGGTGTCGCTGTCTCCCTGCAGTAGCTCCCCCATGAGCAGGGCCTCCTAGGGCTGAGAGCGGCTGGGCAAGCGTGGGGTGGGGGGGGGATTCTGCAGTATTCTGAGGAAAGGACTAATGGCCTAGAATCTTATTCTGTTTTGGAGTGGGAGGGAGTGGAGGAAGCCTCTCAAATTATTCTTTGGGTCTTGCACCTTTGCTTTAGCTAGTGGTAAGGGGCTTTTTGGGGGGGGGGCAGGGTCTGGAATTAGGAGTTTAGAAAGAGCAGGGCGACAGAAGATGTTGTCCATGTCTGGAGGAAACCATTTTGGGAGCTTGGCTTTGAAAGGGTCTGGCCAGCTTCTCTCTGCCCTTCATGTCCAGTCTTCAAGCCCCTCCCTTCTGAGAATACTGTGGGAAGCAGATAAGAGGGGTGGGTTAAAACCAGCTCAGGCTGGAAGGCAGGGCCCGACGGAGAGGAGTTCTCTTTTCCGTAATTGATTTATTAGTTTGCTTTTGGAAGGAATAAATAAAAAATGCAGAGGGATTTCAGAGTAGTATAGGGAGGAGGGGAAGGAGCAGGGAAAGGGTGGTGAGGTGCAAACAGAGAGCCCTTGAGAGACAGGAAGTGAGCAAGGTTGAGGCATGGGGTGGGAGGGGCAGGGAAGGGGAGCTCAGGGGAGCCGGATTTGTTCCTGTGCTTTACCCAATGCAAGCTCTTCTGCAGGGTGCTGGGGTGGAGCTTGGCCATGCAGGCCCTTGGTCAGGCCACTGTCTGGTGTGAAGTTGGCAAATTTGGAAAGGCAAGGCCTACAAGGGGCCTCTGCTTCTCCCTCCTGGGTCTCCTGGACCACAGAGTTAGGCTTGTTTCTGGCTGTCTTCTAAAAGCCTAATGATACGGAATGATGGAACTAGGGACTGGAGGGGGCTTTTCTGTATCTCTGGGTGTGACCTTGAGTTATCTCCCATTTTGGATGTGGAGTGTGATGTTGAGGCTTGATTCTTGGGTCTCTCTAAGGTCTGGACAGGTTCTGAAGGTTAGTTGACTTTTAGCGCCTTCTAACCAAGGATGGAGCAGAGGTTCGTAGCTCCGGAGTTGAAGTGAGACCACTCTGCACAAACCCTAGCATTCCTTGTTGAGGCTGTGACCTTCTGTCTAGACTGTTGACTTCTTAGCCCCGCGGCAGTTTTTAGTGAAGGGTTAGGCCTTCCTGGATTTATGATGCTGTGTTCCACTCCTAGGATTGTGCCGAGAAGGAATGAATGTGAACCACAGCTGTAGGGGAGCATTGCTGACTAGGTTGGGTCTTGAGTTGACCTTGGCCTTCCTGTACTTTGGTATATAAGTGGGCGAGAAGTTCCTTCAAGCCTTAGGCCTACCTTGGGGTCGGAGACTGTGGTAGCCCTCATTCATGCTTGTCTTCCCTCCCCACTACCCAGACGAAACCCTCCGCTCTTTGGCCAGCCCTTCCTCCCTGCAGGGCTCTGAGCTCCACGGCTGGCGCCCCCCAGTGGACTGTGTCCGGGCCAATGAGCTGTGTGCGGCTGAATCCAACTGCAGCTCCAGGTACCGCACCCTTCGGCAGTGCCTGGCAGGCCGGGATCGCAATACCATGCTGGCTAATAAGGAGTGCCAGGCGGCCCTGGAGGTCTTGCAGGAAAGTCCACTGTATGACTGCCGCTGCAAGCGGGCCATGAAGAAGGAGCTGCAGTGTCTGCAGATCTACTGGAGCATTCATCTGGGGCTGACCGAGGGTAAGCCTGGCTGGGCCCCAAGGAAGGGTGGTGGTGGGTAAGGGGATGTATCCAGCCAGGGGTTCACAAGGGAGGACTTGGCAGAAGGGGGACCTGATTTGCTCCCAGTTTTACCCATAAGAGAAGCTAGAATCGAGAGGAAGTAGTTACCCCTCCTAGGAGGACAATGGTGATCGAGAAAGGGAAATGACAAGGATGGAGGGTGAGCCGGATGATGGGATGCAAGCCAGGGCAGCATGAAGCTGTGCCCAGGAGTGGCACAGGCAGATAGAGAACAGGAGGCACCGGCCCCTGCCCTGTTACCCGGAGCTGAGCCCAGAACCTTGCTCTCTTCATGTGGTCTTTGGATCCAATGGCTGACCTAGGAACTTTATACAGAACTTAGGAGCTCTGGATGGGACGTGAGCAACAGGTCCTATGTCTCTAGGCAAGCTCTCCTCAAGCTTGCCCAAGGCAGAACCCGAGAGCCTCTCCCCCAGTGACACCTCCTCCTTACTCCTCAGTCCAGACAGGGCCTTAGGATTTGCATACTCTTCAGGATGCTTGGTCACCTTGGCCAGATGCTCATTTACTAATTCAGCAAGCGTTTACCGAGAGTGCATAGTTGCTTTGTGTTTCTGGAATAGTATAGAATCTGGCATCGTCTTTGCCTTCAGGGAACTTACAGCCTGGGATGGAGTGTAGGAAGAAAGGGGGAACTTGCCATTTGAAGGCATAACTGTTGTGACGGAAAGGCCCAGGCCATAGCAGTAACACCTCAGAACATCTAAGCCCATGTTAAAGGACTCTGAAGAATCTTCTGGGAAGATGCTGTCCCTTGGCTGGGGTGGAGTCACCGCACAGGTGAAGGATGTAGTAAGAGTGGGCAGGTGGAGGGAGAAGCATGTTATGGTCAGGCCTGAGAGTTGAATCTTCATGAAGAACTGGAAGTAACTGAACAGCGTAGAGTGTGGATCGGAAGGGTTGGGGCTAGTTAGGAGGAAAGGGACCTGACAGGCATCAGGAAGCAAGCCTAAATGGTTTTGATTAAGACATCAAGGGAGCTGATCAGATTGATACTCCAGGAAAATGTCCATGCAGTTCTAGGGAAGACAGTAAGTTGTAGATTGTGACCCCAGGCAGCGATAGTGGCAGAAACAGGACAGCGAAACCAAGGGGAAGAGAGATGTAAGCGCTTCTGAACAAGCTAGAATCAACAGATTTTGGCAACTACTGCCTATGAGTTGGGAAGGGAAAGAGTGGACCCCCAGCTTTCTGAGCCTGCAGTGGCTTTGAGTTACAGAAGGCAAGGGGCGTGGCATTTCTCTGGGGCTCCCTACCTGTCATCGGTCAAGCCCTGCAGACATGCAGGCATGGAGCTCAGTGGAGGGTATGGTTCTAGAGAAACCTGGAGCGTTCATGAGCCAGTTTTAGAACCTGGAGCTAAGACTGTGGGTGCAATCACAGAACGAGGGGGGAGAAAGAGCTCCTGAACCACCGTCATTAAAGGACAGATGAGGGAAGGGCACGTGCACAGATGACTGAGAAGGTTCTAGAAGAGGACTGGGAGGACCATCAAGGAAACAGACAACCCTCAACAGCTCACACATTTCAGGTCAAGCAGGAGAAAGACTGAGGTATCCCTGCTGTCACTTGGGTAAGCCTCCTAGGTGGCTTCTGGGGACAGAGCCTTGGTTAGGGAGTGAATGCAGGCAGAGGATTGGACATGATGAATATGGATAACTTCTCCCAGAAGCTCTCTCTGTGTGTGTGTGTGTGTGTGTGTGTGTGTGTGTGTGTGTGTGTGTGTAGAGATCAGAAGGATGACCTATTTTCTCATTTAAAGATGAGAGAAAGTGGGGCTGTCTAAACCCCAAAGGAGGATGAGAGACCAGGGGAAGACAACAGGAAGGTTTAACATGCATTTGTGTCTTTGGGGATGTGGAAGGGGGTGGGCCCAGGAACAGAGCTGGCCCATTAGCCTAAGAGGAGAGAAGAGTTCCCTTGCAGGGTACCACAAGGCAAGGATGAAAGGAGGGAGAGTCCAGCTATAGCAGAGTCTTAAGAGAGAGGTATCCCCAACAGTCCCCAAGATAGCTCAGGTAAGCTCTGACCACATGGATAGGAAGCGCATGCTTTTAGTAATGGCATGACTGCCATCAAGAGCAGAGTGAGCCGTAGGCATTACGTGGTCAGTTCTCTCTAGCAACTCCCATTCCTGGAGCTAGAAGCACCGAGGAAGGCAAGGCTGTCCCAACACACATGTACTTATCCATACATGGCATGAGGAACTGTAATGTACTTATCCATACATGACATGAGGGACTGTATACCCAGTATTCTGCCTCGGGCATGCACATCGTGAAATATCCTGCTTCTGGGAATGCATGGTTTTGCCATTTGTCTTCATTTTTATTATTTTTTTTATTACGTGCAGGTGTGTATGTCTGATGTGGTTACGAGCACGTGAGTGCAGGTGCCTATGGAAGCTGGTTTTAAGAGTTACAGACAGTGGTGAGCCAGCTGGCACTGCACTTAGGATTCAGACAGCTGGTAGAGGTGGGCTAGCTTGGGTTGCATAGCAGCAGATAGGAGGTGATAGAGCTGACTGGCTGGATTCCTTAGCAGGGGCAGTCTTATTACCGTGGTGGCTCCCTTTGGCATTGCCATGGGGGGGTACAGGACAGCCTGCGATCAGAAGCAGGAGGAATGAGGCATTTCTGTGTGGCATCAGTGAGCACAATGCTGTTTGTCACTATCATGGGATCTTTAAGGCCCTTTTGGACTTGGAATACCTCACTGCACACAGCTGTCTCTGCTTCCATGTCTTGAGATGACTTTTGTGTGCATTCACTCAATGACCACCTGCTAACCCTACTGTATGCCTCAAAGGGTATTGGCCCCACAGAAACTGTACAACCTATGCTTGCCGTGGGAGGGTTACAGAAATACATCCCAGCTTGTCCCTTTCTACGGAAGCTTGCCTCTTCTTTTTAAGAGGCTGCCTCTTCTCCTAGGTCTCAGAGCTGGATATTTACTGTTCAGGATCCATCAGGAGAATCCAGGAGGCCTTTGAGCAGGAGGTTATATCCCTGTGAGTGATAAGGTCTGCCTGAGAGTTAATAATTCATAGTAAGGTTGAGTCGTTTCCCTGGTGGAGGCTGTAGGTACCTTCTCCCTACAACTTAATAATAGTTAGTAGTTAAGTTGGGCCTGGGGCCCGGGAGAGGGCAAGACCCTTCCCGATACCTTCTTCCAATTCTTGGTTTCCTTCTGACCCTGAGGTGGGTGGGACTTACCCAGGTTTTTGATTCCTCCATCCAACTCCAGGACCCCACACCTGTAGCAGGAGCTGAGGTGGCACTGGAGGAAGGAGAGTCAGTGTGACAGTGTGCCATGGCCTCTGAAAAGGCGGCACCGAGTTTAGGGAGTCAGAACTGTGTGTAATCCATTAACCCTGTTTGTAGGGGAAGCTGAGTCACAGGGGTATACCCGGAGGACTGTCCAGGGCACACAGCAAGCTGGTGGCTGAATCCAGGGTTCTTACCCCATATCCAGGATTCTTTTGGCTGTACTGAGGGTGATCCTGTGGCTGGGAAAGGGGTATGGGGTCTCTTTTTTTCTCCTGTCATGACAACGGTGTACGGTCACAGTGGGCATGTCACCATTGGCTGCTCCAAAGGTGACTCTGAAATTCAGAGTCCCTGATCTTCAAACCACAAAGAGCAAAGGCCCACCCCGTGTGTCAGTTCCCAGGATCTGCATGCTGGATCTGGCTTCTGTGTCTCAGGCTTGATCTTTCCTGGTAGGCCCAACTGCAGGAACTTACCATTTAAGTGATAGTGAAATGAGAGAGAGAGAGAGAGAGAGAGAGAGAGAGAGAGAGAGAGAGAGAGAGAGAGAGAGGACCCCTGCCTAGCCAATGGTGAAGGCTGCCCTACAACCAGACATAGGGCCCGTGTTTCCCACAGTTGGACAAGGGGGTAGTTGGACACTGGGGAGCAGTCCAGGGCCAGGGCCAGCAGGGCTCTGACCACAGGGTCTACTGAAGAGCCACATGATACTTGGGAGAGTGTCAGAAAGTGAGAGAGCATTGTTCTCCAGCACCACTGCCCTGGGATTAAAGTCGGGCTCTGCAGCTTGCTAGGCGATGAAACCAAACCACTTTGGAGCAAGTTACTTCTCTCTGTGCCCCTTTCTCTTAGTCAGCACCATAGGGGAGCAACAGTGCCTAGCTCACAGAGCAGCGAAGAAGAGTGAGTTAGTGTGTCTGAAGTATGCTTAGGGCTGTGGGCACGCAGACCGTGCGCTGCAACTTTATTTTTTTTTTTTTATACTAACAGCAATTCCCACGCTCTTACATAGTTTGGCTTCAGTATGTGGTAGCGCCCCGGGGCCCCACCCCCAGGGGTCTCCCAGGAGAGAGTGAATTAAGTCTCAGTGGGTGCAACGGATGGCACTTAGACCGTGAGAGGCAATGGATGAAGCTGCGAGCAGATTCTAGTGGGGGCACACGCTGTGCATGCTGGGTGCATTTCCTATGAGGTAAAATGCGGCTAGGACGCCTCAGCAGGAGGGAGCGAACTTCCGCACTGTCCTTTGGGTGTCTTTGCCCAAGGTTGCAGGTACCTTCTCTAGGGAGGAGCATCCTCAGCAGCTGTGAAACATTCTAGGGCTAGCTGGGTCTCCAGTCCTGGTTCTTTGTGGCCCCTTGGGCCAGATGAAGGAACCTCTTACGGGGAGTCTCTGTTCCCTCTTCTAGGGACATCCTTCATAGATGCTCCTCACCCAGGCTCTCTGTAGGCAAAGGTGCTGTCTGTGACGCCAGGCCCTGCTGGATAGGAAATCAATGCATGAGGCTGTGGGTCACCCCCTGTCTGCCCCTCCCCATCACCACACACTCAGTCTGAGCGAGTTTGCATTGATTTCTCCTCACTGGTCTGCTCTCCTGGGGATAGCTCCTTTCTTGCAAGGTGTCCGCAGAGGGTATGGGATTCTTGATAATGTGGTGGGGGTCTCCTGAGCATCCCGGGTCATTTATTTCCTGCCATTCACTTGCTTTTCCACTACAAGTCTCTGATGTCCTCTAAAGCTCTGAGGAGGCACCTGAGGTAGCGGGTAGTGGAGAGGTTAGAAGGGTGTCCATCAGAGGCCAGGGAAGTAGGCGCATGGGGTCAGACCTTTCACCTAGTGACTTTTAAACTCCCTAGCATGACTCTTTCTGGTGACATGATGGGAGGCGAAGGGGAAATTCAGAGTGTGGGTCTTTAGGAGACCACTTGAGGCCTGAGTCTGCCACACAGAGCTGAGTGACAGCTCCCACTCCCAGGTGTTACACTGCTGGGTTACCCGAGAGCCTTCTCTTGTGAAACAAGGAAGTTGGACTATAAATTTTAGTAGGACCTCTGTCTCCAGATTTTGTGATTTGCACTTGACCTTTCGGGGCGGGAGGAACTATTTTTCCTCCCTTATCCCTGTAGAGAGAGTTTGTCCTGCAGGGAAGTCACATGGGAAGTCACATGGCAGG
Source organism: Mesocricetus auratus (assembly GCF_017639785.1). Lineage (NCBI taxonomy): Eukaryota > Metazoa > Chordata > Mammalia > Rodentia > Cricetidae > Mesocricetus > Mesocricetus auratus. The sequence goes on along the minus strand of NW_024429180.1, from coordinate 50,304,082 downwards.
CAGTCATACCTACTGTAATTGGTGAGAAATAACTGGTGTCTACACAATGGCAATGAACTTCCGCCCCCAAATTGCCTGCTCTGCATTTCCCTCCTTGGTAAGGATTGGCCTCTCTCACATCCTACATGGCCCAGTGTGTTGGTGGAACTTTCTTAGTCATGGTTATTGTTTGATGGGAGTGTTTTACTGGAGAAGAGCCTGTGTGTCATGGCCCCTCCTCTCTTCCAGGTGGGGAGTTCTACGAGGCTTCGCCCTATGAGCCTGTGACCTCGCGCCTCTCGGACATCTTCAGGCTTGCTTCAATCTTCTCAGGTAAGTGACCCACGCCGGTGCTTGACCCCTCCCTTCCCCTCATCCCTGTGCTGTGGCCCATTCATCTCTTGGACTCAGGTGTCTTTCCTGGTCTTCTGCTGATTCCACTCTTCGCCTGTCTGCTCCTTGCTGTTTGAGCCTTGGCTCCTGGCTTTTAGGAAGCTACCTGATCTCCCTCCTTCAGTAGGGCCTGGAGCTAAGCATTTGCCAGGCTCCTTGCTGCTCATGGATAGATCTTGGATCTGAACCTGTGCCACTCTGATGTTTTGTCGCCCTGTTTCTCTTTCTACTTCTCTGACTCTTCTGTTTGACACTTTCCTCGGTCAGGTCGCTTACCAACCTCTTTGCGCCCCAGTTTCCTCGCTTGTGAGCCAGGAAGGCCCTGTCTGCTTGGGTTAGTAGTGAGTCAGCGGGTTGTAAGGCACATGGCACGCTGAAGGATTCTTGTGTTCTGGAAACACTGGACATGGTTGTTGGCATAGAGTTATGCTCCTTCATTGTAAATATCCAAATCCAACATTGCTCTAAAATTTTAAATGTGTTTAGTACTGAGAGGATGCTTCAGGGGTAAACTCTGCTACTGACCTTATGTGATAGGGCAGGGTGAAAAAGCAGGCATCCTGGAAATCTCTTGTAAGATTCCCTTCAAGCATGGTGAAACAAACCAATTCTGTGTTTGGGTTCCATCTCTATGACATCTCATTATGAATATGCAAATATCCCCAAATTGGTGATCATCTGAAATACTGAGTATGTCTGGTCCTTATCAGTTCAGATAAGTGGTACTCAGTTATATTATTGTCACCACTACCAAGTCTGATCTAGGCTTTCTTTCCACTGTTTGAGCCATCAGACAGGTATCTGAGGTAAGAATCACCTGCTCATGGGTGATTCCTTGAAGGATGAGAAAGGTCACACTGGGTTCTTGCTTTGCTTGTTGGGCATATGCTTGAGAACGAAAGAAGGGTAGAGGATTGATTTAGCCAGTCAAGCACATGCTTTGCAAGCATGAAGACCTGTGTTTGATGCCCAGCACCCATGTGAAAAATCTTAGCATGGTGATGCAAACTTGTAATCCCAGGGTTGGAGAAGTGGAGGCAGAAGCATCCCTGGGGCTTGCTGACCTGCCACCCCAGCCTAGTTGGTGAGCTCCAGGCCAGTAAGAGACCCCATCCCCAAGAAGGTGAATGGAATGTCTGAGGGTAATGTCTAACGTTATCCTCTGGCCTCTATATGCACAAATACCTGTACATAATGAACACACATGCACATACTTATACATGCATGAATGTCCGTGTACATACACATATATTAAAAATATTAGGAGAAAGGGCTACCAAGTTCTGGTTGTTACGAATAATGTTGCTATGAGCACAGTTGAGCACATGTCCTTGTGGTGTGAGTGTGTCTCCTTTGGGTGTATGCCCAAAAATGGTATTGCAGGGTCTTTCGGTATGTTGATTCTTAATTTTGTGAGAAACCACCATATTGGTTTACAAAGTGGCTGTACATCAGCAATGGAGGAGTGATCCCCTTTCTCCACATCTTTTCTAGCATATGCTGTCATCAGTGTTTTTGATCTTAGCCATTCTGACAGGTGTTAAGATGGTATCTCAAAGTTGTTTTGATTTGCATTTCCCTGATGAATAAGGGTGTTGAGCATTTCTTTAAGTATCTTTCCTTCTTTTGAGTTTGTTCTGTTGAGAATTCTCTGTTTAGATCTGTACCCCATTTTTATATTGGATTATTTGGTATTTTGGTGTTTAGTTTCTTGAGTTCTTTGTGTATTTTGGAGATCATCCCTCTGTCAGATGTGGAGTTGGTGAAGATCTTTTCCCATTCTGTAGGGAGCCGTCTTGTCTTGTGGACCATGTCCTTTGCTTTACAGAAGCTTCTCAGTTTCACGAGGTCCCATTTATTAATTGTTGCTCTCAGTATCTGTGCTATGGGTGTTCTATTTAGGAAGTGGTCTCCTGTGCCTATGTATTTTTTTTTTTTTTGGTTTTTATGAGACAGGGTTTCTCTGTTTTGGAGGCTATCGGTCCAGCCTGGCCTCGAATTCACAGAGATCCGCCTGCCTCTGCCTCCCGAGTGCTGGGATTAAAGTCGTTTGCCACCACCGCCCGGCTTTTTTTTTTTTTTTTTTGGTGTGCCTATGTATTTAAGGGTATTTTCCACCTTCTCTTCTATGAGGTTCAGTGTGGATGGATTTATATATTAAGGTTTTTGATTCATTTGGACTTGAGTTTTGGGCATGGTAATATGTATGAATTTATTTGCATTCTTCTATATATCAACAGCCAGTTATACCAGTACCATTTGTTGAATATACTTTCTTTTTTCTAATGTATAATTTTAGCTTCTTTGTCAGAAATCAGCTCTTCATAGGTGTATGGGTTAATATCAGGGTCTTTAATTTGATTCCATTGTTTTTCAACTACCTTTTGTTATTATCCTTCTACAGAGGGAAGAACAGTTCTTTCAGGTTGAGAAATTAAATGCATAGAAATAAAGTTTGTATCACAGGGTTGAATTTTGGATGACCATGAGCTGCTTGGAATGTCTGTTTATTTTCATGCACCTGAAGACCAAATTGCCACTTTGACATGATATATTTGCTTCCATCCGAGGATGCCCCCTTTAGATGGTCCTGAGGAGGGGTGGGGTGTGTGTCCCTGATGGGAGAGATCCTGGACTCTCACAAGAAAGGAGACATCGACCAGTGTGTTGGTGTCATCAGTTTATAGAGGAAAGGCTTACTCTGGCTCACAGGGTCTGAGGTTTTAGTTTACGACCAGTTCACTTGCTGCTGGACACCCGCGACAGTACATTGTGATGACTGTGATGTGGAGTTAAACTGTTCAATTCATATCTGATAAATGAAATAGAAGAAGAGGCAGAGATCAGGATTCCATAGTCCCTTTGAAGGCATACTCTCTATGATGTAAAGACCTCCCACAAGGTCCCACCCCTTAAAGTTTCTGCTCCCTGTCATAGTGCTAACTTGACCAAGTCCTTTATGTATGAGCATTTGGGGCCATTTAAGGTTAAAACTATAGAGTTGGGCACAGTGGCACACACTTTAAATTGTAACACTCAGGAGACAGAAGCAGAATTGCTAGTTTGAGGCCAGCCTAGTCTACATAGTAAGTTTAAGGGCATCCTAGGCTAACAGAATGAGACTACATCTCAACACGATAAAAAACACAAAGTACTCAAACTAGAGTAGCCAGAGATTGGTCATCTGGACATGGTCTTGGGCCCTTGTGGTGACTGGGAATGGTAGAAGCAGGTAGGTAGAGATCTCAAAGCAGGGCAGTTACAACACTCTACCTTTTGACTCCCACTACTGTAGGCTCCCCAGGAGCTTTGTGTTTAGATCATGCGTCCTTCTGGATGTACCTGTAGGTATAGTGATAACCATCTTATAATATTTGGCCACCCTATGTTTCTGGGTTGTATGATTGACTAACTAAGGCCCCTTCCAACTGATGTTCTGACTTTCACAGTTTCTGATTAGATTGGAGTATAAATCCTCTGTGAATTGGTGGTTCTGAGATTGTGCTCTGAGGCTCGCATGTAGGATGAGGACTTTGCTGGCATAGTCTGCTGTGGTGGGGACATATTGAACTTCCAAATGTACCCAATGAGCCTGGTACCCATTGATCAGATGCTAGCTAATGGCTACAGTGTAGACAGGTGCTTTTTGTGTTTGCTCTGTGAATGCTGGAGGTCCAAGGTCCTCACCTTAACCTCAGCTCCTGTTGCTTCCTGGATTCAATGCTTGAGTATCTACCTAGAAGGAAATCTTTATATAATAGATGCTTGGACACTCTGTGGGACAAGGGTGTTGACAAGACAAATGAGGAGATCACTGGATGTGCAGCTTACAGAGCCAGCATCTGCTACCTGCTGCTGCCTGATGGCTCTGATAACTGGGGCCAGATACAGCTCTGAAACTGTCTTCCAGTCGGCTGCCCTCCATAAGATGTCATAAGGGCCAGGCATTGGATGCTGTGGTTCTCCATTATAACTTGGGTGTGACATGTCCTCTGTAGGCTAATGTCTGAAGCCTGGTGGTGTTTTTATTTTAAGAGGTTGCAGAGCCTTGTGGATAGCATGGCTAGTGGAGGAAGTCATTCTAGGTTGGCCTGCTTATAATCTAGCTCTGCTTCTAGCCCCAGACCCCAGACATGTGACTCAAGCTATGTGAAACCTGTTACTCAAAGCTTAAATTTTCATAGGCCAACCTACTCCAACCACCATACATGTCCTGCCATGATGGATGGTGTCCTCTCAAACCATAAGCCAGAATAAACCTGTTTTCCTTTGAGTGTCTTTTGTCAAGAGTTGGCCATGTTGACAAAGAAAAGTGACTAACACATGGTCCTGTTGGTGGGACATGGTGGGTAGTGGACTGGAACACAGAGTTTCAGAGTCATGCCTGGCCCAGTTATCACTGAGTACCAGGTAACACGATTCTGACTCTAAGCTGCTTATGCAGTGATCACCTCATTTGTCCTGTTGACACCCTTGTCCGACAGAGTGTGGTGTCTACTACATAAAAGTTGTCTGCTAAAAAGTTTCACCCAGAGCAGCCCTGAAGTTGGGCCAGGAAGCAACAGCCTCCGGAGAGGCAGCTAGGGAGGGGAAGCCCTGGCTCAGACCCTGCCCTAAGAAAACAATGAAGTCTTTGTGGGGAATCAGCAGAAAGAAGGTGGGAACCAGAACCAGGAGGTCAGACTCCTGTGTGGTATGTACCCTACATCCCCCATACACCCCATGGGACTTTGGGCACTTGGCTTCCCAGCTCCAGAATCGAGTTTTTTTTTTTTTTGTTTTCTTCTTAAGGGATGAAGACAAAAGTTTGAGCTCCTCCATCTTTTGTCCTACGAATAAATACTCCTGTGGTAGCATCAGTAGGCAGTGCAAATGAGCTTGAACCACAGGCTGTCATGGTTCCCTGCCTGGCTCCCCATGGGCTGGTGCATCTTTGGGCAGGGTGACCTGAGATTCTGTACCAGAGCGCTGGGCCTCAGTGGGTGTTGCCCCAGAGGATGACATGTAGTTGATAGCAAGTGACTGGCCACCTCCACATGTCTTTGCTAGGCTGTGTATCGCCCCTCTACCATTCCTCTGAGCAGTGTGTGTTGGGGAGTGCCAGGTCTGGGTGACCTCCTTGTAGTTTACTGCTGTTAGCTGGGTCCCTGTGGGAAGGAGGAGGCTGTTGTATCTCGGGGGCCCACTTGCCTTTATCTTTTACCATTTCTTCTCTGAAGTTTGAGGTTGTTTGTTATAAGAACCCTGGACTATGAACTCTTCATCTTTGCTGGGGTTCTTGGAAAGTCCTTCTGGGATTTAGTTGTCAAGAAAGGCTGCCAGAATTTTTACAACAACCTCTGCCTGCCAGATGCCCCGGGGAAGGCACAGCCTCATCCTTCTCCTCTGTTCTTCATAGTCTTATTTGGCAGGCCCTGGGTTCAATGGTGAATCGGCCAGGCAGGGGCAGTGTGACCCGCCAGGCAGGGGCAGTGTGGGCTGTGACTGACCCATAGCAATGGTGATGCTGAAAGCCTTTACTTTACCCTGAGGAGTTACCTTCACGGAGGAGTTGGCCTTGCCTTGTGTTTTTGAATTCAAACTGCCCGTGAAAACAGAAACTGGAGCATTTGAAGAGACACCTGGTATAGGGGAAGAACATGGGCTAACAGTCCTGGCAGTAAATCCAGTCTTGACTGCTGAATATACTAATCTGCTTTCTGTCATTGGGACAAAATGCCAGAGATAAACAGTTTAGAAAGAGAAAAAGTTTATTTGGGGTCATGGTTTCTGTCCATGGTTGCCTGGCCACATTGCTTTGGACCTGTAGTAACAGTAATTCACCATGGCGGAAGAGTGTGGAGGAGGGGGGCTGCTCACCTAATGGTAGCTGGAAATCCAAAATAGAAGGGACCACAGTCCTAATACCCACTCCATGGGCATGCTCTGGGGCCTAACTTCCTCCCTCTAGACCCCATCTTCTGAAGGCCCAAGCATCATCACCAACTGGAGACTGGTCTTTGCGAGGAATTTTTAACATGCAGATCTAACGGACTGTGCGTTCTTGGAGCTCACCATGGCCTCTTTGCACTGGGGTGGCTACATTTGTAAACTGGGCATATGTCATATACCTTCAGGGGTGGCGAAGAGACTTAAGTGAAAATGGGTCAGGTAATGTAGCGTCTGCACATGGAGACCAAATTAGGCACACTGGTCGGTCCTCTTCTCTCAGGTGGATCTGGCAGTGGAGGTAAGAGATTTCTCTAGACAGGATGCAGGGGCCAAGGTGTTGAAACTGAGCAACAGTCTTGTCCTAGGCTTCTGTGACTCTCTAAATGCAGCTGGGGAGGCAGGTGAGGGCAGATGAAGGTAAAGAAGAAAGTGAGAGCTTCCAGGCAGAGAGTTTCTATGAAAAAGGTTGTAGGAAGTTGACCTGGAGCTAGCAGGGGTGTGGGCCTAATGGAGAGTGAAGGACTTGGCTGGACGTCAATGAACAAGAAGGACTGGTTTGAGCAAGCCAAGGGTGTCTTTGACAGCTATGGTGCCATGCCGTCACAGAAAAGTGATGGATAGATGGTACTTAGTCATTAGGCTCTGCCTCTGCATACTGGTTGAGATCCCTGAAGGAGTCTCCAGGGTTTCTACATCTCGTACAAGTATTGCTTTGAGACATACGTTTGAAACGTATATGTAAATCACCCCCCTTTTTTTCTTTTTGAAGCTGGAAGGGAGCCTAAATACCCAAGAGTAAAGAAAACTGGCATTCAGAGAGAAGGGTCAGACATAGACTAGGGTTCAAATTCCACTTTAAGCTCTGCCTAGCACATCCTTAGAAATGTGTACAGGCCAGCAGAAACACCTGTCTTCTAGGATTCTACAAAGACCAAATGAGATGACGTAGGTAAGCACTTTGCCTGGCGTGTTGCATGGAAATGTGTTAGCAATTTAGAAATGATCACAGAGTAACTTCTCCAAGGTCAGATGGTAGATGGTAGATGCCTAGATAGCATTTGAGAAATGGTTGTGAACCTCTTGTTTGCTTGACATTACCTCTGATAGCCGAGTAGAACTGTGGGGGCTGGAATGGAGGGGACAGGGTGATTGTTTTAGGGGACAGTGGTACCATGAAGGCTCAAAGTCTTACACAATGTTAGTCTTCCAGTGACTGGGTGGGACAGATGGTGGCTGGTAAGAGACCTGAGCTCAGGGGCTTTCTGAGACTGTAGGGTAGAAGATTAGCTGTGTCTACTTGAACTGGCCATCTAGTTTGGATGGATTACAGGAAGGGGTAGGGGCATTCTTGCTGGTGGCTATAGTTATCTGTTGCAGGATAGGAGAGAACTCATGGCCAAGAAGCCTTGCCGATGGCTTTTGAGAGGGGTCACCACTCTGTTCTTGGTTCCATGGCATGGTGCTCCATCATGTGCTCATTTTTAGGTTTTAAGCATGAGTGCTATGGTGGTGTACTGTGTATGCATTCTTCTTCATACCTCCTGGGGATCTACCTTCATGCTTTACACCTATTACCCATCCCCCGAGAGCCCTGGAATGAAGGGTGATGTGGTCTTTGAGGTCGGCTAGTTTTAGCATCAAATTCTGGCCTTGCTCTACTTGCTGTGTGACCTCTGGGCCACTTGGCTCTCCTGAACCTCATTTTTCTTATCTGTAGATGGAGTAGGTCAACTGGGATGACATAAGGACAGCTCCTCATGTGGCACATAGGAGTACCCTAGATGGTGACCACTGGGGTCACTTTCTGGGACTGGAGGGACAGAATGACTTAGTAAGAGTATTAGGCCTGCCCAGGTAAAGGTACCCGAGGTTTCCAAGCAACTGTGAGATGTTCCACGTGTGCTGGATCTTATGGTGAGGTGCAGAGATGAGGTATGCTTTGTGGGGTACAAGAAATGTTCACAGAGAAGGTGGGGTTGAGGTGGGCCATGAGATGAATACAATTTTATTCAGTCCATATGGAGTGTAGGCCAGAGACACATGAAGTCCACTGCTACAAGCTGAGACCTGTGCCCTTATTGAAAAGGGGGACAAACAAACTCTTGGCTGAGATACTCCAATAGACGGTTTACTGTCTCTGTGGTTCAGACCAAATGCTGCCCAAAGCTTTCAGGGGAACAGAAATAAGCGGTGCTTGGGGAGTGTCAGGCAAGTCTTGGGAGGTGAGGCAGGGGAGCCTGGGAATGACAATTCTTTTTTCTTTGTATATATATATATGTGTGTGTGTGTTCATATATGTGTAAGTGTGTGTATGTGTAAATGTGTGTGTGATGTTCATGCGTACATGCACTTGTGTACAACTGTGCATAGAAGCCAACGGTCAACCTCAGGTGTTGTTCCACAGACATAGTGACCTTGCTTTTGAGATAGGGTCTCTCATTGTCCCAGAGAAGTTAGACCATGAGCCCTGAGATCTTCCTGTCTTTGCCTCCGCTTGCACTGGGATTACAAGTGTGCACCACTATCCCTGGATTGTTCACAACTGTTCTGTGGTTTGAACTCAGGTCCTCATGATCGCATAGCAAGGCCTTTACTGGCGGGTCTAACTCTCTAGCTCTGACATTTTTGATAGCATCATGGCTGGGAAGCCCAGATAAGCTTGTGTTGAGAGGACCCCCAAGTGTTCTGAGCCTGGCGAGCTCACGGAACACTGAACACTGACCCTTGTGACATAACAGAACTTGAGGTAGCTGCCCTAGGGAGGTGAGCTGAGCTGTCCTTGGGGGAAAGGCATTATCCCTAGGCCTCAGAGTCAGTACACTTTGAAGAGCATCCCAGTGGCTCTAGAGGGAAGGCTGGATCCAGTTTATCTCTTCTGTATGCCTAGGGAAGCCCCCATTGTCCTGGCCTATTCTAGCTCTCTACCCCACTGGGGCAAGTGTGGGCCTCACAGCCTGGGCTGCGCAGGCAGAATATTGGGAGGTTCAGCTTTATTGTCCAGAAGCCAGGCTGTACGATCTAGAGGCACCTGTGAGACAGCCACGGAATGGAGGATGTAAGCAGGTGGGTGAGCTGGAGGAGCTGGAGGAACATAGCCCCTCCCTAACCCCTTCATGGTGGCTCAGGCGATAAACTGCTTATCCTCAGGTTGTCTCCCTGAGTCGAATGCAGAAGTGTGTTATTTAAATTTCAAAATCACATTCTTCTAACAGCTGTCAGAGACTCTGAGTGTCAACGAAAATTGGACTTTAGCTGTAGCTCTGTCACCCCTTCTAACTCTCCCCCTTCACAGAGAACTCTGCTAGCTAGGGAAAGGGGAGGTGGGGGAGGGAAACACTAGTTGGCTTGCTGGGGGCGAGTGACCCATGGCTGTGACCATGCTGTTGGGTGTCTGGGACCAGCAGAGGGTGAGCCAGTGTCCCCACGTAAGAGTACTGGAGCTGTAGAGACCTGTGCACCTCTCTTTTCTTCCCTATAAATGCTGGGGGAGGGGTTGCTTCAGACTCCTGCCAGTGGGTGGAAGGATTTGTTGGCACTGAGGTGTGATCAGGGTGTTGGTGACTTCATCTCTGATTGCCTTTGTTTTCAAGGAAGAAATTTCTGGGAAAAACGAACTACCAGAGAAGAAATTTAGCCTAAAGAAATGGTTTTTAATGGTAGAACTTCAGGTGCTGTGACTCGAACAGGACTATTTTGGGGGTGAGGGCATTTTTCTTTCGATGATCTTTATCATGTAGGTACAGCTTGCTTCTTTGTGCATGATAGATTCTGCTGGTGCTGGCCTGTGAGGTGGCTCTTGGCTGGACACTTTCTGCTGTCATCAAGTCCCTGACCTTGCTTGGGATTCTTCACTCCACAGTTGACTCCCACTTTAGACATTAGCTGCACCTATTCTAGTTTATGGAAAGCAGGCATGAGTGATGTGAGATCCCATACTGGATACCCTCCTTCCTAGCACATCCACCCATCCATCCACCCATCCATCCACCCATCTATCCATCCACCCGTCTATCCATCCATCCGTCCATCCATCCATCCGTCCATCCATCCATCCACCCACCCACCCACCCACCCGTCCATCCGTCCGTCCGTCCATCCATCCATCCACCCACCCACCCACCCACCCACCCACCCACCCATCCATCCATCCATCCATCCATCCATCCATCCATCCATCCATCCATCCATCCATCCATATGATCCTGTGCCTGTGGGGAGTACAGAGAAAGGACCACAGCAAGGTGAGAGACCAGTGTGGGGACACAGAGTGGAGTGAGAACAAGGGTAGTGTAGGTATGTATGGCATATATGTGTATATGTGTTTGTATTTGTATACATGCATGAGGTGGTGTATGTGGGCCAATGTGTTTTGATAAATGCTGTATGTGAGTGTGCTTGTATGGTGGTTTCTGCATGTGTTAGGCTTCATGTATGTATATAGATACATGTGTGTCAGGATACATGAGTGGCATGTACCTATCAGGTGTGTGTATGTAAATTTGTGTAGTTACATGTGAGTGTGTGTGAATGTGTGGTGTTACTGTGTTTATGGGGTGGTTTGTATGTGTGTTTATTATATATGTGTGCATGGTGATATGGATATGTGGTGATAATGTATTTATGGGATGGTTTATGTGTGTGTTTATTACATATGTGTGTAGCTGTGTAAATTAATAAGTGGGTTGGTACATGGGGTGGCTTGTGTGTGTGTTTAATGTGTATGTGAGGTGGTGTTTGTGTAATGTGAGCTAGCGTGTGTGAGTGAGTGTGTGTGTGTGTGTAGTGTAGGTTGTGTGAGATTAAATGTATAGAATATTGTGTGTGTTTAATATGAGTTAATACCACTTGGGTCATTTGTGTGGATTTACCTGGCTAGTATAATTGTGTTTAATGTATTTGTGTGGTGATGTGGATGGGGTGTTGGGTGTGTTTAACGTGGCATGTCAGTATGTGTATAGTGGTGTGTGTAGGGGTAGCTATAAATCTGGAGCAGCAGCTTTCTGCCTGCAGATAGGAAGGGAAGGAGAGGAAGGGGGCAGAATCAGGGAGGTAGAAAGGTAGAGGTTGGGGATATGACTCTCCCTGAACTGCCTTGGGGATAGCCACTCTTCCTTGATTTTCTTGTTTTCCTTGTCCCTTTCTTGTCTTTCTGGAAAGTTCTGAGAAGGTGGTTTAGGGATGAAGACTGAGGCCCTTAGGAAGTCACTTTCGCCTGGCCTACAAAAAGAACTAGATTTAAGTGTGTGTGTAATTTGGGACATCCTCACCTGCAGGCTGTTTCCACGAGCCCTCTCCTAAGAGGCATTTGTTCCCAGATATTCCCAGGAAACCCTGGTGTTCTATGCCCTTGTCTAGGTGTAGAGGGTACACGAATAGCTTGAACCAAAGACTTCCTGTTCTTATGGAGCTGAGGTGCTGCAAGACAGGGGATCTCAGAAACAGGCCATGGAGCAAGTTAACAGGAAACACGGACAATTGTGACAACCACTAGGCCTACACTAAAATAAGATGTTGGGTGAAGTGACATGAACAGCCAGTTATGACTCACGGGAAGAACCTAGCATGGGGGAGATCAGGAGAATGACCCCAGTGGGGAACCCATGTGTGGAGGCAGGACGTGCAAAAGGCCATGAAGCTACACCCCTGAGGTAGAGGGTCGTGTTAAGGGAGAAGAATGCTGATGTAGGTGGAGTGATCTCTAAATGATGCAAATCAAGTAGCAAGGAGTTGGATTTTTAGTTGAGAACTGATGGGAAATTGTTGGGAAGATTTTAGATGGTTGAGCAGCATTTGAAAGCTACTCTAATTCTAGGGAGAATGGATGGGGAGGACCAGACAGGGCCATGGGCAAGAGTGGCCTCAGTTAAAATGTTACCACTGAAGTCCAGGTAAGGGGCAGGCAGTCAAAGGAGAAAGGACCTAATGAATGGATTTGGGATAGATTGTGTAGGTGTGCGGAACTAGAATTATGGCTCAGTCACATTTTTGGCTTGTACGACAGTGATGCTGCCATTTATTAGGATGGAAAAGGTGAGGGAAAGGACAGACTGGGGTGGAACGGGCAGAGATCAAGAACTCAGTTCAGTCTGTTAGGATTGAGATGTCAGGTAGACCCTTCACCGAGAAATGCCAAAGTCAGGGGCAATCTATAGAGCGGTGTTAGTGTATAGATGACATTTGAAGCTGTGAAAGCAGAAATTTATGGTATGAGAAAGAGAGAGGGGCTAGGATCTAAAAGGCAGAGGGCTAAGATGAGAGCTGCAGAGGAGGAGGAGAACCAGCTGGGAGTGGAAGCCTGGGTGGGCACTAGCTGTTGGAGAAAGACAGGGAAGGGCTGGCTGCCAGGTACAGCCATAGTTAAGCAAGAGCAGCTTGGAGACACATCTACCTACAGATGGAGCTACCCCAGTCTCCTGCTGAACCCTTGTGGAGGGTGATGTGGGTAGATAGGCTTAGGGACCCTTCTCAGGCTTTATTATGGAGAGGAACAGGTGAAGGGGGCTGGAGGAGACAGGTAGTAATGGCTGTGTGTTTGTTCTCTGTGCTGGATGGAACATGACAGGGAGAACTTGGAAGGCACAGGAGGCGAGTGGAGGGGGCGAGAAGGATGTCCTTGAGCAGTGAGGAGGGATGCGATCCACATGGCACACACAAGCACAGGAGGCCAGGTGGCCTTTGTCAGGGACACTTCTGCCTCCATAGTAACAGAAGGCAAGGCTGGGTTGCAGGTGAGATAGACTGCTTGTTGCCAGGGAAGGAAGGTGAGGGAATTTCTGTTTAGCTCTTTTGTTTCCTTACAAAATATGAGGCAAAGTTCTGTGCTCTGAATGTGTATGTATGCCCGACTCTCCCACCAGTTCGTGTGTTGAAATCTTCATTCTGAAGGTGATGGTATTGGGGGCTTCAATTTATTGTTTTTATGAGTGTATGTGTGTGCTTGCATGAGTTCATGTGCACCGTGTGTGTGAAGGTGCCTGTGAAGGCCTGAAGAAGTCATTGGATTTCTGAGGAAACTAGAAAAATACCCCTTGAACAAACAATGGCATTGGGAAACATGATTGTCCTTGATCTGAAAGTGATCAGTTGCTAGACATCTTGGACTTCCTTCTAGAGGGGACTTTTATTACTTATAGGTCACCTGATCAATCTCTCTCTCTCTCTCTCTCTCTCTCTCTCTCTCTCTCTCTCTCTCTGTGTGTGTGTGTGTGTGTGTGTGTGTGTGTGTGTGCTTGTAGCTACCTGAACATACTAAAACACGATGTTATCAGCTCAGAACAAAGAGGCAAGAAACAGTCCAGGGAGACTGAGTCAGGAGAAGCTGTGAAGTAGCTTTTATAGGACATTTGAGACTCGAGTACAGGCATTTAAAGTGAAACCAGTCATTTCGGAAGGTGCATTTCTGAGTGACACTCAGGGCTGGGCTAGCATGGAGATGGAAGGAGGCTTTGCTTCCTTGGAGATTAGTGTGTTAGAAGAGGGACTGATGAGGTGATGTGTCTGCCTGGAGGCCAGGAAGTCAAGCCTGTGAAAGGGATGTTTGAGGATGGGTGTGCTGGTGGAGGGTTGATCAGAGCAGTCATTAAGTCTCAGGGAAGGTGACAGATTTTGCTGGGAGTAGGAATTCCTGAGAGGAAGCCAGGGAGGTGAGAAGGTGGTCCAAGGTTGGGATGTTGGTACAGGTACCAGGGAAAGCAAGGTTGGGGGCATGGCTGTGGTAATGGGCAGTAGAAGAGTGGGAAAGGGTCATGGAGGCAGGAAGATGGCCCTTGTGTAAAGACCATTTCTGTGGAGAGGAAGATCCAAGGACAGTGTGGGAAGAGACAACAAACTAAATAAGGGATCACTTTTAAGAGGAATGTGGGAGTTGACAGGTGACTGCCCCATGGAGTGGGGGCAGTAGCTTGGTGAAATGACCTTCACAGGAGGACAGATGGCATAGAAATGTTGAAAGGAGAAAAGAAGGCCTCCCTTCCTACCCTGGACTTGGAGGTTAGCTGTTAACCAGCTGGCCAGTGGCCCCCTCTTCTATAATTAGTGTGTTAAACGAGGAAATCACTTGTTTTGTCAAATGTTTTTATTTATCTATACTTAATGCTTTGAATCATTTAAGAATTTTTTGGAGACTTGTGTTGAATGGTTTCCATGGCTTTTGAGCTTTTTTCAAATGTGCTTGGTAGCTGTATTTTAAGATGTATTCAGTTTATTTTAGAAGCTAAGGGTTGTAAGTTGATGCATATTTCCTGTGGTGAGAAAAGTCTATTTCAAAATCAGTAAACAAAGTTTTAGTTTACAGATTGGAGCCTCATGTCAGCAGCCATTCATCACAAGTAAAAAAACAAAAAGACCAAAGAAGGTCAATCCTACCAATATAAAATACCTCAATTTTAGTTTTTGTAAACACAGAACTAAGACTGATATGCCTCTGTTGTATATATGAAAACCCCATGTCCCAGAAGTGTATTCCAAAGATATAGAGACCACAAATATGTCTTAAAAAGTTGCTTTGCATGGATGGGGGGGACTTAAATTTAAAATTTAAATTTTAGAAATCCAGACTAATTTACCCTTTGAGAAATTTGAGAATAAATTTTAATTGTGATAAAAAATTATCAAAGCATAACATGATATTCAAAACGTTCACATTGATTCTTGTTGTCATTGCCTTTTACTTCATTTTGCCATTCATCAAGTAGACTTCTGGTGGGTTGGCCTGCTTTCAAAATGTCTGCTTCCTTTAAAAAGTGCCTGTGGCTTTGTACTGGGGTCACTGGACTTGGATTAGGACTTCCTGGGCATGTGTGGGGAGGGCAGGACATAGAGAGTAGTAGGGAGATGAGGATTCTAGTCCTCTCAGTTCTCTGGGTTTCGAGTGACAACAGAGAGGAACAGGAGGTGGAATGTTGGAACTGGTCCTCTCAGTTCTCTGGGGGACACTAAGGTACCATTTTCTGCAGATTGACTGGAGCTTCAGGGGTGAGGGCTGGATATGAGAAGGTGTCTGAGACCCTGCTCTGTCAGATTTTCTGCATGGAAGAGGAGCTCTGGAGATGGCCGCTTGCTCATGGAGGTGGAGTCTGAGGGGTCCTTTTTCTTTGGGTATAGGGTGTAAAGGCAGCAGCACATGGATCTGGCTTTTCCTATTGGCAAGGTGCGTTGGGTGTTGCAGAAATGGAGAGGCGGGAAGAGGCATGTTCCAGCTGGGGATCTTTTAAACAGGTCCTTGTTGCTTTTGAACTATGAATTGGAGATGCTGAGGGACATTGGTAATGAACTTTGCAATACTACCAGGCAACACTACAGGCAGCTGATTATCGAAGAAAAAAATTCATTTAGCTCAGAGTTTGGGAGGGGTCAAAGCCCAAGGCTTGAGAGGGGACAGTAGTATACTTCTTTGTATCGGGGACTATATAGGAACAAATGGTTACATCTTGATCTTGAGCAGAGAGGGTGAGGCTTTTATGACAATTCTCTACCAAACTCAGACTTTTATGACAATTCTCTATTTCTCTAGAACCACCATTCTGTGAGTGCTGCCTTCCAAGAGCATATACCCCATGATGAAGAGACCTCCAAGTAATCCCCACCTTCAAATCCACCATCTCCCAGTAGCTGGGGATTAGCCAAATTTTCAATCCATGGGCCCTTGGGGAAACGTGCATCTTACATCCAAATTCCAGTGGGAATTTTGATCTTCATCATCCTGTATCACTTTTGATGGCCCATGCACACCAAACACACACACACACACACACACACACACACACACACACACACACACACACTGTGGTCCCATCTTGCACACTAGACAAGTGAAGCTCAAAGAGGTTCCTGTAACTTCTACACACTTATTATGTTACTTAGTGCCCATTTCTAGATAGCTGCACTTCCCAAGCCACTGCTAGGCAAGAGGACTCATTCTTAAAAATAACCAGAGGCAGAGAATGGAATCTATGAGGCAAAAGGCAAGTTTTTGTTTGCCCATGATTCTCATCCCCTTTGTTATAGAATGTGAGCTTCAGACAATGGGGAATCTTCTCAACTTTGTTAATTAGTGTTGTCTCTCCAGCAGTCCTAGATCAGGGCTGGCAGAGAGTTCAGAGATTGCTGGTTGCAAAACTGAAGCTGTAGCTGAGTGGCCTCTTGAGGACAATGGGTGACAGGTTACAGCATGGGCTCCTCACTTCTGTCTCTTCTCCTGCTCTCCTCTTTCTAGTCATCCATCCTGCTTATTCTTTATCTCATTGTTAACATACTCCTAATTTATTGGGGTCTGTTGACCATCCAGTTGATTCTGCTTTCCTTTCATGAAACTCAACTCCATGAAACTAGATTCTCTTGATTTCTTCCAACTCAATTTCCATTGCTTCTCCTTTGTACTAAACATTGGCATCCATAGTCCTGTCCCATTCAGGGACCTTTTCATCTTTAATGGTTAACCTAGGCAGTCTTGTTGAGTTTGGTGGCCCCTCATGTCAGTTAAGACATGACTAGCTTCGTGCCTCTAGCGATGGCTCTCTGATTCTTCTGTCTCCATTTGGCCATGTATGAATTTTCATAGCAACCAAGTTTCACTCTTAAATACCCAATTCTGGTCTCCTCTTTCCTTCGCAGAATTCTTTGTCTAATGACATCATCATCATCTAACTGGAATATGACACTCTAGTCTTCTTGAGTTCTCTCTCCTCCCACTCAGAATCCAGCCAGTTCTGTTTTGTTGCTTTCTACTTAATGTGCCAAGTGAAAATGGGCTACAGTGACCATCTGCCCAAAAGTTCACCTGTCTGGCCTGATGCTGAAACTCCCTTCTCCCCTTTAGTCCATTTCTCCCACCTCCTTTATTAGTAGACCAACCTTCCATGTATTGATGAATGAGCTATTGTGTTTTCCCCTCCCCTCCTCCAAATGTTTATCATTTTAGAGTTAAAATCTGAAGTTCTTATCTTGCTCTACAAGGCCCTATGGCACCCCCTGACTGCCCCTCCTAGTTACTGTTTCTTTGTTCTAGAAGCTTCAGCCACCCCATTCTTTTTCATTTATTCATTTCTTTTTGGATTGGGAACATGCCAAAACCATGCCTGTCTGCAGACCTTTGCATGTGACCTTCCTTATGCTTGTAATTCTCTGACCTTGGGTTTTTATGTGTGCTGTGCTCCTGCTCACAATTCTCAAATTGATGTCACCTCCTGGCAGACATTATGCATCTCATTCTTTTCTGAGTTTTCTTGTTTCCTTCGTTGCACTTATCAACCCTTTAAATCTTTTTATGTGTGTGTGTTTTATTGCCACTTTTCCTGTCACTGGAATGAAAGACCCTGGATAACAGGGACTCCATCTTCTTGGCCCTGGTGTGTGGTCAGTTCATGAAAATATTTGTTGGCTGATGTCTGTTTGATTGACTGCTAACTGCCAAGCCATGGTGCTGTTGGTAGAGAGCCTTTGTGTGCACACTTGTGCAAGTGAGGTTGGGGGCAAGTGACCCGTGGGCAAGAAGGGAAGGTTCCTGGCAAGAAGGGAAGTTGAGGTATCTAGGTCCCTGGGACTTGTGCGTATCTCAAAAGATTGAGACTCTTATTTCTGCCTACCTGTTTGTGATTGGGAAGTATACCTTGATGGTTGAGGACAGGGAGGAGATAGGAGGAACAAACATGCCCAAGAATCTTGCTTAGGTGATAAGACAGCTACAAAAGCTACCTTCTGCTCAAGTGGCTATGGTCAATTGTGAGCTAGGTGTACTATGTGTGTGTGCTTGTGTGCCCATGGATGTGCATTTGGGGTGTGGTCACTAGCACCTGAGCCTTGTTTCTAGGTTTTGGGTTCAAACTTTGGAAGAAAGCTTAGAATCATAGGGAAGATACAAAACCCAAGTGTCAGCCACAGAGGCTATGACTCAGTGGGTCTTGTGCATGCCTGGGATTATGAAGTTTGAGCACCTCTGCTCACAGCTAGTCTCCTGCCTCTGAGTGCATACACAGTTAAAAAGTTGGATTTTGAGATGGATATGACACGCAACTGAAAAACAAATTGAAAGTTGTGGCTTTAATGTGTCAGGTTCAGAGCTAATGGAGATGTTATGTTAAAGATCAAATCAATTAAAGAAAAACTTCAATTTTCACTAAATAATGAAGGGAGGTAACCAGGTCTAGTAGTTCAGGTCTGTAATCCCAAATGTGTGGGGAGTCTGAGGCAGGAGGATCACTTATTCAAGGGCTCTCTGGATGATAGAACGAGTTAAGGCCAATTGAGTAACTTAGTAAAAAGGCTGAGGGAATAGCTCAGTGGTACAACACTCACTTAACCCATAGCACCCCCCACACACTTTAAAGAAAAAAATAATTAAATATTAGTAGAAGTGATACTTTAATAGAAGTGATACTTTAAAAGGTCCTAAATTTTATGGGTCATGCTCGGGGGCCTATTTGGCAAACTCAACTCTACTAAATGCAGAACAGCCGTTCAGGGAATGTCAGTTTGAAGGGTACCACACTATCTGGGGACAACCTGGTGCTGTGGATCCCTGGGGTGTGGGAGGCTGGTGTAGACCCTTGTGTGGTGAGACCCACTCCCCGTCCTCAGCAAGCTGTGTTCCCATTTTCTTGGCTCTTGCAGTGGGGAGGAACAAGGAAAGGGATAAAGAAGCCAAGATGTGTCTCTGGGAGCTGAGCTGCTGGGTGGAGAGATTTCTTGAGTTTTTGGAAAGCGCCAAGTGCCATTGGATCCTGCCTCCCTCTCCCCTGGTGACTGCCATTTATATTTTGGCCCTCTTTCGTTCTCTCTCTACAGGCTTAGGGGACCCACATAGGGCCTGAGTAGCAACACCTGTCAGGAACATGCAGTCCTAGGTCAAAGGGCCTGGCATTAATTTTCAGCTTCCAAGTCTCTGTTGAGGTCTATGTGGTCTTAGCCATCTGCACAGGGAATGGATGGGGACTAAGAGGGCCTACGTTTCTGGAATCTCCATCCCTGTCTGCTCTATGTTTTTGTTTTGGAGCTATAGGCTGAGGAGGTTAAGGAACCCTGGGGGTAGAAATTTGTGTCTGAAATCTTCCACAGACTTTCTTTCCAGGTGCTGAAGAGAGGCCTTGGGGTGGGATGAAATGCGTTAGCCCAGAAAGGGGCATACTGTACCACAAACCTGTTACGTCGGCTTGCATGCACCTGACTGTGTGCTGAGCATAACAGATGCTCAAGCGGGCAGCTCGGCCAGTTCTGAGGGGGTGGATCTCTCTACAGTGGAGCACCCCACCACCCCTCCTGCTCCTGAAGTCAGAGGGGGCATCTTCCCAGCATCCAGGCAATTGTTGTTCACACTGCTGCATTTCTTGATTTTTTTTTTCTAGGAAATTTACCAAGTTGAGGCCCAGGGGTTTACATGTGCCACCCCATAGCAAACACTTTCCCCATTCAAGCTCCAAATGGAAGCCACTGGGGCTGTAATTACACTGGCATTAGCTATGAGTACTGCTGCGAGGAGGGGAACAGAGCACCTGGGGGGAACCGAGATGCAGCCACAGGCCTAAATTAGCTGTTGCTCTGCTCGCGGTTGTCAACTGCTGCTCTGCAGAGACCACCGCTCCCCACACCCCCCTGGCCCCGGGCCACTCACTCTCTGCTCCTGCCAGCCAGCCCACATCTGACAAGTGCAGGGAGGACTGTCTGATCTGGGAGAGCATCCCCACAGCGGCAGGCCACATCAGCCTTAGTGCTGGCAGACTTCCTCGGGGCTGTGCACAGCCTGCACAATGGTGGAATAGCAGCTCAGAGCTGCGGAGGTCAAGGCTCCAGCATGGCCAAGTTAACTGCCCGCCGTCCAGCGCTCCTGCTCGTTGCTCGTTTCCTTGATCTTTCTCCATTTCTAGGCATGATTTTCTTTGCGCTTTTCTCAGGCATTGTTCGGCTGCCTCCTCTGCCTGGGACCCCTTTTCCTACTTCCCCAGGGAGTCGGTCAGTTTTAGCAAAGAAATCATTGTGTCCACGCCCCCCAACTCCAGACAGGTCTTTTCCTCTCTGCACCCTGAACTCTTTCAGGAGAGCTCAGGATTAGCCTTGGCTCAAATGGGCAGCTCTTCTGTCCCCAGCTGTCTCAGCAAGGTGGCAGCCTAGTGGTTGGGGAAGTGTCTGGTACATAAACATACTTACATATGTATGCATGTGTACGTATGGATACATGAATCTCTTTAAATTTGCATGTGTTGTATGTGTGGTGTATATGTTCCTGTGTGTGTGCCTGCAAGTGAGGGCCAGATAGATCAATGTCAAGAGTCTTCCTCAATCATGTCTCCATTTTATTTTTTACGGCAGGGTCTCTCCTTGACCCTGGAGCTTATTAGGTGGCTAGGCTGGCCAACCAGTGTGCTTCAGGTATCCTCCTGTTCTCTAACTCTCCCAGCACTAGAGTTATAGATGCTTCTTTTGCCCTCTCTCTCTCTCTCTCTCTCTCTCTCTCTCTCTCTCTCTCTCTCTCTCTCTCTCCATCATCTCTATTTCTTTCTATGTGGGTCCTGGGCATCCAAACTCAGGTCCTTATGTTTGTGTAGCAGACACTTTACCTACTTAGCCATCTCCTTAGTCAAAAGCTGTTTATTGGGAAAAAGAAAACCAGGAAAATAAATCTTGATTCTTTTTCTGCCTCAGTTTCACTTCAGCCTGTTCCCTTTCTCTTTCTTGTCTTCTCTGCTTTCCTTCCTTCTCCCCCTCTTGTTGCGACAGGGTCTCCCTCTATGAGCCGTGAGGGCATGGAACTCACTGTGTAGCTGAGCTTGACCTCAGCCCCGAGTGCGGCGCCTATAGAAGTGAGCCATTGTACCCTGCTCAAATTCCATATTAAAGAGATTCAGTGTCTTTTAGGGCCGTTCCGCACTCACAGCCTGATGGAAGACGGAAGGTTGTTGTCTACCCGCTGCTTCCTCACCCTCCCCACTGCTGACACCCTACTCTGGTAGTACCTTGTTACAACTGACTGCAGCGATACACTGTTATACCCACAGCTTATTGCTCCTGGCATTAGGATCCACGCTTGGTATATTCCCTGGACTTGGATACAGGCATATTGCCTGCTGACCATTACAGTATCATGTAGAATACCTTGAAAATACCCCACATTTTGCCCACTCATCCCTCCCCCACAACTTCTGATGGTTACCGATCTCTATTGTTTTCCCTCTTCCAAAATGTCATGTACTCAGCTCAGCTCAGCATCTTATGTCCTGCTGCTTTCATGAGTTTCTCATGGTGTGACAGCTCATTTCCTTTTATTACCAAATAATTTTCTGTTGCCTGTACTCCCTTCCCCTTTATCTCAGCACAAAGAGAGGAACCTTGCTCTCCCCAGTGTTACAAGGTTGCTGTTTGGCTCAATTCGAGTCTCTTCTACTGCTGCGCTCTGATCCCTTCTTGCCTAGGCCACCTCTAACACGTGAATAAATGTCATCTTGTCCGTGGTCACTTGGTTTGTGTCAATTTTGCTTCCTTCAGAATATAAACAAACTTGCAAGCTTTTACTGTAAACCAGACATTGTTCTTGTAATATTTAGTCTTTTCTTTATATGGAATACTTCCTTTTGATACATGGAGGATAGCATGACCTCTGCCTTATTTTGATATAAGAAACGAGTCATGTATATACACCGTGGCTGCTGCTGCTGCTGCATGCTGTGGGAAACACAGACCATTTTGGGGGTAGACGCAGTACTGGGGTGCTGTGTGCCAGGAGGCGAGAAAAGATCTCACAGGGCAGCTAACATTTGAGCAGAGAGACCTGACCCATTTAATCAGTGTGGGGTAAGAGGAGAGCCTTGTAGACCAGGCAAACACCAAGTGCAGAGGCCCCAAGACCAGGCCACCACTGACCTGTTCCAAGAAGACCATGACTGCTAGTACTGAAGTAGAGTGTCCAACAAGGAGGATCAGGGGCAAGGTCAGACAGAGCAAGGCTGCTTAAAAGTACATGACACACCATGCACACGGAATTCTAAGTGTTTTAGTGGTCATATTAAAAGGAAAGAAAGATAGGTGAAATTTATTTTGGTACTATGTTCAATACTTCATGTCCAAAATACTATCCCTTCAATATGTGATTAAAGCAAAGAAATTATTAGTGAGATACTGTTTGGCTTAATAAGCTTTTAGAATCTGGTGTGTGTTTCCTCATCTTTCCATTTCAATGGTCAATGGTTACCATATTGAACAATGCAAATACAGAGCCTTGTAGCTCATGCTAAAGCCACTGAGTGAAGAAGCCAGTGGCTATCCTGGAACACTGGAGGGACACACCTCTGTGCCTTAGGATCCTGAAATTCTCATGAGAGGAGGTCATTGTAGGGTGCTGTGAAATCTGGGGAACTGGGCATGGTGAGGACAACTTGGAGGTGGTAGTGGCAGTGAGAAGTGGTGTATTCTGGGTAGGTTTGAAGGTAGAATTCCTGGTTTTCCTAATGTGGTTGTGAATGAGATGCTTTGGTGTGGCTGTTTCCAGGATAGAGTTACTGTTATCTGAGCCACCAGGGTTCTGGGTTTGACACAAGGGTATTGGATTTTCAGGTAGTATTATTAAGTAGTGGTGAACAGATGAGTGTGGGTTTTGCCAGAGAGGTCTCAGGATGTGGAAGGAGACTAACTAATGGTGTTTAATGGCATGAGATAAAATGGTAGACTCAGGTGCCTGGAGAGGGGGGCTGGGCCCTGGGGAGCACAGACAAGAACCAACAAAGCAACCTGAGCAGGGAGGTATCAGGAGGGCAGAATGAAGACAGAAGAGGAAGAAGACCCAGGTGGAAGTGAATGAGATGCTGGGTCCAGGGTTGCTGCTGCATCAGTTGGAAAGGCTAGGTCTGCAGGTTCCTGTTTATGATCAGGGAGGACAGCTGCCAGGCTGATGTGGGTCTGAGAGAAAATGCAAGGAGAGCAAGATACAGATGGGGAAGACAACTAGTGGCTTTGCTTTAATGGGAGCAGAAAATGGGGTGGCAGATTAAGGGCCTTACATGACCACCAGGAGACTCCCTCAAAGACACGGCCAATTGGAATATTCTAGAAGACAGGCTAAAATCAAGAAAGTTATGAGTGATTTCTCATGCTGGCAAAGATGTTTTGTGGCAGGTACTATTTTGCAGATGAGCAAACTGAGGCAAAGAATAGTTTGAGCTGATGAATAGTTGAGTCAGGATGTAAAGGCTGGCTTAATATTCGACAGGGCCTGGTTCTGCCTCTTGGCTTCTTGGCTGGAGTAGTCAGCTCTTTAGTGGGGACTTCTTAATACTTTTCAGTATTCAGCTCCCAGCATGGCACCCAGCAGAGGTAGGACTTTGTAGTTATCTAATGATCCAGCAATCAGGACCAGGAATGTTCAAATGCTGAGCCACCAGGCATACCCACAGAGGGGCCATGGCCTCTACCAGCCTGAGTCTCCCTTACGGTATGGCAGGTTCTTGTATTGGGAGATACACAGGGAAGACTGAACCTGGCAGGGTAGAAGAAGTCACCGCTGGCCTGGGCATGTGATGGTGCCGAGCAACTGGCCTCTGCCTCTAGTCTTCTGTCAGTGTTCAGGGTGGCTGTGGCAGCTCTGCAAAGTTCATTTTCTTTACCTGTAAAATACAGCTTGGGTTGGATGACTACGCACCTGACTGGTCCCAGGAGATCTCAATTGGGCATGTGCAGATTGGGAGTCCTGCCCCTCCCTCTACCTGTTACCAAGTTGGGCAAGAGGGTCTTTCAGGTGGTAACCAGCTGGTGGTAGAGATGGTTTCTGGGTTGAGTATCTTCTTGGCACAAGTAAGATCTGTGGGGTTGGGACAGCCACCACTGAGTAGCTGTATGATTCCCAGGAACCCTGCTATGTACCTCAGACGTTTCCTTTACTAAAGTCACAACAGTATGGCAAGAGACCCAGCCCATCTGGCTCATGGTTGGACATATATCCAGCAGTGTCAGAGTTGAAGCTGGGACAGTCTGACCTTCACACTTAGAGGACTTGTGCTTCCTTTTAGGTGGCAGTGGCAGCCGCACCCTTCTGGATAGAAGAGCAGTTTTGGCGGTTACAAGGGTAGGGGTGAGGAGGGTGGCTGGAATGTCGCTTGCATCCTCGTTGACAAGACTCAGTAATGAGTGTTCCTCACTCCAAATGCCACTGGTGCCCCTTCCCTGAAGTCCTGCTGAATTGTGCTGCTGGAGAACTGTCAGGGGACCCTGGTTATGTGACTTTGAGGCAGACATATTATTTCCTGCCCTAGTAAACAGGGCTGTGAACAGCCACTTTCAAGCTTCTGAAGCTGGGGCTAGTCTAAGACTTTGGGATGAGTCTCTTTCTGAACTATTCTTCTCTCGTGCAGTGTACCCTTTTCCTGGAACTGTCTGTCTCATGTACTTTGGGCACCTGCATATTAACATCTTTAATGCTCGCGACAGCTATACATGCTTTGAAATGATCTTTATTCCAAGACAAGGGAACCTAGGAAAGAAGCCTGCATACAGTCTTGAGAGGCCATGTGTATTCTCCCCTTGCATCCTTATGTACCTCTGACTAGTGTTCTCCATCTTCCTCCAGGGACGGGGGCAGACCCAGTGGTCAGCGCCAAGAGCAATCACTGCCTGGATGCCGCCAAGGCCTGCAACCTGAACGACAACTGCAAGAAGCTTCGCTCCTCCTACATCTCCATCTGCAACCGCGAGATCTCGTCCACCGAACGCTGCAACCGCCGCAAGTGCCACAAGGCCCTGCGCCAGTTCTTCGACCGTGTGCCCAGCGAGTACACCTACCGCATGCTCTTCTGCTCCTGTCAGGACCAGGCATGTGCTGAGCGTCGCCGGCAAACCATTCTGCCCAGCTGCTCCTACGAGGACAAGGAGAAGCCCAACTGCCTGGACCTGCGCACCCTGTGCCGTATAGACCACCTGTGCAGGTAGGAGCCGCGGAACTTGTGGCCATCTACTCTGGGGGTTCACATGGTTGGGCTGTGTTTTAGGGTCACTTGGATTATGACCATGAATGAGCCCAGCAGAAGGTGTTGAGGTTAAAACCGGTTGGTCATAGGTGAAATCAATTGCCACCTATTCATTTGATTCATTCATATACTCTTCTGTCCATCCATAATGTCTTCATTCATCTGTCTGTCACCCAGATATTTCATTCAGCATGGGTTTATTATTTTCTACTCTGTGTGCAGCTTCATGCTAAATACTTCAAGGGATGCCAAAACAAACTACAATATCAAATCATGGATTGCTAACAGGAGGTAGGGATCGTCGAAGGTCTTTGTTCCATGTTTAAGCCTGTGGCTATTTCCCAGCAGAGGAATATGATCTAAGAGCCAGATCCCTGCAGACTGAGAGCAAAGCCAAGCTAGTGTTGGGTGAGGTCTAGGTTCTAGAGTCTGACAGTGTTGGGTTCAAATCCTGACTTTACCACTTGCAAGCTGTGTGACTATGAGTCAGTTTTTAAGATTTCCTGAGTTTTCATTGCTTCACCCGGGAACAAGAAGTAAAATAATATCCCAGCATTATTCTGCATGTGATTACATGCCCAAACCTTAGCACAAAACCTGGTGTATAACAAACATAGCTAATAAGTATAGTCTAATTATTAGGTGTGGGTTTTTAAAATTTGGTTATAGCTAGTTTGAAATTTGCTTTTTTTTTGCAATTGTTGTGCTTTTCCTGTTGCTAAGTATTGATATATTGAGCCGTGTCATGTGAAGTGCTCTATACTCTATACATGGAGAGATGAGCACACTGCTTTCAACCGAGCACACATCCCACAGGAGGAGACATGGTCCCCATTCAGTGGAGCATGGATTGCAGAGAAGGGAGCACTGGGGAGGGCCATCTGACAGAGCCCGGAAGTCCTGATGGGGTCTTGAGGACTGAGGAGGAGAAGGGAAGATTGCTGTAGTCTCAGTTTGTCTATTGTGTCTGGACACTGTCTAAAGGCTTCATGCTTGTAACCTGTCAACCCTGCGGAGAGGCTCTGAGGTAGGCAGTGTTGTCATCTTTGAAGGGGAGGGAATAGACTAAGGATGTCTCTTGCCCCAGGTTGTAGGCCACACACATTTTATAGCTGCGATTGCATAATACTCTTTCTTGCCACTATGCATGTTAAAGTGTGCAGCATGAATGACAGCAGGCATATCACCTTGGACTAAGGGAATGCCTGTAGGAATGAAGAAAAGTGGATCTTTTCACTGAAGACGATAAGTAGACTTGACCAGACTGTCTGTCTGTCTGTCTGCAAGTCTCCTGGAGGCAGAACTCTGCATCTCTTCCTGAATTCAGAGTGTGGCCTTGGGGAATACTCAGCAACACACTAATTGGATGGATGTGTGGCCGGCAATTGCTTGTTTTCTAGTTGAATAACTGTGAGACAATGGAGTTATTCTGCAGGGGTAGTGTTGGACACGCAGTGTCTGAGGGACCAGAGTGATGACCATCTCGGGTGCTTACACTGGCGAAGCTGAAGAGAAGGGATGGATATAGGTGTTTTGAGGTTCTTGATTATGATTAAAGCCCGGTTGTATAATGAGGAGGGTCAATGGAGCCCATGAAGGGAGTCCAGGCTGGAGGTGACTGGGGCATCATCGGTGGTCAGGGGATAGTGGAGCCATTGGTGAGGGAAACGGGGTTGGCTTTACTGGGAATGCCCATGCACATGCAAGAGAGGAGCAGAAACAGTATAGCAGAAGACAGGGATGCAGAGGAGGGTATAGGAAAACCAAGAAGCAGTGACTCAGAGTCCAGAAGAAAGGGGTTCAAGAGGGAAGAATTTGCCAAGCCAGGTACCTCCATACAAGTGTGCATGCGTGCATGTGTGTCTGTGTGTGCTGAAAGCCAATCGCTGTGGCCCAGCTTCTAGCTAGAAGAAGAGGCGCTGGGTTTAAACTGTTTTCTTCAGAAAGCAGCAGGCCTTCAGGAGGACACAGAACAGAACATAACTTCTTTTGGACGCTGGGGAATTGGGTCTGTGTGCAGCTGGAATGGGAGGCTCCACTTTTGTTTGGTTTGGAAAACAAGCTCTCACAGTGTTTAGAGAAGGGATTGAGCATTGAGCTAGCTACAAGGCTCGGGGAAAACCTCGTGAAGAAATAGAATTTTGAGTCTGCTTTTTAAGAAGGGTACATTAAATATAACAGATGAAAGAATGTGAAATAGGCCTGTACCTACTACAATAGAGGAGTTGGCAGTGACAACGGAGGGCCCTGGAAGGCAGGGGCAAGCAAAAGCCTTGACTGTACAGGCAGGCAGAGCACTGAACATCAGTTCTGAGCTTCCTGGTGACTTGGATTAAGGGGAAGCTGGATGGACCATGGAATTTCTAAAACAACACAGAAGGGAGCATGCTAATACATAGATGGAGACACAGTATCCCCTGTGGGCTAAATGGTAAGCTTGCTAGATTCCATCATACACAGCAACAACCCATAACAACAGAACAATGAACAGCAGAGTCTTGGAAGAGCTGGTACAGAGCAGCATGAATCCCAGCTCAGGACCCTGTGCCTACAGGTGGGCCAGGCTGGTCCAGAAAGCCAGCAAGCTTCAGGGTGTCTGTGCAGGTGTTTAGGGTCGAGCTGCTCAGATATGTAAGTCAAGAGCCTCCAAGCAGATAAGTGACAGGCCCATGTTCCTGCTTGTCAGTATCATTTTGAGGAAGGCTGGGTGGTTCATAGGACATGTAACTCCTGTGGGGGAAGTCATGTGTGAGATGGAGGACCGTGGAACATTTTGATAACGTCGTTTATTGATTTAAGGAATAGAAAGAGTTTTTTGTTTGCTTATTTTTCTGGAACAGTTATTTATGATCAGGAGAGTAAACAGCCTACGGTGGAATCAGAACAGATGCTTAAACACCATTGGGAATTGTGAGGGTCCAGATAGAGGACTCTGAGGAGTAAAGGACTGGCCAAGAAAACAAGCCCCTTGCATCTGTGGACTTCAAGGACTGCAAAGCAGGGGTCTGTAGACAACACCACATTGAGTTTTGACTTGGGCACAAGACTTGGTTTGTCAGGTAGGAAGTTCATGTTGGCTCAAGATGAGGTTACAGGAGCTCCTGTCTCCAACCAGGACAGTATTTGAACCCATCTTTGTACCTGTCTTACTCACCACACCCTCCAGTATACAGATGTAACATGGTGTCCCAGAGGAAGAAGGATAGGAATGAGGAAAGAACCTGCATCTAGGATGAGTCTGGCAGAGGCATTGGGGGATGTCATAGCACAGCCAAATTTCCTGCGGGGACTTGGCTCTCAACTCAGAGTTGAAGCTTTAGGTGTGCTGGAAGACATGCTGGGGAGAACACAGAGATGAAAATGCAGGGTGGCAGGCCAGTGGTGGGTGGGACTCCAAGTTGGAGACCTGTGTGTGGTCTCCTGAATAGCCTCCTAATGGGCTATGACCTTCCCTGGGCTCTTGTTTTCTACACTGATCAAGCAAAGATTCTTATCCAAGGCATCTTTTGGGATCTTTTCTCATTGCCCAGATGTGTGGGCTGGAGTATTTCCAGGTGATTTCCAGGATGCTTCCTGTTGCTCCTGGAGTCAACCTCAAAGGGTTTTCTCCACATGATCTTCCCAGGATGGGCCTAGAAGGAAAAGAAGCACTGTCTTTTGTCTAGCTCCATAGCTGTGACCTCTGACCCATGTGCCACTGCTCAGTATTCCCTGGTGATCCTGTTGGTGCTAATCTCAACTCTATTAGGTTAAAAATGGCTTGAAAGGGCACCTGGAGAACCTCAAGTTGGGCTTGACTCTGCACTGGGCCCAGGAAGGTGTTCTCTGTTCTTCCTTCCTCTGGCTTGGTCTTTCCTGGTTTATGCTTTCCAGAATGGGCACACAGGTAGACATCTTATGAAAATAATGACACCAAATGTCATGGGGTTTGGAACAGGAATGGAAGACCCTCTCTCTCTTATGTATGCTAATAAAGTGGGTTAGGTGGGGTTAAGGGAAAAACCTCTCTGGGGGTTGATTCTTTGGAAATGGAGCCCTCATCATTAGGAATCCCCTAGAGCCTAGCCCCCATGCTCCATTTCTATAGCATCTAGTCCTGACTTAGCCGGTCCTGCCTCATCTACTGGTCTTCATTCTGTGGAGGGGACCCATGCATCTCTAGGCTTCTTCCTGAATCAGTCCTGGTCCAGGAATTCTGGAGTTGGCACAGCTTTGCCAAAACCTAGGTAGCATGGCATGGGAGTGGTCCACTGATACACTAGGAGGCCTAGTAGCATCCTTGCACTCCCCCTGTGTGGTGTACAGTAGATTCTGCTGAACTGTCTTTTAAAATCACTACAAAGGAGGCTTGGTGGGTTTCTCTAGACCTAGGGTTTGAAGAAGCATTGGCTAAACAAGGATATCTCCTACCTGGGTCTTGGAGTTAATGGAAACTCTTCTGAATTCTCCACTTCCCTTTGGACCAGGGTCAGATGGAGCTTCTGGGAATGGAAATGTCATGCTGTGCTCATTGTATATCTAGATGGCTGGGAGGCCATCCCTTAACATACCAGGCTCCGCTCTTTGGTTTTTGTCCCAAAACCCTCAAGGCTGTGGACTTAAGCTAACTGAAGATCTAAAGATGACCAGGGGACACATTTCCTTTAGAAGCATCTGATAGAGAGCCTAGAGAGCTGGGGACATTTTGGAAGGAGTCTGTGGAAGCTAACTGAATTTTTTTCAGGGTCCAGTGGTTTGTGAGCTATTTTTAAATTTTTGAGCATTATTGTTTATATTTTCTCAGTTTGCACTCGCTGTAAGGATATGCTTAGATTCCTCTCTCTCTCTCTCTCTCTCTCTCTCTCTCTCTCTCTCTCTCTCTCTCTCTCTCTGTGTATGCATGTGTGCATGTGCGTGTTGTGGGGGTTCTGAGATTGTGGGGAGATGATTGCTGTCTTACTATCTCTTGCAGGCCGCATTTGGAAATGGCCTGGTGAATTGCTCTGTTCCTCCTGGTCTGTCAGAAGGCTATAAATAACCTCCTGCTGGACCCATGCCATCTACAGAGCTGTGACTTAACCTCTGGATGCTGAGGATGTGCGTAAATAGACTCCAGCCTGGGGCTACCCCAACTGTCTTGGCCACTCTGTGCTGTGGCTGCTATCTTTGTTCTGAAGGAGAGGATGGCTGGGATATGGAGTGGAGGGAGGTAGCATCCTCCTTCAGCCTGTCCTAAACCGGGGTTTGGTTCTTGACTCCCTGGAATGTGCTTCTCTTTGAATTTACAGGATGTGTTGGCTGGAGTTCTCAGCAGACCATCTCCAAATGGCAGCAAAAGACTATTTTCAAAGGGCTAGGGATGCTAAGAACTTCCCTACTTTTACTCCCTTTTAAAGAGAAGCCTGGTGTATCTTGATGTGATACACCAAGTTTTGGGCACACATTTTAGAGAGAACCTTGTTGTGTTCATTAGATTCCAGAAGGGTTCTGAAGAATCTCCATCTTTCCTGATAACATTATCAGCTCCCTGGGGTTGGGTACAGAATTTCCCCCTTGATCTAGTAGCAAAGAGCTGTGGCTGACTAGTGATGTCTGCCACTGGCCTGGGAGGTTAGGATAGGTCTTAGTTGGAACCCAGCTAGTCATTCTTCAGGCAATCAACTAGCTGGGAGAATGGGGGTCTTGTGACCATTCTTCATTCATGTCATAATGCCCTGTTGATCATCTGTTTTGGGCCTGGCATTGTGTTGGAGAGTTCATGATGAGGGAATTGGAGGACTTCCTGGTGCCACTGTATTGGCTGGCTCTGCAGTGAGATCAGGAATCTGCACCCTCAGATGATAACATTTTTTACTAGGCTTCTCAAGAAACCCCAGTTTTTCTCTGATACCTCCTAGGTCTACTCTGGTGATACTGGAGAGGGTACCCCTCTTATAGAAGGCAGGCTTCAGTCTCATTTGGGGAGCTTTCTAGCCTGGATCAGGGAAAAGCTTCACTGCTGAGATTGCCTGAGAAGGCAGGAGCTGTGAGCTGCCCGTGTGTGTGTGTGTGTGTGTGTGTGTGTGTGTGTGTGTGTGTATGTGTGTGTGTCTTTGCCTAGCAACTTTGTTTCCATATGACCCATGTTGGCTCTCATTGAGTCCCTGCTCTTCTTCATTCTGGGTCAAGGGAAGGGCTCTTCCTGGAACTTCCTCTGGCATGTTGACACAAGACAGAAATGTTGAATATTATTTTACAAAAGTCTCTGGGGGATATCCAGTCACAGATGCTCCAGCCTACATACCTAGATTATATGGTACAGTCTGCAACGTCCTGCTGTGGCTACTGGCGGCCTAGCAGCAAGGCTGTGTCCAGGGGCTTCCCCATCTAGCCTACATTCCAGGCACCTGCCCCCCAATTCACACCTAGCGCTGATGAGGAGGTGCAGTCCCTGTATAGTGAAGGCACCTGTGTTCCTACTGTGTCAGTTTTACTTATCCAAGAAGGGGTCTGTATTGTTCCCCTACTCTGCTCCAGGTACTGTGCTAGACTAGACATGAGAGGTACCTTGAAGAGCACAGTAGGGATGACCACACCTCCTTGGAACATACAGTCCAATGGAGGAGGCAGTGGAGAAGTAAGCAGACAGGTATATCCAGGTTGAACATTCTGTATCTGGAAATCGGAAATGTCATATGCTCCAAAGTGGAACCTTTCTGAACGGCAATGAGACTCTACAAGCAGAACATTCCATACTTGACCTCAGGAGATGGGCTGCAGTCCAAACACAAGTGTGCTAAAAACACCGTCAAACTGTCTCCAGGCTGTCTGTTTAACATGTATACAAAACAAAATCAAATCTCCCTTTTGGGCTTGGGTGCTATCCTCATTATGTCTTAGTATCTGTATGCAAATATTCTCAGATCTGAACGCTGAACCACTTCTGGTCTCAAGCATTTTTGGATACAGTGTACTCAACCGTAATAGAATAGTTATAGTGAACAGGATATAGAAATAGAGCATTGGAGGGGCCAGGAGGGGGACCTTTGCACAGGGGTCAGGAAGGCTTAGAGGAGATGACGTTTGACCTGATACCTCAGGCTGCTGAGATGGATCAATGGGTAGAGTTCTTTTCACTAAGCGCAATGATCTGAGTTCTGTCTCTGGTGGAAGGAGAGTACTGACTCTGCAAACTGTCCTTGGGCTTCTACACATACGCCATGGTATGTGTATTCCCCACCACAAAAAATAAATGTAATACATTAAGAAAATAAGCTGAGTCATGAGGAAGGCAGAGCCACAGCTAGACAGAAGAAGAAGCATTCGTACAGAGGGTGTGTCATGGGCAGAGGCTACAGGAGGAAAGGAAGACTTAGCATTGCCAAGAGAGGGCGTGTGGCTGGAGCGTAGTGGCTCGGGGGCAGGCTTGGGGTGCTATTGCAAGGCGGTGGGCCTCAGATTGCACTCCTGGAAAGGAGTTCAGACTGATTCTAGGAACAGGCTGGAAAGAGCTTCTGAAGCTGAGCAGAAACATCACCAAAACTTAGTGAGAAGATGACTGGTGATGTGTCACACGTGACTGCAGGACACTGAGAGCAAGGCCAGTGCTAGTTCAGCAATGGTGGCACCTAGACCAGAGTGATGATTGTGTGGAAGGAGACACGTGGATAAAGTAGAGAGTGTTTAGAGATGGGGGAAACTCCAGGAAGACTCAAGAGATACATATACGCAGTGGCATGGAGCCACTTTGTCAGATGGACAGGATCTGGGGCTGAAGGTAGATCAGGAATTCTGTTTGGGACATGGTTAGTATTTTGATGCTTCCAGACATCTCTGGAGCTTGACTGGGGTGGTAAATTCTGGGGCTCATTAGCAGGTTGGTGGCGTTATTTTAAACTGGGAGATGGTAAGTTACTTTTAGGGAGAGTCCAGTGAGAGAAGAGGCATTGAGGATGTGCCTTTCTTGTTAGGTACCTGATGAATGTTTGTCATTAGTCTTATGAGGTCCAAGGTTCAGAAGAGCATGTTCTTGCAAAAAAGAATTAGACAGCTGTGGTGGATGGTACTGAGATGCTCTCAGGGTGTGGGCACCCAGAGAACTACTGTATTAGTAAAGGGCTATGGTGATGTTTCCATCAAAGTTTTGGTAAGTTGGTGACTCAAGAAACGTGCTTTAGTACTATAGAAAGTCAGGTCGCTTGGTCACACTTGCTGCCATAGATGGTGGAGGGATGGCAGAAAGCAGAAGGATGGCTAAGGGTACCGACGTTGGATTGGATCTGGGAAGTGTGGTGTGTTCTTCAGCCACAGGTAACCCCAGGTTCTCCACCTTGACAGTCTGTAGGTCCAAGGACTATGGCCATAGTGGCTTAGCCGGAGTCAATCTGTAATCTTTCTGAGCCTCATCCTTGGGATAGATGTAGGGCCTTTTAGCTTTACAGTGGCACAAAAGGTGATAGACATTCACTAGAAAATATCCTTGAATTTTAAACCTGGGTTTGGTCCTCTCTGATGATGCCATCCTATGGCTACTGAGCCAGAACTCCCAGGCATCCCTGGGACCACAGTGATGGACAGTTTACTGATGGTCTGAAGTGTGCTTCACCAACAAGCCACTTTATTATAAAATAGGCTTTATGTTGGGTGAGTCCACCCAGCTCAAGGGTCATGTAAGTTCTCTGAGCACATTTGAGGTAAGCTGGGTTAAGCTATGATGATTTGAAACACAGTTTTGACTTCTGATATTTCCATCCTACGACAGGTTTATGGGGATAAAACTGCCTTTTAAGTTGAAGAGCCCAGCACACCTGTACCTGGGCTCTGAAGATCCTTGATGTGGTCATCATTGACTTTGCCTCTTCTGCTCTAGGTCTGAATCCTTCAACTTTGGGAGACATCTCTTTCTGGGTCGATTCTCTGAGAGCAGCCTAAGAGACAGTCTCTACTTTTCAACTTTTCCAGTCTTCTTTAAGGAGGCATTTAGGGTTTTATTGAAGGGGTTTGATGGGTGTTCTGGGGTTCCTAGGATGGGATTTTCTCCAAGGTGTTCCAAGGATGGTGCATCTTTCCTGTGCCCAGCATCAGGAGGACTTTGCTTTTCTGTTTAGTAGAGGTGAGGTAGCCTTTACCTCCCGAGCACCCTGAGCCCCATTGTCCTTGAGCCACATGTGGGCTTCAAGGTCTTTTAAGGTCTTTCAGTTTGTTGTGAGATATTTGTGTGTGTGAAATGTATTGTTGTGATTGGTTTAATAAAAAGCTGAATGACAAATAGCTAGTCAGGAGAGGATAGGTGGGACTTCCGGGCAGAGAGGAACTCAGGATTAGATTCTGATGCAGCAAGAGACTCCAGGGAGACATGGAGGGAGTCAGATAAATAAAATGAAGGAGAGGTTAAAAAGCCACATGCAGAACATAGATTAATAGACACAGGTTAACTTAAGTTGTAAGAGCTATTTGGGAATAAGCCTAGCTAAAGGCCAAGGTTTCACAGTTAATAATGTCTCCAGATCATTATTTGGGGGGCTGGTAGCCAACAAAAAAGTCTGACTACATCAGTTTCACATTGTCATGATGCAGTCCTTGATAGACACAAGAGAATGATTTATTTCGGCTCATGGTTTTAGGCAGTCCTAGCACATAATTGTGAGTATAGCATGATGGCCTCATTCACTGCAGTGGGAACATGTGAGGGAGGCTGTTTACCGCATGGTAAACCAAGAAGCAGAGTGTGGCAGGAGCCAGAGAATATCACCCTTAAAGGCCTCGAGTGACCCAGAGCTCCCCAAGATAACACTATCAGTTGGTGAAAATGCTCTAAAAATGTGAGCTTATGGAAGTAATTTCAGATTCAAACCATGACAGGGCCCTTTGGGGGGCGTGTGTCTTGCAAAACTCAGAGACCTTTAGCCAGTAGTGCTGCTATGGAAGGTTCTCTGGTTTGGGTGAACACCTTAGGCTGCTGGTGACACCCATCTGACTACTGATGAATGGGGACACAGAAACACACACACACACACACACACACACACACACACACACACACACACACACACACCAGCAAACATTTGCTGCTCATATAGGAACTTTGCAATATCTGCTCCCATCCTGCCTGGTTCTTGTCTTTCTGAGCTAATAAGTCCCGAGTCCTTTCTGTCCTTGAGGGCTAGACTTGGCACCAAGATGTGCCTAAGAAAAGAATCAGAGAGTTATGTCACTAGTGGGTTAGACAGTCCTGGGTTTTGATATCATGTACTGTGTGAGTGCGTGGACACACATTGATTAAAGAGCCTCTGCCTGCAAGGACAGTAGCCTAGGAAGATATAGATGGTGGTGTTTCTCTGGGTTTCTAAAGGCATTGCTAGGCTAGTTCTAGATATAGGTAGAAGACTGGCCCTCACAGCTGGCAGGGGTGATTTTTCTCTTTAGTTTGAAGAAGTAGACTTGTATGTTGAGGTAATCCTTCTGTTTCTTGCAGAGGGACTGTATCAAAGAGGACAGATGGAGAAAGGGCAAGGGGCCTAGTTTATCTGCCCCTTCTGTACTTTGCTAGCAAGTTTGATTTTCTCTGGAAGACAATGGGGAGCCAAGAAGTAGTTAAGCAGGAGGATAACATGACCCAGTCTGCCATCTTAGAAAGATGCTGCTATGCACAGAAGGAGGCAGGAGACTGGAGGTGCAGAGTCCAATAGGAGGCCTTGTTGTGCTGGGCCTGAAATAAGGGCAAGACAGGTGGTAAACCAAGAGGAACCGTCACAGAGATGACACAGAGTCCTTTGGGGGTTAGTTCCTAAGGACTTATTGGAGGCAGACAGTGAAGGGGAGTCCAGGAGGCTATCAAGGTCTCTGGGGTGGCAGTTGACTGGTTGGTGAAGCCATCACCTTGAGAAGGAAGGAGGAGAAAAAGGAATTTGCTAAGAGAAGGGGGAGGATGTTTGGGGTTCAGAGCTATTGTTTGAAAACCTTTGAATGTGCAAGTGTCAATGTCAAATACAAAAGGTATTTGTTATCTGGGAGTTGAACAGAGAGGCAAGGGCTTGGATGGAGATGATGGGATTAAGGGAAATAACTCATGAAAAGCTGTAAGCAGCAGCCTGGTGCATGGGCACGTAGAAAACATGAGCTCCTTCAAAGAGCTCTAAGCTCATTTGGGGAGACAGGGCTTGCCCCCGTGAACTAGCAGCCATGAAGAGGAGGCCTGGTTTAATTAAGAGTTTTGAGGATTAAACTGCGAGCTGCAGGCAGGCCCTGGAGAGCCAGGGAGGGCAGTGAGGAGAGTGGTCCAGTAGCTGGGCCAGGAAGGAGGGGGAAGGATGCCTTAAGGCAGATGCTTCAAGGGGGAAGAGGCTTAGGAGGAAGAAGAGCATGGCTAGCTGGTGTGTGTGTGTGTGTGTGTGTGTGTATGTGTGTGTGTGTGTGTGTGTGTGTGTGTGTGTGTGTATACTCTTCTCAGAGCAGAAAGAGGCTTAGGAGAAAGAGGAGCATGGCTAGCTGGTGTGTGTGTGTGTGTGTGTGTGTGTGTGTGTGTGTGTGTGTGTGTGTATTCCTACTCAGAGCAAAAAGAGGCTTAGGAAGAAGGACATGGCTAGCTGGTGTGTGTGTGTAGGTATGTATGTGTCTGTCTGTCTGTCTATATGTATGTATGTATGTATGTATGTATGTGTACTCTACGAAGAGCAGAAAGGGCCAACTGGACCCAGAACAGATGAGAGTTCCCCTCCCCCAATGCCTTTCACCTGTCAGCTCCCAATTCGAGCTGGTTAAGGATTCTCTTAGCTTGTTGGAGCGGGACCTAGTATAGCTTAGGAGTTACACTCTCTTAGGAATTATAGTTGGGATTTCCTAATTAATGAATTAGACCCTCTCTGTTTACATTTAAATTCCATACCTATGAATTCAGTCACTCAAAAATGAATTAGACCCTCTGTGTTTACATCTAAATTCCATACCCATGAATTCAGTCACTCAAAAATGGAAAATATATATGTATATAAACCTCCTCAGCATAACAATAACAAATAACACAGTATAATAACTATATAGCATATAACATTACATTAAGTATTATAAGTAACCCCACAATGATTTATAGTATATAGGAAGATTATATAGATTAAATGCAGAATCTATA
This sequence comes from Mesocricetus auratus, assembly GCF_017639785.1. NCBI lineage: Eukaryota > Metazoa > Chordata > Mammalia > Rodentia > Cricetidae > Mesocricetus > Mesocricetus auratus. Next base: position 50,266,756 of record NW_024429180.1, on the reverse strand, counting down.
CCATTTTACATAAAGGACTTGAGTGGTTTTTTTGATATCCTTGGATGTCCTGGAGCCAATTCCCTGGGGACGCTGAGGGACCCTGTGCTGCCCAGCTCATAGCTGATGTGGTGACACCAGGAAATTAGAACAAGTGATTTTTTTGGGTGTTCAGTCCCTGTTCTCAGCTTTGGATGGATGTGGGGGACAGAGACATGTTTTAGTCCCTTTCAAGGCAGTCTGTGATACCCCAATCTTCTGTCTTGGTAAGCAGCTGACTATGTGTCCCAGGATAATGCCTGCATCTCCTCTTCTACCTGAGTTAGTTTTAATTTTATAAAAGCACTAGGATTCATTATAAGAAATAATTGAAAGCTGGTGTGGTGGCTCATGCCTGGAATCCCAGCACTTATTGGGTGGAGGCAGGAGGATCATGAGTTCTAGGCCAGCCAGTGTGGACTATCTAGAGACCTTATCTCAAAACCAAAAATAACAAACAACAATGGCAAAACAACAACAACAAAGTGAAGGATGATTCAGGAAAAACACAGATATAAATCATCCCTAATACAAATTTCCTGAAATAAACTTTGGATGACACTTTGGGGGAATGTACACTGTCAGACTTTGTTTTTACGGGATGTTCATGCATTTTAACAAAAGCATGTCATGTTTGCTGTTCTGCAAGCTATTTTGGGCTCTCTGAATATGTGGTCCACATTTCTCCGTGTCAGTGCAATATGCTGGCTTTCTGGGGTGAGCTGTGTCTCCATGGATGGCTTGCACAGGTTGCCTGTGCTCTTGTTAGCATCTAAGGGATGTGTATCTGGGTTAGACAGTAAGGGACAGACGTATTCTAGGCCCTCTGTGTGAGAGGCGATACTCAGAACATCCTCAGAGAATTCTTGGGATTGGTGTGCAACTTTGCTTAGGTGAAGGGGAGCCTTGAGCTAGACTGAAGTGACTGCCACTGACTTTACAGCAGGCAGGGGGCTTTCCTATTTGTTGCCTGGACTCCTCTCAGCTTAGTGGTCATTATAGAGTAGAATCTGCTTCCTGTTAATTATAGCACTGTTATGCCAGCACTGGTCTGAGGAAAAGATCTGCGTGTTGATATCATTAAATCATAAACCGGAAGGCTGTGTCAGGGGCCCGTGAGAGGCACACTAAGACAGTGGAAACATGCTGGCCATGCTGGGCCTCTGAGGGCTGAGGTGTATACTTTCCTGACTCTGTTTTCTTAATGATTTACTTCTCTTGGGGAGCTTTATTTATTTTAAAAATTATTTTTTATTGTTATTGTTACTATTTTGCATTTTAAATGTCTCACTTTGTAACCCAAGTTAGCCTGGAACATACTGTGTAGTTCAGGTTGAACTTGAACTCATGGCGATGCTCTTCCAGTGCTGAGATTATGGTATGAGATCCTTGTAGCCTTTATCACCCACACTGGGGGAATTTTAAATGAGTGAGCAAGGATGATTGCCTGCTTTTAGATAGCTCTTCCCTAGTTTTTTTCAGGGACCTTTTGAAGTCCCTAAGACGCCAACAAGTAGTTGTCGCAAACCCTGAGCTTGGAAGACTTCAGGCAACAGTCATAGTTATTAAGCTGTGGCTTCCCCTACCATGCAAAGATGCCTAGAGCCCTTCTTGGAGGGAGGAGTAAGCTGCTATCTCCTAGCAGTGGGCAGGCGGAAAGCAAGCTAGCTCAAGGTAACATGTCTGGAATACCTTCCCCTTCCTACCAGGCCCTCCTTCCCCTGGCTGGCATGTTCAGGAGCCTAGAGAGGAGAAAGCTCCTTTGGTCATGTGTCTTACTGCTAGGAATCTGCTTTAGTATTCTGCTTTCATTTGTTCCTCTAAAGAGATGTGTGTGCATGTGTAAAACTCAGACAGGACCAGTTAGAACATCTACAGTGGGTGAGACGGGGAGCCATGACCCTTACTTCCCTGATGTTTGTCCCTAGACATCTTCACCCATTAGCCTTGGTCACTTCTTCATGGTCATTGAAAGATAAGTGGCTTGGTGGAGAGTCTGGTGCAATGGTGTCTAACATAGGCTTAGGGGAAGGTAATGGTAGGACTTTGGTGTTTGTCTTTAGCATGCCTTAGTATTCTTGCCAGGGTAAGGTATATGCTGTAAGAAAAGGTGACAGCTCTGGTGCTGGAGAGGCCATGCTGTTCCCGAGACTGTGGCTGATGAAGCCCCAAAGATACATGACTGCTCCCTGTACAGGTAGAGGAGATGGAGAAGACCACCCCAATATAATATTATTTTATAGACGAAGATGCTGATGTCTGGGAATATAAAGTTATTGATTCAAAGTCATAGGACTGAGAACCCTAAGTACCAGGATGAGAGGTGGAGTCTTGCCTCTCTGGACAGTGTTCTGTTCTTCTGAGGAAGCTTGATATGGCGGAAGGTGAACCCAATGGAGTCAAAGCTCTAGGCACCCCCCAGCCTTGGGAGATACGATATCCACGAGTCTTCCCTTATTTAAAGAAAAAGCGACAGAATTGGAGCAGGATGTGCTGGTGCGTGCCTGTAATTCCGGCACTTTGAAGGCTGACAGAAGAGGAAGCAGGAGTTCAAAGGCAGCTTGAGCTGCATAGTGACACTTTGCCTAAAAAGAAAATAAAGCTTAAACAACAAAATGGCCATAAGTGAGTCTGTCCTGTTCATCACGTGGGGTTGTAAGAACTGGGGATGGTGAAGGAACAGCTGAGCACGCCTGGCCTGAATTTCTGGCACCTGAAGTGTTTTAGATAACTTGTTTTTAGTATTTGCATATATATGTGTATCTATTGGAGGTGGAATCCAAGTGCGTTTATTTAGTTGGGGATTTGCTTACAGTTTCAGAGGGTTAGTTCATTATCATCATGGCAGGGAGCATGGCAGCAGGCACGGTGCTGGAGAAGGAGCTGAGAGCTCACATCTGGTCCATACACACACACACACACACACACACACACACACACAGACAGACAGAGAGACAGAGAGAGACAGACAGACACACAGATAGACACACAGACACAGGGATACTGGGCCTTTTTAAAACCTCAAAGCTCATCCCAGTGACACACCTCCTCCAACAAGGCCATACCTTTTAATCCTTCCTAAAAAGTTCCACTAACTGGAGACCAGGCACTTAAATATGTGATCCCATGGGGGCTATTCTCATCCAAACCATTGCATTTGTAAACATGACGTTTGTTTATGACTCACACCCCTTCTATACACAGACTGAAAGTAGTTGTATGCGGTCTTTTCAATAACTTTTGCAGGAGGCAAACCTTCCTGGAGGCCCCTTTCTACTTCTTGTATCATATTGATGCTTAATGTTTCAGATTTTGGAACATTTCAGATTTCAGATTTTTGGATTAGATACTTGGAATACTGTAATGTTTATTTTTTCTTTAATTAAAAAGTGTGTGTGTGTGTGTTAGGTCGGGTAGTTGGGTATTCTTTTTTGCTCTCTACCTTATTTTCTGAGGTAGTGTCTCATTCCTGAGGCTCACTGTTTTGGTTCTCCTTGTTAGCCATTGAGCTGACTCCCTCAAATCTATCTGTCTCTGTTCCATCCCCTAGTGGTGGGGTTTCAGGCATGCTCTGCTACAGATGCCATTTATTTATTTATTTATTTGACTTTTTTTTTCTTTTTTGAGACAGGGTTTCTCCATGTGACTCTGGCTGTCCTGGAACTCACTGTGTAGACCAGTCCCTGAGTACTGAGATTAAAGGCATGTGCCACCTCTACCTGGCTTATTTTTATTTTTTAAAAGGTGGCGGCATCTCATTTACTTTTCTGTTTTGAAATTTTATTTTAAAAATCAAGCATTACATCATTTCTCCCTTTCCCTTTCCTGCCCCCAGTCCCTTCTAAATGTCCCCCTTGCTCCCTCTCAAAACCATGGCCTCTGTGTCTTTAATGCATACACATACATATAAGTCTAAATCTATAAACGCTATCTACTCAGCCCGATAATGTTACTTGTATGTAACATTATGATTTTTGATTTCAGCTCTGACCCCTTGGTGGTTCACCCCTGAGGAAGATTGTTTTCCCACTCTCTCAACATTGCTCAGTTGCCTGTATTTCTTTGTCTAGAGGTGATGTTCCATGGGTTTTCCATTTTTCATTTTTTTCTTTTTGGTTTTTCAAGACAGGGTTTCTCTGTGGCTTTGGAGGCTGTCCTGGAACTAGCTCTTGCAGACCAGGCTGGTCTCGAACTCACAGAGATCCGCCTGCCTCTGCCTCCTCCTCCTGAGTGCTGGGATTAAAGGTGTGTGCCACCACCACCCGGATGGTTTTCCCTTTCCCATGTTAGCATGTCTGTTGATGTTGTCATTGTTCAGTTTTTGCCTAGGCAGCCATATTGTTGAGGCATCATGAATGTAGCTTCCTTGTCATTTCTAGGAGACACATGCCTGACGCAGATTCCTTGGTCCTCTGACCTTTGAAACCTTTCTGCCCCATCTTCCACTGTGTTCCCTGAGCCTTAGGTATAGATGTTGTGTTGCAGGTATAGTAACTGGGGCCATGTACTGTACAATCATTTGTTTTCTGCTTTTTTCTTTTGGCTTTTCAAGCCAGGGTTTCTCTGTGTATTTCCGGCCATTCTGGGGCTCGATTTGTCGACCAGACTGGCCTTAAACCCAGAGATCCACCTGCCTCTGCCTCCCAAATGCTGGGGTTAAAGCTGTGTGCCACCACTACTGGGCATTTCCTGCTTTTTGAGTAGTTGTGGTTTTCTGTTTTGGTCTCCTGTTGCAAAGATGTCCCGCGCTACCGTCTCGCCAGCAAGAACGACGCAGAACACTCGGATCCTTCTGCAGTAAAGCTTTAATGCATCTTGAGAGATAGATGATCAGCTTCTTAGAGGGAGACCCCAAGCTAAGAAACCCAGCCCCTTATATAAGCCTAGGAGCTCCGAGTGAGACGTGTAGAGCCGGGATTGGTGGTTTGCACATCACCCCAGATGACGCCACGGGAGAGGCACAGCTTAAACGGTTAACTCCAACTGACAGCAGATGTCAGCGCCATCTTCTAACGGTTAACTCCAACTGACAGCAGATGTCAGCGCCATCTTCTAACGGCAATAGCGATAGCGAGGGCGGCTCCTCACACAAAGAGATGTTTCTTTGATGAGTGGTGAGAGCTACACTTACTTGTGGGTATGAGGATACATTTTAGAATGCAGTTACTAATGATACTGGCTTAGTATAGTGGCTGTGGTAGGTTATTCTCTAAGATCCATGGCCTCACTAGCTCCAGGTAGTTGGCTAGGTTTCAAGTACCAGGCACGATTTCCTTCCTATTGAGTGGACCTTAAGTCCAATTACAGAGTTGTTGGTTACTGCAAGTTATGAGCGCCACTATTATACTCTTAGGGTTAACATGCCTTGCTGGTCATCTTGTGGTTCATAGGTGTTACAGCTAGGTAGGACATTTCTGTTGCTTCCCTCCCTTGGAACTTGTGTAGCATGTTGCAAATTATAGCACTCCCCCCATTCTACCCATTTCCCATCTCAAATCTCTTGTATTCTGCTATTCTGGCTCTCTAGTGTTTCTGCCTCATGGTCCCCTCTTACCTTCCTGTTTGTGTGGTTGCTTAGCATTCCTGCCTACTACATGTGTGCTGTGGATCCAAGCTCAGGTTCTCATGCTTGCACAATAGGCACTTTTACTAACTGAACCGTCTCCCCAGTTTATGGAATGCTGCAGAGTTAAAAAAAGTAATGTGTCCAGCCCTACCGCTGGCCTACAGACCTAGCTCCGTCCCAGCAGGAAAGGAGGGAGGACAGCGGGTTAGGGAGAAGTGGACAGAACAGAAAGGCAAGGAAGGCTTGGTGTTTGTCTACATACAGAGATCTGGAGGTGGCATTTGGCTTCTAGCTGTGGGCAGAAGGTTGAAGACTAGTTGGACCTCAGGTCAGCCTGAGCCTGGCAAAGGGGAAACCAAGTCTCTAGCCATGTTTGACAGACTTTCCTAAGTCCCCACAATACTGCTGGAAGCCAGCCAGCCCACGGAGTGCTGAAGGCTGGGTGGGGAGACCTGGGAATCTCAAGGGACCCATAGGAGGTGTCCCTAACACTCCATCCCCCTCCTTTCTCCATGAGGGTTCAGGCCTGTTTTAGTTTCCATCTATTCCTCTCCCCTTTGGCTCAAACTCCAGAGGTCAGTGGCAGACAGGAGGGGGGTAAAACAAAATGATGATGACTTTGATTTTTTTTCCCTTCTTGTGTCAGAGCCTGGGGAGGGTGGTTGTTTTGCTTCCTGGACCTCAGTGGCGAATTCTCTGCCAGACAATCATCGCGGCACTTTCATTGCTTTCTGATGCTCCTCTAACTGCGCAGGGTCGGCTATTAAATGGTCATCAAACCTCAGCCTCTATCCCATCAATAGTCATAAAGTTGGGGAGATAAAAGCCATCAGTTTTCCATTATAGCTGAAAGCAATACTGTGGATGGCTATTTTCTGAATGCTGCAGATAGATGTATTTTAACTAGAGCACAGTTTGCAGTGGGCCCAGCTCAGCTGTGGGCCCTGCTGGACCTGGGATAACCTGCCAGGTGCAGAAAATGCAGGCATGGCTGGGCTGTTTCTTGATCAGTCCCCTCTTCTGGGAGATTCAGACTGGCAGCACGCCAGGTTTGGGGTGCTGGGCAGATGCTCCAGTGATAGCCCTATGTACTCCCACTCTCCATGTTAATAGATATAGTGGGTAGATGTGGGAAGTCGTGATAATGCCCAACCTGATGGAAAACAGCCTCCTCCTGCAAGATCCTGGGTTTCTGAGAGGCCAGAGGAGGGTATGCTGTAGCACCTGCTTACTTGTAGGGAGCCTGTGGGAGCAGACATGACTGGGTGGACACAGAATGGTCCGGTGCTAGGAAGCTGGGACAGGGGCACCCCTGCTCCTGTAGGATACATGGTGTCTATAGCATCTCAGACAAGCAAGTCATCTGGAAATGGATTTTTACAATCCCATAGTCTCGCAGTGAACAAGCATCGGCCTTATTTGTAGAATGAATCGCACCACCCTCCTGCATTCCCCCTTTCCCCAATCCCAGGGCCTTCAGTGCAAGTTCCAGAAGATTCTGGGCTCTAGTAACCCTGGCATTCATGCTGTCTATTTTTCTTTGAAAATTTAATTTCGCTTTTCCTGTCTCTAAGCTATGCAGGAGCAGGACCGTTTTCTGGAAGTGCGGTTGGCTCAACCGGAAGTGCCTAAGCAAATTAGATGTCCTTTGTGGTCAATCCCCTCTTTGCCGCACCTCGGTCTTTTCCAGGAAGTTGCCTTCTCCATTTCCTGCCCTGGTGTAGTGTTGTGCTTCAGTTCCATCAGTGCTATTCTTAGAGACATCACAGTTGTCGAGCATATGGAGTTCTCTTTACAATGCTCTGGGGTCAGCTCATGTTTCCTGGTGTTTGTGTCTCTGCTGCAGCGGGCTCACTCTTCTGCCTGGCTGTAGGGATGCATTCCCCATGGGATGAAGCTTCGGGGTCTGGAACCTGCTAGATAGGGGCCAGACCAGTGTGGGTTTCTGCCCCTTCTGCCAGCCTCATGGGATTGGGGGTTTCTCCTGTGGATCTGTCAGTATTTGGTAAATACCCTGCTTTGGGTGGATTCATATGCACCATGCCTGTGACATCTAGTGGCATCAAATTTGCCTAAGGATAGTCCCCCTCTCCTCGCCCTCAGGTGGTTTCCTCAGGACCACAGGCTCCCTGTACTGTAGCATCCTCTATCTGTATCCTAGGGCAGTGGGACTCAGGATAATAAAATCTTGAGCTTCCTGTCCCACATTAATGACCAGACTACTTAGCAAGCTCTAGTATCTCCAGGATTTTGAAAATGATCCTTTGTTTTAGCATGAGGGACACCCAGGCCTTCTAGTCTCAAACTCTTACCTGTCTCTTGGAATGGCTGTGTGGCAGGTGGGAAGAAAGGGAAACTCTTACTGTTTTTCCACATTCCTCCATTTGCTGCACCCTTAGGAAGGGAAGAGTCAACTGTGTCTACCGTGGTGTCCACTCACATGTGACTCTCCTCATGGTGACACTGTGAGCTCTGGACCTGGTGGCATGGTGGCCTGCTCATTAACCCCAGCGTCTGGCACATGGTGTGGTGTGAAGTAGCAAACACCTATGGAGTTCTTGAGTGCCCTGTTTCCTAAATTAGAGATGGTAGCAGGTGCCCTAATCTTTTCCTGATGACACAGGAACAGCCAGGGTGACCAGATAAAGCGTGTGGATGGAGAGCAGTATTTCAGGTGCATCTGACATCTATAGAGCTGTCCCCCATACTCTAATTATTCCTAGAGCTGGAGCTGCTGGGCCACTGGTGTTTTGCTGTTGATTTCTGTCCTCTCTGTGTTTGCTGCCACTTTTTGCTGAAGGTTCCATCACCTCCTGTGTTCTTTCTCTTGTCACCTTTTCCCTTTGCACATTTACCAAGGGACAGGGAACCAGATAGCTGAGAATATATGCACTGGGGGCCTGAGGATTTAAGTGGAGGAAGAACCAGTTTTCTTAGGAGCAAAAGAGATCCTTTAGTGGATAAACTTCATCTTGCCTATCTAGACGATTTCCTTGTTCTTGGAAGGCTGCCAGGTGAGTGACCTACAAATGTGCTGTTACGGTAGAGCCCCTTTACATTAAAAAGCATATTTTAATATGACTTTGGAAAAGGGACTAGAGAGCTCCCTGAGAGGCTTGTGGGAGAGAAGCGGACTTGGCTGTTAAGATGGATCAGGTTAGTAGACCCCTCAGATTCCTTCATGTCTCTGTAGAATGACATTGTCTGCAGTGTCCCATGATGGCCAGTACTGGCGTAATTTACTCTTATCCTCTGTGGGCCCAGGAGTCAGAGTGAGGATGGTTTTGGTGTCATTGTGTGGAGTAGTGGCATCAACATAGATCACTGATTGTAAGAATAGGGTTGCCTTGCCAAAGAATGCCTGAGTTGTTGTTGGTGGTGTCAATTACAACCATTCTACCCAAGGGTACCACGGGGCTGGGTAGTGAAGCTGCACCATGGTGGAAGGAGCCCGGGCTGAGTGAGGGCCGTAAGCACTGGAAGAGAAGAGACAGGGCCAGCACTTCTGGGTCCTGCCTGAGCCTAAACCTGTCCATCTAAAGCATTACATTTTTATTAACTTTATTATAAATAATTGCCCAAAACATCACATACCAAATTAATCAGACCCAAAGTATATGCAACTCAATGAACTTCTATATAGTTAGAAAAGGCATTCTGAATGGAGGCTGTGGAAGGTCATGTTAAATTTTACAGTTTCAGTATTGAATATATTTTATGCCCTCATCCACTACCCAAAACAAAAAGCATGTGACAGAATCAGAACAAGAAAAACAGCCAGCTTATATCCTCTCTTATAACTTGTATCCATTACCTGCATTTAGTCTTTCCCTCTTTCCTTAGTTTTTGCCTTTCTTGGTCTGTTTTCTTCATGTTATGTTGCACACACATGTACATTTGTTTAAATATATACTTCTATTGTTGGCTAGATTCTTCAATGAGTGAGCATGAAGTTTTATTTTTCTGAGACTGTATAACCTCACAGCATTATATATTCTAAGCCCACCCATTTTCCTGTGATTTTTAAAACCTCATTTTTTAGAGATAGGTGATATTCCATTTTACATGCATATACCAAATCAAGTTTTCACTGTCCATCCATCTGGTGATGGACACCTAAGTTGAACGTCTCGGGAATGAACTCACAGACCCTCTCAGACTTTAACAGGGGAGAGTTGGAATCAGATAATACCCTCCCAGATTCTGTGGCTCTTGAGTGAAGACTTACCTTATTTCTGGAATTTGGGAACTTGTTCTGTCTCACTTCTATGAGTAAATACCTGACCAAAATCAACGTATGGGAAGAAGGTTGATTTTGGCTCATGGCTCCAAAGATTAGTGCCCGGCACAGTGGGAAAAGCATGGTGGATTCCATGGACTTCCTCACATCTTGGTGGATCAGGAAGGAGAGTAAAGAGAATGTGGGTGTTCAGTTGACTTTCTCCTTCCCCCACCCTTTAAGTCAGTCTGGAATCCTCTATCATGAGTCGATGCCACCTACTGCCTACTTTCAGGTTGGGCCTTTATTTCCTCAGTTAAATCCAGAGGAGTATCTCTGTACTGACTGGCTTTGTATGTCACCAGAGAGGAAATGCCTCCGTGAGATAGATACAGCTGTAATGCATTTTCTCTATTACTGATCAATAGGGCAGGGCCCAGCTTATTGTGGGTGGTGCCATCCTTGGGCTGGTGGTCTTGGTTTCTATAAGAAAGCAGGCTGAGCAAGTCATGAGGAGCAAGCCAGTAAGCAGCATTCCTCCATGGCTTCTGCATCAGCTCCTGCCTCCAGGTTCTCATCCTGTTTGAGTTCCTGTCCTTACTTCCTTCATGTTGTGGAAGTGTCAGTCAAATAAACCCTTGCCTCTCCAATTTGTTTTTTTGGCCATGATGTTTTATCACAGCAACAGAAACCCTAACTAAGATAGTCCCCTAGGTGATTCTCAGTCAAGTCAAGTGGACAATGAAGACTGATGGTTAATTATCACAGGATCCGAGGGTCATCACGAGTCTAGGACTTAAGTAATAAAATGTATTATCTTTTTTTTTCTACCTGGAAAGGTGGAAAATAAGGACTTCTGCATTTTGTTGCCATTCTGTGTGCTTTGTGATTCTGGAAGTTTGTGTAGGACTGTGTGGACAATGTGTGTCACTAAGGGAGATATGGACATAGGGACAGTGCTTCAGGGAACAAAGACTTCTTAGTCTGCTCTAATGCAGGTTCTTGTCCTCGCTCTTACTCAGGTGCAGGGAAGAACTGAAAAGGAGACCTTGGATTGGCTGCTTCACTTCTGTACGTAGCATCCTTATTTCCAGAGTGAGGGACTGAGCTAACTGGTTCCATATGTCCCTTCTTAGACTGTGAACCAGGAAGCCCTGTTATAGCTCCTCTTTCTTGTGGCTGGGGAGCATCTGCAGCTTCTCTTCCTCTTTGGAATTTTTGGGAGGTAGCTTAGCATAACAGGCATTTTTAGGGCATCCTGGGTTCCCTATCTCTGAGTTAATTTGATTTCCCCTTATCTAACAGCAAGTACTGGGGTCACCTTCTGTGTAAGCCCAGAAACACCGGACCTGGCAGGTTCAGGAGGGGTGTGGTCCTAAGGATTTTGGGCTGGAATATGACATGGGTGTTTTCTGGTGACTCCACCTACATTTGTGAAGCCCACTGTGAGTGCATTTTCCTGAATGAGCCAGAATGTGGAGTTCCTGAATGAGGTTATCAGTTCAAGCATGTCTATAGACTTGCCAATGTATCTTTCCAAAGTGTCTATGAATTGTAGGTGCTACCTGTAAGGAAATGGCCATGTCTTTAATATTCCCAGTCATATGCTGCTTAATGGTGGGGATGCCCCTGAAAGCTGTGTCACTAGGCAATTTTGCTGTCATGTGAACATCTTGGAGCACATTCATGCAAACAAAGATGCTGTGATATCACTCATGGGATCTGGTTGCTCTCCAGTGTTGACTCAAACGTCATTGTACAGTGCATCTCTATACTGAGGCCTTGATCCTCTGTGGTTGTAGAAAGAAAATCTGCAAGGAGGCAGAAGGGCAGTGGCCTCCTAGACATCAGTTTCATCTTCTAGGGTCTTTTCTCAACTTAAGGATTGCTTACAGAGAATCAGGGCAACTCCCTGTGAACCTGAAGTGGAGGAGCTGCCCTCACTCCCTGTAACATGGAGGCATCTATGAAGGATGAATAGCCAGAATAGGCCGAGAGGCTTATTCTTGCTACATCAAGGCTCAGGAAGATGGAGATGAAGTGATAAACAGAGAGCGGCTGCTGGGTCCTGAGCTGGCCCTGCCACGAGGCTCAGCTTGTTCCCTGGCACTGGCAGATCTATACTTGGGTCTTGATCTGTCCCAATGGTGGGCACTGTGGGGCGTCTTCCGGCTGACTGCTGAGCATCCTCAAGGTACATAGTTAGGAGGTGAAGCAGAAATCAGAACAGGTACAAGGTCCTCCTTACTTTCACTGTTTCTCCAAGTAATTCTGGATTTCTCCTCACGCTGTGGAAACAAAATCTCTGGGTGTGGGGCATAGGAGTCCATTTTCTGGCCACTTTTCTTTTTTAGAGAGGGCTGAGAACCATTATAGGTTCCCCGGCTTGTTCCCAGAGTCAGTGCTATACCCAGCATGCAAAGGAAGCTACCATGTCAGTAAACTCATTCAGTTTCCCTGATCTGTCAATGTTAACCCCATCATGTCTGACTGAATTCTCTAGAAGTCTGCCCACAGTAGATCAAGCATGTCTGGATTTACCCACCATGTACCTATATGCACCATCCAGACTTGTTTTATCATCCAGTTGGCATTTTTCCCTTACTGTTCAAATAACATCATTAGCATATCCCTGGGAAAATAATCAAAATATTTTCTGTGAGTCCAGGCAGACTTTGGAATGGAATGTCATTGTAGATTAACTGTGTTGTGATGAGAGCAGATGGGTCGGCCCAAGCCGCAAAGACTGGGCAAGGCCCAGCGTGGAGGCTGCAGGCTGTGCCCAGGCAGGGAGTTGCAACACCTGCCTTTCTTCCTTGGCTGACCAAGCACTGCTAACCTTGGGGAGGAGGATCCACATGCAGGAACATGAGAAGTTGACATGGCTCCTCTTTGGCCTGTCTCTTTGGGAGTTGTGAAGGGAGCCCAGAGTCCTACACAGTCTGTCCTAGAAGAGCTCAGAGAAGTTGGGGATCAGGATAGCATTCCCTCCTCAGGATATTGCCTAGTACCTTTACAGTGGACCTCATCGTTGTCTCCCGGGCAGCCACATAGTATTCTCCAAGAATGGGGAGTCAAGGCAAGTCCTTTCCAGTTATCATGGGGACCAGGGTCCAGGTCCAGGTGGGCAGTAGAGACTCTGACATCGGTGGAGGCTGCTCTCACAGAAGGTTGGACTTAGATCTTCTTCAAGCTGGGATGGAAGAAGTATGTCAGAGGTATCTGGGATTAGGAGGGGCTCCATGAAGATGGCAGGATGGGTAGCCTCTCCCTAAATTCATGTCTACCTAGAACCTCAGAACCTGGCCTTAGCTGGAAATATCATTTTTAGACAGAATCAGGGTAAAGGCGTACTGCAGTAGAGTTACGCCCATACTGCAGTAGAATGAGTCTCCAGTGCTTGTGGGTGAAGGGAGGATGCAGAGACACGTAGGAGACAAGGCTGTGTGACAGTAGGTCCTTGACACTAAAAGTCAAGGAGTGCTGTATCTCCAGCAGCTTGAGAAGGTGGGAAGGGTCCACCATGGAACCATCAAAGGGAGCCTGGCCCTCGAAACGAACTTGGGCATCTCGTCTCCCAAGGTAACAGAGGACAAGGAACTGTCATTTCAAGCTTACACAGTTTGTGGTAATTTCCTAGATTTGTTCCAGGAAGGTACCACAGTGAGGTAGTGACTCCCTCTTCTCCATGGGAGTCACCAGCCAGAGAATAATAGTCATGTCACTATGTGTTCCCTCCGGCAAGGCTGATGGAACCTGGCGATGAATAAGTTTCTGAGGGGCCCATGGGAGGGGTGCAGATGGGCAGGCGTGGCTGGAGAGCCAAGGAAGGCTTTCCTTGGAAGGGGGTGCCAGAGAAGAGGGATTCCTAGCGTGGTATCCCAGGTATAGGAAAGGCTAGAGGAAACGTGATTTTGTGGGTAGACCTAGAGCAGGTGGGCAGGCTCTGTGTGGGGCCAAGCTTCTCATGATAAGAAAGTCCCAGAACCCTGTGGGTGGAGCCCAGATGTGACTCAAGGGAAGGGCTATAGTGTTCAAGGTCTGGCAGCTGTGGCTCTGTCTTTGTGGACATCAGCCCCATTCTGGTGTCTCAGTGGGACTCCATTGCCACCAGTTTGCTCCTTTCCCCAAAGGCAATGCTCAATGTAAGTCAAATGGTGTCCTGCCCATGCCCAGAAGGAGCCACTAGCCTTGGCCCGGCTCTGCTCATAGACCTGGCTTCCAGTCCAGCTCCAGCACTTTCCACTGGAGCTGTGAGTTGCTATCTGTGAGTGTCGCCTTCCTTCCCCTGTCAATTGGGACATTTTGCATGGCGGCCTGTCTGTCTCAGGGTGTTTTTACTAGGATTAGACATATTAATGCTTTTAGAAGTGCTCAGTTGACACAGTAAACACTCAAAATTGTTAGCTGTGGTTATTTATTAGCAGTTTGGTAGGTTTCTCAGCACATGCAAAGTCAAGGGCTAAAAAGAAATAATTATAGAAAACATAAATAATATAAAAAATACCAGTTTGCAAAGTACAGGCTTTAGTTCAAGTACCTGGGCTGGCTCAGCCTGGAATTGGGCACTGGGCTTCCTTGGAGGACTTCTGCTCTGGCCTCCTTGCCCTCTTGAAGCCACTCAGTCTGCCTATTCAATCTCTTGCCATTACAGCAACCCATTGAATAATAGTCAGAGCTGGATTTTGGGAAAAACTCTAGCATCTTCTTGGATGTATGGGATACGGATCTCTGTCTCTTTGACATCTTCGGACTGACTGTATATGCTAGGGAACATGCATCTGGGAAACAACCTCTCCTCTGCTATCTTTTGGAGTAGAGACAGTCAGGAATGATGGATTTAAAAAGGTTTATGGTATGACAGTGGGGTGGCTATACTCTCCATTGTCAATCTATTGAGATCTAGAGTCACCCAGGAGATAGGCCTCTGGGCATGCCTGATGGGGGATTATCTTGATTAAGGTAATTGGGGCAGGAAGACTTACTCTTTGTGAGTGGCACTGTTTCCTGGGATTTGATCTTATATTGTGTAAAAAGGAGGAAGTGAGTTGAGGACAGCATTCATTACCAGGTGTCGTGTCCTCCCCCCCCACGCACTCACCCCCCACTTGTTTCTTGATTGTGGATGCAGCATTGACCAGCTGCCTCAAGCTCCTGCAGCCATAACTTTCCCACCAAGATGAACTGTACCCTGGAATTATGAGCCAAAATAAACTCTTCCTTAAGTTACTTTGTTGGGAGCATCTTACCTCAGCAGCAGAAAAGTAACTAATACAGACCTAATGGGAGCAAATCTTAACTTGCAGAGTCTGTGTCCTAGGGTTATGCTTGGGCTGTGCAGCTCCATCATAGCCTAGTTGAGACATGGAATGTATCCTGCAGAGTCTCTCTCTCTCTCTCTCAATCAGATGCTATTATGCATCAATTGGTATTAGAGTCATAGTTAAGGGTGTGTTCTGAGAAAGGATAACCTGACTTAGAAATTCCCAAATGTAGAAATTCCCAAATGTCCCAGACTCGATTACCCTTGACTTCATTTAAGTCCTGTGCTATATATGCAGATTCACAGTTGACGCTAGACCTGACCCCTTACAGAGCCTTTTCCTACAGACCACCAGCTACTGGTCTTGTTGTGCCCAAATTCTGAACCCCAAAATCACCAAGAGGCCCATTTCGATGCAAAAGCAGAGAGTCTTTTATTGTAGGTGTTTAACAGCTAACCCCATTAGCTCGGGCCCTTCACCCCACCACCATGGCAAATGGCTGGAGAAAGACCCCAACCTTGAGGCAGGGACCTGAGTGTCTAGGGGTATGAAACAGTCTCAGGATTGGTGTGCTTCTAGGTTTGAGTGACCTGCCCTGAGTTGATTGGTCAACTGGTTGTTATGGCCCATAGGCCCTCCCAGAGCGGTTGCTATGTTCTACACGTCACTGTTATGCACTTGTCTGTAAAGCACACCCAGAGCCATAAAGCACAGCCCTGCCAGCTAACTTCTGATTGGCTCCTTGACACGAGGAGGGCATCTGACCTTAGTGACCAGGACAGGAGTGGCAAGGTCATGCAAGCACATGTTAGCCTGTAATGGCTGCTAAAATGGGGGACTGGTCACTACAGTCTTGAGCCATTCCCAATTCATCTTTCTGTTCAGAAGGGCTGTTTAAGACATCTGACAATATGGTCATCAGCCCATCATTTGCAGATGTCCTACATCAGAGACATGTATCTACCGGATGTTTGAAGAATAGTCCTCCTGTCAGCCATAAGGCTAGCTGTCTTTCTCACTGCTGTAGATTTTTGCATATCAGAACTCATTGCCCTCCAGGCCAGAGTGATGATCAGTCAGTTCTATTCTTGCTTTCCTACATGACCACTTCCTGAAATATCTTTATGAAGTGCAGGTGTCCTATTAAGACATACAGAAGGCTTAATCTGGAGCTGCAAAAAGCAAGTCCTGTAGAGGAAGGGTCAGGCTCACTCTCTGTGCAGGAGGCAGGAGGATTATTTCCAGGGGCCTGAGGTCAGAGGTCATCAACCTGATTTTCTCCCTGAACCTTCCTCTCACCCATGTAATGATGTAGTTCATTTGTGCAGGCCACCCCTTTGCTTCCCAGCTCTGGGCTGCAGTTGTTGGCTCTCTCTCCATTCTGTTCCATCCATCTGTTTTTTTCGGTTTTGTTTGACTTCCTCTGCTGAGGCTGTTTGTTGAGTCATTCCCCACCTCTGGCGCTTTCCAGGGACTTCACCCTGGCTCACACGCTAAGATGCCATTTCTTACCTCAGATCCCTTTTCTGAAATGGGATTAAGGACTGCATTGTTTTACAGGAAGTGCCAATGTCCAGTAGTACCGAGGCCTGGCCACTTTACAGGTGTCTGGGAAGAGCACTAAGGGAGCAGTCTTGAGACATAACTTCTGAGTCAAAGTTGCTGTTGGGGCCTATGGCTTTTCAAGTTGGTCAGGGATTCCCTACTGCTTAGTGCCTTGTAGAAAATAAAAGGCTGCACTCAGGGCCTTCCTTTTTCCGTGCATTGGAGTCTAGCTGTCCTGGGAAGGCTTCTGCATCCCGATATTCTAGGGCATCTCTTGATTCTCTTTTCAGGACCCACTCATCCATACTTTCCCATTACCTGATTATTTTCCAAATCTCTCCAGTGCCTTTGACTTTGTTGGTCTGTCATCTCTCCATGGGACCCTCACCCCTGTCTCAGTGTCCACCCAGGGTTTTCTTTCATTTGCACCTTATATTCTTGTGTCCTGCATCCGTCCCTTGAACCTTAGCCATTACAGGGGCTTATGGGGCATGCATGAAGGACCTCATAGATGTGAGAAGTTTGCATGAAGCCTGAATCTGAAGGCATTAACATCAATGCATGCAAATACTTAATAGGCTACAGAATTGCCTCCTTGCTTCATCGTGCATGGCATTATGTCCTTACGTTACATAGCTGTCAACATCTTTCTTCTTGACTGAAGCTAGACATTTTAGTTCAAATCCTCAAAAGCTCCAGGGAGCTTCTGCTTAGTTCTGCATAGTAGAAGTTTCCAGAGGACAAAGGTTGTAAGTTTGAATGTTAAATGTCCCTCAAATGTGTTTGAATACTTGGTCTCCAGCCAGTGGCATAGTTTTTCGAGGTTGTGCAATCTTATGTATTATATTGTCCTGATGGACTCAGGGTCAAAGGAGGGTGGACTCTGAGGATTATAGGTCTGCCCTGATTCTGGTCTAATTCTCTTCTTCCTGTTTGGAAACACATGGGCAAGCCATGTCACAAATTTTTGATTCCATGAACTGACACATTCCAGTCACCATACTATCCCTGACATGATTGACTGTATCTCCTAAACTGTGAGCCAAATAAATCCTTTGGCCCCTGAGATGATTCTTTCAAGAATTCCTCACAGTGACAAGAAAGCTAACATGCAAGGCTTAATCTAGTGGCTCTCAGTGGCTCTTTGCTGTCCTGGCCTGAGTAGTCTGCTGTGTCCCCTCTGATTTGCATCTAGCCCACTCTCTGATGGGAGTTGACCATCAATTGCCACATTCTCTGTAGTTCCATGTATGTAGTCATCACTATGTGCACAGCCCATGTGTTCCTGGGCCAACCTGGAGCCCAACCCAGTGACATCAGAGGGAGATCTACCGTAGAGCCAAAGGATAGGTATAGAGAGAACAGTTGAGATGCAGGACTTAGGGAAAAGGTTCCACTTTGGTGTGTGGTGGGGTTGGGTGGGTGAGGGGTTGGGGGTGGGATGAAGACTTTTGATCTAAGTGACCTTGTATGCATTGTATACATCTATCAGGGTATTAGAGTCTGAGTACATGCATGTGTTGTGTGTGTACACATGCTTGAGTGCATATTTGTGTGTGTGTTGCGTGTGTGTGGAGGCAGGCGGGGAGGGGGAAGCAAGTAAGAGGGAGGAAGGGGGGAAGGAAGGAAGGGAGAGAGGAGAGAGCACTTCTTGCATGCAGGTAAGCTGAAGGGCCCGGGCTCCATCCTGAATGCAGCAATCTGTGGGCCTGACCTTATGCTGACAGGTTGCCCCCTCATTTATAGATTTTATTTTTGTTTCAAAGCCCCCCCTTTTGGTAAAACACTAACCTCAGCGAAGGAGAAAGAAGGAAGAAAAAGGAAAAAAAAGCTGAGTTCAGCAGCTGCAGCTTGCTGTATTTTTCTTCTTGCATCAGCAAGTTGGGACCACAAATAATCTGGTCTTCTATGCTCCAATGCTGCTGCTTAAGATTTTGCCCTCCCAAATGGCAGCATTCTCCCCGGAGCCAGCGACACTTCCTTCCCCAGGATCCTGGCTTAGACACCTGGAGGTGGGTGGACAGGGTAGGGGGTCCAAGGCAGAAAAGCAATACAAAGAGGAGAAAGTACTGGATGGTAATTAATTTCTAATTGGTTTATGGAATCAGGTAAACATTTCCTTTTGACCGGTTTCTCCAGCCTCACATTTGTTGTTAGTTCAAGAAAAATGTCATTTATAATGGACGTTGCCTTGATAAATTGCTCCTGAGAAGCACCGCGTTCTCATTAGTCTATATAATGAGAAGGATGCCTAGTGGTGGCAAAGTTGCCCGGATATTTTCCTGGTTGGAAAATATTTGTTTATGCAGTTCATTTTGAAAGGCTTCACTGGAAGGCCGGGAGGAGGGGGCTGAAGGCCCAGGGGTCCCTGTGCTTTCTCAGAGAAGACTCCAGGTACACCTGTCTTTCTTGCTTCTTGGTAGACCCATGCTCCACACAGGCTTCTTCTAATGCTCTGTCCTCCTGTTCCTCCAGCTCTTACACAGAGGACTTGTCTGTCCAGCCAGGAGAATATGATACCGAAACTGCATGTTCTCCTTCTTATTTCTCCGTCACTAAGCGGTGTATCAATGCTTTGAGTGTTTGTGGACTGTAAGCGCAGGTGTTTGACCCCAATACTCTGCCCCATCACTGGCTCCTTTGCTCTTCTGCTTGTTGGAGAATGGATACTTTAAGTAGCCTTGTTTCCCCATAGGGACACATTGGCTTCTGTTCTGTAGGTCCCCAGGGCACTACTTTATGTTAAGAGTGGTGCTTAAGGATGTGTGTTAATTCTTGTAGGCCACTGGAGTCTCCTTTAGTGGATGGCTATTACCAGACATGGCAGAGAGACATTTCTAAGTCCTAACAACCACCAGGCAGGATTGCAGGAAGGTGAAAAGACAAACTCGGTGCAGGGAGTGTTTTGGGCCTAACCTGTCTTAGTGCCCAAGGAAATGCAGCATTGACACATTTTTCTATGCTGACAGCTAGAGATCGGCCTGTGATTTTCTTTCTCAAGGGAAGCAGAGTTCTCAGATTTCTTGCTCCTTAGAGGGAAGCCCTCCATTCTTTCAAGGGTAGTCTCCATTAATCCATCCACTCACCTACCCACTCACTCACCCACCATCTATTCACTGACATCTATACACCCACCCACTCATCCTCCTGTCTATCCGTCTATCCATTCCTTCATCTAGACTCCATCCAACGGCTAATGAGTCACTGTTGTGAGTCAGATATACCTTTGGGCACTGAAGATCTAACATGGATGAGACAGTTTTTGTTCTGAAAGAACCCACTGTTTAATCGAAACATGAAAAATGAACTACTGTTTGTGAATTGGAGGCAGGAGGATCAGGAGTTTGAGGCCATCCTTGGGAACATAGGAAAAAATGTAAATTACAGTAGATGACTGTAGTTTATGAAACACATTCAGAGATAAAGGTATTCAGGCTTTCTGGAAGAGATGGTATGTGACCTGAATTTAGAAATTTTGGAACTAGCAGAGAACTTTAAGGAGGACATGGCTGGAGGAAGGTATTTTTGGAAAGTGGAATGTTA
The DNA here is from genome assembly GCF_017639785.1 of Mesocricetus auratus. Taxonomy (NCBI): domain Eukaryota; kingdom Metazoa; phylum Chordata; class Mammalia; order Rodentia; family Cricetidae; genus Mesocricetus; species Mesocricetus auratus. The sequence goes on along the minus strand of NW_024429180.1, from coordinate 50,246,601 downwards.
AAGAAGATTTATGAAACAAGGTTGGGAAATGTGCAGTTGATGTTGCTAACATGGCTTTGGGATGGCAAAAAGGAGGAGGAGTTGAGATGATAGAGGTTACTGTAGTTATGGTTCGGGGTCAGGTTGGTAGATGGTGGGCCATAGAATTCCAGGGGTTTCTCCTTCATGGAGATACTCACAAAATCTGAAGCCAGCATGCTAAGCATGAATCCCAGGTGCTTCATGACAATCTCTGTTATTCTTCTCAGAATTCACTAGTATCCTTTCATCGGTGTGGATGCTTAGTCAAAGGAGTATGAGTTCAGTATCCAGGGATGGACCTTTTGTGACTGGCAGAATGGGGGTGAACTAAGGTGGCTTGGACTCAAGCAGCTCTTAGCTATTGCGTCATTCTGCCTTTCTGGTTGCTCTAAGTTGAGGTGAAGTATGCACCTCTGGATTTTCCTTCCCATGTTAAATTTGATGTAGGAGCATGCCCTGAATCTTTGCACCTTGAAGGCAATATGCTGTGGAGTGATGGGGTTTGTATGGGATGCAAAGATTGAGAAACGCTTTCTGAGGAGGTTGAAGGGAGGGTAAATGCTGGGAATAACAAGGCAGACAAAGGCTGTGTGACTTTGAGTAGGAGGCCCTCAGAGACAGAAATGGGAAGAATGAAAGCTGGAATTGCTATGCGAAGAAGAGGCATTAGCTGGGTGAGATTCAGCTCTTAGGGCAAATTACCCAACCTAGGAAGACCATTTGAAAGGTCAACCACACGGGATCACCTGCTACCCCCAGCTAAAGAGAGATGAACTTGAAATGCGTTGCTCTGAAGCTGGAGGGAGGCAGGGGTGGGGAGAAACCTAACCTCACACCACCAGCAAGAACCATATCAGCATTCAGAGAAAGTTGAAAGAAATCTTTCAGCTGGCCGGCTACCTAGCTCAAGGCTAACCACACTCTTAACACAATAATAAGTCAATCCTCACTGAATAATTAAATAGAGAGCCTTCATAAGTATTGACTTAATGTGACAGCAAGTCTATAGTGACTTGGGGTTTGCTTATGTAAACACAATCTCCTGTTCGGCTTACTTAGCAGTTCAATGAAATAGAACAGTCCTTCAATTAAAATCAAATGATGCATACATTTAATTCCTTTCTCCTCTTACCCAGTAATAATAGGTTTGGAACACAGGTGAAGGGATGGGGAAGAAGTGGAAAAACAAGTATATGTTTTTGAAGGACACATGGAGCGTATCCAATGGCAGTCTCTTGGAGAAAGAAGTGGCCTGACTGCTGTACCCGGGCATTCCCATGCAGAGATCCAGGTGGGCTTGGGGCAGCCTTTGCCCCACCTAGGTCCTGCTGACCCTTTCCAAGAGAAGGTGTTGGTCCTTCCCTGGGGTTTGTACACAGGTGGTGAACTAAGTCTGATTGAGTGCTTCTCATCAGCTGGGGTCTAGTGGCTGTAACCATAGCCTCTTCCAGACCACTATTTCCCACAGACACCTTCTTGGCTCACCTGGAGGAGAGATGCTGTGTGCTTTAGACTGAGTGAGAATGGAGGAAGGGGAGGCACCAGTAATTTTCTGGCATGGCCCCGGAAAAGAACTATGTCTCTGTGGCTTCAGAATGCTGTAGGTGGGAAGTGAGGGACTGAGAAAGTGGGAGAACTATAGACAGCGCAGCAGGGAAAACCTACTGGTTTTGGAGTTTTGATATGAACTCAAGTCTCCTAACCTGGTACACTGTTAATTAGTGAATCAATAGATCTTTCTAGATCTCCATTTCCTTATCCATAAAACAGCAATGAGGATGCTGATTTTGGAGCATTGTTGTCAGGGTATTATATTGAAAGGTTAGTGATGCATGCTACCTATTGATCAGGGGTATTGTGACTGGCGTGGAGGAACGGAGCTCCTGCCCAGGTTAGTGGCATCCATCACATTCCATCCCCATACTAGCAAATCCCAGCAAGGTACTCACTGTGCCAGACACTCTCCGAACATTTCCACACTCCCATCGGACAGTACATTGTATCCTCCTAAGGCCCACATGAGCTAAGTGCCCTTGCTACACTGTCCATTTAGCAGGTGAGGAAAGCGAGGTCTCATTGAATGATGTAAGTTGGTCATTCAGATTGAGCTGAGCCAAGGTTCAAGTCCCATGGGTGGTCATGTCAGAGACTAGGTGCCATGACTGGATCCTTCCACGGAAGATTTCAAGGAGAAGAAGGTTCCTGGGCAGCTCCATGCTCAGAAGATCTGGAAACCAAGTCTCTGTGTAGCATGGCCACTCCTGTGAACTGACGCTGCCTGAGAGTCTATAGCTGGCCCTCTTGAGACTGGGGCTCTTCTCTGACTCTTTATCCCAGGACAGGATGGGTTGAATTTGCTGATACTCTCAGAACTGAGAACATTTTCTCTAACAGAAGGCCTGGAAAAATTATTGTTTATAATAAGCCAGGATTCCCAAGGCTTTGTTCAATTAAACTTCAAGAAATAATTACAACTTCCAAGCAAGTTTATTGAAAGAGAACACAATGAACTGTCTTTTGAAATTTCCTTATGAGTTTCCTCAGTCCTCAGCTTAACATTGTCCCTGTTTGTAACCAGGGGGTATAAACCATGCTGGCTGCTGCCTTTTAATCTATTAACATGATTCTGTATTTAAAATCTTAGATGCAGATATAACCCACATTCTTGTCCTTTTTGATAGTGATGTGTCTTTCTGCAGTGTTGGGGGTTTTCCAAGTGGCTCTTTCCTGACTAAGCTGGCCAGAGAGTCCCTGGTCCACACTACCTTCTTGCAGTTCAGTGTCTGCCTCCAAAACTGTTCTTGTTGAAGTGCTCCTGGCTTCCTCCTCTTTTGAATGGATTACTGACCTCTGGGGATTTGATTCTTGGCCTGTGATAATTTTGTTTTCCATTCTGGGCACAGAACCCAAGACCTTGCCCATTCTAGACATGTGTTCTACCACTGAGCTGTATCCCCATGTGAACATCTTTTACTTAATACATTTTCTTCTTTAATAATTTAATACGTGTATCTAGTGCATCCTGGTTATTCTCCCAACCCGCATACCTTCTCTTATTTACCTCTGACCTTAGCCATCCTCCTTATCTATAAATCTGTTTTCCATATTCATGACTTTTGGTTTTATTTTATATATAGTAGAGTTTAGTCAGGGTTGTCTTGTTAATATGGGCTGAGAACTATCCATCAATGCCTGATGGACTCATCAAGGGGTTTACAAAGGTATATTATGATCCCTTCCTCCAAAATCTGTTAGTTACCAATAGCTGAGCAGTAAATGGAAAAGCCCAGGGAGTTCCTTTCCCATCCAGAGCTGACTAGTGGGTGGGCTCAACTTGTGCACATCCAGGGCTAATAGGTGAAGCTACTGTGAGTTTATGATTGCTATGCCATTCTTAGATGATAGAATTTTGCAACCCCTTTCATTGTCTTATGGCTCTTACCCCCGCTCCCCATGTTCCCTGGTCCTCGAGAGAATGATCCATGTTCATTTTGTCGCTGTGATAAATACTCTGAACCAAAGAAACTTGGGTAAGAAAGCATTTATTTGGCTTCCACTTCCAGGTCACAGTCCATCTTTGAACTGGTTCAGGTCAGACACTTGAGACAGGAATCATGGAGGAACACTGCTTGCTAGTTTGTTCTCTGGCTCACTCAGCTTCTTATATAGCCCAGGCCCAACTACCTAAGGATGGTACCACTCACAGTGGGTTGGGCTGTTCTAAATCAATCAGTAATCAGTCACTCACAGACATGGCCACAGGCCAATCTGATCTTGTCAGTCCCTCAACTGAGTCTCCTCTTCAGGTGACTCTAGGCTGTGTCACATTGACAAGGCTAACCAAAAGAGCATTAAGGATGGCTGATCCCTCAACCATCCTTTATTATCAGCATGTTGTGAATCCATGGGTTTCTGCATTCACCTCCATTCATTGCAAAGAAAGGCAAGAGTATCCTTTGTGAGTACAAACATATACATTTAGAAGGTGATTTGATGCTCTGTCAGTCTGTTCAGGCAGCAGTAGATTCTTCCCTGGGGACTGTTTTTGAACAGTTTTCTGTATTTGTATGAATTCATGTTTATTGATTTAGGGATGCTGAACTATCCCTGTGTTACTGGAATGAAGCCAGCTCAATCACAATAGGTAATCTGGAATTCGGTTTGCAAGTATTTTATTGAGAATATTTGCAACTGTGTTTGTCATGGAGATCGTTGTGTACTTCTTTGTTTTTTTGTGCCTTTGTCTAGTCTTGGTATTAGGATAGTATTGGCTTTATAAAAAGAGTTTGGAAGGATTTCCCTCTTTTTTTTTGGAGTAATTTGAATAGCATTAGTTATAGTTCTTTTTCAGAGGTCTGGTGGAAATCTGCAACGAATTCAGTTTGCAAGCATTTTACCGAGGGTTATTGCATCTGTGTTAATCAGGGAGAAATCTTGGGGGCTTCTTGGTTTGGAGGCTATTTGTCACTGCTTCTGTCTTATATGTCTGTTTAAATTCATCTTGGTATAATTTTGATAGATCATATGCATCTAGAAATTCATTCACTTCTTTTGTATTTTCCGATTTAGTGAAATATGTGTTTTTAAGATATGCCTTATGATTTTCTGAATTTCATTAGTATGTTATACCCTCTTTTCAACTTAATTTTATTAATTTAGGCGTTCCTTTTCATTTAGTTAATTTGACTAATGGTTTGTCAGTCTTGTTTATCTTTCCAAAGAGCTCTTTATTTCATTCATTCTTTATACTGCTTATATGATTTCTATTTCATTATTTTTTGCTCTGATTTTAATTTCACCTGTTTACTATCTTTGGATTTTGTTTACTCTTGTTTTTCCAATGCCTTACAGTACATCATTAAGTTTATTTGTTTAAAATTATTTAGAAGTTTTGATATAGGCACTTAGCACTATAAACTTTCCTTTTAAGATGGCCTTCATTATGTCCCATAGGTTTCAGGATGTTTTTTCATTCAATTTTGCATTTATTTCCTTCTTGCTTTTCCTTTTTTAAAATAAATTTTTATTTAAAATAAAAACAATCTTATTTTACATACCAGTCCCAGTTCCTTCTCTCTCCTGTCCTCCCATGCTCCCCACTGTCCACCTCCACTCCCCAGGGAAGGTGAGGCCTGGAGGGATCATAATTGGGGCAGGACCTAGGCCCTCACTGGTGTATCTAGGCTGAGATAGTATCCCTCCATAGGAAATGGGCTTCCAAAGCCGGTTCGTGCACTAGGAATAAATACTGGTTCCACTGCCAGAGGCCCCATAGACTGCCCAGTCCTCCCAACTGACACCTATGTTCAGGGGCCCTGGTTTGGTCCTGTGCTGGTTCCCAAGCTGCCAGTCTGGAGTCAGTGAGCTCCCCCTTGCTCAGGTCAGCTGTTTCTGTGGGTTTCCCCAGCCTGGTCTTGACCCCTTTTCTCATCACTCCTTCCTCTCTACAAATGGATTTCAGGAGTTCAGCTCAGTGCTTGGCTGTGAATCTATGTTCAACTTGCTTTTCTTTTTCAGTGATCCAATTATCATTTAATAGGGTGTCCATCATTTGGTCTCCATGAGTCTATATACTTGGTGCAGTTTTCTTGCTCTTGGAGTCTAGATTTACTCCATTGTGGTCAATCAGAATATAGAAAGCTTTTCCCACTTTCTTATATTTGCTAAGGCTTGCTTTGTGCCATGAATTGCGTGGTCTGTTTTGGAGACTGTTCTTTGTGCTACTGAGGAGAATGTGTATTCCTTACTGTTTTGGTGGAATGCTTTGTAGATGTCTATTAGGTCCATTTGGTTATGGTGCCGTTTAATTCCAGTGTTTATCTAAATTTTATTTGGATGACCTGTCTGTGGGTGAGATTGGGTATCCAAGTCCCTACAATTACTGTGTTGGGGTTAATTTGTTGCTTTACATCTGGAAGCGCTTGTGTTATAAAATAGGCGCTCTCATGTTTGGTGCATATATGCTTAGAATTGATAGCTCCTAATGGATTAATTATTACCCTGATGAGCATGAAGTGGCTTTCTTTATTCTTTCTTACCAGTTTTGGTTTGAAGTCTATTTTCTAAGGTATCAGAATAGTTATGCTTGCTTGTTTTCTAGTTCCATTTGCTTATAGTACTCTTTTCCATTCAATACCTTTATTCCAAGGTGATGATTCCCTTGATGGTAAGGTATGTTTCTTGTATGCAGCAAAAAGATGGATCTTGTTTTTTAATTCAGTTTGATAGTCTCTATTTTTTTAATTGGGGAGTTGAGACCATTAGTATTCAGTTATTACTGAAAGATATATATTAATTTCTGTAGTTTTGATGACTTTGTGATGTTTTCTTAGTTTCTAGGATGAATTGCCCTGATAGTGTATATTTTTCTCTATAGTCTCTTGGATGTATTTATCTTCCTCTTCAGTCCCAAGTGTTCTTTCTAGCATCCTCTGTAGAGTTGGCTTAATGGTCATAAATTCCTTTGGTTTGTTTTTATCATGGAAAGTTTTTATTTCCCCTTTCCTTATAAAAGATAGCTTTCCTGAGTTTAATATTCTCAGTTGACAGTTATGGTCTTTCAGAGCTTGGAATATATCTTTCCTAGATTTTTGGACTTTAAAAGTTTCTATGAGTAATCAAGTGTTTTTCAAATGGGCTTGCCTTTGTATGTGACTTAACATTTCTTTCTTGGAGCTTTCAACACTCTTCCTTTATTCTTTTTTTTCTTAATCATCACATATTGTGGACAAATATTCTTTTCCCGTCCTGCTTGTTTGGTGTTCTTTGGGTCTCTTATACCCATAAGGACATATTTTTCTTCAGATTTTGAAATTTTTATTTTATGATTTTACTGAAAGTAGTTTCTATGACTTTGACATGGAATAATTCTCCTTCTATGTCTGTAATTAATAGATTTGGTCTTTTTTGCTATCTCACAGACCCTGCATGGTTTGTTTGTGCATTAAAATTTTATTTTTCCATTTTCTTTGCTTGAATGGTCCAGTTCCTCTAATTTGTCTTTAAGCCCAAATATTCCATCTTCCATATGATCCATTTGGCTAGTAAAACTATCCACTGAACTTTTTATTGGACTAGTGGAGAATTTCATTTCCAGCTTTACTTCAGGTTAGAGTTTCTTCTTTGGTATTTCTACTTTTTCATTGAATTATATTTTCATATCCTGGACAAGCATCCTTATTTCATTTAGCTGTTTGTGTTTACTTGGTCTACGATCGGTTTATTACTGTTCGGAGTTCATTCAAGTGTTTGTGCTCTCTTTAAACTCTCATTTATAATTGTTCTTTTGAAGTCTGTGTCTTGAACTTCTTCTTGGAGACCATGACTATGGGACTGGTGTTTTCTTTTTCTTTATACTTCTCTCTTTCCTCCCTCTCCTTCTTCTGTTGTATTGCTTACATTAGTTTTTCTGATAAGACCTGGACATCTGAAATTAGGTTGTTCAGTGTGTCTTGCTAAGTGTTTTCTGCCCACAAAGCAGGAGTCTGGAGGTGAGCAGAGGATTGGACAACTTAGAGAAGACTAGGGGAGAAGAGGCAGGTAAGGGTGTGTGTGTGTGTGTGTGTGTGTGTGTGTGTGTGTGTGTGTGTGTGCGTGTGCTTTCCTGGGTTGCTCATAGCTGGACAGTTGGGGGAGTACTTACTGTCTGAATCTGTGCCAGGCTAGCCCAGTTTGCATTGGTTCAGCTGCAGAAGACTCTAAGCAGGGGATGGCAACTTACACAGTTGCTGAGAATGGTAGCTGTATGGTTGTGGTGGTGGGGGGCTGTGTGGTTGGGTTCCTGCTGGGCTGTGCCTTCTGTGGTAGTGATGCTGGAGTAGGCTTCTTAGATGGGGGAGGGGTGAAGCTACCTTAGATCAGCTTTACTTTGGCTGGAGAGTGCACCTGAGGCAGGGGATAGATTACAGATGGCTGGGGTTGAGGTGTTGCTAGTCTGGGTCCATGCCAGGTTGGGCTGTGTGTGGTAGTTTGTCAGGAGTGAGCTCCCGGGACATGTTTTAAAAAACAATTAATATTATTATTTTTTGATGTGTGTCTCTGCTTGGGGCAATGCTGTGGTTGTGTGCACATGTGCAAATGTGGAAGCCAGAGGATGAGATGAATGTCATCCTTAGGGACACTGTTCCCTTCATCTGAGACAGGATTTCTCATCTCTATTGGGCTTGGCTGACTGGTGAGCCTTAGGAATCCTCCTGTCTCTGTGCCCCAGCCCTAGAATCACAAGCATACATCATCCGTACCTAGCATTTTATTAGGGTGCTGGGGATTGGAAGCAGGTTCTCATGTGAGGCAAGCTCTTTATCCAATGAGCTGCCTACCTAGACTTCTGTTTAACCTTTTCATGATCTGATTTTTCTTGATTGCTTCCAGCTTGGCCAGAGAAAACCATACTATAGCAGAGAGTGAAACTAAGTAGTAGTCAGTGATTAAAAAAATCAATTAACTAACAGAGACATACCTACGTTAAAAATAAAAGCAATTGATTGGTTTACAAAATAAATATGGAAGTAATAGACGTGTATCCTAGGAAGCAAGGAAGAAAGTCTCTCTCTTCCTCCTCCTCCCTCCCCTTTACACTCCCTTCCTTCCTCCCTCTCAACTCCCTCTCTCCTTTTTTTCTTTTCTTTATTCATATTGCTATGTAAATGTTCTTAATGTGACCCCAGGGCCACAACTGTGGAACATGGTATGTCTGTCTGTGCTCAAGTATAGAAGCCAGAAAGCATATAATGTTCTTTCATGCTTAGTCAGGGGCTATCTTTGGACCATAATGGCCAAGAGAAAGGGGTTTTACAGTTGATCCAGTCTGAGCCAGGTGTCCACCTGGTCCCAGGAGGTGGTGTCCATACAGTCTATCCTCAGTTTTTACTCTTCTCGGGAATATTTTACCCTTCCATGAAATATTCAAGTGTTCTAGTCATAGACACTAAGCAGTACTGGTGATTGGCAGGCCCCTGGCCATGGTCTACAACTATGGATTGCCATTCATTGACTTCCATTCTAGCTACATAGCAGGTACAACTTGATAGATGGAAACTCTGGAAAGTCAAAAGAACTGCCAAACAGAAGGCACACCTTGACCAGCATTGGAATATTCTGGGCTTTGGGGGGAGAAATTCACCTTCTGTGTCAGTTTCTTTGTGATACTGTGACAAAATGCCTGACAGATATTTTATGAGAAGAAAGCTTTGTTTTTACTCATGATTTGTGAGGGACTCAGTCTATCTATCATGGCAGGGAGGGCAATGACAGAATTCATGATGGGGGCAGCACGTGGCAGAGGGTTGTCATGTCACTGATGAGCAGGAAGCAGGCGGTGGCCAGAATTAGGGACCAGGCTAAAATCTTCAAAGTCCCACCTCTACTCCTCTGCTATGTCCCACCTCCTAGGGCTCTATAGTCCCCTGAGAAGCACCAGTAACTGGGGAACACACACTCAGAGCATTGGCCTATGGAGACACTTCAGACTCAAAGTGCAGCAGTCTGGGTCAAGACAGAATGTCACTAATAAAACACAAATCTGTGCCCTTTCTTTCGGATAATACCACACACGAAGCAGTTAGAAAGGCATGTCTATATAACTGTGTACTGTGTTTCTCTTTGGGTGAGGGAGTGTGTGTGTGTGTGAGAGAGAGAGAGGGGGAGTGTGTGTGTGCGCATGTGTGTATGTATTTACTCATGTATACAGAAGCATGCATATTCTGCATGTAACCACAAGCCTCCTAGGGTTTTATTTCTTCCACTGGGGTGTAAAGTAGGAGTATCTAAAGCTGACGCCGGGAGGCAGGGCATGAAAAGCACCCACAAATCTGCAGCCGTACAGGTTGCCACACTTCAGACTGCAGCTTGCCACACCATCCTCTGGAGGCTTAGTGTCTGCTGCTACAATTTCAGGTAGAGGGTGTTTGGGGTGGAGCCTAGAGAATTTGCATGTTCAACTGGTAGTCTGTTTCCCATACTCTGAGAATCACTTTGATTCTGGGTGCATGCTCCTATGTGGGTTGCTGTCTGCATACCCAGCTCTACTCTTTTTCCTTTTGCAGGGGCACCTGTGCTAACACATAAAAATATAGGATGCCAAGTAAAATTTAAATTAGATTCAGATTTTTTTTACTACAAGTATGTCTGAGATGTATAAATGATACTAATAATTAAAAAAACCTCACATCCGTCTGAAATTCAAATGAAATGGGCAAACAGCGTCTAATATGGCCACCTTTTCATCAAATTAGGGTCAAGTGCCTCTCTCCCGCTGCTTCCCTGTGATTGAACAGGCCACAGCTGTTGATGAAGCTGGCCCAAAGAGAACTTGTGATTTTGGGGCAATCCTCCTGCCCCCTGAGCTCAGTGAAAAGGAATTGGTTTGTGTATACTTTAGTTCTCTTGCTGGCTCTCTGTTTATGTGTCTGTCTGTCTTTCCCTCTCACGATTTCTTTACACCATTTCTTTTCAGGGGGGGTTGCGGTGTATTAAAGGCAGAAATCTGTGATCTGATCCAGCAAAGATTAACTCTTGGCAGCAGTAATAGGATCCAAGACACCGGTGACATCCTAGGGTGGTGGAGATGAGTGACATTTGCCTAGAGGAGGTAGAGATCACCAGCTGGCACCCTGAATATTATGGGTTGGGCTGGAGAATTCATGTGGTTGGGTTCTCATTGTGTTGGAGTTGGATTTTGTACAGGGCTTGAAGGAAATTGACTCCACTTGGTCTCTTTAGCTGGCGAAGGGAGCCTGCTGCTATGGGTTTATCACAGATTGGGAGGCAGAGAAAAACTTGAGCGATCAAAGGCCTCCTGCAGACTTGGACTTGGCAACCTCCTAAATGGCCCATTTGTCCCCTTTGCTTGCCAGACTGTCTTGGTGCTGAGAGTGGGTAAGATGATAGCAGAAGGCCTAGCTGCTTCCCTTCTCCTTCCCCTCACCTGCTGTTGGTCCAAACCCACATCCTCCTCTTCCCTTTACTCAGAACAGTTTCCTGTCTGGGGCTTGGCACCAACTCCCAGACTTCTTTGAGGGCAGGAGACTGCAGCCACACAGCACTGAGATGCTGTTTCTTCGCCACATTAGCCTGGGGCCTGACCTTGGGGGGCTCTGTGCATATTTCCCAGCTTCCAGGGCCTGTCCTTCCCCCCCCCCAGTGTTCTTCATGGGATGGGAAGGGAGAGTGGGTTCAGGAGGGCAGGGTCTTCTTGGGAGCCAGCAAGCTGTCTTTGGCGCCCTCCCCTCCCTTGACATGTTCACATTACCTACCTCAATACAGGATAAAGTGGTGTGTTTTTCCTCTCTGTGGGTCATGAAAAACTATTTCTTGTTTGCATTTGTCAGTCCCGGTCATAGTGCTGGGGACCAGACATCTGCATAGAGAAGGCAACTGAAATGATGATCCCTGTCTATGTTGGTGGCTGACTGCTCTGTCAGTATCTCTCACCGTTCTATTGGAGCTCTGGGCAGACATAGCTTTCTGTGTAAGTGGGGACACTGAGTACCAGAGACATGGCCAGTGAGGCCCAGGTCACATAATAGAGCAACAGGTTGAGCACGGCCATGAGACAGATGGCTTTCACAGCAGCTGAACTGGATTCTTCCTTGACAGCTCAGGAGCCCCTTGAAACGGTCTGTACTCCCTTAGCTTCTGTTCCCTGGCTTGCACCCCACCCCCACTTCTCCCGCTGAGCCTGTCTGATCTATGGTCTGCTAGGGAAATGTCCTAGATCCCCAAAGGACCACTCTCATACTCTCCCATTTATATTTCCGCCCCGTTTCTAGCCTTTGAGCTGGTGACATTTTGAGGGGCTCCTTGGACTGAGAAGCCAGCTAAAAGACATCCAAAGTTCTCAGTGTCATTTGATCTTGGAGCCAAACTTGTTACAGAGGACAAGGCTGCTCTGGATGCTGGTGGTGACTGGAGCAGTCCAGGAGGCTTCAACAGCTGCAGGTCTAGTTGGAACCCCCCAGCTTTGTTTTGAGCAGATCATGTTATTTGTTAGGAAGTGAGCAGATCATGACATTCCATCAAAGCCCTGTGCCCTAATCTAGAGAGATGGGAAACATGCTGCCTTGACCATGTCACTGGGGTTCCCTTCTGGTGTCACACTGACGTGCTTACCATTTCCATCTTGACTTTGTTAGTCACATGCCTGGGGGTATGCTCCAGCATAGTTGGAACAAGGATGATGGATATATCTACCATCCCATGTTTAACAGGGCCTTGGAGGTTATGGATGAAAAAAGAAATAAAATTGCCATGTTAGTAGTAGATGTTGTCATTAGAGCGATTAAAACAGGTAATGTCAGCAAGTCTCTGTGCTGTCGAGTTGCCTGGTCCAGATTTTCTATGTAGTTGAATATGGAAAGGAGACAAATCTATGTGATCCTAGGAAAAGACCTCCGTGGAGGATTGGGTGTGGCTTTGGGGATGCTAGAAATAGGAAACAGGTTCTACACATGGCCATGTGGAATTGAAATGGACATAAGAATTTCAGTTAGAGGCGGTGTTTAAACAAGTCAAACAGAAGATGTTTAAGCAACTTCATACAGAAGATTTGAACTAGTGTTTGCTCACAATACAGGATTCTGCAGGATCTCCACTTCTGCCTTTATTTCATCCTGTTGCCCTTGCTTCCTTCTGGAGGAAGATTTGACCAAAGCGGAGTCTTTGAAAATCCTGGTGTTTGCCAGGGATGTTTCTAAGTACCAGAGACTAGGCAGCTTAAGACAGAAATAGGATCTTTCAGTTCCAGAAGCCACAAGTCTGAGGTTGGAGTGTCAGTGGGACCATGCTGTTTCTGTGCTGTCAGAGACTCAGATGAATGAGGTCATATAGCCAGGGCACTCCCCTGTGGGAGGTAATGGTTGTCTTAGACATGATAGGGAGGGAGGCCTCCTCTCCAGTCCAGGCTGAGGGAAACCTCTGTGTCCAGAGCGCTAGGGTAGGAGGGAGAAAGAAGGGAGCCAACTGTGGGCATTAGACTAGACTTTGTGTCACACCCAGCTCTGAGGCTGGAGGCAGAGAAAAGGCCTGGTCCTGCTCCTGGCTAAGTATGTCAGAGCTGAGCACATGTGGTTACAAAGCAATGTCACAGGTACTAACACCAGTGGGTGATGGCAGGCTAGGCCATAAAGAGAAAACTTTAAGAGGTGGGCTCTGCCTGGTGATGCTGGGAAGCAGAAGAGCAATGTTTTCCAGGAAAACCTTCTCCAAGGCGCTTGCTGTCAGGGAGTGGAACCTAGTTCCCTGCCCTGGTCCTGCATACTGTCTGTCAACTCAGCCTTCCCTTCTCTGACAGCAAGAACCAGTTGGAGAGCATCTCCAGTGTCTTTTTGAGTCCTTTTGGTCCATTTGTCTCTGAACTTTAGCTTTGCTTTTTTTTTTCATTTGAGACGAATCTCGCACTATATTTCAGGCTGAACTGGAACTCACTATGTAGTTCAGGTTGGCCTTGAACTTGGGATAACACTCCTGCTTTAGTCCTCTGAGTGCTGATATTACACATTCATGGCTGGGGCTTTTCTTAAACTGCACTGTGCCTGGCTCTGCTGGTCTCCCTTCATTTTCTATTCCCTGCTCCCCCCTGTTTCCTGGCTTCCTCAGGTTCTAGGATCTGCAGTGTGGAGCTCCTATGCCCCAGGCAGTGTGGAGGAGGCTGGAGCAGGCTGCCAGACTAAACTGTTTCCTCCTTGGGTCTTTTCCTGACACCAGGTCCCGCCTGGCAGACTTCCACGCCAACTGTCGAGCCTCCTACCGGACACTCACCAGCTGCCCTGCAGACAACTATCAGGCGTGTCTGGGTTCCTATGCTGGCATGATTGGTAAGCTCTCCTTGTGTTTTCAGTGCACCCCCCCCCCCCCCCCCGCAAGGTGAGGATTGCTGCATCCCAGCCCAGTGCTGGTGAAAGAGACTCATGGCACAACCTTGCCTGTGGCAGATTCAGACAGAGCATCCAGACGAAAGCAGAGGGAGGCTACTCCTTATCAGGAGGGCTGTTTCTTTGTACAAGGCTTTGGAAATGAAGCTACAGCCTTCTAGGCACTGCCAATCAGTGTGGACTCTTACATTGGAGCTTTCACTAAGTAGTTATTTCTATTTCACAGGAAACTGATACTTAAGAGAAGTAGGTCCTTGGCCAGGCTCACTTAGTTGGTAAATGCTAGCACTGAGTTCCAATCCAGGATGGGTGCTTTCATCTTTTAGATTCTAGAAAACTCATTCTGCACACGTGTGAGGGAGAAAGCAGGGGTCTGAAGCCTGGGAGTGAGCTGTTGGGGTCTTTTCTGCCCTCCTGATGACACAGAGACTGGTGATTCGCTAGGCCTTTGGCCTTTCTGATCCTGCTAAATCCATGGTCACCAGGAGGAATCGTGTTCAGAGTTAGGATTTTAAGTTGAGGTGTCTGTATTTTGTTTGCTGTAGGCGGGCAAACCAAACCTTTGTCCTACTGTGCCCATGCATCTTTTCCCTCCCTCCCCCCCCCCCCCGCAGGGTTTGATATGACGCCCAACTATGTGGACTCCAGCCCCACTGGCATCGTTGTATCTCCCTGGTGCAATTGTCGTGGTAGTGGGAACCAGGAGGAAGAGTGTGAGAAGTTCCTCAGGGACTTCACAGAAAACCCATGCCTCCGTAAGTCTGGGGAAACTCTTCCTATCCCCTTCTGTCCCCTCTGCCCTCTAGCTGACATACACATCTGTTACCTGGGAGGAACTCTAGAGTTGCCCTGGTCATTTTCCTCTCATCTTGTTGGGGTGCTCAATGATGCCTGTGGGCCTTCTGTACCATGTAAGTCTTCTTAGAGAGACCTGAAGTTTTGAACTCTTGGGGATTTCATGCCAGAACGGGTCAGTGGACTGTCTGAACCTACCATCAGAGTCCCCAAGCCTATGGGGTTCTGACAACATCAGCCAGTTTCCTTTGGAGACGGAGTCTTCCTATGAGGACCAGAGGCACCCTCTCCATGTAGTATCTTTCCTCATTTAACTACTGGTCCAAAAGCTGCAGAGAGAAGTGGTCACAGTCAGGCTTTTGGTTTTTGCAGCCTGGCATCTCTTGCTGATTGTGCCACTGGCATATCTCTTCCCCCATTCTTTCTCTCCTGTTTTCCTTCTGTTCGTCTATCTTTTCCCCCTTCCCTTCTGTCTGGCACTGGGGATTCAGAGATAGATTCCAGTGGCTGTCACTAAAGAACAGGGAGCTAGATGGAGGCTGGCTGAAGAGTCATCTGTGATCCCAGCACACATGGAAGTTGTAGGGTACAGTTCTCTATGGTTTCAGGGTTCAGATACCCAAGTTCCCCTGGACAAGGGAGGACTCAAGGCTTCTTGAGGACAGCTAGGTAGTAGCTAGTTGAAAAGGTATGGGACTGGCAATGAAGGGGAGAAAGCATTGTTGATGGTAAGAAGGTATGCATAGTTTACAATGAGAAATGATGACTTTGGAGGTAGATATTGTTGAGTTTTAGGAATAATTTTGTTCAAGAAGACCAATTAGTTTGCCCTACTGTATTAGTGCAAGTTGGTGGCATGGGATAAGGAGGCCATCCAGGAAAAGTCAGTAATATGGAGAGGGAGGATGTCTGAGTCTGGGGTAGGCATCAGGTAGTACCTAAGTTGGCAATGGAGCTGGAAGAGCTTGTGCCCAGGAAGTCAAGGATGGGCCTTCTGTGAGAGAGGTCTCCAGTGACGACCACCAAGATGTCTTGGCCTGGCCAACTGTCTCTAGACTTTACTCTCCTTTTTCTCTTAGCAATTCTCTTCATGTCTGTTTATTTCCATTTTGATTTTTCTGTCCTTTCTAGCTTTTCTCTTATTTTCTCTACCAACTGGGAGAACATTCTGTATCTGAAAGGAGCCTTAGCGAAGTCAAATTCCAATGTCCTACCATTTGTCTCCAGCTTCTAGGTTCCTTTGGGAGGGCAGTAGTTAGGGAGGAAGTTCACCAGGAATAATGGAAGTGGGCTCTGATTTTGATATTTCTGTCTGTCCTCTCCAGGGAATGCCATTCAGGCCTTTGGCAATGGCACAGATGTGAACATGTCTCCCAAAGGCCCCTCATTCCCAGCTACCCAGGCCCCTCGGGTGGAGAAGACTCCTTCATTGCCGGATGATCTCAGTGATAGCACCAGCTTGGGGACCAGTGTCATCACCACCTGCACATCTATACAGGTGAGGACTGTGTCTCTTAAGCCTGGAAACTGGAACTTGGGATAGCTCAAGATTTTGGAGTACAGACATGATATGGGAAATCACTCAAATGGGACCATTGAAGGAACACTGAAGGTTCCTTAAGATTAGGAGCCCAAAGCGCCAGGGAGTTGGGAAAGAACTTCACCTCTTTGTTCATTTTGGCATTTTCTTTGCAAATATGAAAACACTTGTTGTCTACCAGTATCACATTAGACATATTGGGACACAGAGAAATGTAAGAGTTACCATACAGCAATTGTCTGCTAACTATCAGTAAGCATGCCAGTAATTCTCATCTTACTGAATTCACAATGAGGTGACAACATTTTTATTTAACATTCAGCAAATTTATCCAGAGGTGTTAGGTGACATATCCATGATCATGCTGCTGACAGTTGGTGGCATGAGATTTCAAACCTTCATCTGACTCCAAGACTTATAGTGTTAATTGGATTGTCCGTCCGTCCATCCATCCATCCATCCATCCATCCATCCATCCATCCATCCATCCATCCATCCATCCATGCATCCATGAAATGTGACTTACAGACCCAGTGTCTGCTGTATCTTAGATGAGCTTCTAGGGAAACCTTGGTGAATGAGATTGATGCTATCCTGGGTTGCATAGTGTGCTGGCTAGATTTATATCAACTTGACACAAACTATAGTCATCTGAGAGGAGGAACCACAACTGAGAAAAATGCCTCCCTAAGCCCAGATGGTGGATCAGCCTGTAGAATATTTTCTTAAATAGCAATTGATGGGGGAAGAGGGCCCAGCCCCTTATGGGTGATGCCACCCCTTAGCTTGTGGTCCTGGGTTCTACAGAAATCAGACCAAGAAAGCCATGGGGAGCAAGCCAGTAAGCAGCACTCCTCCATGGCTTCTGCATCAGTTCCTGCCTCCAGGTGAGTTCCTGTCCTGGCTTGATGTACTGCAATGTGGAAGTCTAAGCCAGATAAATCCTTTCCTCCCCAACTTGTTTTTGGTCATGGTGTTTCATTGTATCAATAGAAACTCTAAGACATGTAGTCTTTATGGCCTTGAAGGTCTGTCATGTGTGGGAATCAAGGTTCGCTAGACCTAGTACAGGTTAAAAGGTGTATTTGGAGAGAAAACGCTTACACAAGAGGCAGGTGGCTGTCTCAGGTTCTAGCTCTGAGGATCCTCCCAGGCTGTTTTCCGTGACCTGGCCAGCAGCCAGAGAGAACAGGTGCCTCCCAGAGCCAGCCTAAATCCTCCCCTCCTGTACGCACCTGTGACAACACCCAAACACAGACACACACAAACATGGACACACACATATACACACATGTACACATGGAAGAAACTACAGTCCAGAATGCCAAAATGAGCAGAGGGTGAACAGTGAAGTGTGTGTGGAGAGCACAGGAGATGTTTTAGGCAGGAGATCTCAGAGACTGGCTGAATATATTGCTGGGATCTGGAGAACATTAGCAGAGCAAGGACTACTAGAAGGCTTGGGAGGTGGATGACGGTGGACTTCTCTGATCAACAGAAAGTTAACATTCATAGCACCAGGATGAGAACTTGAGCAGGTTCCTCCTGGGCACCCATCAAATCACAGCTCTGTGCTGGTGACCCTTGTGGTTAGGGAAGCCACTGTTCCTTCTGCTCATTGCTGGGGTCTCATTATCAATGTCGGTTACCTTTAAATGCCTTCGGTTGGAGCCTTTCTGTGGCTTACTTCCTCCAATAAGGCACCCTCTCTAGTTTGGGTGAAGGTGTTCATGTCATCTTTGGTTACTTCCTAGTTACCCTGGGCATGCCTGAACGACTGCCAGGGGACGGCCCATGTTCTCATTCTATAGACAGCTGTCAGCTCAATATTATGCTAATGTGATAGATAGTTAGGTTGATCGGCGTTGTGCTGCCTGCTGGAGGACAGGCACACATGCCTTACATGACTCCAGAGGGTACCATTGATCCTGAGCTTCTTGGGGACAACTCATCTGTGGAGGAGCTACATTAGCAGTTCACTTGTGGGCACAGAGAAGCTCAATGCTGTGGTGTGAGCCCTCACCCAAGACTCCTCAGTGCCTAGTAGCTCCAAGTCTCATTTTTTCTTCTTAGAGAAATTAATTCTTCTCATATTGATTAATCAACTAATTATTATTATATGTGAGCCTGTTTGTGTAAAATGTATGTACACAGGTGCGCATACCACGGCACATATGTAACATTCATAGCACCAGGATGAGAACTTGAGCAGGTTCCTCCTGGGCACCCATCAAATCACAGCTCTGTGCTGGTGACCCTTGTGGTTAGGGAAGCCACAAGGACAACTTTGTGGAGTCAGTTCTCTCCTACCACTGTGTGGGTTTCTGGGGGCTCAAATTCGGATTGCCAGGTTTGCATAGCAAATACCTTTACTGGCTAGGCCATCTCATGGTCCCCCATTCTTTGTTCGGGGTTTAGGTTGGTAAAGCATCCTTGCTTAGCTTATCTCCCTACAACAATGTGCTTTCACAGCTCCTTGTCTTAACTCTGATTTGACTCCAGGGGAGATGATGACGATCTTGTGGGAGATGATGTGAAATGCATTGTATACTGAAGAACACGGCCCAGAGGCAGGGTTAGGAATCTTTGGCAGGTGGGAGACTCCTTAGCAGGTGGTTCCTGCAGGCCAGTCCCGTAGCCATTTAGTCCCAAATAAACACACAGAGGCTTACATTAATTATAAACTGTTTGGCTGATGGCTCAGGCTTCTTATTGGCTAGCTCTCTCTTAATTATTAACCCATTTCTATTAATCTGTGTATCTCTACATGGTCTTGGCTTACCAGTGATGTCTGGATCTCTTGCTTCCTCTGCAGCTACACGGAATCTCCTTGAGACTCATTCTTGGAGTTCTTTATCCTAGAATTGTCCTAGTCTGTTAGCCCTGCCTATACTTCTTGCCTGGCTACATCCTGCCTGTCCATTGGCCAAAACAGCTTTATTCATCAACCAATAAGAGAAACATATTCACAGAATTTAGAAGGACATCCTCCATCAGGGAGTCCTGAACTGGTACTTTGTCCAGCATCTTTAATGTAGCCTCAGGTTGGTTGTTTCTTAGAAACAACCCATCTGTGGCCCCCTTTCTGTGGCTCTCTGGCTCTCTGGAACTTGGAGAGCTTCTGATACTTTCTGAGGTGGTCTTCAACCTCAGAATCTGTCTATAACTGAACCTTGTCTGAATGGCCTCGCCCTTCCCTCCACTCCACTGGGAGTCTCTGGGAGGCAAGCCAGTCTTCAGACAACCAAGTTCTTTGTTTGTGAAGTCTGAGGCAGGAGACTGCTCCATCACATCTCGCACAGTTGAAAAGAGGTTTAGAGGGTTGCTGTAAGACCCTCACCTCATGCCTGAAGCAGAACTTGCAAGCATCAGCATTTCCCTCTCTTTACTCATCCTGTATGGGTTTCTTTCCCAGGCCCAGCAGTACCATGGGGCTGGGATACACATTAGCACATGGCTTCATTTATTCAATAGAAATTCTAATTGCGTATCACTCTATCTTGGCCACCGAGACTGAGAGCCTCATTCAACAGTACCCTGTTCTTTGTAGAAGTGGGACAGACAGGAGACCCACTCAGGGGATCTATTGAGGGTTAGGGTAGGAGGAATTGCCTTGTGTGGCAGTGGAAGCTGAGGACTAGCCAGCAAGAGAAAACTTGCTGCCCAGCCTGGAGGAACTGGACGGGCATTGAGTACATGGTTTGGAGTAAACAAGAGTGTGGCCCGCGTAGGTAAGGGTTGAGCTGATGATTTAGGGTGTTTCCATGATGTCTCTGTGCAGTATTGCAGGCAGTTATGACAGTCATTCTGGCGGCAAAGCCTACATGGTTGCCACTGGCCCTTTAATGAGCACACTTACCATGACTTTGACCTGGAACAAATCCGAGTGTTGGTTTGGCAGCACAGGGAAGGCTGTGTGTGGATGGTTGAGTACTGTATGTGTGGAATAGGCAGAAAGTGGTGAGCAGTGAGGGCGGGACAGGGTGGGGTGTGGATCTGTTCAGAGTCTAGAGTGTAGACCTTAATCTGACATCAGGTGGGAATTGTTTGGCAGGGCAGAGATAAGAGTCAGGGAAGCCTGTTGGAAGAGTCCTGTGATACTGAGTCATAGGCTAGAAAAGAAAGATTAGGTGGAGGGTGAGGGAAGGAAACAGAGAAGAAATGACAGTCATCGTGGGTGGGGAATACAGGAGAGATAGCCCTCGGCCTGTTCAAAGGGACAGGTGAGAGAGAAGGCCAAGGACTTGGGTGGGTCTCAGAACAGGAGTAGGGTACAGGAGAGGGCTGGCTGGCTCTGCCTACCTAGCAGCTGGCACTGGGACTGAGTCACTAGCATCTGGCCCAAGCCAGAGAGACCCCTGGGACTTTAAAACTTGGCTTTAGGAGATAGCATGGGGACTTCCTTTTAAGTTCCTGGCAAAAAGGACCTCCTTGGGAGTTCTAGAAGGTTGAAGCTTGCAGGTGTCACCTGATTTTTTTTCTCATGCTTTTGGTGGCCTCTACAGCACAGCCTCTAGGCAATATGCTCATTCTACAGAGTCCCTCTGCCCCACCTCCAGGCGATAAGGGTAGTTGTTGGAAGTGCCGGAGTCCTCCTGTCCTAGCAGCCTAGGTCTGTGTCCTTTGGGAGACCAACACCCACCGGCCCTGATCCTGCCTTACGGGAGGTTCTGAGCAGGCAGGCACAGGACTCAGAGCAGCTTAGGACAAAGCAATGTGTGTGTGTGTGTGTGTGTGTGTGTGTGTGTGTGTGTGTGTGTGTATGTGTGTAGAATTGGGGAACATGGGCCCCTCCTATTGGGATTAAGGCTGCCTAGAAACCCTTGTGTATAGGCTTATTTTTCTGATTCTGTATGAGCCCTTTGAGCAGGGTTGATCTATCTATATATCTATCTATATCTATGTATTTGCCTTTATTCATTTTTATGTGTGTGTATCTGAGCCATGTCACAAATGTAGATATCAGAGGACAGCTTGTAAGGGTTAACTCTCTCTTTCTATTATGGGGTTTTGGGGACTAAACTCAGGTTCCTAGACTTGGTGACAAGCTGCCCTTACCTGATGAATCATCTCATCTCCCCTGGGGCTGAGATCCTTAAGCAGAGAAACAAGCAGCCCCAGCCAGTGAGTGAGGGAGGGAGGCAGTGGCTCTGAGCCCCTGTGTTCTGGCATTAGGTAGTAGAACTTCCATCTCTCTGCTCCTCTCTACCCATGTGCTACCTTTAGAAAAGCAAGGCTGGGATCCCCCCCTGCTGTTTTGTGTGACTAGAACTGGATAGGGGGCCTTGGGTTAGCTGTTGGAGGTCACTGCAGTCATTTGCTAGCTACTTGGTTTCCTGGAATCAGGAGGGCAGAGCCTTTTTTTTTTCCCAGTCCTTTGCCTCCAGAGGTGTCATTGTGAAGAGAGGTAGAGGAGCTCATAGAAAGAGCAGGATGCTGCCGAGTTACACATCCCTCACTGACAGAAGACTGCAGGCTGACTTGGGTTGCATCTTCTGATCTTAAGGCTCCTTCCCTGTCACTTGGATGCTTAGTTCCTGGGTTTCTTCTTGGTACAAACCACTTGGTGCTGTGTCATGCTTTGTGTGATGAATAAATAATCTTGAGATGTGTGGGTCAGTGTCTCACATGAACACCACTTAGTGATGTATGTACATCTGTCTAGGTTATTTTATAGCTGAGGAAACAGGATCAGTAAGTTTGTGCAGGGCAATCAGCAGGACCAAGTCTTGAGCACAGGACTCTACCTTCTCAGGTCCCTGATTCTTACTCTGTTTCAGACCTCCTTGGAGCAAGAATTTAGATCCTGGAGTGTAGACAATCAAAGGGACTAGGCATGTAGAGAGTTCTAGAACTAGATCTTGTAACTCACGGGCAGCATGAGATCTGACAGGTTGTCCTTACTGCATGTGGTGGCTTCTCACAGCCTTGAACTCTACTGTCCTTGGGTTCTGAAGGATTCTTTGTCCTGGTTGGGAGAACTTTCTGGGCCCTGGACACTCTGGGGAGGAAGGTAGACCTAAGTCAGGGGCCCCAGAGAGCATGTGTGTTCAGATCCTATCTCTATACTCTATCCCTACTGTCCCTACACACTCTCTCTACGGTCTATTCCGACACTCTCTACACTCTATCCCTACACTCTCCCTACATTCTTTCTCTACATTCTATCTCAACAGTCTATCCCTACACTCTTATCTCTACACTCTGTCTCTAAATTCTATCTTTACACTCTGTCCCTATACTCTCTCTGTACTCTATCCTTACAACTCTGTCTCTAAATTCTATCTCTACACTCTGTCCCTATACTCTCTCTGTACTCTATCCTTACAACTCTCTCTCTACACTCTGTCTCTACACTCCAGTGAGCTGGAGAACCAGGTTCTGATTTGAGGCCTGGGAACATTTTCGTCTTTTTCTCTGTGTCCTGGTCTTGGTGTAGAATCCTGTGCGGCCATCGGAGTCTGAGTCTAGAAGCCTGTGTGGGCTACCTGAGCATTTGTCCAGTCACCAAGTATTGTGGCTGCCCCACCTTAGGTAATTGTTTAGTTGTTTTCTAATATATTAATTTCTTCAAGGCAACAGACTATTTTAAAACAATTTCATGTGTAACTCTAAAATACAACAATAAAACAAAGACATGACACCTCTGATTGCAATGAGAGAAGGACCTTGAATCCGGTGAGGTTGTCTGAGTCTGATGTACATGAGTTCCATGTCTAGTAAGCATTGAAATGGGGGTAGGATGACATAGGACTGAGCCATGGAACTACTGAGGGCAGGCCAGCCTTGCCACACTCCATAGTTAGAATAGAAAATGGTACTGGTTGAAAATAGATTCTTGGCAGTACACAGGAAGGACAGATGTGAGGATTAGAGTAGGGGAGGGTGCCAGGTGGAGACTGTGATGACAGTACATCCTCTGAGATGAGGTGACATGTTTACCCTAAGTGACTGCCCAGAGAGAGCATGGCCAGAGTGGCACTGTGAATTGAGGAAAAGAAGTCTGTCTCTGGGGATACAAGGCCCTAGCATCCATGACCCTCTGAAGAGAATAGCAGTTGGTGACTTGGCCAGGCCAGAATTTGTCACCTGGGGATACTGGTACTGTGGTCTTGAGCCTGTTCCTCTGACCTGGATTACTACCAGACTTTCTTGGCCTGGGTCTCAGTGTGACAGCTGGGGCCTCACTCAGTTGACCAGATGTCCAGGATGATCGGTTGCCTATTGTGTCCAAGGGATTATTGATAATTCTGGCCAAGAGCAGTGACTTCCACATAATTTCTTGGGCTTCCTAGGTGCTTCTAGTGTCCCCATAAATGCTGTGAGAACCAAGGTATTTGAAGCCAGCATAGATGTGCCGTGTCTCCAGTTATCACGTGACTCTGTCCCAGTGTTGCTAACAGAGCTGTTGTTGGTGCATATCCTTTAGTCCTGCTGCCAAGTAGTAAGTCAGGGTAGAGAATTCTGGCACATTACCAGACCTGCTTTTCTTTCTCATCCCTCACCTCATCTGCAGAGGGCCCAGGTTCACACATCTGTTCGGGGTGGAAATGACCCAGCACAATCCTAGGTCCCTCACATTAGTGACAGGCATCACTAATCAATCACAGTTTTCTTCTCTCCTGAACTCCGATGAGGGCTCATCATCTTTTCCTCCACAGCTCTCTGACAGCAATGCTGGCACCCAGTAGCCATTTTTCTCAGTGGCATTTATTCATTTGCACTTGTGTGTACTTAGTAAAAACATTATCTGAGTTGCTCTTATGAGCCAAGCACTGTTCAGTGCAAGGGAAAGACATGTTCTCTGTCTTTGGGGAGGTGTGAGTAGTTTTCACAGAGGTGGACGGCTGGTGAACGAACACTGAATGCTGCAAACTGGAGATCAAAGTGTTCTTCAGGTGCCCACAGAGTGTTTCAAAGGGAGCGGGGTGTTTCATGCTGCATGGGACCCAGCCAGCGATGTCTTACCATCTCTCCTGTGCTTAATGGTGCCAGCAGTAAATGACAACCCTGGATGCAGTCCAGACCAAACAGTCTGCTAACCTGTGCCCTTCCTTCTTTCCCTAGGAGCAAGGGCTGAAGGCCAACAACTCCAAAGAGTTGAGCATGTGCTTCACAGAGGTGAGTAGGGACACAGTGGGGGACAGGAACTTGAGGCTGACCCAAAGGCACTGTTCTTTAGGCAGGAGCCTATGGGTCAGCTGAACTTCTGACCCTATTTGGACCTGAGTGAGAACTCACTCTGTTGGGGGTGGCAAAGGCTCCATACAGAGCCTGTGGGTGTTTCCTTGTGGGTGACAAATAGATGCTCTGAGCAGAGGCCCTTTCACAACCTCCTCTAAGACAAATGGGGTGAATACTTGCTTGGCTCTAGTTCTGTGGTGGTTATAGGGCACGGAAGTAGAGAAGGACCCAGACTCTTGATGGGGCCCCTTGCCCAGGACTGTAGGAGTGACTCATAGACCCAGGATAATAATTTAGGCAAGAGGAGAAGGGCAGTGAGGGAGAAGCTCTGTGAGATGGGCAGGGGTGGGGGAATTGTGGAGAAAGAATGTCCTATCAATCAGGAGCAGGGAGAAGGAAGTCCCTCCCCTCCCTATCAATAACCAGGCCCTTATGGACCCGGAAGCTTCATCTCTTTGGAATCTTTCTTGTTTCTTTGCTGCTTTTGAAATGGAATCTTTACCTTATAGTCCTTACTGGTTTTGAACTCATGTTGTACCCAAAGCTACCCTTGAATTTGCGATTTTCCTACCCCCACCTCCTGAATGCTGGGATCACAAGCTTGTGCTAGCATGCCCATTTTCCATTGTGGGGATGACCTGTTTATTTACTGAGGACTGCTGCCCATGGCCTTGAGGCTTGGAAGAGACAGAGTCCACCATTTGTTCCCAACTTGCCCAGTTCCGAGGAGGCACAGCTCTGCCCTCAGAGCATAAGTGAGGCTAAAGAGAGGCTCTGTGTGTTGAGAGAGGTTGGGCCAGAGAGGACAGTTTTTCTGTGTCCATTTCTTTGTCTGCCTACAGCCCTACTGATGGATTTTTGTTGTTTTCTTTGTATGTGGCACCTCCTCTGCTATGGATCAGCTCACGACAAACATCAGTCCAGGGAGCAAAAAGGTGATCAAACTTTACTCAGGCTCCAGCAGGGCCAGACTGTCGACTGCCTTGGTACTGCCACTCCTGATGCTGATCTTGGCCTTGTAGGCCTTCGGAAACCAGCAAGAAGGTTCTTCAAGCAACCCAGATGTCACTCCCACCTGACAAAATGGAAACACACACACACATTCACACACTCACTCACACACACACACACACACACACACACACCTACCTTGCAAAAAAAATAATTTTTTTCCTACATTGTCTCTGAACCTTTCTCCTCCCAAGTTTCTTCTCTGGAGAAGTTTTTCTAAACCAAACAGACAAGCAGGCAGGCAGCCTGAATCCTGCCCAGAGGTCCTCTGCAAGGGACACCCGGCATCAAGGAGGGCTCAAGGCTCTGGAACGACTCTTTTCTCTTGGAACCATATGACAGCCTGCTGTGGAAGGGACTTTGCCATGCCTGGTGTGGATTGGAGAAAGGACAATTGCAGCTGTTTCTTGAGCTGCCTACTCTGAGGACCTACCCAGGGACTAGCAGAGAATATTGGTCAGCAAGGAAGCAGGGCTGGCCATAAGGACCTTGTCACCTCTTCTTGGCTTCAAAGATGGAGATGGTTTACTACCACCCCTAGTTCTTATGTGGCCTAATGTGTCTGAATCTGGAGCGGGAGCCTCTATGGCTGCTCCGGGCTGAGGTGCCTGTAGCATAGACGGGGTTAGGAGCTGTTATAGAAAGAAGTTCCTCCCTGGAAGGAGCAAGCCTTGGTTGGGCACCAGCTCCAAGGTGCACCTTCTTCCTTCATGCCAGGAATCTTGAAGTCAAAGAGAAATGATCCTCTGTTGGCTTTTTTTGTGAGTCCATTTGGTGGGTCTCCCTTTGGGAGAAGGGTTGTTGAGTGGGGCTGGGGAGACCCTAGCTGGACATGTGTTCATAGCACTCTGGTGGGCTCCCAAGCTTGCCTCTTCTCTCTTCTCCTTTTTCCCATTTTCTCTTTCCTCATTTCTGAGACATTCATCCACTGTCTGTACATATTGGGCCTCCTTTCTCAACATATGTGTATATCCATATCCATATATCCTGTGATTTCCTCTTTCTTTCATTTTTTAAAGAAACAAAACTATGGAGATAATACCCTACAGATGAGCGAAAATGTATTATTGTAAAGTTTATTTTTTTTAATAATGTTGTCTATGATGGGAAGAAAGGTACCAGGCCCCCTGAGTTCTGGTCCAATTGGGCTGATGGGGCTGTGGCTGGGGACTCCTGATTGCATTCACTCTTAACCAAGCTCCAATAAATGTACTAGGAAGCGAGTTGCCTTCTGCCTCACTCCTGTGTGACTTTGCTTATGCTTTGTTCTTGGCCCAGTGCCACCTATTGAATGTTGGGTCTTGTGTGGCTGGTGGATGTCTGTAATGTTTGTATGTGTGTACTGGCATGTGTGCATACATGGGTGTATCTGGTCCACATGTCCTGGTGTGGGTGATGGATGGAGCTCACGTTGGAGATTTTTTTAAAACTGGGTGGGTCTGAGGCTTGTGGCTGTGTTGAGTCTGTGGGATCGTATCTCCTCCTGCCTCACCATCCTAGTCAACACCGATGTTTGTTGCTGTAGACAGAAGTGGGGTGGAGAATCAAGAGAGACACCGGCATCACTCCTGGATTATGTTTTTGTTTCCAAGCAGCCTGAGTGGCCCTGTCTACCATATCTGTATTGGGGTGGTGTCTCCTTAGGACTTCTGGTCTACCTGAAGTGTGTGTTTGGAATTTTAATCCTTGAGTCTCACCATAGAAAGAAAATGGTTCTTAGTGTTGGGGCATTGGGGTGCAAAACATCAAGTGCTTTTTTTTTCCTTCTCTCTATTCACTTCTTCCATCTTTCTCCATTTGCCACACAGACCTCACTTGGATACTGGGACTGCATATACATATACATTATATATATATACACACATGTATATTCATGAGGTGGATAGGATGGAGAGGGAAACTCTGGCCTACATCTTTAGGGTTGCCTGTGATATGTATTGGGTGATTTCATTTTTCAGTTTCTCAGTCCTGGTTCTGCTCAAATGACTCTTATTGATTGTACACATGTTAGTAACATCTGTTCACAATGGTGACATTGGCATGTTATGCTCTAACTTCAGCCTAGAGGAAGGACAGTGAGCCAGCTTGCCCTCTTCCCAGACACCTACCTCTGCCTTACTGTGCTGGCCGCTTGAGAATACGTGATTCTTGTAACCAGCAAAGACTACATAGGTTTGGTAGGGAGTTCCTGGAGGACTCTGGGAGGGGGGGTTCACAGAATTGGAAGGGGATCCAAAGAAGGCTGGAGCAGAAGGTAGAGAGAATCTGAGGGACACTGAGGCCTAGACCTTGAGATGGAGGCTGGGGACAGACAAAGGCAAAAAATCAGTAGGACCAGAAGCAGGCTGAAGCGACCCACAGAGAGCAATTTTAAGTTGCTTTGAGGTTATTTGGTGACCTAGTTCCCTTTGTGCTTACCTCAGTCATCAGACGTTAAGACATTAGCTTGTTTAGCTACTGGTTCCTGAACATTCCTCATCCAGGAAATGTGTCTGTTTACCAGGGACCATAGCTAACGTTCCCTATTCTAAGACCTGGGCAAGACTGAAGCCACATCTCAATGCTTCTCTATTTGTTGGAGGAACATGTGTGATGAGTAGTTATGCTCAGACAAGAGTCTGGGTATCAGCTTCCCATTGGCTCTTGCCGCTGCAGGCCTCCTTTCTTGTAGCAGGTATACCAGGCCAGGATGAAGGTCTGAGGAAGCCTGCCATGGGGATCTGAAGAGGCCCGTGTTCGTGAGTCAGTGTTCTGGACATCGTGGGAGTAGTGCGGCTTGTCTCACTCTGTCCTCGTGGTACTCTTCACAGGCAGGTCTCTGTCTTATGCTGAGACTAGTCACAGGGGCATTGTCTTAGTTCCTGAGTCCTCAAACCCTGTGTTTGCAGGGAAAAATAGAACAGGTTTCCAGGGATGGGCTTGAGCCTGATTTTACTGTTGTTTCCAGAAAACAAACTTTGCATGTGATCCCCAGGCTTGGATGTGTCCAAAAGATCCTCCTGACACCAGTAAGCTGGGATGGCCTCTTGTGTCATCCCCACGCTCTCACTAAGGATGTCCTGGTCACCGAGATGCCTACTGATCCCTAGAGTTCATGCTTTGACACACCACTTGATATAGCCTGACTTTGTTCTAAAGCTGCTGCTTTGTGTGTATACATGTGTGTATGCATGCATGTATACCTTGGTTTCTAGCTATGGACTGCCGAACACCCAAATGAGACAGACTTTCCTTTGTTCCTGGAAGAGCAAGTTTCAGGCTTGCCTCCTGGCTGGGCAAATTCTTGGCCCAGATTTTTCTAATTTGTGGAGTGGATTTAAGTCAAGCATCCCCTACCAAGTAGGTTGGGGTGCCAGTGGATAAAACCACACACTCCATGTTAATACAAGTGAATGTATTCATGGCCTGTTTTCCACTCTTATTGAGTCTCCATGGGGGGTTGATGTTCATCTTCTAAAAATGATTAAATTTTTAAGGAAAAGTCAAAGCCATTTGGAACCAAAGTGACAAATAAGACAGGTGGTATTTTTTTGTGGTAGGTTTAAGTAGTGACAAGCTGCCTTTTGGTCACTTATGGGAAATCTTGTCATCTTGTTCAACCTTGGTAGCCTCACCTGTGAAGTTGTATTAGACAGGCACTCGAGCTGTCTTTTTCAACTTTAAATGAGCTCTGAGAGAGAGGGTAAAGGCACAGAGATGTGCAGAGACAGACAGATGCCAACTCTCAGGCTGGTGCTAGGCAGTCAGCTTTGTTTTCCTGCAGTGTGTCTACTGATCCTTGAGGCATGCCTCCAATATTCTGGACAAGGCCTGCATGTCCAGTTTGCTGAGGGATGGTTTGAAATTTTTCAATGCTGATGTTTTCTGAAAACCCAGCCATACTACTTTGATTGTCTCCTATATTAAGACAGGTAAGTAAACAGAAAGGGCTTGGGGGTCTTCTCAAAGACATTAGCAAGGGGCTGGGGAGATGGATCATTGCTATCATGACTGCCAAGCATGCATAAAGACCTGAGTTCAGATCCCCAGCACTCACATTAACTATATGTTGTAGCGTAAATTCATAACTCATTGTTGAGGTTGGGAAGATAGCTGGATTCTTGGAGCTTGCTGGCCAGCCAGTTTGGTTAATCAGTGAATGACAGGTTTAGTGAGAGACTCTGTCTCAAAAGATAAGGTGGACAGTGATCAAGAGAAGTCACCACATTGACCTATGGCCTCCATACACATTTATACACATGTACATGTACCCACATACACATGCTCACACACATATACTACACACATGCTCACACACACACACACCACAAAATATACAGAGCATCAACTCCTGAGAATGCCATTTACCAATCCTGTTTTTAATGTAAAGTAGGGGTTTATGCTGCACCTCCCATGGCAGAAAAAGGCAATCCTGCATTTTGAAAGGATCATAATAGGATTATTGAAAACAAAACCCGACACAGTGAGGATGTTTAGAAATATTCACATCTAAGATTTTAAGAATGCTCATGTGTCCCTGTGCAAGATGTTATTTTGAAATTGTGTAAAATCATCCCTCCGTCCATCATAACTCAGGCAGGTTGATGCCATGTTGCTATTGTAGACGCTGAAATAAAGATGTTTCTATCTTGTTGCAGATAATGAAGAAGGAGAGTGGTAGGACTCAGACTCACATTCAGGGGCTAGTACCAGAGGTCTGTTCCAACCGTCCCCCCCGGGCAGTTTGAATTGAACTGCTGCATAGATGACCTGTCTGTGTTGGCACATAGCTGCCAGGTAGGGCCAGTGACTTTCCTGGGCTTGGTTGCTGCAACCTTCTCTCTGTTTTCAGCATACTCATCATTTGTAATGGCTAAGAACACCAGACCATCAGCAGACAGAGGGCTGGGTGTACCTTAATGGGCCTTCAGGGCAGTGGGGTGGTAGTTCTACTGACAGTTTCATAAAGTCACCCATGGTGTGTACTTGAAAGAAAAGAGAAGGGGAAGGGGCTGCTATTTAATGACAAACTCAGTGACGAAAGACCTTGACTTGAAGCCTTGCTGATGGGCAGGGAAGGATGGAGCTGGGTAATCCCTAGCAGCATCACCAACTCAAATTTCCTGGAGTAGATTAATGGCATTGTTGGGAAATGGATTGTTTGCTAAGATGGACCTATTAGGAAAGAAACTGACCATCTGGGGTCCTGCTTTCTTGACCTTAGACTGTTCTTGGCTTGGGGGCCTAATGGTTAAGAGGAGAGAGACTGAATTTGGGTCTCAAAGTGATGTAATTTCAGTTCTAAATTTGCCACTGACCAACTAGGATATCATGTCCAGTACCCTTGAGTTATCTCATATAGGAAATGATGATAGGAATCTGGCTTTCTAGGAACGGTCAGGATTACATGGACTATCCTGTGTGCCTGGCATATAGTGGCTACTTAACCATGCACTGTCTCACCCAGGGGTCAATATCCCAGGTCTCCCTGGTTCCCTCAGAGCCTGCCTTGATGTCCAGGCTTGTCTGCTTGGGGTCACCATTGGAGCTTCTCCCCTCTATTACTCCCACTTCTGAAGATTTCCTGAATCCCCTGGGATAGACAGGTGTGACTGTCTTACACTCCAGGGTGCTGTTCTTGGAAGCCATGCCAAGTGGAGTGAGTGGGAAGGGCAGGGAAAGTGGGGACAGCAGAGAGCGGACATGCTTGTATTATTTGTAAATTACAGTTGGTTTGATCTGAGAGTCACCAGGGATGTTGGCTGCAGAGCATCCAAATGTCATACTCTCTGGAGTCCTTTGATTGGCTGTCCCTTCTCCAAGCATGAAGGCAGAGGACATGCCGCCAGGGCAAGTGCAGCAGCCCAGAACTGAGAACAGGAAGCATCAATTAGACACAGAGCTGGGCTGCTGGGAAGGTCAGCACCTATGGGAGGTGCCTGCCATGTGGTCCCTTGGTGGACTCAAGGAAAGAACAGGGATGCTTTTACAGGACCAAGGGCTTTTAGGAGCTTCCTACAGGAAGGTAGCCTTGGGCTTCCAGATCCAGCTTCTGAGGGCTTGTCTGTGCTTTTTCTCAAATCTGGAAAGAAGGTAAAGTCTAAAGACATCAAAATATCAAAGGATATTTTGTCCTTTAGGAATCTAGGATGTTTTAGATTTGATCTTGAGTTGATTCTTTCCATCCGTTGCCTAGCGACATTAGCTAAGCTAGTGAACTTGTGGGTCCCTTAATTGTTTCTATAGATTATGATACATAAATTAGTTTTTAAATTTTATTTTTATTTATTTGTTTGTTTTGGTTTTTCAAGACAGGGTTTTTCTGTGTAGTCCTAGATGTTCTGGAACTTGCTCTGTAGACCAGGCTGGCCTCAAGCTTACTTACAGAGAGCTGCCTGTCTCTGCCTTTTGAGTACTGGGATTAAAGGTGTGAACCACCACCTGGTTATTTTCATTTTCTGTACTGGGGATTGAACCTAGGGACTAATGCATGTTAGGCAGGCAGTATATCTCTGAGTTATATGTAGTTAAAATTATTTTGAACCAGGTGAGGGACTCACTGAATTGCCTAGGTTTGCCCTGAACTTTTGATCCATCCCAGCTTCCTAAGGAGCTGGGATTACTGGACTGTGCCAGCAAGCTTGGCTAGCATTTTTTTCCTCTGTGGGTCTTACTATTTTGTCAACTCCGTTGCTGTAGCCCGACAGCTGTCACAGGCACTGTGTCAAAGACCTGACTAGGCTATGTGCCAATAAAACTTTATTTACAAAAACAGACACGGGCTCCCTTTGGTCCATGGGCTATTGTTTGCCAATCCTACCTCAAGACATTTTTAGAGTGCAAACTGTCAATCCAAAGCAGCTGAAGCACAGAGTGACGGGTAGAAGAGAATGGCTGACAGTGGATGGGCCTGAGATGTGCCTGGGGAGGGGGATGAAGAGAGTGAGTGAGCCAGCTAGCATGGAAAGGGACGTGAAGTCACTGGCACGCTGGTGATGGAGAGAGTGGGGGAGGGATGGTCCTATAGTGGGGCTGGGTATGCAAGTGAAAAACACAAAACAAAGCAAAACAGGATCATGGAGGTTGGCTGCCCACAGCACTGTGAGGTTGTGCCCTTGTACTGGAACATTGGTCCAGCTGGGTGAATGGGGCTAAAACCCATCCACGCTCAACTCATCCATCTGTGCACCTGCTCTGGGCCTCAGGATAGGAAGAGCATCCTTTCCTAGTGTGCATAGAGGCTTCTGTATGTGCTGGCACAGGACCGACTGCCTACAGCAAGAGCAGCTGCCAGTTATGGGTTGGAGGCAGAAGAGCTGCATGCTCAGAGATGGCTGGGTGTGTCTGCAGGGCTCTCAGCAGTCACTTCCCACTGGGCCCCGCCTTCCTGGTTTGCAAAGGGAGCGAGCAGAGGGCATGCTTGCTTGCCAGGTTTCTTCTACCATAGGGCTCTGAATCTGTGTCTTCAGCTGCTTCTGAACTCGCTGGTCTATTGCAAAACAACTTGTAAGGAGACAAAATTCATCTTTGTTTCAGTAAACATCGACACTGTGCTTGCCTGTTTCAATTTTTATTCCACGAGTCTTGATCTCTCGACAGCTGCCACAGTGCTCGCTGTAAGTATAGGTGACAATTGCCCACTTCACTTACCGGCGTCTCCCTCCTCCTCGAAAATGGCTTGTCTAAGGAAGCCAACCCTGAGGTCTCCTGGAGCTGAGATCCACCTGAGTCTTCTGAGGTTTCTTTCCGGGGCAGGGGAGGGGGGGGGAGAGAATTAACATGCAAGTCTCCACCTTGGCCTGTAACAGCCAGAGGACACAATGTGTCTCTCCTGTGGCTCACTCAGAAAGTGGCCAATTCCCCTGACACCTCTCTGTGGGCAGGAGTTTGCACATCCACTGAGGTGAACCTGAGAGTGTGACTCGGGAGTTGGAGCACCCACAGTCCAAGGGAAGTTTCCAGGGAATCACCCCTTTGCTTCGTCCTCAGCTCTCCCTCTCCTTGCTCACAATCCGCAGGAGGCTGACAAAGATAGAGCAACTACATTCACCCCGTTCCATCTGAAAACCTGCACCCTGCCTGGTTGGCTCAACAGATCTCATGGGATGACACCTGCTGGCTCCGTCTATCCTTCACGCTTATCCTCCAAAGAAGATGAAAGGGCTTTTCGGAGAACCCCAGTGATCTGAAATTACTCATAATTCGCATTTGGTTAGAAAGCCGGCTGACGGTGAAGCCACTGCAGCAAGGGATTGGCGCACAACGCTGCCTCTGGGACGTGCGTTCATAGCGTTTGGGGATGCTGAGCCGACTTTCCATTGGAGGTTTGACCTTGTTAGCAGTTTGGAGTGGCAGGGACGCTGTTAGTTTACAACACTCACAACACCCTATTTAGCTCCTCAGACTTGTCTTTCTGTGTGGATCTGGGGCAGGGACAGAAAGAGCCCAGCGGCAATCCAAGGAGTGTTGGTGCATGCAGCCTTGTTAGGGAGTCCTGCTGTGAGTAGAAAGTTGGTGATGAGACTTGTGCCACTTTGGGTCTTAGCTGGCAGAATAGTTCAGGATCTGTCTCTCTGAGGATACACCTTGCAATGGGCCCTACCCAGAGAGCAGGCCTAGCAACTTCCAGATCCCTTTTAGGAAGAGCCTAAGACTCAGGCCCTGGGCCTTTTGGTGTGGACTCCAGTATCTCTAACTTCACAACAGAATTTGACAGTGTCATGAATCATAGGGCCATCACCTTCTCTACAACCAGTATGATTGATTGATTGATTTTTGACAGAAAGATGGCTTGCTCCCAGGGACCATCTGAACAAGACCGTCTCCCAGACGGATCCCTCGGGGTCTGCTTGTCATTTACAAGATATTTGACTTACATACCTTGGTAGCTGTTACCCCAGCTAGCCTTGCCCTTGCCCCTGTCTTTCTGTATGTACTGTTGGCAGGCCAGGCTACCAAATGCTTAGGCATTTCTTGTAAGGCTTAGCCCAGAGCTGTGGGATTGTGGGTAAGCTGTATGATCAAATCTCCCTTCTTTGCTGGGTCTCATTACAAACTCAGCTTATCACAGACTCAGAATGCAATGGTTCTCTTGCTGGAATCCACCTTCTGTCTTGCTCCTGTAGACCTTTGTCTGCCTGGATATCTATAGCTCTCCGTTTTTTTGCTGGAGATATTGCAACCAGCATTCTTAGGCCCAGGAGAAGTAGGGGGCTTTGTCCTTTAAGTTTCTGCCTCACGTCAGACTTGTTCTTCTTCTTGGCTGGCTGGGGGAACATCCACCAGAACCAGCAGCATTTTTTTTGTTTTGTATATTTAATGTCAACAATTTGCTCTAGCATTTGGTGGAAACAGCCATATTAATATTTTGAAGGACGTTTGCATTGTAGTCCATCAGAACAGCCTTCCAATGGAAGGAGCAAAGCATGAATTTGTGTATTGCCCCTGTCAAGAGATACCTGGACTTTTAATAGATGAACCAGCAGCATTTTAGTTCCCTCTCAATGTTCCATCTTGCTTTCTGCTCATTGTTCAGCCCTGCCCTCGGAGGGGAATGGAGTCAAGAGCAGAGTTCCACCAGGCACACATCAGCATGGTGGACCAGTCGCTTCACCCACATGCTTTTCCCAGTGATTGCTACATGAATATATCCAGTATTCAGCCTCTTCAAGTTTCTCTTCAGAACTCTTGCACCTCTGCAGCAATCCGGGGCCAAACTTCACAGATTTAGCTTGAATGAACTGGAAAGTTTGAAGGGAACCCACTTAAATGAGTACAAATGATCTCTGGAGTGAGGCCCAACCCTCACAGCATCCTACGAAGCCCTGTGCCCTGCCTCTGGTGACCTTGCTGATCTTTTCTCCATCTTCCATGTGCACTAGGCTCCAACCACTGTGGCTTCTGTCCTGGTTCCTGAACACGCTAGGGACACTCACCTCCTGGCCTTTGCTGTGACCATGCCATCTATCTAAAATACTCTTCTAGTCATGATAGTGAACCCCCTCACTTCCCGCAGGTCTCACTCAGTGCCAGCTAAGAGGCCTTCTCTGTCCAGGACACTTCTCTTTTTCTCTGTCTCAGGATTTCCTATTCCTAATGCTTCTCTAGAGTACTACCACCCTTTGACAGACCATGTATGCATATGTGTTTCTATGCAGACAATGTATGTATATGTGTTTATACTCAGACCATGTATGCATATGTGTTTATACGAAGGCTCACACTGCTTAATGACAGGGTTGTGCTCTGAGAAATGTGGTGAGAGGCAATTTCCTTGTGTGAATGTCACAGAATGCTGGCACTAACCCTTACACAGTCTCGGTCACTGGGGATCATGATCTCTTGATCCAATCAAGAGGTATAGTTAATCGGGAGCTGTGGGAGGCTGTTGCTGAAGCCACAGGGAATGCTGATTTATAGTCAGCATTTGAGTTATTGGTTATCACAAGGATATACTCTAAAATGATGATAAAAGGACAGTAAAGCAGAGTTTCATTTATCAACTATTATATATTGTGCATAATTGTATGTTTTGCATTTTTATGTGACAAATGGTACAATAGGTTTGTTTATACCTCAGCCACAAACAGGAGCAATGCATTGCCCTCTGGTATCATGACAGCTGTTATCACTAAGAGGTAGGACTATTTCAGCTCACTGAAGCCTTACGGTACCTCTGTTGTCACTTATGTAGTC
Organism: Mesocricetus auratus; assembly: GCF_017639785.1. Classification (NCBI taxonomy): domain Eukaryota; kingdom Metazoa; phylum Chordata; class Mammalia; order Rodentia; family Cricetidae; genus Mesocricetus; species Mesocricetus auratus. The sequence continues at coordinate 50,210,508 of NW_024429180.1, read as the reverse complement.
CATCATTAGCTAACATCACTGTATAGTGCAAGACTCTGCTCTGTGTGTGTGAGTGCATGTGTGCGTGTGCACGTGCACGCATGCATCTTACCTTCTACCACTAGAATGTAAGTTCCAAGAGGGCATTCTTACTATTGTCTTCCAAGACCTATGCTTAGCTCCTGGGCTAGGAGTTCTTAGCAGAGAAATGGTAGAGAAAGGGTTTCAGCTGACATTTGTTGCTTGAATAAAAGAAGGTAGGCATAGACTAACAGAATTGCAGGATAGTGTTCAGGTGGCTTGTGGAGAGGAGCAGGATTCTGAACTAGCCATTTTTTTCTATTAAAACCAGTCCAGAGACTGTGTCTCATCACAGGCTAACACCAGGGCTAAAAAACTAGAACTCTGGAGTCTATTTTCATTTCCTCCCGCCCTGAGAAATGGCTTTATCTCGTCGATAGCTGCATGCAACCATGCAGCCTCCTAGAGTATGATTAATGTGCTTAGTAAATGTTTATTGTACATAGAACAAGATGAACTTTCAAGTGTAGCCAGCAAAGCCCCATCGGTTTAGACTCAGGATAGAATGAGGCTGGACCAGACCCTCCAGGGTGGGAGGGTGTTCACTGTTTCAACCTTGGATACCCGCTTAGGCAAGGTTGCTGAGTTCTGCTGCCAAGAGCCCACATTACAACCAAGCTCTCAAGTACCCTATTTCCCTGCCCATCCCTCTGACTTAGCCTTGCCTTCCTAGTTAAAAAAACAAAACAAAATATTGTGTTCGAGGCCAAAAACACGTCTTCCAGAGCATTCTGAATTCCCAAACGCAGGTGTTGCATTCAGCTCACATTGCGGCCGCATTAGTTAGTAAATGTTCTGGGAGGTTAGTGCTATGCCTGGGCCTGGAAGGGTTAAGTTGCCAGTTAGGGAAGAGGGGAACAGCTAGGTTTTATTTACTAATGACAATAGAAGGGAAAAACCAAGTCTTACTTGCTCAGGGTGTGTGATTGAGAAAGGCCATCAGCAGAGGGCTGAGATACTTGTTAGAAATCACCAGGCCATTATAACTTAGATCAACAGCTGCCTCTTGAAATGGGAAGGAAAAAGACACTATCTCAGGAGGCATATCAGAATGAAAGATTTCAATGTGCCTGGCGAGTAAACAAAACTTCAGAAATAGACTCCTTGGGTGAATAGCCTCCTTATAATAGTGACCCCCCCAACAATTGATAATGGAACATACAGGATGTCATTTTGGGGCTATGGGTTGAGAGTCAGAGACAAAGGGGTAAGATAAGTTAGCTGAAGGAGATTTTGGGCTACTCTCCCTGTTTTCAAGATGAAGTGGGGTATGGGGGAGCTGTGACAGCAAGCTCCAGGTCTCTAGTCTTCTGTATTCATTTTCCCCCCGGTACACTTTCTAATAAAACATGGATAGGATTCGGGACACCACATTCTTTCAGATGGGGTTCAGGATGTACCTCTCCCTTGGGGTATTCTAGGATGGCCCTTAATGCTGTTTGGAATCTTTGAGGTGGGAATAGACACTGGTCCCGACAATTTCCCTGCCGAAGCAGTATTTGCAGAACCTCCCTCCACTCCTTAGAGATTGACAAGACCTTTGGAGAGAGTTGGCTTCCAGGGGCTCAAGGAAGACCCCGGTCACTTATCTTTCGGCTGACTCCATTTCCTCATTTGTCAAGTAAGTGGTTTGGGACAAAGAGTTCCAGGTCACTTGGAATGCATGGCGGAGGATGAAAGCTGAGGGTGGCCAGCTCACCACGTAGACCAACTGAATGCTTAAGTGACATTAATGTCTCAATTTGTTACTACTGACATGAACTTTGAAGAGCTGGGATGGTAAATGAGCTAATATATGTGAAGTGCCTGCTGCATAGCAGGCTCTTAAAACATAGCTCCCCTTCTGGTTCCCTTTGGCATTTAATCTTTCACTGCCCACTCCTCTGTTCTTCTCTTGAGTTGCTGAGTCAGTTCTGACCACTGGGAAGGGGAGTAGGAATTTATTAGCTGAACTTCCTCCATCAATGTGTACCTGTAATCATCCCAGCTCCTACTCTTGGTCCTGCTGGGAGATGCTGTAAGTCATGGCCATTTCCTGAAGTGTTGCACTGCATGCAAACCCATTCTGTAGGGCATGTTCCATTCCAGGTAGTGTCCTCTTCAATCTGATGTATGTGATGGTAGACTTAGCATGGGAAAGGTCATCATATTTGATGTCAGACCACTTTGGAGCAGAATGTATTTCCCCTGTGTGCTTTGATTCTGGGAAACTCAAATTTAACGTTGGTTCTAGAACTATAATGCCTCATTCAACCTCTAGTCACACTTCATTCTAGCTACCTCAGTCGATTCTCCAGGACTGAGGACCACTTCAGTGCCCATGGATGACCCAGATTTGCCTCTGTCTGACACACCTAGGATGATTGTTTTATTTCCTGTTCGCCAACACAAAGAGAGAGCGAGCGCTGTCTGTCTGTCTGTCTGTCTGTCTGTCTGTCTGTCTGTCTCTCTCTCTCTCTCTCTCTCTCTCTCTCTCTCTCACACACACACACACAGCCCTTCCAGTTCCTTGAGGCTGCGGATTGTGTCTCCCATCTTACAACGCCCATCATAAAACACGAAGAATCAGAAATTTGTGACACGCTTAAGAAACACTTGTTGACTTGAGAGACATCTGAGTGAACAGGTGGGTTAGAAGCGCATTCACTTCAGCTTCCCTGCACAATTCCCCTTTCCTTTCCCTTCTGTGCATTTTGATCTTTTATAGTCAGGGTAGTGCCCACCCTGACGGAGTATGACTGCAATTCCAGCACTTAGGAGACTGAGGCACAGGACCAAGAGGCCAGCCTGGGCTACATAACCACAGGTACCTCCCTTTTGTGATAAACACCACTTTAAAGCTTTTAGGAATGATGCAGGTGGGATGGCTAGTCTTGCCAACTTGATAGGATTTAGAATCGCCTAAGAAAAGGACCCATGAGCATGTCCGTGAGGAGGAAGGAAGGCCCACTCTGAGCGTGGGTAGCACCATCTAATGGGCTGGGGTCTCAGAATGAATGAAAAGGAGAAAGTGACTGTAGTGCCAGAATGTACCTAGGCTCACTGGTTGCAGACTCAATATGACCAAGCGACAACAACATGCCTTCCTGCTGTGATGGGCTGTGCCTCCCTGAGAACGGAAATGAACCATCCTCTTTATTTGCCCTCTGTCAGATATCTCTGCACAGTAATATGAAGTGTAACTAATACAGTAGGGTTGTGGTTATCTACAGAGACAAGTAACTACATAGCTCTTGCGTAAAACCTTCTTGGCAACTTCCAGCCAGCCCGTCAATGGGGCTCAAGACATAAACTTCGGAATACACAGAACTTACACCTTTGTGCTGTTGTCTTATTTAACATTCATGGGAACCTGGTTGGGTCCTTTACCTCTCTGACCTTCAATGGCCCTGCTTACAGAGTAGCAGTAATGATATTTTCTTCAGATAGTGGAAGATGATAGGTGCATATGAAAACAGAGTGCTGGGCCCTTCGGAAGTACTCAGCAATTCTCTATGATGGAGCGGAACGTCTCCATCAGAGAGGTGTGCTATGCTTTGGCAGTCCCAGCAATCTGATGTAATCGTTAGCTCTTTGGAGCCAGGCTGCTCCTCTAATGCAACGCTGGGCATCTGGTTTTCAGATTACAGAATAAACGGTGCTAGCAAGCAGTCTCCCTCACTGACTTGGAGAGTAGGGCTGGGTGGAAGCTGCAGACATGAAGGGGTCTGATTCTGCCTCTCCATGTGTGGGAGGTGCTGAGCTGACACAGCTGCCCTCAAACCTCGGGCCCTGGCTTTGGGCAAGACTCTCCTCCTTTGTGTTGCCAGCCTTGTCTATCGGCAGGAGCCCTCGCCCGGCACGTGGAGCCTGGCTCCGTCCTTACAGTAGAGGCTTCTGACACAATGCAGAAGCCGCAAAGGTGATGGTGGCATTCAAGCCAGGTCTGAATAGGATAGAGTGAGGAACCATGTGCGGGTTTGGATGCTCTGGTTTCAAAGTGCAGTTTCCTGTCTGATCTCATCCCATCCCTACAGGGATGATGCCAGACTGACTGACTGGGCAGGGGTTTTCAGCTGGATTTTATGGGAGAAGCTTGAGGGCCAGAGAGGTTAAGTAACAAAAGGGAGTTTTTTTTTCCTTTTTTTTCCCATGCAGTCAGTAGGGTTGCTGGAACAAGCACTGTAGCCTGAGGCCTGGTCAGCGCTCTCTACCCTGTGTCTGGAGGAACACTGCAAAGGGTTTTGTGGAGCAGGTGGCACCTCTCTGATGCTTGCTTTGGAGACAGTCAGTGCCTGTCCCCAACTGGTCCAGACCACAGGAGTTGAAATGGCCTTACTTTCTGGTGAGGGCACCTTTGTCCTTGGTTGAAATGGTCTGATGGCTTCAGGTGAACACTGGGGGTCAAATTTGAAGGCTTTGGTTTGTTTGTAAGGCTGGGTTCAAAGCCAAAGACTCCAACAGGCAGGCTTGGGAAGACAGACAGCATTAGTGATGGGGAGTGGGACGAGCATTCACACAGTGAGGAGAGACTGAACTCAGCCTCTGAAGCCCGAGCGGGTCCACACACAGGCCTCGCATCCGAGTGTGCCCTGGACATACGAACCAATGGCATTTATCAGCTTTCAGAATGCGAATCTCAGGATAAAATTAAACCCATACTCAAGGGCTTTTATTGCACGGCCTATTTATTCCGCGTCTTTAGAAGCACTCACCAATTTATTATCCAGGCCATAACTCACCTCACACGGCTGAGAGTCGGCCTTCTTAGTTAGGAGGAAGGCACCTTTGGATGCATGGATGGGATAAGTCTCAGCCTCCCTGAACTCTGTGACAAAGGAGGTCTGGAAGATGGTCCAGGAGGCAGGTTGGCACACTGTATGCTGGAGTGACCTGCCTGTTATCCTTCCTTAGCCATTGGTGGCCATCTTCTTCTTGGTCCTTTGTGAATCCCAGTTGGCCTGAGATAGAGAGAAATATTTATTTATTCAGAATATTTTATTTACAGCTTATGTGACCCCTGTGGCTCTTAAGGCAAAGATTCCGTGAAAAAACCTAAGGAGGGTAGACATGATGGCTCACACCTTATATAACTACAACACCCAGGGACTTAGGCAGGATGGTCACATGTTGGGATCTAGCCTGCGGTACATATTAAATTTAAGGCCAGCTTGGGCTTTTCCTCCTAGTGTTTGGGAGTCTTACCCATAGACCCCACAGGCAGCCATTTCCTCCCCTCTGAGCCCCCTCCGGAAGACTTCTGAACCCTGACCTGTTTTCCTTTCCATCGGGTTGGCAGGCTTTCGTCTGAAGTTTTCGAATTTCATAGATCTCAGAGCAAAATTCTTGCCCGATACTTGGCCTAACACAGGAACTCTGCTTCGGTCTCCTTCTAAACAACAGAGCAGGCCCGAGGGGCTGTTTCTTCCACTTCTGCTGGGGAGCATTTGTGCTAATTATCTGCCGCCTCAGTTACATAACTGGGCCTTTGTCAGCAGCTTTCCTGTGGGACCTGATGTAAAGTTGGGGTTTGCTGTTCAGCAAGCATTTCTGATGAATATTCTGGAAAGTTCTTGGTGCTGTGATTGCGTTTCTTCCCGGCGGGGTGTCCAGGTTTTTTTTTTTTTTTTTTTTTTTGAGTACTAACCCACACTCACTGCAGAATCTTTGTGATGTCTTCAGACTCTCTGTGAGTGCATACTAGCTGGGAAGAGGGTAAACCACCCCTCCCCCCAGTCATCTGCAGAGGCAGGCACTCTGAATATCTGGACTGGGGATGGTTTGTTGGAAAGGAACAGGGTACGTCACCAAGTACCTGTTCCCCTGTCCCTAGCAAATGTCCCTGACACCTGAGCCCAGCTGCAGACCTTTTTGTTAAACACAATGCTGAAGCTTGGAGCTCTGTTAGCTGAACTATCATTAATGACAATGATAGCAGTATCCATTAATTCATTGCTTTTTAAGTGCCAAATATCAGGCCAGGCATATAACATATGTTTTCTTATTTAATTATATAAACAGTGCTGACAGTTTTTTTTTTTATCATTCTATGAATTGCAATAGCTTGGAAACTGAGGTGAGATATGTTTAATATCGTCAAGTGACTTTTCTTGGTGAGATGTGAACAGATATCTATTCACCCTGGAGAAGGCACACAGAAAAGACTAACACAATGATTTCACCCAAGACTAGCTTGGTGAACAGTTAGGTTTAACTGGGATTACTTACAAGAACATGGGCGATTTACGGTGAGCTACATCACCCAAGAGGGATTTATCTCCCTACTCAACAGTTGTTAGCCAGCTGTATGTCCCAGGATGTAGGGCTGTGTGCATCGTTTCATGAGCTGTCCTCTCTGTTTCCTTGGTGTAATTTTTGTTAGTGGGCCTAGTCTTGTGAGGATCTCATGCAAACGGCCACAGCTGCTTTGATTTTAAGTCTGCAATGGCCATGCCATGCCCAAGGACAGAATTCCACAGCAAACACCATGTCCAAGGTCACCTGATTGTAGTAAGTGTGCATGGTGGTGGTGGAAGGGAGTGATTTGCAACCAGGGTCTTCTCATCTGTTTGACTGCTTGTTTGTTTTTTACAAACACATGCTGTGTGTCTCCTATCTCCATCATTAGAATGCAAATGAAGCCTTTGTCTAGTGAAGCTCTGCGTTTAATGGAGGAGGCCTTGTTTGCAGTGTGGATGGAATATGAAGAGATGGACCCAGTGTACAGCATGGGGTGCTCCAAGGAGGTGGTGTGTTAGTGCCCACCAGAGAAAAGAGCAGCAAGAAGCATATAAGAAACAGAACTTGTCATATGGAATTAGCTCATGTGCTATGGGGCCTAAGTCTCATGGTCCGCCATCTGGCAGCTGGACAATCAGGAAATCCAGTGGTGTAATCTTAGTTCAAGTCCAAAGGCCTGAAATCCAGGAGTATTCATAGCATATCTCAGCTCATAACCAGAAGTCTCGGTGGCCCAGTTCCAGACATTCAGTAGAGAGAATGCCTTCAACCTTCCTCTGCATTTCTATTCTTTGAGGGTCCTCAATGGGTCCTGTGATGCTGACTCCTGTTGGAAAGGGCACTCCTTTATTGGCTTAAAAACTAAAGTCTTAGGGAGACACCCTCGCAGAAACAGGCAGATGGCTGGGTGCCCTGTAGCTCAGTCAAGTTGAGATGTAAAAATAATCATTCCATTGGCTGAGTGTCAGTGCAAGGAAAGGCACAAGTGGCTTCCTGAGGTTTGTCAAGTGCTGGATGTGAAGCTGGGCCAATAAGCGGGAGATGCTTGGCAGGGTGGCATCCCAGCAGAAGGGCCAGGTACAAGGATGAGCAAGTGTGCAGGCAGCTGAGGGCACCTGCCACCCTTGACACACAGCTAGAATCTCCCTAAGCCCACAGGAAGCTCATGTGCTGGGGGAAGATTCCATTAGATGGGAGTCGCCGTCTAAACTCAAAGACAAGGAAAAAGTTCACAAGCCTCAGTGCTATGGTGAGACTCCCCTCTGCAGTCTACAAACACCCCTCTCTCTCCTTTAAGACCCAAAGCCCATTGTGATATCATATTCCCTTCAACATCAGTGCTACATGGTTCCACCCCCTGAACTAGAGTCTGAGGATATGTCTCCCAATTTTGTATGTTGGCCCATAGCCTTCAAAGGATGATCATAGACGGGGAGACCTCTTGGAGGTGATTGGTTCACGAGGCCTTATATTAGTGCTTTTATACACTCTCCTTCCATGTGAGGAGACCAGAAAGCACTATCAGGGAGTTCAAGCCTCCGCCAGATTTGCAATCTACTGGCAACTTTCCAGCCTCTATAGTAAGTAACAATACATTTGTTGTTTATTACAGTCTGTGGTATTTTGTTATAGTGCTGGATGGACTAGAACAAAGTGTTCTGCTACAATAACAGAAAACTACAGACTGGGTAAATTACAGTGGAAGTTTATTTGTCTCACAGGTGCTCCTTCCTCTCAGAGCGAGGGGAAGTATTTTAAAGCTTGTGTTGAAAAAATAATCAGGCAATGCTTGTAAAACATATCTGTGCAAAAGAGAGAAGAGCATGGGGAGATTAGTCCTTTGAGACAAGAAAGCACTGTGCAGTTTTGCTCATTAAGGCAGGCGGTTTCAGTGTAGACAGATAGGTAGGCTAATGGGGGTGAGAAGCAGAATCAAGACGAGTCCAGTTTATGTGTAAGAAAGTAGTGGTATAGACGGTGTCTTATGTCAGTGTGACAAATGTGAGTGTGTGGGGGTAGGTGCTGGTGGATGGGAGCACACGTGTGTGCATGCATGTCTGTGTGTGTGTGGAGGCCAGAGGTCGATGCTGAACGTCTTCCTAGATTGCTCACCACCTTGTCTTTTGAGACAGGATCTCTTGCTGAATCTGGAGTTTGTAATTTGGCTAGCCTGGCTGGCCAATGAGTTCTGGGAATCCACCCATACCTACCCCAGTATTAAGGTCACAGCTGCTGTACCTGCGCCTGTGGGGGTACTAGGGGTCCAAACTCATGTCACCATGCTTGTGTGGCTGGCGTTTTATTCTGCCTCATCACAGGTCCTGCAAATGTGAATTTTCAGTCATTGATAGTGGGACAGTAGAGAAGTCATTTTGGGAACAAAAATAATTTGGCCCCATACTTCACTTCATGCATTGAGACAAATCTCCAAATGGAGATTTAAGTGCTTAAAACAAGGAATGTAAAAGTAACATGAGAAAACTTGGGGGCATCATGGATGGTGATAGCCTTTGTAACTATTGTGTGAAATCTAGTAACCATAAAAATGATGGATACATTTGAATATATGTATATATATTTAAATATTCTGCATATCTGAAACACCATATTCGGTCAAAAGGCATTTGACAATGTGAGGAAAAGGTATTTGCAATTCATATCACAAAGCACTAATCCCTTTAGTATAAAAAGATTTAGAAACTGAGAAGATCCATAACCCAATGGAAAATGGTCAAAGGACATGAACACTGAAATCACAAAGAGAGAAATGCAAATAGCCTTCACCCATGAATAGGCAAGTAGCCCATTCATGATGAGAGGAATGCAAATCAAAACCACACCGAGAGATGCCATTTCATACCTCTCCAGTGGGCAAAACCCCAAATTCTGACAAAATGCATTGTTGGCAAAGTTGTGAGGGAGCATGAGCCTCCTTTATTGCAGGGTGAGTGTAAAATCAAAGACCTTTAAGGGAGAATGGCGGTGACATCGACCATGTCACAAATGTGTCTGCCCTCTCTTATTGCCGAGGATCCATCCTATAGTGTCCACCTACACTCGTGTGAAGCCGCATGCATGCAAAGTCACCCTAGCACAAGAGACTGGAGCTTCCTGTCAGCAGGGGATGGAGGAATGAGTGTATTTCGAGGAACTGGAAAATTCTGCAGATGCTGGGAAGGAAGAGAAGTTCCAGAGTAATCTGTTAGATGAGAGAGCCAACTGACTAGAGCATGTAAATTACATCACTGATTTTGTAAAATCAAAGAAGGAAATATGACCATGTACGTGCTTATATTTGTGCTTATATTCACATAGAGAGAACCGGGTAGATGGCTCAGTGGGTAAGAGTGCTTGCCACGCAAGCATAAGGATTTGCGTTCGGAGCTGAAACACCCATAGAAGATTCTGGTTGTCAACATGCTCGTGTAATCCCAGCACTCGGGAGGCGTAGGGACGGGAGGATTGCGAGGACTTGCTAACTGCCTTGCTCCAGCTTTGGTGGGAGACCTTGTCTCAAGGGATTGAGGAAGAAAGGGGTGCTTTAGGACACTCAACATCTTCCCCTGGCTTCCACACCTGCAACTTGCTGAAACTAATCCAGAGACCCAGTGGCCCAGTTGTGGTGGTCCCCTAAACATGCATTTTACCAGGGGTACTAGCTGACTGAGGTGCAGAAAAACATGGGAAATCATCGAGGTTCCTTCCTCAATGCTCATGAGGCCATAAGGAACTAGAAAGAAGAAATTCCCTCAGAGTCATGATCCTTCCACTATATCACAGGCTGATGTGTGAACATCTGTAAGCTTTCTCTTGCTGTGAAAAAATGCTTGTAGAAATCAATTATAAGGAAAAAGTTTTATTATGGTTCATGGTATCTGAGGTTTCATTTCATGTTTGCTTGGGGTCTGATGTGAGGCAGACTGTCATGGCTGTCAGGGACAGGGCAGCAGAGAAAAACGGGTTACCTCACGGAGACTTGGAAGCAAAGGCAGAATCAAGGCTTCGAGACACACCTCGAATGGCCTAACTTTCTCCCACTGGAACCCACCTCCTCCAGGTTCCACTACCTCAAAAGTCTTTGACACAAGAAACTGGGGAACCTTCCAGATACAACTATAGTAACATCCTACTCCTTCCCTTGGACGTCCATCAGCATTCTGCCATGGGCTGGGCTCCATCTGCAGAGAACACGATGCTTGTGGGCTGGCTGTCTCCAGCAAGGCAGCATATTCTGCGGGGCTTTAGTCTTTCTCAATTTACAGGATGAGGAGGGTATTCAGTGCATTTTGTTATGTATGTAATTGTATTAAAACCCTGGATTACCTTTGCAAACTCCCATGTCTCCTCCTCTGGAATCTTGATAACTTTGCAGACATCTTCCTGCACCCCCACCAAAGATATACAACTCTGACCTTCAACCTTGCTCAGGAGAAATGAATGGTGGGGTTCCAGGAGAGGGAGCTCCCTGTCCTGCTTCCCCTCCCAGGAGCACTGTCCCCGCCACCAATTTGGGGAATTGGGGAATGTGACTCTAAGGACATTCCTTGCTCCAGCAACTCCTCTTTTCCTCCTTTCTTGATCCATTCTTTCTGTCCCATATACAGCTGGGTGGCAGTCACTGTGTCTGCAGCTTCCCTTATTTGTCAGCCTTGACAATGGATGTAGGCACATAGACTCTGTTTAGGTCATGACAGGGAGCCATCCAAGTGGCTGAGAGGAGGAGGCTGGTCTTGGTCACTGGGCAATGGTCTTGTGACTGTCAGAGATGAATCTAGAAGTTGAGAGGATGTTTGTTAAGGGACCAGGTACCACGCCTCAGCCACTTACATTCTGTAGAAGTTTAGCATTTTGCCAAGAGGGTTAGAGAGAGGCCTAGGCCAAGGAGCCTTCCAGGCAGGCTCACTGAGTCTAAGGGATGAGGAAACTGTGTCCTGAGCCCACATCTAGCTTCTCAGGGTGCTGCGCACTCCAGAGCCTGACTTTGGCCCACTCTCATCTCGCTTGCTTTCCCTGATGTCACTTGCTTGTTCTTTACGTGAGGGGAAAATGTCTGTGTCCCTCCTGCTTTTCCTGGAGGCCCTAAAGGGCTCATGGGAATCTGTCTTGGAAAGACTCAGGAGTTTGGAAGACGTTGTTAACCACCCAGATTTGGAGGCAGATGGGATTTGCCAAGCCCCAGGCTGTGGTAGGTATCTAGTGGGAGGTGTTGTCAGGAACAGCTCCATGCCTCCCCACCACCTGCCTGGTCTGGATCACTCTCATGGCCCCCCCACGCCTTGCTTGACTGATACTGTTGCTCTGGCTCCTCAGGGAGGAAAGGGAAGTAGCTGTGAGACCTGGGGTACCCCCACTTTCCCATTGACTTCGGTTCCTCCCTAGTAAAATGGTAGTTGTCTTGGGACATTTCCAGAGGTTCTGCCATTCCTGACTGCTCCCTACTGCACACAGTCCTCCACCCCAGATAGCTCTGGGGTGATGGGGAACCCCTCAGATAGGGTATAACATCTCTCTGTCCCATGAAGAGCATGGAACTACTTCTGCAGGGTGTCTTACATAGCTGGGGTGCCTTACACACTAGCTGTACTGGGGTACTTGCATCACAGAGCACAAACTGCAGGCCAGAGTGGGTATCAAGAAGCCAGTGCAGAATGAGGCCCATGGCCACTCAACCTACTCTGCCTGGCTGTCCTTTGTGACTTTGCTCCATCAGCACCTGGGAAGAACAAAAGGCTTTGTCAACCTTCAATTCCATCTGGAAGGAGACTTTGCAGTTTCTTTTCTATGGGCTTGCAGAAGAGCAGGCCCAATTCCTGCTGCCCTCACCCACCCACTCTTGGCTGTGCTCCCAGGTCCTGAGCCAAAACTGCAGAGATTTAGGCTCTTACTTCCAAGGGTATTTGGACTTCCAGCAACCCCTGGAGACCAGCCGGGCTTTGTTTACCTTCCCTTTAGTTCTTTTTCCTTCCTTTTCACTCCTATGGCAGTAGCTTTGCTGGGGGTGGGGGTTGGGGCAAACAGGGATGTCTTCCAGGGAGACCCACACTGTTAGGAAGGATCTCAAGTTTGGAAGGAGAAACAATTGGACTGAGCCTCCTGGAAGGTATTTTCAGGAAACTTGTTCACAGTGGACAATTTTGTGGGCAGCCAAGGATGGGTACCTCCTTAGTTTCCTCCTAAGCTGTGCTCTGGCCCTCTTAGGGTCTCATTGATCCCCATTGTTGCTCCTTAGACTTGCTAAAGTAAGTCCTTGTTTTGTGAGTTCCCTACTGCATGTTCCCACACATAAGGACAGGCAGTTGTGTATGTCATTGAATGACTTGTCTGCCAAGGCACACTGGGGGCAGAGAAGTCTAGGAACAGTGGCCCTTCCTTCTAGAAACTTCAGTCAAGTGGGGCACAGGTGAATTTCTAAGGCAATGACATTAGTGCTGTGAGTGCTCAACACAGGTTCCAGAAAACTTCTGGAAGGAAGAGACATAGCAGTTCCTTTCTTTTTGTCTGAAGGTGGTCATTCTACAGAATCTTGAATATTTGGAGAACGGATGAATAGAAAAGATGTCTTTAACGGGTCCCCTCCCAATCACTTCTCCTGGAAAGGACCGATATTGGCACAAGACATCCTGAGCCCAGGTTCTCAGCACAAAAGATATTTAGTTGACCCAAGGAGACAAAGGAATAAGTTGACCCATGGAATAAGAGACAGAGACAGGAGATAGAGGACAAGGGAGAAGGGGAAAGGAGTAGATGAGAGGATGCAGGGATATTTGTCCCAGGGGGACAAAGGACTGCCTCTGGATAGAGGGGAGACTGATGTGGCACATAGGAAAATGGCAGTTAATAAAGGGAAATGGGGAACCCCCGTGTTAGGATGAGGTGTTTAATTTTAATTGGGCATATTAACTAGGTGAGCCAAAAGGGGGCTTTTGACAGTTGGATTTCCATACTTTGATAGCTGGACATTGGAGGAGGAAGGCCAAATAATGGAATAGACCTTGGTGGCTAGCTTTAGGAATGTAATCTAATGGTTTAGCAAGGAAAGGGAATTGGGGAAGGGTGAAACCTGTCCTGCTTGCCATACTCAGGCCTCTTAGAGCCCCTTCAGTCCTTACATGAAAGAGCTTGCTGAACTACTTGGAGGGGTTTATGGTCTGAAGGGAAGGGGTAAGGTCCGTGAGTCTTGGCTTTAGAGTCTCAGGGTCTGTTACTAGTACATCTGGCCTTGAGAACACAAAACCCCTGCAGAAAGTAGATCATTATATTTTAGTAAGGGTAAGAGAATGAAAAAATAAGCAGTTCCATTGGTATTAAGTCCCTACTGTGTTGCATTCCTAGTACTATAAAGCTCTCTCTCTCTCTCTCTCCCTCTCTCTCTCACACACACACACACACACACACACACACACACACACACACACACACACACACACACACACACACACACACACACACACACACACACACACACACGACATGATCCTAACAAGAAAAAAGAAAACACAAAACCAACTTATGTGGTGGCTATACTTCCCATTTTACAGATAAGAAACTGAGACCTTGTGTAACTTTGGAGTTAATGAATCAGGCTCCACTTCTTTCTACTTCATTCTGTTGCTGTGGCATCTGAGCCTGACTGAGGGACACTGGTGAGCAAGATGCTTTGCTTCTTTTCAGTGCCCCTGGGCCTGAGGACAGCCTGTTCACGGCCAAGGTCAACTCTGGGTGTTTTTGGTTTTCCTCTGGAGGGCTGTGTGTGTGTGTGTGTGTGTGTGTGTGTGTGTGTGTGTGTGTGTGTGTGTGTAGGGCAATGAGCACTGAACCTCTCTCACCCTAGCATAGTGGCTTGGTTAGCGACTACCTTTCAAGACTTGGGAGTTGCTAACCTGGGAAGAGAAGCTGGATTCTTCATCTCAGGCCCATTGAGCTGTATGTTTGCTGATGGTTTTTGTCCTGTCTTCCTCATTCAAGGGCAAGTCTCTTCTCGATCAGATAACAGACAGCCTGCCTCCTCTTCCATCCACCGTGACAGAGACAAGGGGCGACACTTAGTACCTGCTTTTTCCTTCATGCTCTATCAAGAGAAAGGACATGTAAATGTTACACTAGGACTTGGGACAAGCAATAAATGGAAGATTTAGGGATCTTTACTTTCTGGTCCTCAGTTTTCCCATCTGTAAAATGGAGGTGACTTTACTAAAGTGGTCTTTCATGGGGTTAGTAGAGGGCAGAGAGAGAGAGGAGAAAAAGGCTTAGTGAGGAGTTTGGCCAAGCAGCCCCTTAGGAGGGCCCAAGACTCATTCTGCCCCTCTGCCTCCCTAGATGCAAGCACAGGGATTTCCCAGGCATTAGCACTCAGGCATAGGTGGCCACTCCTCTCCAGGACAGGCCTCCTGGCTGCTGTGCAAACATCTCACAGCTCAAGTGTTTCCTTCCACTTCTCCCCACACAGCCTTGTAAATTGCCTGCGCTGAATTCTACACACACCTCAGTGGAAGGGGAATTACTTGCCAGATATACGGTGTCTGAGAGGGGCCTCTTATGAGTCAGTGTTCAAATATGTTACTGGCTCAATAAACAGAGGTGGTTTGTTGTAAATTAAGGAAAGGAAGTGAGGTGCCTGTACAGGGGTTTGTTCACCTACTGTTTCCTATTAACACTCTTCCCCTAAGTGCCCAGTAGCTCTCTGGAGGATTTTGCCTGGAAAAGGGAAGAAATGGCACTGTAACTGTTAGGCAGAGCCACACAGAGAGGTCAAGAGGCAGGTGAGGCAGTCTCTGGGGACTTAGCTGGGCTTCTGGATGGAATGGGATGTGGACTGCCCTCGTGATACTGCACAGCATCAGGGATGATGAATGCAGGAGCATCCTGGGGTGGGGTAGAGTGTGGCTCTGGGAAAAGAGCATCTGCCTGTCATCCCCAGAGTGAACTGGAGTTGCTGCTCTCACACCTGGGTAAGAAGCCTGATTGATTGCAGGGTGTTAGCTGTTGCTGCATTCTGGGTAGAGATGGGAGGTTGCCATTGAGACTGCCAAGACCAAGGACCCAGCTAGAAAGAATGAGGTATGATGGGTCTGAGTTGGGAAAGCCTGTGGGGCTGAGAAGAACTGGTCATAGAACCCAGATGGGAATGCAATAGGGCATCTGACTGGCTGTTAAATCATGCCCTGGTGTTGCTGGAGTTTCTTGTCTGGCCAGGTCCCTCGGCCCCTTCAGTCCCAAATAAACGCACAGACACTATATTAATTACAAAACTGTTGGCCGATATCTTGGGCTTCTTATTGGCTATCTCTGTCTTAATTATTAACCCATAACTACTAATGTATTTCTTCATGGCCTTATCTTACCAAAGAATGCCTGGCATTAACTATCCTCCGGGTCTCTACATGGCATCTCTTTGTGTTCCCTTTCTGCCTATCTTTCCCAGAATTCTTCTCATCTCCTAATCCCGCCTCTATTGAACAGTGTTTTATTCATCAACCAATAAGAGAAACATATATACAGAAGGACGTCCCTCATTACCCTGGGGAGACACTTTCTGGTGCTTTCTACTCTTTGTCTCCCTTTTAGCTAGGTCCTCCTTTGGTGGGGGTCCATTCCATTCATGATCCTCCATCCTGATCAAGTCTTCCCCTGCTGCCCTTTCACCCTAATGGATTTCAATAGCTTATCTTTATATCAGGCATCCTAGGTGCTCAGGGATATGTTTTGTGAACTGTAGGGTATAGGATAGAGGAGGAGAAGATCCATCTGGTTTTGATATCACTGCTCATGCTGGTATCCATCGAGATGTCATTGTCCCCATCTGTCCTTAGTCACCCATCCATGAGATTGCCACTGGGGGATTCCTACATCTACCATCTGGATTTCTCAAACACGTCTCTTTTTTTGTCCTCTTATGCCAATGGTAATACTGCTTAGAAAGGGCATCTTAGAACCCCATATCTCTGAAATAAAACCCAAGTCTTCCAAGGGTCTCAAGGCTAGAGAAGGCTCTGCGTCTGTTGGTTTCCCATTACAAAGTACCCTGAAGAAATGGTTGAGGGAAGGCAAGTTGCTCAAATGTGGTGGAGGAAGCATGAGACCATGGAGGACAGAGGAATAAATTCTGTGAGTCATGGCTACCAGGGACTTGGGTAGCATGTTGTTCAGTTTCCTTGGATTATGGGAGGGAACCTCAGGCCCACAGATTTCGACATGAGTGACGCTAGTTTTCACTAAGCCTCCATTAGCATCCGTTCTACAGATCAAATACGCTAAGTTTAAAGAGTTAGAATCAGCAAGTAAACCAGATAAATTGATCTAGGAAGGCCCACTGAGAAGATGCTGTGATGGAATCTGGCTTCCCATGGGCGGATTAGGGCAGGTGGGAGAAACTCAGACAGTGGCTCTGATGCTTGCAGAAGGAGATGGGGAGTGAGGGGCTCACACTAGCAAAGCTTCAGGTTGAAGCCTGACTCTAGGTATGCTTTGTCTGGGCTAGTGAGGAGTCCTTGAACCATAGTCATCACCAAGGAAGTCTTTCATCTTGTCAGAATGGACTTGCCTTAGTCACCTCACTCTGCTCAACTACTAATGACTAAAAACAGCCATGGGAAGTGTGGATGTGGTGGTGGAGGCCAGGGCTGAGACTCTCTTTCTCACAGTAGAGGTAAGAGTAGTGGTATTAATGAGGAGAGACAGGTGATATTCAGTCAATGTCAGCTTCTTGGTTTGAACTGGGTCTTCAGCCTCTTGGTTTGAACAGGCTCACATGTTTGAACTGGGTCTTCAGCTGGTGGCATGAGTTTGGAAGTTTATAGACCCTTTCATAAGTGGGGTCTTGGTGAGGAAATGAGTCAGTGGAGGTGAGCCTTGAGTTTTACAGTCTGGCCCCAATTCTTGTCTACCTCCTCTTCCTTCTCATACTTCTCCTGCCATGCCTTACCTCCATATTGGATTGTATTCCCTAGAACAGTAAGCCACAGTAGACCCTTCATCCGTAAGTTACTTCTTAACAGCTGTTTGGTCATAGAAACCAGGAAAGGAACTAGCGCAGTTAGTAAGCCAGAGGGGTCATGGACACCATGAGAGTAAGGCCCACAGAATCAACTAAGCAGGGCTCAAAGAGGCTCACTGAAACTGAAGTGACCAACACGGGCCCTCTATGGGCCTGAGCCATGTCCTCTGCATGTATGTTATGGTTGTGAGGCTTGGTGTTCTTGTGGGACTCCTGACAGTGGGAGTGGGAGGTGGGGCTGTCTCTGGTTCTTTTACCTACACTTGGGACCCTCTTCCTCTTACCGGGTTGCCTCTCCCAGTCTTGATATGTGACCATTCTTACTGAAACTTGACATGCCATGTTTGATTGATATCCAAGAGGAGGCATGCTCTTTTTTTTAAAGAGGAATGGGAGAGAAGTGGATCTAGGGAAAAGGGGAGGTGGGGGGCATGGGAGGAGTGGAAGGAGGGGAAACTGTGTTCAGGATGTAATGAATGAGAGAAGAAGAAAACAAACACAAAAATAGATGATTGGCTGAAGTGAGAAGACAGTAGCATGGAATCTGGCAAATGCTGTAGGAAGTGGGGGGCATGGAGGATGACTAAGCATGCAAGTGGACAGGGCTGAAATTTAAGTAAGTTAGACAGAGTGAGTCTCACTGAGGAGGCTAGCCTGGGCTGAGCCCTAGAGGAGGGAAGGGAGTTATCGTCATAGCTGCTTGTGGAAGAATATTCTAAAAGAGGGTTCATCATAGAGGCCACAAAACAGCACCGTGTGTGTGTGTGTGTGTGTGTGTGTGTGTGTGTGTGTGTGTGTGTGTGTGTGTGTAGAACAGAAAGAAGCCATGGTGATGAGTGTGGAGGGACATCTAACATGGCTTCCCTGGAGGCCAGTGTGGTAACTCAGCTTTGCTCTGAACAGTGTAAGCAGGTGGTTCCGGGTGTAAACAGGGAAATGTGATCCTCATGTTAACAGCCTTGTGGGTCTGTGCTGAGAACAGATAATCAGCAGCCAGGGTGGAAGCCTGGAGACCAGGTGGGAGGCAAGGGCCTGAATTCCAGTGTGGAAGGTGTGGGTGCAGGTGGGGAGAAGGAGAGTTCAGAGTCTGGATGTGTTTCGAAGACAGAAAACATTAATATCACATCAATTTACAGTAATTAAAATGGATTGGACTCATTTCAAATTACAAAGACTCGTTTTTTTTTCATACAATGATCAAGGTTTTGCTTCCCTTGTCTCCTCCCAGATCCTCCTCATTTCCTCATCCAAGCTTTCCTTCTCTCTCTTCAGAAATCAAACAGGCAAATGAAAAAAATCAAATAAACCAGAATGTAATGACAAATAAACAGCAAAAAAGAAAAAAGAAAAGGAAGAAACCTGAAGAGTGTACGCTTGTGAACACACACACACACACACACAGTCACACAGTCACACACAGATACAAAGTCACACACACAGATACACAGCTACATACATAGACACTCAGTCACACAGAGACACACCCAGTCATACACAGCAAAGTCACACACACAGACAGTCACACACACAATGACACACAGACACAGAGTCACACATACAGACACATAGTCACACACATAGACACACAGTCACACACATAGACACATAGTCACACACACAGACACATAGTCACACACATAGACACACAGTCACACACACAATCACACACAGACACATAGTCACTTACATAGACACACAGTCACACACACAGACACACAATCATATACAGACACACATTCACATACACACAGACACACAGATACAGAGTCTCTCACACAGACACACAATCACACACACAAAATCTATCAAAATACAACATTGGAAACTCTTAAATTGGGATTCAGAGCAGGAGATTTTTGACTCTGCTTTCTGTCAGATTCATGAAAAGGGTTGTAGTAAAAACCAGAGAGACAACAAGCTAATGTGAATTGGAAGAAAATTTACAAGAAATAAAAGATTAGATTTCAGTAAAAGGAACACAAAGATCACAACACTATAAAAATGATGAAAAAATACCTAGCAAAATAGCCTCAAGTATCTTTGTGTGCATAGTTAATATACATACATGCACTTATAAAAAGTAAGTGCAGAAACAGAGAGAGAGAAATAGATAAATCAACCATTTTATTTGAATATTTTAAACATATTTCCTTCACAAGTTTACGGAGCAAGCTGACAAATTTATTAGCTATATAGAAGATTTGAACAACTTGTTTAATAAGCTTGAAAATAAGTGTATTGTTACACACAAGTCTGTAACTATATAGCTTACAGAAAATACACCTTTTTTGGATGAGATGAAGAATGTTCACAAAAATGCTCATAAATTGTGGCAGAAAGGCAGCCTTGATAAATTCCAAAGGATCAACATCATATGAAGGTTTTTGACGAAAAGTACAATGAAGCTACAATAGCTGGAAGCAAGGATTTTGACTGGTCCTTTTTCAAAGAAGTAATAAAGATGAAAGGTAGCTTAAGTATCCTGAGTTGGTCAGTACACAATGTTGGAAGGACTTAAGCATCCCATGGTAGCCCATGGAAACATGCAGTTACTATGTGTCAATCCCTGCCCCCCTCCAGCCAAAGACTGGACCCCTCCACACACAGTCTGGAAAGTACACAAAACACTTCAAAGGAAGGAAATGCCGATGTAAATGAGTTGCAACTTACAGCAAAGAAAAATTACAGAAGCAAAGCCAAATGCAGGTAGGTCTTTGGAAAGAGGGCTCCTAGTGCAGGAAGGGTGGTGGTGGGTTCTCTGAGAGCTAGGCTCCATCTGGATGTGTTGAGCAGAGGCAGAAAGACCAAGGGCCTGGGAGACGGAGGTGGTGACTCTACAGGGTGTGTCCTTGCAAACAGAAATGGCTGGGGGCACGTCTAGAAATGTTTCCTCTCTTAGCACAGCTCCCTAGCTCTGTCTACTCAAAATCTTTGGCTAAGAGTTCTTTCTTATCTTTCAGTCTTTAGCTCACATAATTAACACAAATCAAAAAGCCACCCTCTCTTCCATCCCCTTTCTTCTCTCTGTCTGTCTCTCTCTCTCTGTCTCTCTGTCTCTCTCTCTCTCTCATCTACCTTCCCTTCCCTCCCCTCCTTTTCCATCTCTTCTCCCTTTCCCCCTCTTCAGTCTTGCTTTCTTTCTCCTCTCCTTCCTCCTCTTTCTTTTATCTTCCTTTCAGACCACATAAGGGTACAAGGTGTAATGGGTTCTAAAAGCAGGAAGCCTCTGTGGGAACCAGGTTCCCGGCGCCCTTTCTGAGGCTTCTTCTCTGGCATCTGTGTTCCCTCATGGGGGCCCTCTCTCATGCCTGTCATCCCTCTCACTCTCCTTCCCCATCTTGCTCTTCTTATCTTGTTCTCTTCTCTTTCCAGTCCTTCTAGACCATGAAAGCCTAGAGCAGTGAAGCAATTATCCCAAGCAAAGTCCAGGTGTGTGTCGCATCCTTATCTCAAGGAACCAATACAATCTGGTCGATCACCCCAAGTTCAAATTCTTGTTAAGAAGAACTACTCAGCCTCCATCGGGCATCTACCCATGGCTAATCAGTGTTGGCCAGCCATGAGGCAGGAAGGGCGTGAGATGGAGCCCCTAAGACAAACATGGCTGCAGGGACCATTTGAGTGGGAGGCTGGCCCTTTTAAAAGGGAACGTGGATTGGCTGGATTCTACAAGGGCAATCTGAATCTGTCTTCATCTAAGATAAATAAAGTACCCAAAGGAAAGTCTTCCTAAAGTCTGGCTGGAGAGGGCGACATGTGATGCAATCAATGGTCTAGGACAGCTGCAGCTGGGACACAGACCACACAGAAGCGATGTGCAGTCTGGTGATGTCTGAGGACACAGAGCGAGTTCTAATCAGCAAGAGGAAAAATAAAAAAGAATTCACAACAGCTTGACACCCTCCAGGCGGAACCCGGCAATTTTATTTTTACTTGTTCAGGATTGGAAGCGTCACCACTGTTTCCACATTTACTACATTCCAGTGGACTTGTGAAAAATGACCTCAAGTGTAAAATATTGTCTGGCAAGGAATTAACTTAATAGATAATTTGGATTCAATTATTGGCTCAATACTAAAATTTGCTGGGAAAAGCACCAGCAATATTTTATGACTGTCATATGATGCGGGGATTGTGAAATTCGTTATTAATGATTTAAGAAAAAGACACTTGAAAAAAAAGTCAGTGGGGATGGGGATGTGGGGCTGCCATTGCTGTTGTTTCTCGAGCCAGTCCAGTTTTTCTGACTGACCCACTTGTCTGGGCTTCTGACTTCTCATTCTCCCCATGTGTGTGATTTGGGGCTGCCGTCATACGCGTGTTCTTTTGGAGCAATTAGAAGCTGAAGGTTGCTGCCATCCATCATGGAAAGGTGGCCGCCATCTCTGCCTTCCCTGAGAACTGGTTGTTGACCTCTGACCTCTGCTCTAGGCCATTTATTATATATGGCCAGCATCCTTGAGCACTGGATGAACTTTTAAAAGTAGAATGAATTGCCCACAGTTAAATGACCATTACTGGCTACCCATGACCTGCTTGCTGGTGGGAAGGGGATTTTTTCCCCCCTGAAATCTCAGGAATCTCTTTGGTGGCAAGGATGATTCACCTCTGTTAGCAGTTTGAAGTTACTGCTACAGCTATCTTTTAAGTTCAGTTCATTTCTTTACCCTTCCCACAGGTACTCACTCACTGGGCTCTTACTCCACATCAAGCACTGAACTAGGGCCTGTTGGGAGATATGTGCTGGCTACGTCCTCTGCCCACTGTGTGCTGAACCCAATGGCTGCCCAGCCAGCAGGGGTGATGATAAGAATAGTGAGTCACCCAGCTCATATGACACAGGGGATGGTCGATGCACATAGGGTTATGACAGAGTCATACCGGAGGAACACTTTCAGATGCTCACCCAAGAGCAGTTGGAAGAAGTTGCCTATGCATTCAACAGTGAGTCTTGGTTTTGCTTAACTGGTATCAGGAGAGTTCCAGGAGGCTCTGGGATTCTGAGACACAAAGCAACACCACAGAACAGAGTAAGACTCTGCATAGCTCATTCTTATATGCATGTGGTGTGTGTGTGTGTGTGTGTGTGTGTGTGTGTGTGTGTGTGTGTGTGTGTAGAGAGAGAGAAAACTTAGTGATCTAGAAGAGAAAAATACAGTGGTGAGGAGATGGGGCCTTGGACAATGGTGGGAATGAGGGAAGAGTTTCAAATTCAGTAGCCTGGGGCTCAAGGAGGATGACATATCGTAGCAACTATTTGTGAAAGGAAGCATGGCTTCCATTTGTGGGTGTCTGCGGTGAGGCCTCGACAGAGAGAGCAAAGGCCAGGGTAAAAGCTCTAAGATGGGAATGGATGTGACATGTTTGGGAACTGGCGGCAGCACACTGCTGTTGGAAGGCAAAAGTGGGTGGGGCTAGGTGGGGAATAAAGGAGGTGACACTGGAGATGTGGTAGGTCGAGCCCATTGTAGGACCTCAAAGGTTCTCCAGCTGAAGTGAAGCATGGGGTCGTTAACAACGGCAAGGCAGGCTCTGAACTGCTTTCAAGTGCTCTGTCTGTACTGCTGGCCCGGCTGGCCAGGGACACCTGGAAGACCAGCTGAGTTGGTTGCCTTTAAATGGCTGCCAGGCTTTGCTGGTAAAGTGTTTATAGGAAGGAAGGAGAGAACTACAGTTAGGCTTCAAGACCATCCCCCAGTAAATGCTGGGATTGCTATGTAAACCACCGGAAGAAGACCAGGTACTTGCTTGGCTACTGTCCTGTCTCTGGCACGCCCTTCTAAGTATAGCTCCCTCAATAAACCTCTTGAAGTCTCTGTCTACACTCCTAAGGAATCCAAATGAAGATGCTAAAAGTTAACCAGGCCAACAGTTCCAGATACTTGGGAGGCTAAAGCATTGTAACTTCGGTGTGTAACTGCTGCAGAGTGAGTTCAAAGGCAGCCTGGGTAACTTAGAGAGACACCATCTCAGAAATTTAAAAGATGCTTAACTGTACAGGTAGCACACGAACAAAGCTGCCATCTAGATCAAGAAATGAGACACGATAAACTCCCACAAGTCTGCAGAGCCGTTCCCAGATGCCATTGATTTGTGCTGTAACAATGTAGATCAATTTTGTGTGCACTGCAACGTAATGTAAATGCAGTCAAACACCATGCATTCTTTTTGATCTGGTTTTCTTTGCCTGAAATTACATTTGTTTATGGTCTTACATGTATCAGCAAGTCATTCTTCATTGTATAGAACTGCACTGTGTGAATAGTCAAGATTGTCCTCAGGTTTTAACTATAGCAATTGATCATCCCTGGAATGTCTTTGTATATTTCCTTTATTATACATATATGTAGACACCATTTGACAGGTATATGCTAAAGTACAGAACTGCAAGGTTACAGAATACCTTATTTTTTCATGCTATGATGGGGATAGAACTCAAGACCATGTATGTGCTTGATAAATAGGGACCAAGAGTGGCATCCCCAGCTCTGGCTTTGCTTCAGTAGATACTGCTAAGCACTTTCTCAGTGTTGGTGCCATTAGCATCTTTCTATGAGCAAGATGATCATTCTAGTTGTTTCACAGACTGCTTAACACTTGGCATTGTCTCTTTTCATTTTAACTTTTCTAATGGGTGCACAGAAACATCCCATAATGGTTTTTTATGAGCACTTCCCTGATAACAACAACAACAATGAAGGGATTGGTTAGATTAGATTTTCATGTGCACTGACCAGTTTAGATATGCTTATCTTTGTTAAAAAAGCCTATTTTTTCTTTTGTTCATTAACAAAATTGGATTGTCTATCATACCCATGTTTAGGACTTCCTTGTACATTCTAGACATATGTCTTTTGGAAATTATGTATTATACACATACATATTTAAGGAAATATATATATGTAATAGAAAATACAATTTCCCAGTTAAGATACATTTTTTTATTGCTTTAATTTTTGTTAAGTAAGGTTAGAGTGCTTTGTATCTCATTTAAGAAATATCTTTGCTGAGATCCAAGATCTTTAAACTGTGGAGCTGTGTTCTCCACCCAAAGGTTTTTCTATAGTTCTTATTCTCTTTAAATGATAAGTCTCCATCAGCTGAAATGGGAAGGCAGGGCAAAGTGCTCTGAGAGGGCTCAGAGTGGAGACGGGAGTCCAGTTGAGGACGTGCTAAGTTTGAATAAGTATGTGACATTCATGAGTTATTTCATACAGGCATTTGGATATATGAGTTATGAGCTCAGGAGTTAGGATTAGTGTCCAGCAGTAAGCAAGGACTATTAGAGAAGAAGCCAAATACTGAGTCCCCAGACATGGCCATATTAACTGTTCTGGTTGAGGAGGAGCCCTGAAAGGAGACTTCAGGGAGGAAGGTGGCGGAACATGCCCAGGCTGTGAAAGTGTGTCAGGGAGAAGGGTCAGCATTCTGGGGATTGCTGAAGAGGAAACGAAGACTGGGCTGTGAAGTTGGACTTTGTAACGTTGGTGGCATTGATGAAAACACTTTTGGGGGAGGCAGGGACGATAGCCCAACTAGAGAAGGTTCAGAGAACTCCCTAGCCATGGAGAGGTGGCCAGGACACAATGGGAACTTACCCAGGCCCAGCTCTCAGAATTCAGAAGCTGAGAGGGACCTGGGAGGCACAAGTCAGAGCCGCAGACACGGTAGTGAATTGGAGAATGCCGTATGTCCCTGAGATTTTTTAAATTTATAAACAAACAAACAAATAGATAAAGAAATAAAATATTTGTCTCACATCACACACCTGGATCCCAATTCATCTCCTGCCCTTTGCCCTTGTTGAAATAAAATAAAGAGAAAAGATAGATGATATATATATATAGAGAGAGAGGGGGGGGAGAGAAATCTCAGTATGGAAGCTGTAGTGTGACACTGTGAGTCACACAGTGTACCTTTTAGTCCATAAGTCTTTACCTGGAAGTATTCATTGCAGAGAGTCATTGGTCTGGTTCAAGGGCTTCGGTTTGGCTATACCATCAACATTGGAGCTTCACTGGGACTCCTCTTGGGTATCCGGTTGTTGTCCTGTGCTGTGAAGATCCTGCAGCTTTGGATCTGCAGGACTTGCCTGTTCATGTGCCCCAGCAGATCGTTGAGGGGGTGGATGTGGTGTGGGCCAACTCATAGCCCTGGTTCTGGGCCTGGGTGGTTGCAGGGTTGGTCAGCCAACTATCCTCCATCCTCACCACCAGGGCGAGCTCTTCAGCATTGCCCAGTTTAGTCCACTCTATGCAGCTAGGAGCAAGGGGAGAAACAGTTCTGCTTTCATGCCCTCAGGTTCATCTTACCCACACCTAAACCACAGGGCTAGCTCTACTGTGTTGCCTAGGTAGGGGATGTGCGGGCACTACTCTCAAGAGTGCTGTAGCTGGTGAGGGGCAGGAACAGCTCTCTGCCTCTTCTGGGTCAGCTCTGCCACCTGCTACAGGTGGCTGGGGTGGGGGATGGGGCATCTCTCCCTCCCTCACACCACCAAATGGCAGAGGGGCCAGATCTCATGTTCTCGAGGTCAGCTTACCCATGGCCCTGTCAACAGGGTCAGCTCTACTGTTCTGTCCAGGTGAGATGCAGGGCTCACCTTCCCAAGTGCTGCAGCTGGTAAGAGGAGGGTCGCCTGGGGTTGCTTTTGAGGAGCCAACCAAGGAAATGGACACTAGCTAAGAAAAAACACCTGAACAGATGCTGCAACTGTAGCTCTCAACCTGTGGGTCACAGCCTCTTTGGGTCCTGCACATCAGATATTTACATTGTGATTCATAACAGTAGCAAAATTACAGTTATGAAGTAGCAATGAAATAATTTTATGGTTGGGGGTCACCACACCGTGAAGAACAGTATGGTTGGGGGTCACCACACCATGAAGAACAGTATTAAAAGGTCTCAGCTTTACGAAGGCTGAGAACCACTGCTCTGCGGACTATGCTCAGGTAGACATGGCTTTGTGGCTACTTCCAACTCTTTGGTAGGAGATCAGTGTTCTTTACGGGCTGGTTTCCCTCAACCTTTCCCTTGCTGGTCCTTTCCCTGACCCTTTTCATTTCTTCAGTGCTGGCCCATTGTTGGGACTCCCACTGCGCTCACTGCTCCAGGCCCCTGTGCCTCCAGTTAGACTATCTCCTTTTTGGAGACCCTCTTACTGCTTCATAGATTTCTACCTCCCTATGCAGTCGGAGCTCAGGCAGTCCAGAGATTTCCCAGAAAGTTCTCCCCACATCTTCTTGACCTCCGCATCCGTTCCCTTCCCTTCTCAATGGTCTTGCCATCTCTGTGAGTAGGGCTCTGTGTGGCGTGCTCCTTGTGGGCCATTTCTGCTCACGAGGCCATGCCTAATGCTGGTGCTCTTCTCTGAGGGCCATGGAGAAGAGTGTAGCAAAAGTAAGACAGGACAAAGCCTTCAGGAGTGAGGGCAAATTCTAGCTGGGAAAGGAGTGCTGGGGTGACTAAGAAACACAGCAACAAGTTGGGTGTTTATATAGATCTGAGAGCTGGGCCTGGCTGAGGGTTTGAATTGGAAATAGTTGGGAAGGAAGGTACTCTGAGTTCTGGCCACATCCAAGGAGGCAACAGGTGTGTGTGTGTGTGTGTGTGTGTGTGTGTGTGTGTGTGTGTGTGTACACCTTTGCACACATGTGGCAGTGAAGAAGAGCAATTATGAGCATCAAATCAAGGCAATTTACATGGACATGTGCAGCCGAAGAGGCCTGGTGTGACTGATGCTATTTATGCAGGCAGGAGGAGCCCCAGCAGGGAGTTCCCTTCAGGTGAGTGAGTGACAATGTGGCCATCAGTGTAAATAATCCTGCTGTCAGCTGGAGTTAGAAGCACTACTCTCTGGTTAGCACTGGAGAAAGAGGAGCCAGCAGTTTCCAGCACATTTTCTAGAGAGCTTCTCTCTCTTTTCCTGTCCCAGGAATATTGGAGGACTAGCTTTTTCATTTTAATTTTGACAATTTAATGCATGTATGCAAAGAATTTGTGATGGTACTGACCCCAGTTAGTCCTTCTGATCTTTCTTCCACTTCTGCATCCTGTTTCCTTCCAACTGAGCCCCCTCTTACTTTCACATGTGTGTGTGAGTGTGTGTATGTGTGTGCACAAGTCTTGTGCAGGTGACTCCCATTGCTGTGTGTTCATATTTGCCAGTGTCATGATTTATCAAGTGACAGCATTTCATAGTGTTCCTTCTATTCTCTAGCTATTCTAACTTACGGTCCCCTTTCCCTCAATATTCCCCAGGCCATAAGGGTGGGCAGGGGGAGACGTCCCATCTAGGACTGAACTCTCAAAAGTCACTTACTGTCAGTATTCCAACCAGTTATTAATCTCTGCATTAACTATCAACCACTGCAAAATGATGCTTTTCTGACCAAGGCCAAGAGTTTCACTATGAATGTAAATGTAAGTATTCAGAAGGCAGTTTGACACTATATCCATTAGCAGAACACCAGAAACACATTGCCCTGGACTTTTGTAAGTTTCATTGCTTTGAATTCTAACTGGAAAACTGAAATATAGAACACTTGAAAAATATAGACTGGTATAAAGACAACAATGTAAGCATCCCCACTGTGCCATCCAGAGGTAAGTAGTAGTAATACCGTGAAGGGTTCTTCCCAGTATTATTTCCATGTTCAATCTTTCTTTTTTCAGAATTCCCTGCCCATAGCAGAGGCTGGGTCATATACTCGGAGCTTTGTTTGAATTTTGAGACTATTATTGTTGTTTTGAAACAGTTTTGCTATGTATCCCAGGCTAACCTTGAAACTAAAATACTCATATCCCTCAAGCACTGAGAGTAGAGCTGTGTGTCATATACCTGGCTAACGTAATGTTCTAGGACCATCCCTCTCTGACTGATATTAAATGCTCTCTGAACTGTACTTTGTAGGTGTGCTGTGGCTTATCCAACCAGTCCTCAATTTGTGAACACTAGGGTTATTTCCAATTTTTCATAAATAACATGGCAGTAAGACTCTGCTCTTATATCTTTGTCTATAGCCTGGATTGTTAAGAATAGATTCCTAGAAGTTAGATTCTTATTTCATGTCTATTTTTATGCTTTCCAGAATATTTGAGTAGGTGTGGATGGTTTCTGTTGCATTTTATTTTGTTCTAATCATTTTCTACTCCTTTTAGCAATTATTGCAAATGATCATTTTATGGCACTGGATATTATTATTAAAAATGTAAAATGGCCATTTGTATTTTTATGTAACCAATCTGTATCCATTGCCCATTTTAATTGCTATCGTTTTCTTTTATTGTTAACTATGCTCTCACTATGGAAGGCAAGCAGCATTGTTTCACTGTATCCTTATTTTATTTTATTCTAGTGATAATTTGCCATTGGTTTTTAATGAAGTTTTTGACATGCCTGACTTTAATTTTACATGTAAAAATTTAAAACAATCTTTCTCCTTATAGTTTTCACTCTTGCTTAAATAGTCTTTTCCACTGCGAGATAAATGAACCACTCACCTGCATTTTTCTGCTTGCTTTATGACTTCATATGATATATGTTAAAAGTTCATCCATCTGGAATTTACTTTGATGAAAGTTATTTTTTTTCAATTATTAACCAGATAACCCAAAGATGTCCCAAAGAATCTTTTCCTTGTTTCATGGTGACATCTATTTTAAAAATAAGATTCTATGTATGTGTGTTTATTTATGCACTTGAATTTGCTCTGAGCTATGTGTTAATTTTCGCATCAGTTCCATGCCATTTGGTTGCTGTAGTTAGAGTCAGCCTTAATACTTGTCACAGCACGTTTCTCTTATTACTCTTATTTTCTGTAATGACTTTTGGAAAGTATTGAATCTTTGTTTTTACAGATAACCATTAGACTCTCTTGCTTAAGCTTTTAAAAAAGTCTCCTGGAATTCTGCTAAATTGGTAAGTTGATATGTGAACAACAACAACAAAAAACTTTCCTACTATATTCAGTTTTCCCTTCTGCAATTTTCTTTCTGCAATACAATTTTCTTTCAGTGGAAATACACACACACACACACACACACACACACACACACACACACACACACGGCTAAGGTAGTTTGGAGACAGGAGACAGTGAAGCTGAGGAGTCAGAGTGGCTTGGAGACATTTATTTATTCATGCCTTTACCCCATATCCTTCACTGTGGAGTCCCATGAGAAAAAGGTCCCCAGTAGGGAGGAGTGGCTTCTCTTCAACTTGACTTGAAAGCCTTGACAACACTGCATCTGTTTCTAGATTTTTCCTTCTTTTGGGGGTGTTTCTGTCTTGTTTTCACTGTTGTTGTTTCTGATTATTTATCTAGCTTTGGCTTTATACTTTTACTCTGGGTAGGTGGAGGGTAAGCAGGGATTGTGGTACAGAGGGACAATGCTTTAGGTTGAAGGAAGCTGGCAGACACAGGAATGATACTTGGGATTGCCTGGTTCTTGGTATGTTAATGGGTCACATAAGTCAAGGACATGATTTATTCTTTGGTCTAAACCTTTTGACTTTTATATCTCAAGATAAAACCAGAGTTTCCCCCCCTCTGTCTCTTTCTGTGCATGAGTGTGTGTGCGTGCTTACATGTGTGTGTGTGTGTGTCTTTAGTAAGTGCTTTTTCTAAGAAGTCTGCAACCTTGAGCCAAATGACCACTGTTCCTTTACTTCTTTCCCTGAGAGTTCTCTTGGAACATGTAAGTGGGCCTTGCTGGACTCAAGGCTTTTTGTTCTGGAATGGAGAAGAGTAAGTTGGACAACTCAAGAGGGAGATAACCGTGGTCCTGAGGCTGGCAGGATACCACTGGAAACATCCATGACTCAAGGCTGTACTGAAGTTCCAGACTGACAAGCTTGGCGTCTTCAGTCTTGACCTAGGCTTAGAAGGGATTCCTTAGAAGGGGGAGCCTGGAGTGGGGAAATCTGTGTCTCCTGTGCACCTGCCCCGACCGGAGTCTCCACCCTTCCCCTTTGCTCAGGCCTCGTGTGGCCTCCTGCATGGTGTTTACAGCGCTCTGCCTGTAGAGTAGATGTTATTTTCAGCTTCGTGGTCTTGACAAGAAGGAAGGACTGGAAGAGAGGGACAAAGCAGAATATGGTACTCTGTTCACTGTCTCTGAGACTTTCCAGAGTTCTGAAGACTGTTTCTCTTGCTCTTTTGATCCCTTTTTTTATTTTTGTTTTATTGGTGATGGTTGGGGTGGAAGCCAGGAACTTACTCTGGCTGGGTGGACGCTCTACCATGGAAATAACTACAGCACAAGCCTTTTCTTAGATCTTTGAGGAATAGAGGAGAGAATGTCTAGAAAAAGGAAATATGGAGGGAGAAATTCTCTGATACTTTGCTTCTTTCTTGTCTGGAAGGTAAACATCATTGTGGCGTGACTGTCTATGATAGAGAGGGCGTTTTCCTTCCTGACTTCTCTTTATCCCTGCCCTCATTCTCTCCCTCTAGACGTGGTCAGGCAGCTTCTCTGGTCCATGAACCTCATCTTTCATCTATCTCCTTGCCACGCCTCCCCCCACACCTGAAGGGCTCCTCCCCTCCCATCTCCCCTCCCAAGAGTTGGGCTCCATGTCAAAGTCATACAGAATTGTCTAATTATAACAGATTAATCCATTAGGATTTATGTCTTTCTATTTATTGGCTGGAACTATCCATTTCACAGCTGTGGCTCCCACATCTAACCAGCTAGCAGGCAATTTAAATATAGAAAGCAATTTAACCTAGTTGGATACCGAGGCATCTCGCTTAATGTACTGCATAAATTTTGGAGCTCTTTGCTCTCAGCCCTCAAAAGGGCAGCCAACAGTTTCATGTCCCGAAAAGATTGGGCTTTTCAGGGAATTTACACCCCAGGAAGGGAGCCTGGGTATTGGGCAAATGAAAGGAGACTTTTCAAACGAGGTCAAGGGGGGTTTCTGGGTGTTTCAGCTTTATAGGTTTCTTCCTCCTTTGGGGAACATAATCTTCACTGAGCTTTCTGGGAGCCTGACACTGAGAATGGGGTGTCTGCATCTCACTTTCATTTTTAAAACTGTATTCACTGCTGTTCGGGTAAAGTTTGTCTTCCACATTATACCAGTAGTCGGAACCAGCCTGCCTACCAGGGACTTGTAGTCTAAGTGACCCTCAGGTCTTGGTTCCCCTAGTATTCTCAGTTCCTGTCCCAGAAACCGCTCATCAAAAAGTCAGGTATCTGTGAATCTGTCATGAAGATGGGTGGTTGGATTTTTCCTGTCTTCTGCAGGGCCCCTGATGGCAGGAATAATAGTGTTTTAGATAAACATGGTAGGAAGAAGGACCTGGATTTGACTCCTTTATAGAACAAACTTTGGAACTGAGATGGTAGTTCAGTGGGTAAAGTGCTTTCTTTGCAAGCCTGAGGACCTGAGTTCTATTCC
Source organism: Mesocricetus auratus (assembly GCF_017639785.1). Classification (NCBI taxonomy): domain Eukaryota; kingdom Metazoa; phylum Chordata; class Mammalia; order Rodentia; family Cricetidae; genus Mesocricetus; species Mesocricetus auratus. The sequence continues at coordinate 50,178,829 of NW_024429180.1, read as the reverse complement.
CTGAAACTCAGGTATTTTTATCATTGTACTGAAAGTTTAAACACATAGGAAGCCAGAGATATTTGTAATATCTCAGTTAGCCATAGCTGTGAAATAGATACTATTCAATTCACTTTGTAGGGAAGCAAACAGTTTTTGGAGGGTATTCCCTAATTTGCTCAAAACCAAGATCTAGCAGGTAGAACTAGGGTTTGAACCCCACCATTTAACTAAGGTTCATTTTTTTCTCTGTTGTATCATGTAGTTCCCAAACTTGCTCATGAACTTTTCAAATGAAAACCTTCTATGTACCTTTCACTGCTGAATCAGTGGGATTCACTGTAGGGACCCCTTTCAGTTCTCCATGGCAAAGGGCTCAGTGATTTTGCCCCCCCTTGTGTCTCATGTTTCATGGGAGATGATCTCTTGTTGATAAATTCTTTGGTTCACCTTAAATTAGGAGTTTGAAAACTATTCACTGAGTCAGACTATGTCAGAAGATAGCTCAGGAGAGGACCTGACTCAGCACTGGGCAACTTCATGGGGACTGTGGTCCAAGGCTTGCCCTCTACTTTGAGACCGGAGGTTGTATATTACTGTCATTCCTCCAGGGCATTGGGTCTGGGAGAATTGATTTAGAGTCTCTCCACTCACTGACATCTTACTGATCAGCCAGAATGCTGATAGCAGAGACATGGGAAGATAGAGTTTCTGAGACAGCTGGGCATACATTCTCTTCCCTGTAAATGCTTTTTACTCCTTGAGAAGCAATGGGCTTATTGATAAGCTGTAGTAACCTGAGTCAGTCTTATATTCTGTCTGTCTGTCTGTGCCTCTGTCTCTGTTTCTCTCTCTCAATCTCTCTCTCTCTCTCTCTCTCTCTCTCTCTCTCTCTCTCTCTCTCTCTCTCTCTCGTGTGTGTGTGTTGGGCTTTTTCAGCTTTATTGAAGCATAAAAAATTGTATATATCAGGTAAATAATGGCATTTTGACATTATGGAAGGATCACTTTAGTCAACTTATCTATCTATCTATCTATCTATCTATCTATCTATCTATCTACCTACCTACCAACCTATCTATATTGGCAACTGTTTTTCTATTATGGCTGATGATATGAATATTTTAGTAGGTGTTAAATATACAAGACAAAGTTGCTTATTCTGATCACATCACTATAAATATTAGATCACTAATGTTTATTCATGTTGCCAAACTGAGCCTTTGAATTCTTTGGCTAACATCTTCCAGGACACCCACCCTTGGAATCTCTGTTTTACTCGTGGTTTCTATGAATTTAACTTTTTAAGATTCTGTAGCTGAGATCTTACATCTAGCTGATCTGCATCCAGCTTATTTCACTTAACATAATACCCAACAGGTTCATCCATGCTGTCACAAGTTGTGGTGTTTTCCTTGTTTTGTTCTTTTAAAATACTGTTACTGTATATTCATTGTATATGGTACTGTGTTGTACAGGATATACAGTGTACTTTGTGGCTGTTCCTCCATATCCATATCCTTCTCTTCACCCCCCAATTAATTAGTTTCATATGCCCTTTAGACAGTTTTGTTTATATTATTGTGTCATATATATTCATTTTTATTGTTATATTTTTGTTATTGTATTTGCCATTGAATCACACGAACTCTTGACATATTCAGGGAAACACACTCAGTCCTTTCTTTCTAAGATCTGCCTACCAACTAGCTAGAGTATTGGACCAGGAGGTCAGGCCATCTTCCACCTAAACTTATGGTCTGTTGTGGTTTGAAGTGTCTCTTTCCTGGGAAGCTCACACTGTGAAGCCTTGGACCCCAGAGTATTGCATTACCGAGAGGTGATTGATCACAAGAGTGTTAGTTTCATTGATGGATTAACTTCTGAGGAGTTTATAGCTGAATGAGCTGGGATATGGCTGGAGCTTCCTAGCCACGCTGAGGCCAGCAACATTCCTTGGTCACACATTCCTTGGTCCTGACATTCTGCACTGCTACAGGTCCATATTGTAGGGTCCAGGTACCCATGGGCTGAAACCTCTGAAGTCAAGAACTAACATGAATATTTCATTCTTCTTTTCAGAGATTTCATCACAGCAACAAAAGGCTGATTGACATACATGTTCAGTTTCTACTGCAACACTTACTACCTGCCCTTTTTATATAGCAGGACCCACAAGGACATGGGTTTTGCTTTACGCTGCCTCTCTCAGATAGCCAGTATTTATTGAGCCCTGAGATGAACACTGGATTATGTGCATTGGTGAGGCCAGAGAGACTGAGCTCTCTTCAAAAAGTATATGCTGACTCTGTGCAGTGAGTAACACAGTGAGGGGTTATTTTACCTGGAGGGACTGGAAGCTAGGGAAGACACCCAAGAAAACACGGGCCTGGAAAAGGACTGTGAAGAGAAAGAATTAGCCAAGACCAAACCACAAAACTAGTCAATATGTCCTGCAGAGGTAAAAATATGTTCATAATTATAAATGCATTCGACAAGATCCATGCATGTCTTCTCTCTCTCTCTCTCTCTCTCTCTCTCTCTCTCTCTCTCTCTCTCTCTCTCTCTCTCTCTCTCTCTCTGTGTGTGTGTTTGTGTGTTAGAGGACAAAGTGCTGGGAGATGAGGTGAAGTAGTCAACAAATCATGGAGAGCTGTCTATAACCAGGTTAAAGGGCAAAGACTTAATTAGCCTTGCAGCCGATGGGATGGCTAAGTGCTTCCAGCAGTTGAGTAGCATAGGCAGACTGGTTTTCTGGAAAGGGGGAGCTGGCTTTTGGAGGGTTTCTGCTGCAAAGGCTGGGGTTTCTTTCCATGCTGATGGCTGGAAGAATCACCTAAAGGCAGTAGGAATGCCTCTTCTCAGTGGGTTTCCTGGACACATCCATGTACCCTCAACAACTCTTCCAGAGGAAAGGGAGACTCTCCTGACATAGGATTTGGGTTTTCAAGTTCATTTCTTTTAGAAGTTTAGAGTTCCATGTCACTGTACACACTGTAGTCTGTTAGGAGCTGTTGAAGCATTGGAGGAATTGTGTGTGTGAGTGTAAGTGATCATATGCACTGGTGAGCTCAGCATTAGTTAGTAATATATGAGATATTCTCTGTTCACTTAGCATCTAGTCTAGTGTGGACTACATTGTGTTTGTAATTCTTTTCTTTCACCTTTACTTGAAGGTGGACAGAGACTCCTTTCTTCATCGCAGAGGTAACTCCCAGACTATAAATATTCAATAGATGATTGTAGAAACTGAGTAAAGGTAAAGTGAGGATTATGTATGTGTTCCCTCACAGAAGAATCTGGCCAGGGAGTGGCGGATAAACACTGAATGAGGCAGCACATCCTGCCTGTGGCAGCTGAGAGGTCAAGGGCATTCATATCATTTTTTCCTCACCCAACATTTATTCAACCTGGAATGGTTGACAATATGGCTGAAAAGGCCTTTCCACGATGTCTTCTTGCAGTTTTAGCTGAAGACGGGAAACCAAGTCGAGGGTAGATGGGAGACATGGAGGACCTCAGGGAGAGGGGAGGAAGAGATCTGGAGGGGGTGGGCAAGGGCATGTGCATAGATGGGCTGTGGGGAGACACACCCCAACACACTTGGTGCCCATGGAACATCAAGGGAAGACCACAGGCCTTTGGGACTCCATGTACTTCCTGTCATGAGCCAGTTGCCAAGAGGGGTGGGCCAGGAAGTCTTAGGACCCTGCCTCCAGGTTTCATTGGCACTGAGCTAGGGCAACATTAGGCCATCTTCAACAGAGAGTAATGTCTTTGATTATCCATTTCAGCTGGGTCTTGCATATGGTCATCAGACTTACCCACCTGTCTCACACTCTGCACTAGTTTATAGGCATGGACTCTTTCTTTCAGAGACAATCTGCATCCTTTCTTTCAGCTGTGGAAGATGCTGTCCTCTCTGGTATGATAGGCACCAGAAACTGGTAAATCCAAGGCTGCAAAGGTAGCCATGCAAGCTGGGTGTGGTAGCATGTGCCTGTAGTTTTGCTACTTGGGAGGTTGAGATGGGAGGAATTGCTTGAGCCCCAAAGTTCAAGGTCAGCCTGAACAACACAGTAATAATTCATCTTCTCAGGAAACAGACATATTATTAAAAAAGAAAAAAAGATGTAATATCTGTGCATCTTAGCCTTGCCTTTCGCTTTAGTTTAAAACTTTTTAGGTGTACTGCATACCAGGACTTGGCCGAAGGAGGGTCTGCTGTTTATGTTCTTCTTCACTTCCTGGCGTCAACCAAGCCTGGGCTGTGTTATCTGACTCCAGTTTGGGTTTCTTTGGAGAGGAGTCAGAGCTTCCAGACCCAGGCAAGCTTCAACAACGGCCTTTTGTGATCACATTTGCCTCTTCCCCAGCCTGCTCCTCAAATCCTGGTCGTTTCACCCACACTTTATTCAACAGCAGCTTTAATGACACACATTTACCGAATCTCTCTGAAAGGTTCAGTATGGGGTTCTTACAACCACCAACTTCCTTTGCATTTATTATCCCTTTCACAGCTTATTAATCTGCATAACACTTAATCTAGTTGCATAATCAACAGTAATGAGTACAACTGGCAACGGATTCTTGGTAAATAGACACTGCTCTGTGGGGAGGGGCCTTAATGTCCTAGAAGCTTACTTGGTCATTTACGGGACCCAGGTCAGTGATGGAGGTAAGAAAACACAGGTCATACGCTGTTTCCCAGAGACTAGGGCTGGTCACTTCTGCTCCTGTTGCCAGTCATGACTTGGGAGCGTGACTTTTTGAATACCTGGTTCAAATACAGACTCCTCCATCCTCATCAGAAATAGTGCTTCAAATCTCTCCTCCATTCCTCTGTTTCTTCCAGGTTCCTCTTCTCCAAGGTACTTCTGAAATGTACCTGGGAATGCCTTAACTTGGGGGAGATAGGTTTCATTACATATTTTGTTTTGAGTGATATAAACATTATGGAAACAACCAAGACCCTGTGTTGCTCTGAGCCTCCAGATTCAAAGCACAAAATAACCCACCCCATCTGCTAAGTGAGCCAAGTGAAGTGGGGAGAAGAGAGAGAGACAGAGACAGAAAGAGATGAGAAGAGGGGGAGAGAGGGGCATGAGGGAGGGAGAGAGAGCATGGAGAGAGAGGAGGGAGGGAGGGATAGAGAGAAGGAGAGAGAGAGAAGAGAGAGGGGGAAGTTCCAGAGGTGCTGGGCTTTATCTGCCTTGGCTGAAGCACAGGCTGAGACTGCTCTGGACTTGGCTGGAAAAAGAAAAGCTGCAAACTCTGTTATGCTCTCTGTGGCTCATACACCTTTGGTTCCGGGGGATATATTCTAATGTGTACGGTGTTAGATACTACAGCCCTCGTTTACAGAGACCGAAATTGCAAATAAAACCCTATTTGCGGCAACAAGATACATGAAAAAGAGTACTATGGGATGCAAAAGAGCTCCATGAAAATTCCAGCCCCGCCGTTTTCCAGCTGTAGCCCCTTAAACAGAGTAACTAATTTCTCTGCTTCGTGGTTCCTTATCTGGAAAAGGCATAATCATATCTACTTTACAGGGTTGTGAGAATTACGTGCAAGCCACAATGCTCGGCATGTAGTGGGCAAGCCATTAAAGCCTTTTATTTATAATTCATTCCTTTGATAGGAGTTTAATGAAAATCTAGGAGATGCTCCAAACCATTTGAGGAGTAGATAATGCAGTGGCTACCCGGGGGTGATGTCCCTTGAATTGAAGAAGTGTGCTGCATATACACGATACTGGGTGATATGGGGGCATATGAAGCAACTCTGGTGGACGCTGTCCTTGGCCTGAGGGAGACTTCCCAGAGGAGGACCAAGAGAAGGGGATGTCATTAGGCCTCAAGGGAAGAAGGGTGATTGCTGACGACAAAGTTTCTCTGGACTTCTGGTCTCCTTTGCCTGTATCCCTGGAAGGCTACAGTATAGAGCAGAATGAAGGGGACTTGGGGGTTCTGGGTGGCCAGTCTAAAAAATGCAGGCCTGACTATGTCCTGTGTGCAAAGCTGAGGCTAAATTATCAACGCTGCCTCAGTGCAAAAGCAAACCCTAACCCAAAGAAGAAGAATCTAGCCAGGGATGCCTTTTGCAAGGGGCTGGTCACTGTCATCAGGTCAGCCAGCTTTGGCGCTGCAAACCATCTTCCTGGGCAGGGGAGCAGTTTCATTATGGTCCCTGTTCAGGGATTTAACAGCCTCTAGCAGGCAGCTGGCTCTTTAATAATCAAAATGTGGAACATGGCCCCTTGTCACTGGCCTTTGTTGGGGCACCAAGAACAGGGCTGGTGACACAAAGGAAGGAGAAGCTTGTCATCCTTCTTTGCTCAGTTTTAGGCAAGTCTCCAGTTCTGTTGCCACCTCCACAGAGCCTCTATGAGATCACTCTACCTGCAGTGGCCCCTTAAGCTCTTGGCATCTCCAGTCATGAGACCAGAGCTGTCCCTCCAGGACTGACTGTTAGTAGACATGTTATCCCTCATGAGAGCAATGGTGGCCCTCTGTGCCAAAAGGCCCCCTGTCAGTGACACAGGCCAGCTGTCTCTCTCTCTCTGGGCTCCAGGTCCCCTGGCTGCTGTTTTGCTGTCATGGATCCTTTTGTTAAGTCTCTTCCAGGTTAATTAATCCTATTATTATCTCCACTGTAGTCTATAATTGGGCACACAGTGCAATTATACCATCCATCCTGCCTTTTTGATGTGAAACTCACTAGCCAATGATAATTATTCATTATTATCCTATTGGGTTGTGATATACACAAATATGACATTTGTCTGGGTAGTTAGTTATCTGGTGTCTAGGGATCTCTGGTTAGGGACTTAGCCTGCTGTATTATCTATTCAAGAGCCAGATAGTGAGCATGAATGTGCTACTTCTATAGAGCAAGGCCCTGGACCATCCTTAGACAGATCAAGGAGTGGGGTGGGGAGACTATGCACTTTGGTCCTCAACCTTCTTTTCTCCCACATGCAGGGGCCTTGCTGCTCTCAGGCAACCAGAAATCCTCCTTTCCAATGCCAAGGACCTTCAGCACCAGGCTTGTGACCATCATATCTTTTGATCTATGTATCTCTACACAGCACTCTACACATGGTATCCTTTTAATCATTTCTCCAAGGAAGGTATTATTATTCCCATGTTATAGATAAGGGAGTCAAAACTCAGAAAAATTAAGTAGCTTGTAAGGAAACCGTGGCAAAGATTGCAATTGATGTTACGTTAAAGCCAACACCTTCTTGGCATTAGGAAGCAAACCTCATTTCAGAAAGGATACAGGGAGGTGGGCACTGGGAAAACATTTGATGCTAGCAGAAAGAAGATTTAGGGGTTTCTTGCATTTGCTAATGGGTGCTAGGGAGACAAAAAGTTCCAGTAGCACAGCCTTTAGTACTCCCAAAGATCCATATGTGAGTAAGCAGCTGCGTGTGTGTGTGTGTGTGTGTGTGTGTGTGTGTGTGTGTGTGTGTGTGTTCCAACTTCTCACATCCAGGCTGCTGAACAGGAGGTACTGGATAGAGTTAGCTGGGCCTGAGAGGCTTTTCACAATTGTGTCCCTTGAACATCAGGAGACTTCCTAGGAGAGGAGATAACATGCCAAGGCAGATACACCTTGCATTGTTTTGTGCCTAAAACCATATGTGTTTCTGAGTTGATGAGGGAGGTTGGTTTTCTTTATTGGGTTTAGTGGATTTTGGAACGTCCATGGAGATAAGGTTAACGAAACCACACGGTGATACTGTTTATGTCCCCTATTTCCTATCCATGTGTTCCTTCTGGGCTGGCCAAGGCTCAGTCAAGGTGATACGATGGTGGGAGACAGGAAGCCTTGTATCACAGGGAAGTGGTTTGAACAGGGAGGCTGGGAGCTCTGTTCTGATGGTTTTGATCATTGTTAGCTGAATGTTGCCTTGTCTTTGTTCATGGTGATGAGGATGAGAACGCCAGGGCTTCCCTTCTCCTGCTGAATTATACTCAGTATTTATGATGTTTTGACATATTAGAGCGGTCTCATTGGCTATAAAGAGACTATACTCTCAGGGCTCATTCTTAGAGTCTATGCATGTCATTTCATGTACCAGAAATTCATGTCAAGCCTAAGCCCAATCAGCTCCTTTATCTGTTGCACTCCCCAAATTTCATATACTCCTTGCCCCAAATCACACCAGTTCAACGTACTAAACTACCACCATTATCCTTCTAGCCCTGAACCGACAGATGTTATTATAAATAGCTCATGCCACACTCTGGCTTGCTCTGCTCTGTCTCCCCTTCCTGGAGAACATGGTGCAGGCTATGGCTGATTCTTACCCACTAAGGTGCTGACCCACTCAGGTGGCCCTGTTTGTTGAGATACTGTGTATCTCTAGTTTCTGGGGAAACCATATTAATACAATAATTCAAAAGCATTAGCCTCTCCAAGTTATCACTCAGATACATTAATATTCCACAGATACATTTTAATACAACTGGACTAGGAAAGGGCAGGTTCTTGGTTCTCAGTTCATTTTACCTGAAACCTTGATGACACTCATCATATGTGTGGGTGGTTGACTGTGGCTGTCAAGGACTAAGGTACAGGTTCTGAGAAGGGGATGGGATGATTGCTGCTAGTTCTTAGTTTACCTGGAAAGTGGCATGCTCAGCTTCTTGTCTGTTTTTAAGATATTTGGGGGCTGCTAGATAAGGACATCCCAGATAAGGCATAGAAATTGCCTCTTCACCCATTCAGGGTTGGGAGGAAGAGAGCAGGAGACTCATTGAAGGAGAGAAACTGTGTCTTCTGGCTGTAGTCTTTGGAAGAAGAGGCAGAACCCAATGCCTCAGTTTCTCCATTTGCTAAATGGTACTCAGAGCATTTTCTTCCTCTACACTACAGGATTGGAGCAGAGGTGACTTTGAGAATCTATGTGGGAACTCCTTAGAAGGGCCTAGAACATCATCTGGTTTGGGAAGATGAAGGAGGATTTTGGTGGCAGAGATTGAGTTCTCGAGGCCAGAGGAAGCAGTCCAGTGACTTATTCGAGGTCTCCACAGACCTAGCCATCTAATTAAAGACAAACTATTTCCCTGTAGCATCATTGTTAAAGGAAGTGCAGAAAAGTTGAGAAGCACAATAAAGAGAGTAATATAAACCTAATATAAACAAACAAAAATATAATCCATGACAGCAGCCACACTGTCCTGGGTTGGCTTCAGGGTCCAGATGGACTGCAGCTGCCACTGCCCTTGGGATGACACTATAAAGCATAGCAGGGAATGTCCTTGCAGCTTCTGTGGGCTTCACATCTGTTCCTCTCTTCATGCCTATAAGGCTCCATCCAGGACCCTGGACATGTCCCAGGTGTGAATGCAGTGCATGGGCTGCCTACCCAGCAGGGGGAGCGTGGGGGAATGTCCAGTGTGTCTTTTGGCTAGACATCCACTTCTGTGATGTTGAGATGCTTAGGTCCCTGCACCCAGAGGAAGCAGTGGCAGAAGGAATAGGTACTAAGCAACTCATTTCAAAGGTTGGAGGATTTAAATGCTTCCTTAAGACTTAGAAAAGAACCATAGTTTTATTCCCTCATCCATTTTTTCCTTCCCACATCTTCTCCCCTCCCTCCCTCCTGTCTTCATTCCTTCCTCCTTCTGTCTTTCCCCCTCCCATTTCCTCATTCTCTCCCTTGGGTCTCTCTCCCTTCCCCCTTCCCTTCCTTTGAACTCCTAATGATGCTACCCAGTGTTGGGTTTTTGGTACACAGAGATGAATGGAGCCCAGTGTCTGCCCTTGGGGAATTTTAATTGGATGTCTAAGTCTGTAGAGAATTATTAAAAGTCATTGACCTGCAGGGAAAAAATGGAGCTTTTGTCTATCTGGTTGGGAGGCCTGTTCCCAAGGCTGCTCTCGAATTCCTGCCCTCACATTTCCTGGGTTGCTTTATTGTGTTTATCGGTACTGCCACAGAGTCCAGAGACAAAGGTAGATGATAAACTAGAGGGGCTATTGGGAGGCTGGGATGTTTAGGGCACAGTAGAAGTATCTGCTGATGTCACAGTGAGAGACTAAGAGGGCATGTGCAGGGCCCAGAGAAGAGACTGAGGCAAATGTCCTTTCTGTCAGGAATCCATCTCAAGATAGCTTATCCAGTCCCTTGATAATGACATTAACTCAATGGCTCAGTCACCTCTTCCAGTTCCCATCCCCCACTAAGGGTACAGAGCTGTGGATGGACCCCCATAGGCTCAGATATTTTAATGTTTGGTTCCCAGTTGGTGGACTGTTTAGGAAGGGTTAGGAGGTGTGGCTTTGTTTGAGGAAGTGTGTCATTGGGGGTGGGTTTTCAGCTTTCAGCCCGTACCAGGCCCAGCGCCCCCCCATCTCTCTCTGTCCCTGTCTCTGTGGATTGAATGTAAGCTCTCAGCTCCTGTTCCTATGCCATGCCTGCCTGCATGCCTCCACATTCCTGCCCGGATGGTCATGAACTCACTCTGAAGCTGTAAGCAAGCTCTTAGTTAAATGTTTCCTTTTATAAGTAGTCTTGGTCGTATTGTCTCTTCTCAGCAATAGAAAAGTAACTATAACAAATACCAGTTTAGTTGGAGCAGTTTTAGAGGGAACACTGAAATTACAGCCCCAAGCAAGACTGGGAAGAGCCCCTCCAGGGGTTAATATTCAGCAGCTCCTTGGCTAATAGGTCAGACAATTGAGGTTTACAAGTCCATTATGTGCCATGTGCCAGGCACTTTGTGCTCTGTGGTGACAGGGGTCATTGAATCTGACCCTTGCTGACTTATGAGCACAGTAATGGAGTACAGTGATTCACCCAAAGTCACTCTGTACCATGTGGCTCCTTAGTGTTCCCCCGAGACCTCAGACCCAACATCCGAGAGATTGCACTTATTTTTAGCCTGTTATTCTCTAATGGCTCTTCCTCTGGGGCTTTCTGTGATTTTCTGTTCAGCCATCCAGCTGAATATCCCGCATTATTTTTTTCTTCTCTTCATCCTCACTGTACTAATGAATCTATGGTCTATAATACCAACATTCACTATTTATATTGTATTATTATTATGTACCTTTTAATCCTCTAAGGACCCACACAAGGTAGATGCTATTGTATTCCTTTAGTAGACAGGAACATGAGACCCAGAGAGATGAGATGCTTGTCCTGGCCTTGTCTATGTCTACAGAGATGTGACGTCATCTGACTCCTACATGCCTATACCTCCTGCCATGAAGGCACACTCCCCTATCCAGCCAAAGCTTGCTATAGGCAACTGGTTGTACTCCACACCAGGATCTGAGCCATACCTGGGGTAAGTGTCCCACTCAAGCCAATGTCATAAATCCTGGGATCTGGTTAGATGAGGTTGCAGAGGGGACTGATGTACTTGTCAGCTGACCTTGAAGGAAAGAGACTGCTAGATTATCCATGTTGATCCAGCGTGATCACAGTGGGTCTTTGGATGTGGGAAGGCAGGAGAGCCACTGTTGGAGGGAGGCTTGTGGAGGCTTATGCTGGTGGCTTTGAGAATGACAGGCGAGCAAAGGAGTGTGGTGGCAAAGAAATGGATGTTTCCTTAAAGCCTTTAGGGGGGATCTTGGCTCTGCAGAGTCCTTGATTTTCGCCTAGGTGGTCCATTTTAATAGCTGAACTCTAGAATGGAAGACAATGTGTGTTGTTTGAGGAGACTGTATAATAATTTGATACATCAGCAGGAGGAAACTCATGCAAGTCTGTGGCCACGCAGCTCAGGGCCTCATTCCTTCTCTCTCGAATTGTGGCTTTTACCTGTCTCTAATCTTCTTATACAGAGTCTGTATTTTATTTTAACTCAGGCAAATACTGCTTGCACTCTAGCCCAGAAACTGACTGCCCTCCACCTGTACACCCATGCAAAGCCAGCTCCTTTACTATGTACCAACGGGCTTCCACAGACCTTTGTCATTAAGAACAGATTGGGTTTCACTGCTTTGAACACAGTATAGACGCTGCCGAGTCACTATGGCCTCGGCCATTTTCTCTCTGCCTTGCAGATCATCACCGGGATGTGTGAGCCTCTCAAACGTGGCAAGCCTCCAGCTGGAGTTCTGCTTCCCCGCACATCCCTCAACCTGATCCTCCCTGGGGGTTAAGCCTAACTCTGGTAGTTGACTCCCATCTCTCATTCTCCCACCTTCGCACCCGTCCCTGTCTCCATAGTCCCCTGATGCTCACTCACAGCCATTCTCTCTTCTTGTATTGCTTTCCCATGACTTAGTCTGCACACAGCAGTCCAAGGAACCTTTAAAAACTAATACAAAACACATTTACAGAGAACTTTCAAGAATGCTACAGTGAGTTTCTAGGCCTCTCTTGGCCACTATTGTATGGTATGTTCAGCACAACTTAGAAACAAATATTGGGCCCTTACTCTTGACGGAACCTCACACTTTGGATTTTGCAAGCTTGCCATCAGTATCCATTCTGTTCCAGGTTCCCACAGTGTATTTAGTCTTCATATTTCCTAGGCCCCTCTTGCCTTTGACAGTTTCCCAGGCTTTCCTTATTTGTAAGGACCTTCACTGTTTTCACAATTATTAGGGGGATGCTTGTTGGATGCCCCTCCATCTGAGTTTCTCTGATGTTTTCTCATGCCGAGGCTGCAGTTGTATCCTTTGTGGGAGATGAAATGATAGTCTCATGACATCATATCAAGGCTATATACCACCAGTATGTGTTTTCCCTGACAGTATTGATCTTGGTCACCAGGCCGGGGTACAGCCTGCCAGGTTCTCCTCTGCAAAGCCACCTGGTACTTCTCCCTGTGCACATTCTACACTTTCCAAGCAATTTGACAAGAACAGTCATCTCAGGATGAGTAACAGAGAAGGGAGTGGGACTCCACCTCCTGGAGCCCAGTTTAACTGCCCTGGGGAGATTGGTCTCTTTGCTCCCATTTAGTTACTTAATAATTTCTCATTGATTCACATCAATATCAATTAATTTTCTTCACATCTGGGTTATAATCCACTACTGTGTTGTATCTCTGTTACTCAAGCTCTTCCATCTTTGGCTTTTGGGGGACTCCTTCAGGTAGGGTCCTCTGCCCCTTAGCATGACCTTATCAACTAGTTTACACATTTCTTCTTCCCTGTCACCCATGTCTAGTATTTCCTACTCAATCACTAGACATGGGCATATCTTGGAGCTCAGACGAATTTCCATAGAGAAATAGAAGTTGGAATACCGGTGTGCTCATGCATGCTGGGCCAAGGGTCTTTGAAAAATGCAAGCTGGGGCATTTATTTTCCCCTTAGAGTAAGATGTCCACTTCTGACCTGGTCCCCAGCTCCCTTTTCAGTTTTGTTAAGAACCATCTGCAGCCATCTGAACTTATAGGTATTCTCACATGGAACTTTTCCACATACCTAGTGAACCCTCTCCAGGCTCTGAGTCTCAGAGACAGGTGATTGTAGCTAACTCCATGAGAACCACAGACAAGGGCTTTGACTGCCTCTTTTGGCTCTGTCCAGCCCTCAGGAAAGTCTAGATGTCTGATGGCGCTAAACTCCTGCTTATGGACTCAACAGCTGTCTCTAACCTTCACACTGTCTGCTTACTCTGGTTTCTGATGGAAAGTCGTCTCTCCCTGGAAAATATAATTCCTCTCTGAAGGTCTAGCTCAGAGCTGGTCCCTCATGACCCAGAAAACTGTCATTTCTACTTTCGCAACTGTTGTTCTCTGTGCACAGCTCTATGAACATATTTAGCACATAGAGCTGTATGGCTGGTTTTCTGATGTGACTGTCCTCATGGGGTAAGCTCTCTGAGGATTCAGGCTTTCACTCAAGCATCTTGACGCTTCAGTTTCAGGCCAGGAAATACTTGTGAATTCTAAGACTCTCCTTGAACAGTATGAAGTAACCTTCCACATCACCCTCCCTAGGAAAGGATGAGCCATTTCTAGCTCACACTAAGAGCTGGAAGTTGCTGACTGAGGTTGCCTCCCATTTACTTTCTTCTTCCTTCCTTTTCTTTGGGAGAAAGAACCAGAGGTGGAAAGTTCATTTCTAGCGAAGCTTTCTGATATCTCACTGGCTGTAAAGGAGGTCCCTTCCTCCCCAGTCTTATCTTAGAATCTCCTTGATGTCTGTGTCTTTTTTTCCCTCTCCTTTCCCACCTCTGAAGATCAATAATATTGTAGAAGTGAGAGATCAAAGTTCTTCAAGTGGTGGGAGAGCAGGGTGGGTGTTGGGTGGAGGGTGCAAGGAGAGTTCCTAGTTAGCCCATGCCCTGGGTGATGCTTCCAGAAGCTTCTGGGTGCTCAGCCACCAGCTTCCATCTTTCTCCCTCTCATTATTCTCCCCATCCTTTTGCCTCCCTCTCCCTCTTTCCCCCATAAACAAAGCCACAGCCTCAACAACATCTTGTAAAACACATTATAAAATGCTTCTAATAAATCCCTAACAGCCTTGGCCTTAACTGGCTGAAAGAAAGGTGATTATGACACAGAAGTGTCAGGTTAGAACAACAAATTGGGCCATGCAAACAGGAATTTATTCATCTTTGTAAGTGTGCTATAAAGGTCCATATAATTTCACAAATAAATATGAACATTTCCTAGCAAATGGCTCCTGGATTTAGAGCTCCGGAACCACAGGAAGGAGGACATTAGCACCAATGATACAATTTCAGATGCAGGGTGAATTAACCTAGGGGACATCAAGCAGGAGACACTCAGCTCCATCACTGTCCCTTCTCAAATATGTGGGGCCTTTAGGTCAGGGCAGCCAGCAGGATGGGTTACTGCTGTGTTCAAGACTGGTGCTGAAGCCAGTTGGGACTCTCAGGACAGTCCCTAAGGTTCCTAGTGAGCACAAGAGACCAAAAAGGGCAGACTTTGAGTTCTGGTGGATGTGTCGGGTGTTGTCAGGGCCAGGGTAAGCTGATCATATGGGCATTTGAGTGACAACCCTCTAAGTTTCCCCAGCACATAGGATGCTGGACTTCTGCTTTAGATGGCCATTCTATCAGTCAGAAAGCAGAGCTCCTGAACACGGGTTCGTTCTATACTGTGTCAGGGGTGAAGGACCACAAGAGAGGACACAGACACATGGAACTCATGAGAGTCAGGGTTTCTCAACTCTGACCGCATTTGTTGTGCCTTAAAATTTCCTTTTGATTTCTGGCCCCATTTCAGCCCATGGAATCAGAATTTCCAATGGGGGTCCAGGCATTGGTACACAATTTCTTATGTGCATCTGTGTATGGACATGTGTGCTTGTATGTATACAGGGTCCAATCCAGGTTATTCTCCAGGCAGTAACTACCTTGTTTAATGAGACAGGGTCTCTTATCTCATTAGCCAGCTGCTTGCCCATTCAGCTAGGATGGCTGTCCAAAGAGCCCCAGGCATATCCTTCTTTCCTCCAGGGGCATGCCTATTTCTACCTCCCCAGGCCTAGGATTACAAGTATATGTCACCACTGTGAGTTCTTTTTTTAATGGGAGTTTTAGGGATCAAACTTAGGTCTTCACACTTGAATGTCAAACACTTGTTTTTTGATCTGAGCCATTCATCCCAACTTGTGATTCAGATGTACATTTTGCATGTGATGTAAAGTATGGGCAGACCCACCTCAGAGCTCATTCCTGACTGTAATTTATCAGTGCTTTATAGGAACTGCTGTTTAGCCCATCATTGTTTTTCCTTGTTGTCACCATCAACCTCCTGTCTCCCATCCTTAAACATCAAATCACATTGACTCAAACAAAACATATTGGCCACATCAGTCATGAGGCCACTAAGAACACCACTGACCCTTCTACCATCTGGTGGTTTTCTGTTGCAGACATGGCCTAAATAAGAAATAATGACCTGGATTTTCACACTGAAAATATTACAAATGGGAAAGGCTATCCTAACAAACATTCTGCTCTAGAGAGAAGATAAAAATGTAATGAACTTGGGTAGAACACGGATGTCATCAGTCACTTCTTCTTTCCTATGTCTGGGTTATTGGCCTAGAGCCTACTTCTCATTTTATTGTTATCCAGCAGAGAAGGCCTGGCAGGACACACAGACTAAATATAAACCCTGTATATCTATTTCTATTTGAAATATTTTTATGCATGAGATGACATTTGGATTGTAGTTATAGACTGGGGGATAGTGGATGCTCCGGTATGGCCTGTCAAAGAGGATGGCTGGAAGAATAGAATGAAACAAAGTTCTTTAGAGAGGGCACATGGCCTCTGTGGAAACCTGGCATCAGCTCATGCCCAGCTTCTGTCACGAGACTTGCTCAATGGTCCTTCCAGGTCACAGCTCTCTGAACTGTCACCTGGTGCCTGAAGTTCCAATTCAGCCTCTGGATGCCTGTGACAATAATGTCTTAATTACTCAGGACTATCTTTTCTTGGCAAGCAGCGTATACCCAGGTCTTATTTGTTTCTGGCATGCAGTTTTCTTTCACTGAAATGTGAGAAATGCAAAAAGATTTAGAACTTGGTTCCTTGTTCCATTTTACCTGATGATTCTTTGACCTGGAACAAATCACTTAACACTTTGAACCTTAGTTTCTTTTTCTATATTATGGGCATAATGCAATCATGGACTCATGAAGTACATTTGTTCGCACAGTGTCGCGATTTGGCTCCACTGCACTTCCTATTTCTTTCTCTAACAATCACCTTTTACTTTCATATGGTCAACAAGATAATCCTATGCCTGATGCCACCTCACAGTCGTACCACTTCTAGTTACTGCTCTAAACCTGTTAGACCTTTTTGTCTCTGACTCCATCTGGGAACAGGAGGTATTCATCCTCTGTGATGGATTATGAGGGTCTATCCCAGTCCAAAGCCTTGCTTTGCTATCACCCAGACTTCGTGAACCACAGACCGAGTCTTCTCTGTTCTCCTTTAAGGCCTCGTCTTCTCTCAGGGGCTAAGTTCTTGTTCAGTCTTTCAGGTTGTTAAGTCCAACATTTCAGGAGTGAAGCCTAAGATTTTAGTAACTTGGAGTGGGAGAGAGAAGGAAGCCTAAGGTTTCTGCAGATCAGCCTACCTCTGCAGGCCACCCCACCTCCACAGACCATCCTAACTCCACAGACCACCCAATCTCTATAGGCCACCCCACTTCTACAGGCCACCTCATCTCCACAGGACACCTCATCTCTACAGGCCACCTCATCTCCATAGGTCACCCCACCTCTTAGACCACCCAATCTCTGAAGGTCACTCTACTTCTGAAGGCCACTCTACCTCCACAGAATCACCTCCCCAGGCCACTCCACCTCCGCAGGTCACCCAACCTCTGAAGGCCACCTACCTCTGCAGGCTGCCCTAACTCTGCAGATCACACTCAACTCTTTTACTTCACTTAAGCTCACTTACCCTTTCTGTCCTTATCTCTTTAAAGCCCAGTCATTTTCTAAGACTCAGGTCTAGCCCTGCATCCCCAGAAGGATTGCCACCTGTGATGTTCTTATATTATTCCTCAACCTGGGGATCTTCTTTTGGTCTCTTCTTGCTCTCATCCATGCTGCTTTGCGGTCTGAGAGGGTCTATGGGCTCCTTTGACTTTTGGATTCAGGTTGGGGTTGATCAATGGGATGGAGGTTGTGGTGGGCAGAGGGAGACAGCTGGAGATCTCCTCTTAGTTTCCCTCAACTTGAGACGTCCTCAGGTTGCCACAATTTTGTTAAGTGAGCCTCTCTCCATAGATGATCTCTCTGACTTCAGCAGTGTCTCTTCCAATTGGTCTCTTCAAACCTGGAGGTGCTGCATATTATCCCTTGTGCTTTCTCAAAGCCCTTCCCACATATTCTAAAATAGAACTCTCATTAAACTCTCCTCAATTATCCAGCTTGAGTACACCATCTGTTTCCTGCTGAGACCCCCAACTGACACAGCTTCTCATGGTGCAGTATCCAACTTAACACTTTAATGTGGATTGTTTGATTGTTTTACTTTGTCCTTCAGCTGTTTATCTCATGCTCATTGTGGTTAGGGTCTGAAGAGTAAATGTGACTATCATCTAGCTCTCTTTGGAGTCTTCAAAGTTGGCATCATGCTGGTCTCATGCTGTGTATGAAGCAAATGCTCACAAAGTTGTTCAACATGAAGATGGTCCCTTGCATCTCTCTCCCTGCTGAAGTGTGGGAAGTGAGGGAAACCTGTCCCTGGAAGCCAGGCCCACATTCAGGACCCAAAGAGACAATAAGGAGCTAAGGAGAAAGTTGAGGAAGTTTAAATATGATATTCTAAGATTATTGATTCAAGGACAATGTGAGGACATTGTCAGCACAGAGAGTAGCATTGTGCCTCCTGGTGAGCCAATGGGCAGAACTTGGAGGTGCAAAGTCTTTTCCCAAACAAAGTATAGATACATGATCATGAACTCACATGTCACCTACACTAGAAGGGACCTTCAGAATATACAGCCCTGTACCACATCTGTTATGGTGGCCCTTCTACCATATTGTGATTATTGAGCAAATTGGAAGGTTACTGATAGCAGTTTGCATATGCTAAAGATATAAAATAGATATCCGATTTCAAAGCCAAGTCAGCAAAGAATAAAAAAGTCCTTATTCAAACATTTGTATTAACTGTATGTTGAAAGGATAATGTGTTGTCTATATTACATTCAATGATACATCTTAGACAAATTCATTTGTTTTTCCTCCTACAGTATGACTACTAGAAAATTTAAATTTACAACTCTAGCTTGAATTGTTTGTCTACTGGGCAGCACTGATGGACCTTAGTATTCTTAGGAAGAGAGTTGTCCAAAGTATCAGACCTGGTGGAGATTTAACCAGTAAAGTTGGGAGGCTACACATTGTTTCACTATATCAATGTTTTGCATGCCAAGGGCAGATCTCAATGGCCTGCTTACCAAAGCAGCTGCCAACAATTCAAATATAGCGTATGTTTATGTTTGGGGATCTTTTCATGAGTTTTGATTAGAGGCTGGGGACTCTCTCTAAGGTAACTGATCTTTGCCATGCACCCCATCTCTTTGGCAGCCTATCTATAATGTGAATTTTTAACTTATTTAGGGGTAAGAATCCTTTCCATACATGGCCTTGGCCCAGGAAGCCTGAGTTTGACAGAAGAGTCAAAAGATGAGGCTTGGAGAGAGCCTTCTCATAATATGGTGGGTGTGACTTCTGCAGAGTTCTCCAAAACTACATGAATCAGTCATGTCTGGATTGATTCTTCAAGTATTGTATAAGCAGATCATTTGTATCTAGGACAAGAAAAGGAGAGGGCATGGTTTCTGGGCTCTTTATTAACAGTCTGGGACAAGATAGCCCATTACCCATAGAATAACTCCAGAGCAATGGCTTATAGTACAGGTCATTCCCAAAGGGGTATCCCAGAGTACAGTTGATAGGGTGGTTGTGGCTGTAAAGGTGACATTTGTGGAAACAGAGCCAAGATAGAAGAGCTCTCGAATAGTTGGAGTGTTACTAACAAATTCAGTGATCACATTCACCATTGCCTAGGTGGCCTCATTTATTTAAGGAGATGCTGCTTGTTATCTGGTCCTCACTCCTTAGAGTGGCTGGGCACAGTGAAAGTGTAACACAGGGCTCTGGAAAGGGTTAGGTCTCAGTGGGAGGTGAAGGGAACAGAGGAAGCTCATGAAGGAGGCTGGCTAGGCCATTTATCTCCCAAAAGGATGTTCAGAGGGTAAAAGGGGGATGCTATTAATATTAAAATTGGGACAAAGGATGAATAACAAGAGCAGTCTATGTAATTAGGACACATTATCATTTAAGGGTAACTCCATCTTCCTTTTCTTTGCTCACGCCTTGCCTTCTTTCAGGCCCAGTTGGTGGCACTGTTTGGTGAAGTTGTGGAACTTTGGGATATGGGACCTGGATGGGAGAGGCAGGTCATTGGGGGCAAGCACTGAAGGCTACCTCTACTTAATAGTTCTTGTTTGTGCTTTGTGCTTCTTGGTCCAGCTGCCATGTGAGGGTTCCGCCACATACTCTCCCTGCCACGAACAGAGCCGCTCCTGCAGTCATGTCTTCCCTGCTGTGATGGACTGGACCATCAAACCCTAAGAACTCATCCCTCCCATGAGTTGCTTCCTTCAGATATTTGGGTCACAGAGATGTAAAAGTAACCAGTGTAAGGTGCATAACCGTCTTATCAGAGACGAAAGGGAGAAGCAAGATCAAGCTCATTCTAGCCAATGAAACTTTGTGGCAGAGACTAAAGACATGGCAGGGGCTAAAGCAGAAAGGAAGGCTAGGATAGGGGCTGAAGCAGGAAGGCGTGTTGTGAATACCGCCTCACACAGAAGCAAGGCTGCTAGGACGATGCTGGCAAGTGCTGGCTTGGAGCTCAGAGTGGTTAGCCATGCAGTCCTTGATTGACCTTCCAGGGCATCAAGAGTCTGAGGGGACAACATGGTAAGTGAGCTGACACCACAGGTATATGTCACTATTGACACCTTAGGAGGTCATTTTGTGGACGTTCCCCGGATGCTGAGGAAAGAACAGAGAGAACGTAAGGATGCTTCGTGTGTGAAGCCATAGTCTCCAGCCTTAGAGAGAAGCAGTTGAGACCTTGAGTGCCCCCAGGGCCTGCCTCCACCCAGAACAATGGTCTCTGTTGAGATCAATGGTTCCTTGGCAGCAGGAAGCCCTCAGCCCAAGTAATGCACAGAAAGCCTTAGCTAAGGTGCCTCTGTGACCTCTAACCAAGCAGGACAAAGGGCCAATTCTTCTTGCCTTGGAGCTGGAATGGGAAGGATAGCACTGCATCTTTGTCTGTAGAGAAACATGAGTGGCCTAGTGTTCTGGCCTTTGGCTTGCAGCAATCTCTGTTTCATCTGCTGACCTCATGGGGTCATGTTTTAAGTCTGCTTTGGCCATGGTGCAACTCTAGGGAGAGAGAGACTCCTTTTTTCCCCCCAACTGTAGTCCATGTGGGCCAGGCCTACTAGGAAAAAAAATCATCATTCCATCATTTAGTGGTTCTTGGATATAGCCTAAATGGATTTCCTGTCTCCCAGGGAAACAGTGCTAGTTGTAAGGGTAACCAAAACTTGCTTTAATCAGATAGGGCATGGTGTACAGAGACAGTGAAGTGAGTGTGTTGAAGGAAGATATGTCCATCCTTGTAGGTCCGTCGAAACAGACGTCACTGTGATCAGGGCCACATACAAAGTGCTACAGTAAGTAATGGAGGCAGAGGGACCAAGGTGGAGATAGAAAGAACTTCCATTGTGGTTGCTATGGGAAGCCTAAGTGACTTCTCAAGTGGCTCAGTAGGCTGGGGATTGGCCAGTATGAATGGACAATCTCTGGACATAGAGCTCTTTTTAGTATTCTGATCCTGGGGGTGATCAGGGAATGTGGCCAGTAGCTAGCAGTGAGGCATAAGAGCTCCTCAGAGGGAATAGCTAGGACTCAGTCTTCCTGGGAAGGGTAATGGTGTGACCCCAAGATGTCATCCATCATAGAAATCCGAAAATGTGGTTGTTCCCCATCTATTCCCAAGGTTCGGTAGAAAGTCGCCACTCTGCTACCGTGATCTTACATTGCACTTTATCTATCTATCTATCTATCTATCTATCTATCTATCTATCTATCTATCTATCTACCTACCTACCTACCTATCTATCTATCTATCTATCTATCTATCTATCTATCTATCTATCTATCTATCTATCTATCTGGAATTTGAAGCCAGCATCAAAGCCTCCTTTGGGGAGTATTCCCTCCTCTAGCTCTGGGGCCCCCATGGGAACTGTTCTCCTCTCTTATAGGACCATCTGTCTACATGCAGGTCTGTGACACACTCTGAGTGAGTCATGTTTGTGTCATCTCCTCCCAAGATCCAAGGGCCTCTTGAGGATTCTCCATGTCTTATTTGTCTCACAGCCTGTGCCACAGCCTGGTGTGCTGAACAGATGCTATAAGTATTGACAGAATGGTGAATGAGAAGAAAACAGATCTTTCGAGTATCTCAAGACTTAAGGGGATCACAATGCTTGCTGTGTTGGTGTCCCTATGGAGAAACGCCAGGAAACATGAAGTGTGAGGATCATGCAAGCCAGGCATATTCTCACAATGGACAGCATAGGTGGTCCTCCCCTGGCCACCAAATGACTGGCCCTGGAGGAATTTTAGTACCTTTAGACCTTGGGGAACACTTCAGGACCCAAACTTCATGTAAAGTGTGTATATGAATTGTCCCAAGGGAAGAAGTGAGTCAGACTTTGGAATTGCTCCCAACTCAGATAGGTTTAAAGCCTTAGAGCATACAGTCCTTGCCAAGGCTGTGTTGTGGGAAGCTGGTGTCCACCTCCCGTCTTTAGGCTATGCCCAGCTGTGTGCCCACTGTTCTCATCAGGTTCTGTCTCTGTGCTCTTCCTTCTCCCACAGTTGTGGCTATGGATCTCTCATAGGTCAGTCTCCTGATCTCCAGGCCTAGTCTGACCATGGGCTGGGAGCCCTTGGAGATGTTCTGTACTGTAAGCCTTTTATCAAAACCTGATTCTGGTCCTGTTCCCTATGTATCAGAAGTGAACTCCACATGGCATCTTATGCCAAGTGTCTTAGGGGACAGAGAGAACATTCTGAGTGATTTAGATGAGGGGCTTTCCCAGATCCAAATTGCCCTTTCTTCTAACTACCCTGCCAGGCTGCCCTGGCCTAGAGCAGTTGCTGAGTTTTCAGACATTAAGGAGAGCCCCATTAATGCTGTGGTATTATCAGCACCAATAGCAACAACACCAGTGACCACCATTTTCTCAAAAAGATTGTCAGCTACGGCAAGAGCCAATGCTTACTTGGCTCATATAGAAGGTAGGTTCATTTTTTGACCCATGCATTGTTTAGGCTTCTGAGGAGGAACAGAACTGATAGAAGGACTGTATTTTAGAAAGGGGTTCATTACAATGGTTTCCAGTATAGTCTCTTCTCCCTTTTTTTTTTGTCAACTGGACACAGAGTTATCTGAGAAGAGGGAACCACAATTAGGAAAATGCCTTTGTAAGATTGGCCTCTAGGCAAGCCTGTGGGACATTTTTCTTAACTGGTAATTGATGTAGGAAGGCATGACCCATTGTGGATGGTGTCCACCCAGGTTGGTATAAGAAAACAGGCTGAGCAAGCCGGCCAATAAGCAGCATTGCTCCATGGTTCCTGCTCTGAGTTCCTCCCTTGACTTCCCTTAGCGATGGGGTGTGACCTGAGCTTTGCCAGAAGAAGCAAACCCTTTCTCCTTGAGCTGCCTTTGGTTATGGCATATACCTCAGCAGTAGAAACCCTAACTAAGACGATCAGCTTACATGATGAGGTGTGGATGGTCCAATAGTGGTGGTCTCCACACTGGAGAGCTTCTCAGTCTGCCAGGCTGGGCCTTTCAGTGGCCCCACATTGGTGCTGAAGACCTGGAGGACTCCTGGAGAGCCACTGGCCTTTAACCCACATCAGAATGCTGCAGAAGCTGGGTTCCAATATCAGTGAAGGGATGCAGCAGCAGCAGCAGGGTAGATGAATTTGCTGGATAGACACAAAAACAATGAAGCAAAAATAAAATCTTTTGCCTTGTACCTCCTTTTATCAGAGTGCTCCCATTTCAGATAACATGTTTCAGAAAATCACTTGTAGGTGTGCCCAACAACTTATGTCTAGTCCATCCCAGATCCAGTCAAGTTGACAACCAAAATTAATTGTCACAGGTAGGTACTTTCAATGCCCCTATATTCTTTTCAGGGGAAGAAACTAGGGCATGGAGAATTGAAGTTACTTACCTAAGGTCACATAGCTAGTAAGTGAGGACCAGGAAGTTAGCCTTATTTGTTCTCTTTCCATGCTCACATGCAGCCTCCCACCATGTTACAGAGTACTTAGCCACCCACGTGGTTTATGAACACCAGTGTCCAAGGACCTGAACTCCTAATTCCTCCTCATGGTTCCACAGTACTGTCTTCTTCAATAAGATACTTGCCACACAGATTTGCCATAGTTGATTTCTAGAGAGTGGGCCCTGTGGGGGCAAGATTTGGACCACCAGCTTCCATGGTAATCTAGACCACTGACTTCCATGGTAACCTCAGAGCCTGGCACAGAGCAAATGTACAGAATGGATGGACTTAGAGGATCACCCAATGCTTGGGTCTCATGCAGTTCTGTTTTGAGATATAATCTTACCCTTGAGTTGAGCCATATGGACAGTGTGACAAGCCCTGCCTGCTTCATGTTCTTGTCCTCTTATCCTGAGCCTAGAAGTCAAGAGAGGTTGTGAGGACATGTAGAACTTGTTGCAGGAAGCCTGTTTCCCTGATTTTCTCTAGACTTCTATGGGAAATGACACCCCCTCTAACTGTGACTCCCCCAATTCCTGGGGACTCACATCCCAGAGCTGATCACGGAGGATAGACTGAGTTTCACCAGCTCCTTTACCCAGGACTTCTGTCAGGCACACACAGTTGAAGTGGGTTGGCCTCCACAACAACTGGGGCCTGCAGGGAGGGGTCTCTGAGCTTGGGCTGGGTGCTTCTAGTCCCAGCCCTGAGAATCCTGGTGGTCTTCTATTTCCCATGCAGAACAGGCATTGGGTGCACAGAGGTCTCTACCTAGCTAAACCATGGGTTTTAAAACACGAGCAGGGGCCTTAAGTCTCCTGATGCCATTGCCAGCTTTTAGAGCCATGGGAGCAAACACTGGGAGCAAAAAACAAATTCCCAGCAATTCACGGGCCTAAGGAAGATGAACTATCTAAAGCCAAGTTTAAACTGAACTGCTAGGGTTGGTGAGACGGCTTAGGTTAAGTCTCTTGCTGCCAAACCTGAAAACTTGAGTTTGATCTCCAGAAACCACACAGCAGAAGGAGAGAACCAAACGTGGGAATTATTCTCTCACCTCCAAATGTGTACTCCAGCAGCCAACACACACACACACACACACACACACACACACACACACACACACACACACACACACACACACCAACCACTGGAACAGAGAACACCAGCATCCTTAATATCCTCAATCGCCTGTGGGCAACCCACATGTTCCCAAGTCCCAGGTGTATTGGGTTTCCTGGGATGCTCCAGCTACATGCACACTCATATCTGCATCCGCATATTCCACACCCTGCATACTGGCTGGTTTTGTGTGCCAACTTAACACAAGCTAGAGTCATCAGAGAGTAAGGAGCCTCAGTTGAGGAAATGCCTTCATGAGATCCAGCTGTAAGGCATTTTCTCAGTTAGTGACCAATGGGGGAGGGCCAGCCCATGGTGGGTGATGCCATCCCTGGACTGGTGGTCCTAGATTCTATAAGAAAGTAGGCTGACCAAACCAGGGAAAGTAAGCCAGTAAGCAGCTCTCCTCCATGGCCTCTGCAGCAGCTCCTGCCTCCAGATTCCAGCCCGGTTTGAGTTCATTTTCTGACTTCCTTCAGTGATGATCTATGATCTGGAAGTGTAAGCCAAATAAACCCTTTCCTCCCCAACTTGATTTTTGGTCATGGTGTTTTGTCATAGCAATAGAAACCCTAACTAAGACTACCAGTGTAGTAGGTATTGCTGTGACAGACATGACCATGTTTTGGGGAGGCTTGTGGAAGGACTTTCGAACTTGAGGCTAGAAAAGCCATTGAGTGTTAAAAAGCTCTGTGGGATAATCTGTGGGTCTTTGAAGTAAGCATGCTGAGAGCAGTTCAGAAGATGGAGGCCTGCCTTGTGAAGTTTCAGAGAGAAGTTTAAAGTCTCCATCAGGGCCTTTTGTTATATTAATTAAGATTCTGTCATTCTGGTTAACGGGGGCTGAAGAATCAACTGTGATTGACAAGATACCAGAACTACTAAAGTGAGATCTTTGTGTTACTGGGATAATAGATACTGGCGAGCTGGAGCTAAGAAATCAGTGGTGATTAAGATGGTGGGATACTCCTTTAATCCCAGCACTTGGGAGGCAGATATTTGTGAGTTTGAGGCCAGCCTGGTCTAAAAAGCGAGTGCCAGGACAGCCTTCAAAGCTACACAGAAAAACCCTGTCTCGAAAAACCAGATAAAAAAAGAAATCTGGGAAATATTCCTGGATAGCACACAGAAGCTGTGTCGATGGCTGTACCTCATGTTGGCAGGTGGGTAATATGTAAGAGTCGCCCAGGTGGTACTGGTTTTGAAGGCATGAAGGGGTCATGGAGAGCAGCTGAGACTTGACATTGTGAGAGGCCAGGAGAGGCCATGGGTGAAGGTGCAGCCTCAGTGGCAGTTGAAGGCCCAGGACTGAAGGGGTCATGCTGAGAAGCTGAGCTTGGCACCATGAAGAGAGCCTAGGAGAGGCTATTGGTGAAAGTGCAGCCCAGTTGCAGCAGAAGACCCCAGCGCTTTGGAGATAGGCGGTACCATGGGGTGACCTCCAAGAGCAGCAGCAGCCATGGAGTGGAGCCAGCTGGTGCCTAGAAGACAAGCTGTGTGCTGCAAGTGTGGAGCTGGAGACGTGTCCCCCCTTTGGAAGATTTGGAGGAGTCCAGAAGATTGTGAGTAATCCCAGATCACTGGGCTTTGAGTTATTTATACTGTTTGGTTTTGCTTGGTTGAGGTTATGATGGTGCCTTGGTTCTTCCCTCTTGAAGAAGATATTTAATTTAATTTTGATTTTTAAAGGATGAAAGACTGGGACTTTTAATGTGTTTGAATTTGTAAAGACTGTGGGACTGTTAAAATTATTTATGATTTTAATGTGAGATCTTGGTGATGAATAAGAAAGGAAGGGTTGCGGCTTAATAGTGATGTGTTTGCATGTCAAGGTGACAAGGGGTCAGTTGTGCTGGCTGTTTTGTGTGTGTGTGTGTGTGTGTGTGTGTGTGTGTGTGTGTGTCAATTTGACACAAGCTAGAGTCATCAGAGAGGAAGGATCCCCAGTTGAAGCAGAGCCTCCATTTGATTCAGCTATAAGGCATTTTCTCAGTTAGTGACCGACAGGCTGGTGGTCCCGGGTGCTATAAGAAGCAGGCTGAGCAAGCCAGGGGGAGTAAGCCAGTAAGCGCCCTCCATGGCCTCTGTACCAGCTCCTGCCTCCAGGTTCCAGTCCTGCTTGAGTTCCGGTTCTGACTTCCTCCAGTGCTGGACTATGTCCTGCAAGAGTAAGCCAAATGAATCCTTTCCTCCCCAATTGCTTTTTTGTCATGGTGTTTTGTCGCAGCAATAGGAACCCTAACCAAGACACCCTGTCACACATTGCCTGTGGGTAACAGGGAGGCTTGTGTTACCTGTGTGTAGGGAGATCTACTTCAGTAGTGGTTTCCCTTTGCTGGGACTAAACACTGAAACAATTATTGTTTAATTTCCAGGGAAAGGAACACCAGAGGAGACACGCTGTGACCTTTCCTGTGTCTGTGTCTATAGATAGAGATATACAGACATTGGAATTTATTTCCCCAGGGAGACAAGTGGCACTGTGCTGCCAGCTGGGCTTGTGTTTGGAGCTGTGTTTGTGTACAGTGTTATGTGTAATTTATTTCCCCAGGGAAGATCAGCTAAGATGGCGCATCTGATTTCTAGTAAAGGCTTTTAAAAATAAGCCAAACTACCCTCCGCAGTGGAAGAAAATTGTCTCCTGGAGCCAGCTGCCTTATTTGACTGATTACTGTGAGCTTCGCAGTGACACTGCAGAGGACTTGGTCCCCACACTCTGCTATCCCTTCTAACTCAACGTCTATAGTCCCTTCTATTGCTTTCCTGACTAGGGGTCAGTGGGGCAGGGCTGCTGCTGAGTGAGGCCAAGGACATCTATAGCCGGCTGAGCTGTTTTCTCTTTCTCTCCTGCCAGGAGGCTTGGGAAAGTCTTTCTTGTCTTTGGTTGCTCTGCCTGGAACTGACTTTGGCCCACTGTTCTCTGAGGGAAGCAATGTCTAACCTTCCTTCTACTCCCGGCCCTACTTTCCCAAGCAAGATCTATTTAATGAAAGGCTCTTTGGACCCCACAGTAATAACTAAGGGCCATGTCTCTGGTCCTTGTGCAGATCTGATGACTGGGAGCTTAGAGACTGTGGATGGCATTTCTTGGCAAATGAAATGCTTACTTTAATTTGGTAAATGCAGTAGGTTCTGGCATCTACCAGGACCAGTTACTATAACAACCATATATTCATATATTTCATCTGTGGTCACTACTCCTGTTTTTTCTTTATTTGTACACACACACACACACACACACACACACACACACACACACACACACACACACACGCTTTGTCTGAGAGTGAATGTCAGGTTTCTCTTCCCCTAGTGCCATCTCTGCTTGGGTGATTTACTTTTTCTTATGTCCAATGCCTTTAGGATCTCCCTGTACATTCGAATCTAGAGTAGAAATACTTTCTCCCTTCATTGGAACTGTGAGCCTTGAGTTCTCAAGGATTCCCTCCCTCAGGTACCTCAGGCATATGTGAGCTTGGGTGACAAAGTGATGTGATTTCAGAATTTTCTTTTTTTTGATTTTTTTAAATTTATTTTTCAGTTTAAATTTAGATTAGAAACAAGGTTGCTTCACAAGTCAGTTCCAGGTCCCTCTTCCTTTCCCTCCCCTTCTCCCGTGCCCTCCCCCCAATCCCCCCATTATCCCCTCATTTCCCCAGGGAGGGCGAGGCCCTCCATGGGGGTGTCCATAGTCTGTCATTTCATACAGGGCAGGGCCTAGACCCTCCCCCAAGAGTTCAGGGTGAGCGTGCATCTCACATTGTTGGATGGGAGTCCAAAGTCTGTGTGTATACTCGGAATGAGTACCGATCTCCCTCACAAGAACCCACACTCTTTGAAAATATTTATTACTTTTACATTAAAAAAGAAAATGTATCTATTCTTTTATAATACCATATTTGATGTATATATTATGAAATGATTAAATCAAGCTAATTAATCTATTTTCTCATAGATATAATATTTGAAGTCTGCTATCTCAGCAATTCTCAAGCACATATTGTATATTGACCATGGCCCTTATGCTGTGAAAGTCTCCAGACCATAACTCTCCTGTTTAATGTTCACTCTATACTCTTAAACCAACATTCCTCCTTCCCACACCCCCTTACCAGAGCCTATTAATTACTATTCTACAGTCTGGCTTTTTGTAAGTGGCTTATTTCACTTAGTGTGATGTCCTTCAGTCTAATCAATGTTGATGAAAATGATAGGATCTTATTCTTTGTTAGGCAGGGTACTATTCGACTTTGTGTGTGTGTGTGTGTGTGTGTGTGTGTGTGTGTGTGTGTGTGTTTGTCTATGTGTATATTGCATGGGCAACAGTAATATAAATATCACAGGATTTTAAGTTGACTCTATTTCTTGGCTATTGGGCATAGTGAACATGGGAATGTAGACATACTTTGACATACTTATTTTGTTTCTCTTGGATGTTCCTGTTAGAGATGATTGGGTCCTACATTAGTTATATTTTGTAACTTTTTCAAAGAATCTTTATGATGTTTTACATATTGGTTATGGTAATTAACATTTCCTTTTTATCTCAAGCCCTTGTTGATGCCTGTTATTAGTATTAATTTTAAATAATAGCTATCCTAAAAGGTATGAGATAGTATCTTATTGTGGTTTAAATTTGTGTTTCCTTTGCTGATACAGACACTTTTGAATTTGAAGCCAGCCTCAGTTATACAATGAGACCCTGTTTTAAAAACCAAAACAAGAAGCTAGGAAAATAGCTCAGTTGGTCAAATATTCTTACAAACATTAGCACCTGAGCTTAAGCCCTAGAATGCATATTTAAAAAGGAAAAAAAAGCTAAGCATACAGGCTGGCGTTTTTCTAGAAACCACTGGCCAGCCAGCCTTGCTTAGTAGGTGAAGTTCAGTAAAAGAGCTTCAAAATACAAGGTGGATGTCTCTGGCCTCCACATGCATGCACACATCTGTGAGTGTGCTTATATATGAAGCATAGACAGACAGAGACAGACTCTTAAAAGTCCATAAAACAAGTAAATAATATAAGCCCAGCCAGCCAGACTAAAAAAAAAACACCCTGAACCAATTTATTTCTTGCCATTGAGTTGTTTGAGTTCCTTATGCGTTTGTGTATCAACAGCTTATCAGATGTATGTTTAGCAAACCTCCAGCATGTAAATCATCTCTCCTCAATCTGCTGTGCAGAGGCTGTTTGGTTTGGTATTATCCCATTCATCTATATGTGCTTTTATTGCCTGTGCTTTTGGGAGCATTCCAAAATATCTTTGCCAAGACCAATGTCAAGAAGCTTTGCTTCACACGTTTTCTTCAAGTAGTTTTTCATTCACTGTCCTTACATTTAAGTCTTTAACCGTTTTTATCTATGATGTAGTAAATTCCATTGTATTGCCTGTGGATATCCAATTCTCCAACACCATTTATGGGAAAGACTGTAATTTCATCCATTGTGTGATCTTGGCATCCTTTTCAAAGATCAGTTGGCCGTAGACTCGTGGTTTATTGTCTGTTTGTGCCAGTACCATGCTGCTTTAATTGCTTCGTAGCATCTTTTGCAATCAGGTAGAGCAATGTTTCCAGCTTTGTTCTTTTCATTCAGGATATGGCTTTCGATATTTGTGAGCCCTTGTTATTCCCTGCAAATGTTAGTCTTTTTCTATATCTATTTTTCTGTTTCTATGAGAATTTTCATGGAAATTTCATAGAGACAATTTTGTATTTATTTCAACCCTCTACAATTTCTTTCATCCTTTTTTATAAAAGTATTTGGAGTCTACAAATTTTCTTAAAGCTGTTCAGCCTGGCCTATAATACTTGTGTATTTCAAAACATCTTCAAACTTGTAATCCCCCTGCCTTGACTTTCTGAGTGTGGAATTATGTCTGTACCAACATTCCGGGTGGGTATACAGATCTTTTAAGTTCTTAGTTAAATTTATAATCTAGGTTTTTTTGAACTATTACAATAGGCTTTTTAAAAATTCTATTTTTATAGTTTGTGAAACACCAATGATTTTTTAAAGCTTGATTTCATATCCTATAAGTTTACTTGTTTATTATTTCTTTGCTTCGTTATTCTTTGTTTTAGAAAAAGATTTGTGAGTGCATAGTGGTCTCTCTCTCTCTCTCTCTCTCTCTCTCTCTCTCTGTGTGTGTGTGTGTGTGTGTGTGTGTGTGTGTGTGTGTGTGTGTGTGTGTGTGTGTGTATGTGTAGAGTGCTCTTAGAGGCCAGAAGAGGGCATTGGATTTACCGGAACTGGGGTAAATTGTAATTGGCTGTGTGGCTACTGGGAACTGGGTCTCCGCAGGAGCAAAAAGTGCTCTTAATTGCTGAACTCTCCCTACCTCCGTCTGTTCATTTATTACTAACAGGTTTTCTTAGCATGGACTTTTTGGGGTTTCCTGTATCTAAAATCATGTAACCTGCAAGCAGAGTGATATGGTTTGCTTCTTTTCTAGTTGGCTACTGGAGACCATTGACTAGTTAACTAGTTATGTGTGTGTTGTTTTTTGTTTTCTTTTCTTAACTGCTTTGGGTAGGATTTCAAGGGTGATGTTGAATATAGTGGTGGGTATGGGATCTGCTCTCCTAAGTAAGGGCTAGTGCTTTTGGAAGAGATCAGCTGTTCCAAAGCTCTTATGTAGGAAATCATGATTGGCTTGGTGGATTCTGCTGGTTTTGGAGGAAGAACCAATAAGCACCTAAGTCCTAGAGGGAGCCAAAGGTGCAGGAAAGAGCAGGGCCAAAGGACTGTTCTGGAGCTTATGATACCTGCACATTCTGTTGTTATGGAAGAGTCTCCTTTGACCTGCTCCATGAGTCTTGAGTGGCAGCTGGGCCCTGACTATTCTGTGGGCTGGGAGTAGTGTGCTAGCTTCTCTAGGTTTCCTTACCCTTCTGAGCAAGGGTGACCTACATGTCAGCAATGAAGGACACATCCCTAGGGGATGCTGAGGAACAGTGAGACAAAGTCACAGTCTTTTGCAATTGAATTCATGATGTAACCTAAAAAGAGAATCTAGAAGTTATCTCCACCACGTGGTCTTGGGAGGAGCATAGAACTTGGGCTTACTGTGTAGAGTGTGGGAAGGTAAGGTCATAAGGGAGCTGGGCAAGTGGCTTTAGTCTGTTGTCTCCAAATTTAGTCCTGGGCCAAGAACCTCACTGAGAACAAGTCATTTGTTTGTAAGCAGCACTGAAGCAGGACATGAAAGCAAACCACAAAGGGTATGCGATTAAGCAGGTGACATCTACAGTAAACCAACCCTAGTGCTGCTGGGGAACTCTGTGAGTATTGAACACACTGGCAAATCACCCCACCCAAAGGAAGGATGCACCTTCCCATCACCTATGTACTCTTGACTACTGGCTGCTTGTACTTTGGGGAGTTCAAGGTAAATATTTACAGGTGCTGTGGGTACAAATGCCGGAACAGTGAATGATCAGGGGACATGGTTGGTGAATAACAGTGAAGCTATAGCCTCACTTTTTCTTGGAAATGGTAACTTATTTGTCATTTTGTACAAAAGAAAACAACAGTAAGGTCGGTGAGGCAAACCAAAGTGTTTACTGCCACAGTTGAATCTGAGGTTGCAATTGTTATGTTTCATATTATTATTCCACTACCAACTCTAAACTATTTTCACGGTCAGCCAACATTTCTGGTATTCTTTGCTTTTCTGATGAGATAAACTAAGTATTATCCTCCAGGTTTGAGTTCCTACTATGCCTTTGTGTGCTACTGGTAGAGATACTTGCCCATTCTGGGTCATCACTGAGCCCAGAAGCACAACACAGTGCCCCCAGGAAGTTGTGTAAGTGTCAGACATGCTCTTCTGTCCCTTTGATGTAGTCAACACGTATGACAGTGTTACTTCCTTTCACTATTTCGTTCTGTGTCTGCTGGCACACCAGCTCAAGAAGGCTCAAAGTACATATGAGCACTTTCATGGTGATGGAGGAGCTTTTCCTCTGTGCCCTGTTTGTGGTATCCCCATGCTCTCGACTCAGACTCATCAGACACCAAAGTCGAGAGGCACACACCCAATCTTCAAGTGATTCTGGGATGGGTATTATATCTTGATCAGCACCCAACATTGTATGAGCATCATGACCAAGCTGATACTTATATAAAACTTCAAGAAGCTGTTGTAAAATTCCAGAACAGCAAGTTGTAAGAAGTAGGCACATGGCAAGATGCTGAGTCCTGTGGTCCTGAACCCTTTGGTACATCTATTCGTATAAGATCGATCTTTTAGGCTACAGTGACACATTCAGGATCAAGTAACAGTATATCACATGTTCTATGGCCTCTAGATAATAGTTCTGTCAAGATACTATGGTCCCCCCACTCAACCTTCCTGTTCCCCCATGACCTACTCTCTCTTCCTCTTCTCCCCCTCTCTTCTTCCCAGCTCCCACTCCCTCCTACCCCTCTCTATGTTCCCCATCTGTTCAGAGGATCTCGCCTCATTCCTCTTCTCTTGGGTACCATGCATATCTCTTAGGTTCTTTCATGTTTCCCAGACTCTCTGTTGAAGTGCAGACTGGCACTCTCCTGATCCATGTCTAAAATCTATATATGAGTGAGGACATACCATGTTTGTCTTTTTGTGACTGGGTTACCTCACTTAGGATGGTTTCTTCAGTGCTATCCATTTACCTGAGAATTTCAAGCTCCATTGTTTTTTTCTGCTGAGTAATACTCCATTGTGTAAATGTACCACATTTTCTCTATCCACTCTTCAGTTGAGGGGCATCTAAGTTGCTTCCAGGTTCTGGCTATTACAAATAATGCTGCTATGAACATAGAGGAGCAGATGCCCTTGTTGTATGAATTTGCCTCTTTTGGATATATGCCTAAGAGTGGAATTGCTGGGTCTTGTGGTAGATTGATTCGGGGAAGAGGGAATCATAGGTTAGAAGACAGATCAGGCACCAGTGTGACCTCTAGTGATCTAAAGGGATGACACTAATTGGCAAGCTAAGCAATAGTGGAGAGACCACCTCAAATGCCCATTCCTGATAATGAACTTGATATCTATAACCATCCTGGAGCCTTCATCCAGTGACTGATGGAAGCAGAGGCAAACACCCACAGTTAAACACTGAACTGAACCCAAGGAACCCAGTGACACAGAGAGAGGAGCAATGAGCAAATTGGCAAAGAATGGGCTGGCAAAACCAGCAGAGACAGCTGATCTGAACAGGGGAGAGCCATTGGACCCCAGACCGACAGCTGAGAGGCCAGCATGGGACTGAGTCAGACCCCCTGAGTGTGAGAGTCATTGAGGAGGCCTGGGCAACCTATGGGGCCCTGGGCAGTAGATCAGTGTTTATCCCTGGCATACAAACGGACTTCGTGTGTCCATAACACAAAGAGGAAAGCTCTCTCAGCCTGGACTCTTAGGGGGAGTGCCTGAACCCTGCCCTGAGTGAAATGACAGACTCTAGATATCCCCTATGTGGAAGGAAATGACAATAGGATGGGAGGCTGGGGAGGATGGTGGGGGGGGGTGTGGGAGGAGGGGAGAGAGAGGGAACTGGGATTGACATGTAAAACAAGCTATTTAAAATTAAACTAATAAAAAAAAGATACTATGGTCCAAAAAGGCAATGCCATTCCTAGACTATGTCAATACAGTAGACATAGACATATCTTCTAGAGTAGTAAGATTCTAATATCATTAACTAGCCTTGAAACAGGTGCT
The DNA here is from genome assembly GCF_017639785.1 of Mesocricetus auratus. Taxonomy (NCBI): domain Eukaryota; kingdom Metazoa; phylum Chordata; class Mammalia; order Rodentia; family Cricetidae; genus Mesocricetus; species Mesocricetus auratus. The sequence goes on along the minus strand of NW_024429180.1, from coordinate 50,144,203 downwards.
TGTTTTATAGCATGTTGAGAGCTAAGCACTGGTCCAAAGGGACCATTTACATCTCTAAGTAGCTAGATTCTGCTTTGCTAAGAAAAAAGCTCACTGTCAGTCTTTGCCTGCCACCTTGGCTCTACTTACTGATTGATCAAAGGCAGAAGCTGGTGACATAGAGTCCTGTTTATTTGATTGTCCAATGCTTCTTCTTTTTAAAAAATAAACTTATTTATTTTACATCATGGCCACAGTTTCCTCTCTCTCCTTTCCTCCAAATCCCTCCCTCACCTCCCCTCTTCTTGGCCCCCATCCATTCCTCCTCCATTTCTTTTCAGAAAAGGGCAGCTCTCCCATAGATATTGTCAAAACATGGCATATCACGTTGCAGAAAGACTAAGCACCTCCCCTATATAAAGGCTGAACAAGGGGACCCAGTGTGAGGAATAGAGTTCCAAAAGCCAGTAAAAGAGTCAGTGACATCCCCAGCTCTCACTGTTAGGAGTCTCCACAAGAAGACCAAGCTACCCAACTGTCACATGTATGTAGAGTGCCTAGGTCAGTCCCATGCAGGCTCCATGGTTGTTGGTTCAGTCTCTTAAGTTCTATGAGCCCAGGTTAGCTGATTCTATGATTTTTCTTGTAGTGTCCTTGATCACTCTGGCTTCTACAATTTTTTCTCTCCCTCTTCTACAGGATTCCCTAAACTCCTCCCAGTGTTTGATTGTGGGGTCTGCATCTGTTTCCATCACTTGGTGGCTGAAGCCTCTCTGAAGATAATTTGGCTAGGCACCAGTCTGGTCACAGGAGGTGGTCAGTTCAGTCTCTATGTCTGCTGGGGTCATCCTTGTAGACTTTGGGAGATTCTCTTGTACCAGGTTTTTACCTGACCCTGAAAAGCCCTTCACCCTTTGGACAGGTCATCCAACACTTCTGTGGGATATGTTTCTGTGACCATTGAGAATGATCTATAAATTTCCCTCAAATTCCAATACTGTCCTTTTCAGGATTTTGGTTATAGCCAGCTAAGAATTTACTCCTGCATATGAGTGTGTGAATGTAACTTTGGGCTCCTTCCCTGACCAGATCATATTGGTGGGCAGCTGAAGAGATCCAGGCTCTCTACATAGGGAGAATTTCCCTTCTCTGCTCATTCTCAGGGGTGAGCCTGTCTCATACTGTAGGGAGACAGTTATTTATTTTAGTACATGGAGTTGACTTATTTGGCCGGAGACCAGGGATTCCCTTCTCCCTCATCTGATAAAAGGGAAGACACTACATGTATGAGCAGAAACACACACTGTAGCTTGTTTATATACTTTGGAATTGTTTGTACCTGATCCCAAATGTGCTGCTACTATTAGATGACAGAATGCTCTAGTGTTCATGCAACTTATGGTTTGGTGGGTCTTAACTACGCATGTCATGATGGACAGCTCTTTTATCATTCCTTGATGCCCTGTGCTTGGTCCCTGCTAAGACCCGATGGCCAGCTCAAAGCTGCTTCTTTAACAGCCTTTTCCAGCCCATAGAAAGTATAGACTTGCTACAGATACCTAGGACTTTGTTTTATAATTTCCCCCTTGAAGCTCAGCAGAGACTCCACACAACACTATCATCTACCCCAGATATTGCTAAACATAACACAATATTCCTGGTCTTGTGGTACCAAATATTAGGTCTTCCTCTTAAAGGAGAGATATTCAAGTTTTCTATTAGTCATTTTTTTTTCTGTCCAGACAACAAAATATCTGAGTATGGGCACTTAAAGGAAAGAGATTTATTCAGCTCACAATTGTGGAGGTTTAGGGGTATGGGACTAGCTTCACCTCGATGTTGGGTATGATTTCATGGGAGTCAACTCCCACCACAATAGTGGGAGAAAGTGCAGGAGAGAGTGATGTTCTGCAAGACAGGAAGCCAAGGAAAGTGGGAGGGACAACTGCAGGCAACCAGTATCAATGACATAAGAATCTCCCACTAGGCTTAAATGTTTTAAATTTTTCATCATTTGGGGTCTGGAGAGAGAGCTCATGAGTTAAAAGCATTGGCTCTTCTTCCAGAGGTCCTTAGTTCAAGTCTCAGCAACCATCTGTAATGAGATCTAGCTCCCTCTTTTGGTTGACAGACACATATGCAGACAGAACGTCATATATATAAATAAATCTTGTTCCCAATATATGTTTTATTTAAATTAGAATAATGCATGCTTCACATGTCAATCCCAGCTCTTTCCCACCCCTCCTCCCTTGTCCCTCCACCAGCACTCTCAGATCCCCCACCCAATCCCCACATCATTCCCCAGGGAAGGTGAGGCCCTCCCTGGAGGATCTCCAGAGTCTGTCATTTCAATCAGGGCAGAACCTAGGCCATTCCCCATGTGTCCAGGTTGAGAGAGCAACCCTCCATGGGCTCCCAAAGTTCATTTGTATGCCATGGTAAACACTGATCTACTACCCAAGGCCCCAGAGATTGCTGAGACCTCCTCAATGATGCTACATTCAGGGAGTCTGGATCAGTCCCCTGCTAGCCTCTCAGCTATCAGTCTGGAGTTCAAGAGCCAGCCCCCCCCCCCCGCCCCTGCCTTGTCCAGTCAACTGTCTTTGTGGGTTTCACCAGCACGGTCTTGACCCCTTTGCTCATCACTCCTCCATCTCTGTCACTAGGTTCCAGGAGTTCAGTGTTTAGCTGTGGGTATCTGACTCTGCTTCCATCAGTCACTGGATGAAGGTTCTAGGATGATTTATTTATTATGTATACATAATAAATAAATAAATCTTAAAAAAAGATTTCACCATTCATTAACATTGCTAGGCTGAGGTCCAAGTTTTCAACACATGAAGCTTTAGAGATATGCTTAAACCAGATCCAAACTACAGTAAGGTCTAATGATTTCCCCTTTACCTCAGAGAAAATAGTCTCAGCATGTCCCTGATCAATGAACCTTTACAAACTGTGATGCGACAGGCTCTGTGTCTTTGTAGAGCTTATCTCCCATCCCAGGTACAGGGATCTTACTGGGTTTTCTCAGTGTTGCCACTTCCTGTTCACCGGCATTATACCGATGATGCTATCAGTGTAATGGACCAGTCTGACATGTGTGTAAAGACAGATAGTAGAGCTACGTAGTGACAGAGCAGAAGAGTTAAACAGATCAGCGACAGGCATTCACATGTAGAGCTATGCATTCCAAGTGAGCTCATTCTGATTCTTCCAAAAGAATGCATTCACCAGATTGAAAACTGTATACTAAGAGCTAGAGGGTGTGGAGCTGTATTCTCCCAAATATATCTGCGTGCAGTTGTGATTGAATCACCAGTTGGTTCCTAGTTCACTGTCATCTGCTTTAAGCCATCTGATTTTTTTAAACACACACACACACACACACACACAACACACACAGAGTTACTTTTAAATCTAGTTCCCACATATGAGAAAACATTTGTCTTTCTGAGCCTTATTTTGCTAAACATAATGATCTCCTGCTGTACCCATTTTTTTTTTGGCAAATGTCAGTTTCATTTTATTTTAACAATTAAAAAATGTATGTGTATGAACACATGTCTGTGTGCCATGCGCATGTCTAGTGCCCACAGAGACCAGAAGAGGGCATTGGATCCCCTGGATCTGGAGCTATGAGTGTTGGAGAGTGTCCTCAACCCAGGTCCTGTGCAAGAGCAGTGTGTACTCTTGACTGTGGTATCTTCCCAGCGCCCACATTTTCTTTCTACATACATCTGTGGACAGACATCTAGGTTGGCCCAATTTTTAGATATTGTGGAGAAATGAACATGAATATGCAAGTATCTCTGTGGTATGTTGATTGAGTTTATATTCAAGAGTAATATAGCTGGTTCATGTGGTAGTTCTCTTTTCATTTTCTTTTAACCTGGCCACATACTGACTTCCACAGTGACAGCACTGGATTACATTCCCACCGGTAGTAACATAGCTCCTCTCCTTTCCCATCTTCTGATCAGCACGGGAGTTTTGACCTGCTCCGTTTTCGACCTGGGCTGGTTCACCCCTCCTTAGGCAACCTGGTGGCCCCCCGCTCCCGGGAGGTCACCATATTGATGCCGAACTTAGTGCGGACACCCGATCGGCATAGCGCACTACAGCCCAGAACTCCTGGACTCAAGCGATCCTCCTGTCTCAGCCTCCGGAGTAGCTGGGACTACAGGCGTGCGCCACCGCGCCCTGCTTTTCCCATCTTCTACCAGAATTTGTTGTCATTTGCTTTCTTAGCAATAGATATTCTGACCCGTATGAGATGGCATTTCAAAGCAGTTTTAATTTGCTTCTCTCTGATGGCTAAGGATGTTGAACACTTTTTAAGTATTTATTGCTTATTTATATATTTTTCTTTTTCATGTGTGCATGTGTGTAAGCTTGTATGCATAAAAAAGAATGTATGTACAGTATATATGGTATATACACATGTGTGTTCACATGTATATATTTATGTGCTGAATTACACTTATTGATTTGAATATATTGAACCATGAACACAATTTGCATCTTTCAATGAAACCAACTTGGTCATGGTGCATAATCTTTTTTTTTTTTTTAAGTCTGGCTTAGATGCATGAAAGAAGACCTAGGCTCTCTCCCAAATGATGTGATGGACGTTGATGGCCTCCCCCATGGAGGGTCTCATTATCCTTGGGGAGTGCGTGGGGGGTGGCTTGAGGGTGGCTTGGGGGGTCAGTGGGAGCATGGGATGATGGGAGGGAATGAGGGATTGATATGTAAAATTAGAAAAACTATTATAAATAAATTAATAAAAAGGACAAAAACTGGCTTTTAAAAACATTTTATTTGAATTAGAAACAATTTTATTTTACATATAAATCCCAGTTCCCTCTCCTTCCCTTCCTCCCATGCCCCCCACCAAACCCCCATCCCATCACCCTTCTGCTCCCCAGGCCTTCGATGGGAGATCATCAAAGTCTGTCACATCATTTGGGGCAGGGCCTAGGCCCTCCCCTACGTGTCTAGGCTGAAAATGTATCCCTCTATGGGGAATGGGATCCCAAAGTCCATTCATACACTAGGGATAAAGACTGTTCCACTACCAGAGACTCCATAGATTGCTGAGGCCTCCTCACTGACACCCATATTCAGGGGGCCTGGTTCGGTCCTATGCTGGTTTTGCAGTGGTCAGTCTGAAGTCCATGAGCTCCCCCTTATTCAGGTCAGCTGTTCCTGTGAATTTTCCCAGCCTGGTCTTGACCCCTTTGCTCATTACATGGTGTATGATCTTAATGAGGTCTTGAATTAAGTTTGCAAAAGTTTTGTTGAGGATTTTTGCATCTATGATCATCAGAGAAATTGATCTACAGTTCTTTTTTGCTCCCTCTCTGTTTGTGTATTATCAAGGCTTGTTTTGTGCTGCTATAACAGCACAGATTGAGTCATTTGTAAAGAATAGAAATTATAGTTTCAGAACTCTCATTTGACAAATCCAAGATCAAGACACTAGCATGTAATCAGGCTGTTCTTTTGCTGTGTCTCCATGTGATAGAAGGCAGAAAAACGAAAGAGGTGACAAAAACTGAGTCCCCATAACAGGGTGAGAAAACCTATTCCCTAAAGCACTTGTAATAGAACTTTTATCTGTTTATGAAGGTATAACCCCCATTAAATAAATACATTCCAAAAGACCACAATATCTGGCAGTGATAATGTTAGGGTTTAGGTTACAATATGAAATTTTGAGGGGACAAAAATAATCAAACTACAGTGCGTGGGTGAGTGTGTATATGTGTGTGTTTGAGTATGTTGACATGAGTAACCATAAGCATGGAAGCATGGATGTGTTTGATGCATGTGCATATGTTTGAGTGTTGTATATGTGTGTTTAAGCTGTGTGGCTTTAAGTGTATAGGTGAATGAATCTGGAGGTGTTTGAGTGTGAATGTGTGGGTGTGTTTGAGTGTGTGTGTGGTGAGAGGTTGGCAGGGAAGCTGCTGCTTGGCCATCCTGTTCGGGTGACTCTACTGTACAGGTCAGAGATGAGTTTTACCAACTGGTAGATGTACTCATCTGGATTATGTACTCAGAGACCTGGCAACTGACAGAGTGTGACAGCCAGTCCACTGAGGCAGATATTTGCCATTTATCATCCCAAGGCATTTCTGTGCTCCACATTCTAACAGGATGATGCTTTTATAACAGACTCAGAATGCTCAAGCTTTGTATTCAGCCCACAGCCTTTGTAATGCTGGGGTATTCTTTTTTCTCAGCATACAAATTTGTGTGAAATCAAGGGTCCTTTTGGGGATGGAACAGAAATACTGTTACTGTAAATATTTCCTGTGATGTTTGCAGGCTCCTTGGTAAAGCTGCCTGTCTGATCTCTTATTGATGGTATTTGCATCTAAGAACCATCTTAGATCTGGAAACTAGATGAGGGAATTTTAGTTTTCTGTTGTAGAAGATTACATCATCTTCTTGATTTCCCCCTCTTGGCTATTTTTAGTTATATAAACTAAATAAGACCTTTGTTGGCAAAGTACTTGCCTCACCTCTGGGAACATCATGACCGTTAGTCATTGCAGAAGCTCCCTGAAGGTCCTCATAGGTCCTGGTTATCATTCCAGTATTACATCCATCATGAATTGCATTCACTTTGATTCTGACATGGCCCTGAATATTCTGGAATCATAGATCCATTGATATGTGGCAGTGGCAGCAACATCTCCCACTTTTTCCCCTGATCTTAGATAGCCACCCCTGTATTTCTAATCACAGTGGCCCATAGCTTTTGCTTTAGTGAAGAAAGGAAGGCAGGAAGGAAGGTCCTCTAGGACATTCTGGGGGAGCATAGTCATCAAGTTCTCTGTCAACTCAGGAGGTTTAATACAATAAGGATACTTCTCTGAGCTTACTGTACCTTTTTTCAGTGCACTGAGGTAGTTTTGGAGTTTCCACTTCATATACTGTAGGCCATTATTATTTGGAAGCTTCCAGGAACTGTTACAATAGTGTTTTAGATCTGGCCCTGAGTGTCCTTGCCAAAGCATTAAATCCTGAACTGTGGAATAGTGCTCTCATGTCAATAAACTGCCCACAATCCAATTTCGTATTCCAAACTTTCGTAGTTCAGTGTTCCCAAGATACGTTCCAAGGCATATTATCCAAGTTCCTTCTTGCTTTGTAGCAACTTGAAAATTTTTTTCTTGTTAAATAGTCCGTTCCTTCTAAGAAAAGTACTGTATTTACCTAGTTGAGTTCTGCAAAGACTTTGTCCTAGATACTGGTTGAGAGATAACAAGGAGGTATAGGCAGCCTTTGGGGGTGGGGAGCACCCTGTTGTGAGCCACTGGCTTCTAGGGTGGTTTTATGGATTCAGACAAATGAGTTATCTTCTCTGCATGGGCAGTGGGTGGTACTTCTGCTGGTCCCAAGCAACTCAAGGAACTTAGGAGGTTCTTAAAGGGCACCAACCTGTCCTATTGTAGATGGCATGCTCCTAGTTATTCCTTGGTATGTGCTGCTCTACACTGAAGACCTGCCAAACCATGAATGCAGCCTCCTCTCTGACTTTGCCATTTGTCTAATCATATGCAGAATCTGCTTTTCAGTGCAGTTTGCTTTTAGATTGCAAGAGAGTCAGTTCTCTTCAACATAGACTCTTGGTTTATGTCTGGCCTTTAAGCTGATAGTTCTTCCAGCCAACTCCTTTGTTAGCATAGCTAATGTTACTCTAATAGTTTTCAAATCTAGGAGAATGAACCTCAAATCAGCTGCTAAGGAATTTGTCAATAGAACAAATTACTAGAAAAAAGAGTAAAAATGTACCTGTGATATGAGTCTAACAAAAATATGTCTAACATATGTAAAATTATTATGCCAAAGTTTCCCTATGTCTACTTTCAGTTTCTGTGCTTATATGCTGAGAGACTGCCATCAAACAGTCCATAGACCGGTACTGGTCCATAGAGCAGCACAGTGGGAGACCCACCTTCACACTTTCTCAAATAGTTTAACCATAGCATTTTAGCAACCATGATACTCGAGTATGCTGGTATTGTCTGTTCCATGCTTACCACTGGCTGCAAGTGCTTTATTTTTTTAGTCAGAAGATTGGCATTCAACCCTCCCTTTAGAATCTTACCCTGGTCTGCTCCTTATTCTTAGATCAAATTCTTAAGAATAATAGACACAAAAATATGAGTGCCTTTAGTTTATTTGAATGAAGATAAAAGACTTATAAAAGGAATGGAAATATCCGACAAGGAAAGGGAGGAGACTGTAAAGGTGTACCACCATGGGAACCTGAGTTCAGTTCTACCAGGAAGATAGGTAACAGATGGCAACATTGCTTGAAATTATTTTACCTAAGTTCCTTTGGCTGATGGCTGATGGTTTTTCCTGGTTACTTAGATTCAGCATTTCTGGCCTTGCCTATAGCTTTCGGACTTAAAGATAGCTCTCAGGCAGAGAGACATTTATTGATGATACTAGAAAAGAGATACGGGAGGGCACTGACAGCATCTGCTATCCGATGGTGTTGAGAGGTCCAAGGGGCAGAGGCATGATGCTAATCCCAGTCACACGCCAAGACAGAGTGAACACTGGAGATGACAAGCAGCTCACATTAATCTCAGAGATGCTGAGATCAGAAAGCAGGAAAGAACAGAGTGTAAAAACATAGGGTACAGGGTGGGTAGTGGTGGTGCACACCTTTAATCCTAGTACTCAGGAGGCAAAGATAGGCGGATCTGGGTCTGAGGTCAGCCTGGTTTACAGAGTGAGTTCTAGCATAGTCAGGGCTACATATTGAAACTCTGTCTCAAAAAGAAAATAAAAAATAAGGTGCAGTTGAACAAAGTCTTGTCAGTAAGTAAACAAAAACTTTTACAATGGGGAGTGGGTAGAGGGTGATGTGTGGTTCTCATCAGACCAGAACTGCACAGCACTAGGATATTTCCCAAGAGTCAGGTAGGGCAAAGCCTCTACTTCATGTGAGTCAATCAAGTGCTTTTTAAAATTTGTGGAAATGTCACCATCTTTCAGAGCTGTCTTCATGGGATAGGTGAACCAAAGGGTTCATTGGGAAGCCCCCCACTCTTGCTTCAAGCACAGCAGATTCAGTAGTTGTCTTATGAATTGGATTTTGTTTGAATAAAAAAAACCTATTTGTAAAAGAATGATTTCAAACAATGGCTCTCATCTATGGCACTCTTAGATCTACTTTTGGGGAGTCCATTCGGCAAGGTGGAAGGCTGTTCTTTAGGTTGGCTGATACCCTATGCCTGAGTTTCCTGGCACATAGCAAATATTTATGCAACAGTACCAACTTGAACTTTCTGTTTCTTTTACCTTGCCCGTCAGCCCAGGCTAGGCAGACTTAACAATAGAGTTCACCTGTGCCTCACCAGCAACACATACTTACTTTGGAAAGAAACTATGCAAAAAGTACATGGGAAGTCCTGTATGTGGATATCCATCCATTTGAGTTACAAGGATTCTAGCCAGTCCCTCCCACCTCATTTCCTAGGAAGGGAATATGTGGGCCCCAAACATAGACTTCTTTCCAAGGGCCTATGCCTGCTTAGCACCTTGGACAGGGACATGCGATGCTATTTCCAAGATGATTTCTCAGGGGAACAATTTACTCTTTGCATTGTGCATGTCAGCAGAGTCCTTAAATTTCGAGGACAGTTGGATGAAATTGGATGTAACTAATTTGCATCTTCAAATCGGTTTTGTACATACGGAAGCGTGCACTGGCATCTCTGGGGACAGACAGAAATGGTGTCTGACAGCTCATGGGCAATGAGATGACAGTTTGCTTTGCTGTGTCTTTGGGCCATGTCCTGTATAACCTTGGGCCTCAGTTTCTTTTTATGGAAATAGGGGGTAGAGTGGGTGATCTCTGAGGTAAGAAAACCAATGGTCCATCTCCTGCTGGGAGGCTGAGCTCAAATGGGGAGCATAAAACTGCAAAGTCCTGGCCTCAGACCCCAGCTCCATTTTAATGTCATGATGGGGGCTAGCCTGGTGATGTGCTGAGCTAGGGAGTAGTGGCCTTCTGTGAAGCTGGGAGTGTCTGTGTGTGAGACAGAAGCTCGGAGGTCTCTGAGGCTCAGTGGCCTTGTCTGTGAGGAGGGTCTGAAAGAGTATCTTCTGGGGATGGATATAGGGCTCCAGAGAGATGGCTCAGTAGTTACCAGGATGGGCTGCTCTTCCAGAGGACCTGGGTTTGATTTTCTGCACCCATGTGGTGGCTCATAACCATCTGTAATTCTGGCTCCAGGGGACCCAAAGCCCTTTTCTGACTTCATCAGGCACCAAGCTTGCATGTGATGCACAGACACACGTGAAGACAAGATACCCATACACATTAAAAATGGAATGACTCTCACAAGCGCTGGCCCTATTGCCAAGTTCCGTGCCCCCAGGCTGACCTGGGAGTCTAGTTTGTCACTGTATTTCTTCCCTTGCCTCATTATTCTGGATCACTTGTCTTTGCCGAGTTTCCCATAGTCCTGACATCTCAACAGTGGAGTTAGTCCTCTGGCCACCTCCGTAGGCTCCTTTCCAGCTGTCTCTCCAGTCCCAACTCTGATGCCTCTCAGACTGAGATATCTAGCTTGCTTTGTTTCTTTGTAGGCACCCCAAAAGTTGACATAGTCTAAAGTGAACACATGGCCAACTAGGTTTCTCTGATTTATTTTATTTAAAAATTTAATTACATTCATCTATTGTGTGAGTTTATAGGTATATGTTTCCTTTCTCATCTATGTAGGTCTTGGGAATTGAACTCAGGTTATCAGAGTTGGTGGCAATTGCTTTTACCTGTTGAGCCATCTGGAAAACTCAGATTTCTCTATTTAATGATGAACAAATTAGTTTTCTAGATATTTAGACCCCCCCAAACTCTTAGAATAACCTTAAGCATTTACCTCTTATTCTTTACCTGCTGCTTGTCAACTAGTCAAGCTAGCTTTACCTTCATAACAACCTCCTCTCTAGCCCCTTCTCGACATCTCCACAGCTCTCTTGGAGCAGGTCCCTGTGACCTTCTGACAATTGCAATCCTGACAATTCACACAATGGTTACTCTTGATGGCGACTTGATGGAGCTTTAGAGTCATCCAGGAGGCATGCCTATGAAAGCGCTTCCAGAGGTTTACCTGAGGAGGGAAGACTAAGTTGGAATGTGGGCAGAGCCATCCAATGGACTGAATAAAGAGGAGAAAGCAAGTGTGACACTGCCGTTCGTCTCTCTCTGTTTCTTGACTGTAGACGAACATGACTGGCTATCTCTTCAATTTCGCTACCATGACTTCCCCTCCGTGATGGACTGTACCCTGAAACTGTGCATCAAAACAAGCCCTCCCCAACACCTTCCTTAAGTTGCATTCATCAGGTGCTTATCTGCATCAATGGGAAAGGTGACTAGTGCACATCACTGATGAGTTTTCTTGCTTCTATCCTTCCTTCATGTGGTTTAGGATGAGAGTTATATCTAGTGTGTTCGTTTAAAAACATGCCAGAGCATGTCATATTCAAATCCCTGAAAGATCCCTGCCTCTCTCAAAATACAGTCCACATCATCTGCATGTTTACATCCCCAGCCTCTCTTGTCTTTCCTCACTCCATTGCACCGACATGCACTCAAATGCCCCAGCATTGCCTCCACTCCGTACCTGGAATTCTGTCCTCTGATGTGGTCACATTGTCATTATCTTACTTCATTCAGCTTTCAACAGCCGTGTTTCCTCTGAACAATTTATCTAAACTCAAATTCTGAAAAAAAAAAAGAACCGCTATACCAAGGTATAATTGGCACGCAGTAAACTACACCTAGTTTTAACATAGGTATATATCAGTGAAACCATCCTTTCAATCAAGATAATGAACCCATTTATTATTCCTAAACATATGCTACACTGCTGTGGCAATCTGTCTCTCTGCCCTCCCCATGCAGAAACTGATCTGTCTTTTGTCACAACAGATTAGTTTATATTTCCTAGAACCTAATATCTGTGCAATAACTATGTGTATATACTCTTTTATCTGGCTCCTTTTACTCTACATAATTACTTTGTGATTCATCCAGTTGTGGTAGATATCAATGCCCCATTACATTCTTTTTATATTGGTGAGTAATATTCCATTGCATATGATTCCTGTATCCACTTACCTATTGCTGTGGATGGGAGTATTATCATTTTAAAAATTATGACAGTTAGAAATGCTAAGTGCATGCATGCACAAGGCATAGCAGGGATATGTTTCTTCCTTTCTCGTGGGTAAACATGCAGGAGAGAAATGACTGAGACATATGGTAGATATGTATTTAGTTGTCAAGAAACTGTCAAATTACTTTCCAAAGTGGCTACACCCTTAGCAGGCAGCCAGCAGTACATGCCAGGTCTGCTTTGCCCAAATCTTTGCTGACATTTTTGAGTCACTTTAAAAGGGGCATAATATCTTATGTGGATTTAGGTGTAGATTTCACTAATTACTCACTATGCATAGCAAATCTCCACATTCTTATTTGCTACCCCAACCCCATTTGGTGAGCTGTCTGCTCAGACCCTTTTCCCATTTGGTTGCCACATAACAGGCTCTTTCTAATGTTGTAACATAGTAATATACAGCTATTATTTCATTGGTTCTGTGGGTCAGAAGGCTGGGAAAGTCTTATGAGTGTCCTAAGCCCAGGGTGAGTTTTCATTGGTGGCTTGAATATGGAAAAATCTACTTTCAGGCCTCTCTGGTTGTTGGCAGGATTCATACCCTTGCCACCACCTTCAGCTATGGATGACTGAGGCCAGACTCTTTCTAGCTGCAATGGTTACTTTGTGTAATTCTACCTGGCAAAACAGCTTAAGTTTGGCTCAGGGTTTTCCTGGGTGAGGATTTAGCCTGTGGTTGCCAGGCTCCATGGTAAGCCCCATGATGAGAAGAGCCCCATGGTGTCAGGTTCTCTTTGAAGCAGATAGGAAGCCAAAAGCTAAGAGCAGACTAGGGACCAGTCTAAACTTCAAAGGTATGCCCCAGGGGTAGACTTCTTCAGCAAGGCCTACCTCTGAAAATTTCCACAGCCTCTCCAAATAGCACAGCCAGGTAGGAACTAAGCACCCATAAACATGAGCTTGTGTGGCACCCCCTTCCACTAAAGGACCAATCATTTTTGTTTCTGGAGATACAGTCTGACAGTGTAGCCCTGACTGTCCTGGAACTCACAGAGATTCTCTTGCTCCTTCCTACTCATCCCCCTCTTTGTCCCTCATGCTTATCACTTTCTTCCTTCAGCCCCCACATTTCATCTGGTGTCATGTCACATGTATCTCATTGCCTCACTTTTCCTCCTCCTCCTTAAACTGAGGTTCCATGCATGAGAGAAAAGAATGCATCTTTCTTTCCAAGTCTGCCTTATTTCACACGATTTCCATTTCTTTCTGCTGTCCTGCAAATGTCGCAGATCCAATTCTCTTTAGGGCTGACTAAGTCTCATAGATCTCAGTTGGCAAAGATGGAGTCATGTAACATAAGGCAGTCGTGGGAATGGTACGTGTTCTACGTCTCCCAGTTTCTATCTGTACTCAAAAGAAGGTAATTATAACTCTGCTTGATTTACTGGTGGACAACTTAGAGTGTGTTTGCCAATCCATTACTTTATCAAACTGTCAGTTTTTATTATTGAATTCCAAGAGTTTTTTTAATTCCATTAAAAGTCACAAGGTTTATTTATACTTGTTTTTTACTTTGATTATTTTTTCTTATAGCTCATCAGATCTAAGAAAATTTTTCCTGACCAAGGCCATAAAGGGGCCCTCTTAGAAATTTTTCAGTTTTTACGTTTTTACATTCATGTCCATGAAACATTTAAAATTAACTTTTAAATTCCAATGGCAAGTTGTAGACCAGAGCTATTTGAATGTGACTCAAAATTGTTGGCACAATGGTTTGCAATTGTATTAGACTCTCTTCATGTTTGGCATCAGGGGTAACAAGGGTAGTGCTGATTGCTTTTTTTGTCAACTTGGCATAGACCTAGACATCTGGGAAGAAGGGATTTCATTTGAGGAACTTCCTGGCTCATGGTGGCCTGTGGGTAAGTCTGTGGGGTCATTTTCTTGATTGATAGTTGATATGAGAGGGACCCAGATCACTGTGGATAGTGGTATCCCAAGCCAGGTTGTCCTGGGTTGTTTAGGAAAGCAAAATGATCTAGTCAGGAAGAGAAGGTCAGTAAGCAGCTCCTCCATGACCTCTGCTTCAATTCCTGCCTCCAGATTGCTGCTTCAGTTCCTGCCCTGACTTTCCTCAGTGATACCCGAGAACTGTAATAGAAAATAAACCCTCTCCTCCTCAAGTTGCCATTGGTAATGGTGTCTTCTCACAATAGAAAGCAAACTAAGACATTGACCCTTAGATCATTGGTTCTCAACCCAGGGGGCACACATCAGGTATCTTGCAATCAGATATTTACACTATGATTTATAACAGTAGCAAAATTAAAGTTATGAAGTTGGAACAAAATAATTTTAGGGTCGGGGGTCACTACAACATAAGGAACTGTATTAAAGGGTCACAGCATTAGGAGGATTGAGAACCACTGCTTCAGAGAATGGGTTGTGCAGTATTTCTTTTTTAGTTTTTTCCCCCCTCAATATATGTTTTTATTTAAATCAGAAACATGCATGCTTCACATGTCAATCCCAGCTTCCTCTCCCACCCCTCCTCCCTTGTCCCTCTACCAGTCCCTCAGCCCCCCACCCAATTCCCATATCACTCTCTAGGAAGGGTGAGACCCTCTTGGGGGGATCTCCAGAATCTGTCATTTCATCCAGGGCAGGACCTAGGCCCTTCCCCATGTGCCCAGGCTGAGAGAGCATCTCTCCATGTGGAATGGGTTCCCAAAGTTCATTCGTACACCATGATCTACTACCCAAGGCCCCAAAGATTTCTGAGGCCTCCTCACTGACTGTACATTTATGGGGTCTGGATCAGTCCCCTGGTGGCCTCTCAGCCATCAATCTGGGGTTCAAGAGCTCCCCCTTGTCTGGTTAGCTGTCTTTGTGGGTTCTACCTGCATGGTCTTGACCCCTTTGCTCATGACTCCTCTATCTCTTGTCACTGGGTTCCAGGAGAGGAGTTCAGTTCAGTGTTTAGCTGTGGGTATTTGTCTCTGTTCCCATCAGTCACTGGATGAAGATTCTAGGATGGCATATAAGGTAGTCATCAACCTTATCATCAGGGAGGAGCTATTAATGTAGCCTATCCACTATTGCTTAGTTTGCCAGTTGGTGCTATCCTTATAGATCTCTGAAAATCTCACTAGTGTCAACTCTGTCCTCAAACCTATAATGACTCCATCTATTATGGCATCTCTCATCCTG
Organism: Mesocricetus auratus; assembly: GCF_017639785.1. Taxonomy (NCBI): domain Eukaryota; kingdom Metazoa; phylum Chordata; class Mammalia; order Rodentia; family Cricetidae; genus Mesocricetus; species Mesocricetus auratus. Next base: position 50,128,853 of record NW_024429180.1, on the reverse strand, counting down.
CTTTCCTCTATTCTTACCTTGACTCAACCTTCCTGCTCCCCTATGCCTTCTTCTACCCTCTTCTTATTCCCTCTTTTTTTCTGGTTCTCTCTCCCATCCCCCCATGTTCCCAATCTGCTCAGGAGATCTTATCTCATGGGAAACTACCTGTGTCCCAGACTCACTGGCTCTGGGATTGTAGGCTGACACTCCCCTGATCCATGTCTAAAATCCATATATGAGTGAGTACATACCATGTTTGTCTTTTTGTGACTGGGTTACCTCACTCAGGATGGTTTCTTCTAGTGCCTCCATTTGCCTGAAAATTTCAAGATTCCATTTTTCCACTGAGTAGTACTCCATTATGTAAATGTGCAACATTTTCTCTATCCACTCTTCAGTTGTGGGGCATTTAGTTTGCTTCCAGGATCTAGCTATTACATATAATGCTGCAATGAACATAGTGGAACAGACATCCTTGTATGAATGGGCATCTTTTGGGTATATGCCTAAGAGTGGAATTGCTGGGTCTTGTGGTAGACTGAGTCCTATTTTCTTGAGGAATCTCCATACAGATTTCCAAAGTGGCTGTACAAGATTGCACTCCCACCAGCAATGGACGAGTGTTCCCCTTTCTCCACATCTTCTCCATCATAAACTGTCATTCGTGTTTTTGATTTTAGTCATTCTGACAGGAGTAAGATGATATCTCAGAGTTGTTTTGATTTGCATTTCCCTAATGGGTAAGGATGTTGAGCACTTAAGTGTCACTCAGCCATTTTAGACTCCTCTATTGTGAATTCTCTATTTAGTTCATTCCCCCAATTTTTAATTGGATCCTTTGGTGTTTTGGAGATTGCTTCTTGAGTTCTTTGTAAATTTTGGAGATCAGACCTCTGTCAGATGTGGGATTAGTGAATATCTTTTCCCAATCTGTGGGTTGCCTTTTTGTCTTGCTGACTGTGTCCTTTGCCTTACAGAGCTTCTCAGTTTCAGAAGGTCCCATGTATTAATTGTTGACCTCAGTGCCTGTGCTATGTTCAGGAAGCAGTCTCCTGCACTAATTCTTTCAAGGGTACCTCCCACTTTCTCTTCTAACAGGTTCGGTGGGACTGGATTTATGTTGAGGTCTTTGATCCATTTGGACTTAAGTTTTGTGCATGGCAATAGACATGAATCTATTTATATGCCAATATTCAGTTATGCCAGCACCATTTGTTGAAGATGCTTTTTCCCATTGTATAAATTTAGCTTCTTTGTTGAAAATCATGTATTCATAGGTGTTGGGGAAGTCTTATGTTAATAAAGCACTGTCTGGCCAATAGAAATCTAGATAGGTGGGGCTAGGAGTGTATTTTGTGTTTTTCAGTTTTTTGATTGCTAAGGAAGGAACAGCTTCTAAAGTACACTTGATTATAAATGCTGCTAAATTAATCCAACTTCTATCTTTTGAAAATGCCTTGACTTCAAAATTTAAGTATAAGGATATGTTACTTGGAAAAGGAGAATTTGCTTATGTTTCTACAGAAAATGAAAAGCTGAGGATTCCTTCCAGGCTTCTGTGGTTTCACGAACCAAGACCCCCGGAAGCAGTGGACCAGGTGTTTCAACAACTGAGACAGCTAAGATGATACAGTCTTACAGACCCCGAAAATACAGACTTATACAGGTTTCTGAGTTTTGTCTTGATCCCCATGGTATAAACAGCGCCCCCTTCCAGCAGGAAGCAGTTTGCAATGAGCGACATCCCAATTTCCATCTTGTTTATAAATCTTTGTTTTCATTTAAATGGGATTGTTTATAATTGGCTAGTGATCACAGCCAATCTTTTTTAATGGTAAAAAGGGGAATTATGGTATGGGTATTGTTTTTCATTTATTGATACAAATTCAAGGTCAATTTTGTGATGTGTATATTTCTCCTCTTGATTAAGTATTGTGCTTATACTGATTTTTTAAAATGTAATGCATAATTGAATACAGACTATAGATAGTTAATGATAATAGAATTTATAGTTAGGTTAGTTAGGTTTTCTAGATATACAGAAATATATTTGAGATAGATAGACAGTCTTCAAACCTTTCAAAGACCTTCAGAAAATGGCATTTAAAATGGTTTAGGGTTTTTCTTGACAAGGAGAAATGTCTGCTCCTGGCACTACCAATTACGTCTGAGAGGAAGATGGGCATCGAAGAAACTTGTTATGGAGTTTGCTTTCAACATGGCAAGATTAGCCATTTGGGCAAGAAACTGCTCTTGCCTGTACTGCTTAACTGTTGTTGTATAATCTGGACATGCAGGACCCACAGAAAAGTGACTGCTGAACTCAGTCTTACAGGGTTCCTGCTTCACGGAAGAGTCTACCAGACTTTCTGCAGGACACAGAAAAATGACTGACAGACTGCCAATGCAGATGGACAGTTTGAAATTTCCTGCTTTGCTGAGAAGTGTTCCAGACACATTGTGGCCTATGGGCTGAAGATGGATGCCCCAACGTTACAGAGGAACTTCGGGTGACTGTCCAGGCAGTAAGATGTCTCTGTCAATCCTAGTGTTTATATATTATCCTTCTGTGGTCTTTGATGGAGTTGAAGACAGATAGTTATAATTATAGTTTTCCTTAGTTATGATAAAAGATAAGCTACATATAGAACTTTGGACTCACAAGGATGGGATGGATGATATTTTCTTTAAATCTTGCTAAAATATTGTAACTATTTTCTTACTTGATAACTGTTCTGTTATATACAATTTGACTGTGGTAAAGTTAAGACCTTTCTTTTGTTTAAACAGAAAAGAGGAGATACAATTTGACTGTTAAAGTTAAGACCTTTCTTTTTGTTTAAACAGAAAAGAGGAGATGTTGGGGAAGTCTTATGTTAATAAAGCACTGTCTGGCCAATAGAAATCTAGATAGGTGGGGCTAGGAGTCCAGGAGGATTCTGGGAAGGAGAAACACAAGAGAGTTCGAGATGTAACCGCATGGGGTAGGAAACCCGGAACTATTCTCCGGTAAGAAACATACTTAGATTAACAATTATGGGGTAATTACTTAAGTCAGAGCTAGCCAGTAAGAAACAAGCAAGGCCAACAGCTTCATAATACAGCGTCTTGTGTGGTTATTTGGGGACGACAATGTGGCAGAGCCCAGGCGGCTGGTGGGGGATAAACCAAAGCGGCTAGCAAAGAAAAAGCTTCTCTTAACACATAGGTTTGTGGATTAGATTCCATTGGTCTACCTGTCTATTTTTGTACCAATACCAAGATGTTTTCAGGACTATAGCTCTATAATAGAGCTTGAAGTCAGGGATGGTGATGCCTCCAGATGTTGCTTTGTTGATCAGGGTTATCTTGGTTATTCTTGGTACTTTATTTTGCCATGTAAAGTTGAGAATTGTTCTTTCAAGGTCAGTGAAGAATTGTGCTGAGATTTTGATGGGGATTGCATTGATTGAATCTGTAGATTGCTTTTGGCAGGATTGCCATTTTTACTACATTGATCGTACCTATCCAAGGGCATGGGAGATCTTTCCATTTTCTGGTGTCTTCTTTAACTTCTTTCTTTAAAGACTCAAAGTTCTTGTGACATGGGTCTTTCACTTGTTTGCTTAGCATTACCCCAAGGTATTTTATATTTTTGTAGCAATTGTAAAGGGTGATGTTTCTCTGATTTCTTTCTCAGTCCTTTTATTGCCTGTATATAGTAGAGCTACTGATTTTCTTGAGTTGATCTTGTAGCTGCCACTTTGTTGAAGGTGTTTATCAGCTGTAAGAGTTCCCTGGTAGAGTTTTTTGGGTCACTTATGTAAACTAAGATATCATCTGTAAATAGTGAAAGTTTTACCTCTTCCTTTCCAATTTGTATCCCCTTAATTTTCTTTTGTTGTCTTATTGCTCTAGCTAGAACTTCGAGTACAATATTGAAGAGGTATGTGGAGAGGGGACAGCCTTGTGTTGTTCCTAATTTTAGAGGAATTGCCTTTAGTTTCTCTCGTTCAGTTTGATGTTGGCTGTTGGTTTGCTGTATATAGCTTTTATTTTGTTTAGGTATGTTCCTGTTATCTCAGATCTCTCCAAGACCTTTATCATGAATGGGTATTGGATTTTGTCAAAGGCTTTTTTCAGTGTCTAGTGAGATGATCATGTGATTTTTGTTTCTCAGCTTGTTTATATGGTGGATTACATTAATGGATTTTCGTATGTTTAACTGTCCCAGCATCCCTGGAATGAAGCCTACATGGTCATGGTGGATGAGTTTTCTGATGTGTTCTTGGATCCAATTTGCCAGTATTTTATTGAGTATTTATGCATCAATGTTCATGAGGGATATTGGTCTGAAGTTCTCTTTCTTAGTTGTGTCTTTGTGTGGCTTGGGTGCCAAAGTTATTGAAGCCTCATAAAAAGAGTTTGGCAAAGACCCTTCTGTTTCTATTGCATGGAATACTTTGAGGAGAATTGGTATAAGCTGTTCTTTGAATTTCTGGTAAAATTCTGCACTGAGGCCATCTGGCCCTGGGCTTTTTTTGGTTGGGAGACTTTTTTTTTTTGGTTTTTATGAGACAGGGTTTCTCTGTATTGTTTGTGAGGCTGTCAGTCCAGCCCAGCCTCGAACTCACAGAGATCTGCCTGCCTCTGCCTCCCGAGTGCTGGGATTAAAGGCGTGAGTGCTGGGATTAAAGGTGTGTGCCACCACCACCTGGCTGGTTGGGAGACTTTTGATGACTGCTTCTATTTCCTTAGGTGTTTATAGGCCAATTAAGATGCCTATCTGTTCTTGATTTAATTTTGGTAAGTGATATCTATCCAGAAAAATGTCCATTTCCTTTAAATTTTCAAATTTTGTGGAGTACAGCTTTTCAAAATATGACCTGATGATTCTCTGGATTTCCTCAATGTCCGTTGCTATGTCTCCCTTTTCATTCCTGATTTTGTTAATTTCATGTTCATACTCTGCCATTTGGTAAGTTTGGATAAGTTTGTCCATCTTGTCGGATTTTTCTCAAAGAACCAACTCTTTGTTACATTGATTCTTTGTATTTTTTTCCTAGTTTCTACTTTATTTATTTCAGCCCTCAATTTAATTATTTCATGCTCCTCTGGGGTGAGTTTGCTTCGTTTAGCTCTAGAGCTTTCAGTTGTGCTGTTAATTCTCTAGTGTGAATGTTCTCCAGTTTCTTCATGTGGGCACTTAGTGCTATGATCTTTCCTCTTAGCACTGCTTTCAAAGTGTCCCATAAGTTTGGGTATGTTGTGTGTTCTTTCTCATTGAATTCTAGGAAGTCTTTAATTATCTTTTATTTCTTCTTTGACCCATGAGTTTGCAGGGTTTCTGCGATTTGTGTTGTTGTTGAATTCTAACTTTAAAGCATTGTTGTCTGATAAGATACATGGAGTTATTTCAATTTTTTTGTACCTGTTGAGGTTTGGTATGTTGCCAAGTATGTGGTTGAGAAGGTTCTGTGTGGTGCTGAGAAGAAGGTATATTCTTTTCTGTTTGGATGGTGTGTTCTGTAGACGTCTGCTAAACCCAATTGGGTCATAAATTCTATTAGTTCTTTGTATCCCTGTTAAGTTTCTGTTCAGTAGTCCTGTCTAGTGGTAAGAGTAGGTTGTTGAAGTCTCCCACTGTAAGTGTATGAGGTTTTATATGTATTTTGAGTTTTAATAATGTTTCTTTTACGAACGTGGATGCCTTTGTAATTAGGGCATAGATGCTCAGAATTGAGACTTTGTCTTGGTGGATTTCTCCTCTGATGAGTATGGAGTGACCTCCTTCATCTCTTTTGATTGATTTTAGTTTAAAATCTAATTTGTTCGATATTAGGATTGCTATCCTTGCTTGTTTCTTGGGTCCATTTGATTGGAAAATCTTGTCCCACCCCTTAACTCTGAAGTAACATCTGTCTTTGAAGCTGAGGTATGTTTCTTGTATGCAGCAGAAGATTCTGTCTTCGAATCCATTCTGTTAGCCTGTGTCTTATGGGTGAGCTAAGACCATTAATATTGAGGGATATTAATGACCATTGCTAGCTCTTTCTCATTAGTTTTGGAATGGTTGTTGTTGTTGGAATTGTATTTGGATTTATACCACTTTTTCTTTTGCCTGTTGGTAAAGTGGGATTATCTATTGCCTATGTTTTTCTGGTTGTAGTTAACTTCCTTGGGTTGGAGTTTTCCTTCCAGAATTTTCTGTAGGGCTGGGTTAGTGAATATGTATTGTTTAAATTTGGTTTTGTCATGAAGTATCTTGTTTTCTCCATCTATATTGATTGAAAGCTTTGCTGAGTAGAGAAGTCTTGGCTGGCATCCATGGTCTCTTAATGTTGGTAGAATATCTATCCAGAACCTTTTGGCTTTCAGATTTTCCATGGAGAAGTCAGGTGTAATTCTGATTGGTTTGCCTTTATATGTTACTTGGCCTTTTTCCCTAGCTACTCTTTTTTTGGGGGTGGGGTGGGGGTTTCTCTGTATTGTTTTGGAGGCTGGAGGCTGTCGGTCCAGCCTGGCCTCAAACTCACAGAGATCCGCCTGCCTCTGCCTCTGGAGTGCTGGGATTAAAGGCGTGCACCACCACCGCCCGGCTTCCCTAGCTACTCTTAATATTCTTTCTTTCTTCTATATGTTTGGGGTCTTGATTATTATGTGTTGAGGGGATTTTTTTGTCCACTCTACTTGGTGTTCTGTAAGCTTTTTGCACCTTCATTGGCATGCCTTTCTTTAGGTCGGGAAAGTTTTCTTCTATGATTTTGTTGAATATGTTTTCTGCCCCTTTGAGGTGGATTTCTTCACCTTCTACACCTATAATTCTTAAGTTTGGTCTTTTCATGGTGTCCCATATTTCCTGGATATTTTATGTTAGGGATTTGTTAGACTTAAAATTTTCTTTGGTCGATGAATCTAATTCTCCTAGTGCATCTTCTACACCTGAGATTTTCTCTTCCATCTCTTATACTCTGTTGGTTATGTTGCATCTGTAGTACCTGACCATTTGCCCAGCTTTTCTATTTCCAGCATTCCTTCAGACTGTGTATTTTTATTGTTTTTACTTCAGATTTCAACCCTTGCACTGTTTGAATTGTTTCTTGCAATTTTTGCTTTGTATTTTCTTCCATTCCTTGCATTTTTGGATTGGTTTTTCTTCCATTTCTTTAAGGGTTTTTCTCATATCCTCTTTGAGGGCATGTATCATTTTCATGAAGTTGTTTTTAATGTCATTCTCTTCTGCTTCATTTGTGTTGGGGTGTTCAAGTCTTGCTGGTATAGTGTCTCTGGCAGTGTCGTATTGGTTTTTCTGTTGCTCCTTGTGTTTTTACATTGTCTCCTTCCCATCCGTTCTTGCAGTGGTCTCCAGAAGACGCCTCTTCCTCTCCTGGTGGGTGTGGGAGTAGGGTTCCCTTCTGGTGGGTGTAGGCAAGTCCAGTGCTCTGGTATCTCTCCACTTTCTGGTCTTTCTGGTGGAGAAATGGACTAGGATGCTGGGGTGCTTTGGATCCCGCTGGGATGTATGGGAGCCTCAGTGGCAGACCCCAAGCATAGGCAGTCAGTTTGAAATGGGCCCTGTTTTACCTAATCCCATGCTTGGAGCAGGAGACTAAGCTCTTTTTTAGTTTTTGGGAGAGTTTATATAGAAGTGATACTATTCTTCCTTCGAATTTGGTAGAAGATGAAAAACCATCAGAGTTTGAAATTTTCTGTGTTGGAAAAATTCATTTGATGGGTCATTTGGTTATTGAGGTTATCAATTTCCTTGACTGAACTTTAATGGCTTTTGTATTTCAAGGAAGATATTCATCTCATTTAAATTGCCTAATAGTTTGGTATAACACATATTTTGCAATTATTATCCTTGTAACACCTGTAAAATTCACAGTGGTGTAGTCTCTATCATTCTTGATATTGATACCTTGGCATTCTCTCTCTTTCCTGATCAGTCTGGATAGGAATCAATTCACTTTATTGATCTTTTTCACAGAGCTGTCTTTCAACTTCATTGATCTTTCTGTTTCTTTTTTCCTGTTTTATTGATTTTGCTCTGATCTCTATTGCTTCCTTTCTTTCACTTACTTTGACTATAGTTAGCTGATCTTGATCTTTTTTTTTCCTGGTGTTCTAAGGGAGAAATCTAGGACCTGAAGCTTCTATTCTTGTTGAAAAGAAATGCATTTAATCTTCAAATTTCCCATGAATAACCTGCCACTATCTGCAGATTTTGAGTTGCTGTATTTCCATTTTCTTATGGGCCAGAATACTTTCTATTTTGATTCCTTCTTGGAATCGTGGACTATTTTTGGAATGTGGGCAAACGTCTGGGGGATTTCGCAGAGATCTTTCTGTTATTGAATTCTAACTTAATTCCATGTGATTAAAGAATGTAATTTGTATGACTTGAATTATTTTAAATTTATTAAGATTTAGATTTCTGGCTCAGGATATGACCTGTTCTAGAAAATGTTCTTCATGCACCCAAAAGCAATGTGAATTCTGTTTTTGCTGCATGGGTATTTATTTCTTAAATATAAAATAGGTGAAATTTGCTGGGAATGTTGCTTTAGTCATTCGTGTCCATCCTGATTTTTCTGCCTACTTCTCTTATCAGTTACTGAGAATGAACCATTTGAATTCTTGGCTCAAATTGTGAATGTGTCATTGTTCTTGAAAATTTTAAGTCATGTATTTTAAAGAACTTATTGAGTGTGTCTTACCACGATGGGTCCTCATCACTCTGAACACTGCTTTATCTCTGCCAATTCCTCTCTGTGTTACCAGCTCTGCGTACCATTGGAACCACTCCAGGTTTCCTTTGGTCAGTTTAGTTTTCTACCTATTTTCATTTAAATTTATTTGTGTTTTTTCTCACATAACATTTCTTGTGGATAGTTATGTCATTTGTTTTGATTTTTTGCCAAATCTGACAAATCCCTGCCTTTCAGTTGGAGTATTTAGACATTTAAATTTAATATGGTTATTAATATAGTTAGGTTTCAATGTGTTTAATTTAGCAGTTGTTTTCTGTTGTATTGTCTTTTTATGGTCTATCTTCCTCTTTCCTACCCTTTTTTGAATAATTATTTTTATTGTTTCACTTGTAAACTGATATTCTATAGCTCCTTGCTTAATTTTGCTTAAGGGCTTACATATATACAGATTTCATTTATCAGTCTAACTTCTAGCAATAAGTATTTTGCCTATAATATTGTATAAGAACCTTTATGTATATATGTGTGTATATACATATACACATTTACAATTCTCTGCTAATGCCCATGGTGCTATTATTTCCACAGATTTTACTTTCATGTACACATATAACTTGTTGCTTTCTGCAATAAATTACCTCTTACCTCTAGAAGATAATAAGAAATATATGACATGATTTACCAATGTGTTTTCCATAGCCAAAGTGCTTCATTTCTTTTTGTAGACTTCTATTTCTGTCCAGTATTACTTTCTTTTCATCATGGGACTTTCTTTGAAATTTCTATTACTATAGGCAAGCTGATGATTCATCCTTTTCGATTTTGTGTGGTTTTGAAATAATCTTTTCGCTTTTATAGTGTTCTATGTTAACAAATGCTTGTTTCAGGAACACAAAGATGGTGCTTCATGCTGCCTGTGTTGTTTCTGATGAGATGCGCTGTCATATTATCCTTGCTTTTCTAGATGTGACATTGTTTTCTCTTTGTCATTGGTTTGTGAGCAATTTCATTATGATGTACTTCTGTGTAGTTGTCTTCACATTTCTTGTGCTTGGGGTTCACTGAAAGTCTTGAGTCCTTGGGCTTGTAGCTTTGGAAATTTTGGAAAAAAAATGCAGTCATTTTTTTTGGAATTTTTGATCTGTCTTTCTTTCCCTCTCTCCCTCTCCTAATTCCTTCCTTCACCCTACTTCAACTACACATACAGAAATCTGTTCTATACACTGTCCCCATTTATAACATTCTCTTTTCTCAATTTTGTTATGTATAGTTTCTGAGTAGAAACTATATCCTATGTTTTAGAAAATTTTCTTGTATAATGTCTAATATGTTATTAATACCCCATAATTAAATTGAGCCTGGCATATTGTAGTTTTCATCTCCATAATTCTATTTATCATTCATGTATCTACTCAAATTTTGTTAGTCAGAAGAACTCCTTAATAGTTTTGTCTGTGTATTCTAACTCAATTTTGAATTGATTTCGATTGGCTAATTTTCATCTTCATCATGACTTGTACCTTTCTTCTTTTGCTTTTGCTTCCTTCTTTTCTTATCCTTCCTTCTTTCTTTTCTTACCTCTTTCTTTTCCTCCCTCCTCCTTTCTTCCTTCCTTTCCCCCCCTCTCTCTTTCTTTCTCATACCTGGTGATTTTTGGTTGCATCCCAGTCATTTCTTATATCTTTCCTTATTGAGTACTGGGTAGTTTTGTTCTTACATAAATATCATTGAGCTTTGATCTATGTTGGAAACATCTTGTGCTTATGACTAATTAGTGCTCAGTGTTGGTCTTCTGATACTTGATTCTTGGGACTAAACTATGGATTATGAGTTTTACAGCCTCATACATTCTATTGGCTAGTGGAAATGGGCACTGTTTCTGGGCACTGTCCCCTCCAGTCCTTTCAGACAGCTCTTTCTCAGGCCCTGGATGTTCTCCATGACCCCATGAGCACTTCATTGACTACTCCCTGGTAGTCCTTTCCTAATCTTGAGGTGTCTCTTCACATGGTTCTGTGTCTTTTCTAGCTTGGAAACTCCATTTGTCCAGATTTTCACTAGCTCTAAGCTCCTTTACCCCAACAGAAGGAATCAGCTGGGCTCTGCCTGTATCCCTCCAATGCTTTGATCTGGAAACTCTCTCTAGCTGGGGTGGGTTCAGGGCTCACTTGTTTGTTAGTAGTCTCTCAGAAGTTACTGTCTTTTTGCTGCCTGATATTTGGTGTCTTCTAAACCATTGCATTCTACATTTTGTAAATACATTGGGCATTTCAGACAGATGAGTAAAATCCTGGCTAGAAAACCTGCTCTACTGTACTTTTCATGATAATTTTCTACCCTGGTTGGCAAATTTATGATTTCCCCTCTTTTTGCTAGGGTACAACAAAGGATAGCAGGGAATTTTTTCTTGCTGTTTTGTTCACTTTGTAATCTCCTTTACTTAGAAAGCTGCCTGTTGTGTAAGAGGAGCTCAGTAAATATGTGTTAATGAATGAAAGGAAGACTCAGTGTGTTCATGTACCTTAACACCCAGTCACAAATTTCTCTTTGCCCTCTCCTTCTTCAGATCTCTGCCCTTCAGCTGATACTTGTTCCTGCTTGGTCAGATTCATCTATTTTCCTTCTGAAATGAAAGTCCAATGTTAAAGCCCCAGTTTCTGTCTTCCTTCTCCATAAATCCTTTATTGTTCATGCTCACCCAGGTCTCTCCTTCCTCCAGGACATTCAGCACAAGAGCCAGAACCATATATGTGAGAATGTCACTGTCCTCCAGCAAAGTCATGCTAGTATTGGAGGGCTTCCCCAAGTTTCTTTCGGTACCTAGCATACTATAAGTTTCAAGAGTACATATAGTGATGGCCTGGGATATGACTGTCTTTGCATATATCATGTGTGATGTTTCTTTATCTGCAGTGTTTTCCTGATGTCTCATTTTCAGACTGGAGACTTGTCCTTTTAGGAAATTTTCAGAAGCTGGGATATTTGAATTGTCTTGAAATTGAGCTTTAGAAGACCTGGGATGTTGAAGATGTGTTGTAACAGCAATGCTTGTCCTGGAATACAACAACACAGAGAGTAGTTAGATCTGTGACAAAGCATGATGCCATGAATTGAACCAGCTGCCTCCAAAATGGCCCGACTGAGCTCCTAATCCCCAGTGTGATGGTATTTCGAGATGTACCTTTGGTGATAATTACGTTTAGATGACATTATGAGGGCAGCACCTTCATATAAAATAGGCAGACTCTTCTGCCAAAGGACTGCCTTAGCTCAGTGGTAAATGTTTATCCTTAGCAATCAGCAACCAACCAAATCAAACCACCAGAACACCAGGCTATCAGATCATTCCTTTTCCTTACCACAGTGTGGAAAATCCAGGAGAAGAGTGTGCCTTAGAATGTAACTATAGACCGTGTGGCTTAGGTGAGCAAAAGACACCCACGGGGCAGCCTGGGTCCTCAAGGTTCAAAGGTCCAGGATGCTTGAAGGCATCCCATCCTCAAGGGCCTAGCAGGTGGGTGCCATTATGATGAGCAAATATATGGTGGAGAAATTGGAGAGAAAGAGGCCGAATGGGTTCATGTGCTGTGTTAAGAGGCAGCTCTGAAGAAGCAAGGATGGTGAGGAATGGGCTGATGTTGGCAGCCTAGTTGACATCTAGGACCAGGATGATGTCTGGGCCAGGGCTACTGCCTAGGACCATGTGTGGGTCTCTGGTGATGTCCATGACCCATGCTGCCGGTGTCTGGGCTGCCACCTGTGGCCATTTTGGTGTCTGAGGGACATGCTGACACTGGGGTCATGTTAATCTGAGTGACCTGTGCTGTCACCTCAGGCCATAGTGCTGTCTTGGCTCAGCCAGGGTCTGTGTTGATGTCCATGGCTTCTGATACCATAGAAGTCCATGCTAATGCCAGGGTCTGGGGTGTCACCTGGGACCATGGTGGATCCAGTGGTATTGTGACATGGGGCCCATGATGATCTGAGTGTCCTGTGCTGCCGCCTGGTGATGAGGATCATGTCTGAGTCTACAGTCCTACCACAGTCAGGGTCTCTGCTGATTGATGTTCATGGTGCCACCAAAGGCCACAAAAATGCTCAGGGTCTAGGCTGAAACCTGTGACAATGTTGTTGTCTGGGGGCCATTCTGCCAGTTGGGACCACATCGATATGAATGACCTGTGCTGCCACCTGGGGTCATGGTGACATCTGGGCCTAGACTGTTGACTAGGGTCATGTTTGGGTCCATGACCCAGTAGTAGCCAGGTTCTGAGCTAATGTCCATGGCTCCTGTTACCACTGAGGCAAGGGGATTTTTTTGTTTTTTAATTAAAAATTTTGGGGGGTAATTTGGAGGGAATACTGCAGGGGTGAGGGGAGGATATGGAGGTGCTGGGAGGTGTGCATGATGTGAAATTTCCAAAGAATCAATAAAAAATTCTGTTAAGGAAAGAATGTAACTATATTAGCATTTGGACTTCACTAGAATGTTGCTATCCTAGCATTTGGATTTGATTTCTAGCACAGAAAAGCAATTTTGTTTAAGATATTAGCCTGTGGCATTTTGTTATTGTACTACCAGCTGACTTCCCTGTATATACTCCAGAATATCGTGGTTTAGGAAGGTTAGCAAAAAAAGAACTCCTGCCTCTAAGGACAATGTGCTTGCCACTTCTTCACTGGGCTTTGATGAAGAAACTGATAGAGTGGGTACTGTTAGCAACCACTTGTCTGGTTGTTCTACTTCCTACGTGGAACCAGGACAGGGTCGTCTGTCCTTCCATGTAGCTCTTTCCAGCTCCCTTGCACTGTTACTGGGACCAGGGTTACCCTGATTTGGACAGTAGAAAGAAATTAGAAGGTTCCTGGCCTTTCAGCTCTAGGCAGCTCTTGGAAGAGGTTTCTTTCTTCATTAGATGAAAAACACAATGCTTTATACCCTGAAAGTTCAAGGTCACCTCCAAGAGTGACTTACTGAATCCCTTGGCTTAATTAAAGATCCAGTTTCTGGAGGACACCTAGCTCACAGTTGGCAGATCCTCTTAGCCACACTTAAGTCTCCATCTGGTTTCCAGGGAGTTCACATTGGGTAGCTTTTTCCTCTTGAGGTTTCCCTACTGGTAGAGCCAGTGTGGTCTTCTTCCCTGTGTTGCTTCTGCCTGCCAATACAGACATCTGGCCCTTGCCCTGTCTTGTTCCCAAGACAGATAGCATTGTCACTACTTCTTGGGCTTCTCTGCAAAGAATGGACTCCCTTCTTCTTGGTAATAGCTGGTGAGCATTGTTCTTGGCCTTTATGTAAGACCTTTGGGACAATTGCAGTCCTTAAAACCTTTGGCTGGGATCTCGCCTGTGGTTGACAGAGAGAGTGTATCTTGGATGGTAGCCAGTAAACTAGCAAACTAATGCTAGTGTTTTCAGCTTGGTTCAAGTTCCCCACTCTGTATGGTTTCCTTCTGAGACTGTGGACACTTAAGGACTGTAAATAAAAATAGTAGCTTGATGTCTTACCTGGTTTCATCTCTTCCTTTTTTTAAAAACTATTTTCTATATGAAAAGGACTTAGACTTCACAAATTCACTTTTTCATATTTATGGTCTTGTATCTCTCCAGCCATCAGAGAAAAAAATAGCTTTGGCAGAAGTAAGCGTGGACTGGTCATTCTTATCTCTGTCAAACTCAGGGGAACTGGTGTCAGATTGCCTGGCATGTGTGACAAGAAGATTTTTCTTCCAGTCTAGATCCTGCTCCTTGGCAAGCTGGGTGCTATTTGTCTTAACGCTCAGGCCACTTGCCAGGGTGTGTGCGGCATGTATGACATACAGTGTTTAGAAACAGTTTGACCCTTATTTATTCATACTGATCTAGGAACTGATTGGTTCAGTGGTCTTGAGCACTAAAATTAGCAGCCACTTTGCTTGAGAAATACAGGAGGGCAGATGATCACTTCTCTATCTTTAGATAAAAGTGGACAAAGGGTCCAATAACATGAGTTTACACTAATGAAGGGGCACAGACTCTGGAACTTGCCTAAGACAGCCCACGCTGACCACAGCAGGTGCCAGACTATGCGTGTGAGCGTGGATTCACTTGTGAGTAGAACCCATAGGGTTGAATGGCAGCTCATGGAATCTGTGGCAGGAATTTGGTTTGCATCCCTCCTATATTGTGCTGTTTTCAACTACAGTGGTCTTCCATCCACCTTACCTTTATAGTACTTATGTGAAAATAGGTGTTTAGAGGCCAGGAAATGAGAAAGGATGCCCACAGGCGGGGAAACAAGCTTTAAGGGAGAAAGTAGGTGGGTAGCAGCAAACCCATGTGATTAAAGAGCTAAAGGGAAGTAGTGGAGGTAGAAGAGGCTAAATATAGATGCAGGACAGGGAACTGGAAAGAGATGGTGAGTGAGGTCAAACAAAACTATGCGTGTATGGAAATGACAAAAGGAAACCTGATAATTCAAACAGATGATTAGAACTTCTAGATTAAAGAGATCAACAAAGAAAACATATTTTTTATTTTGGTTCATATCTGTATTTACATATGCACAACCTCACAAATGTACACACACACACACACACACACACACACACACACACACAGAGTTTGTGTCTTACTCTCCCAGCCACTCATTTAAACAGTATTTTGATTTTTAAAATGTTTGTATGTATGTGTGTGTGTGCATGCATGTGCAAGAATGTAACTACAGGTGCCCATTGGATAGGGTGTTGGGTTCCCTGGAGTTGGAGTATAGGTAATGTGAGCCACTGTGGGATGTGAGCACTGGGAGCCAAGCTCTGCAACATCAGCAGCACATGGTCTTCACAGCGAAGCCATCTCTCCTCCCCTGACCAGAACACTTCAACAAAAGAAGAGAAATCTGGATTATTGAAGACTCGTTCAAACAAGTGAACAAACAAACAAACAAACCATCAGATGGATCTAGCCAAAGTCTAACAAAGCTAACATGTTTTAAGTTTTACGTTGTCTGGAAAACAGTTGTAATCAAATTTAGTGAGGTAACCTGAGTGTGGCTAATAGATCTGGCAATAAGAACAGATTTTTATGGCAGTTACCTGAGGCACAAGCCTGGGTTTAGGAGTTGAGGTTCAGATTTCTCTCTGGCTCTCTGAGGCTCATTTTCCTACTTCTAGAAGCTTCATTTTGTAGTTATCAGTTTGCTTTTGGTGTACCCTCTCATGCGTGTAGATTTAGCAGTTAGAATGAATCTAACACTGGAGGAAGAACATTTGTGTCCAGTACTACTAATAAACTCTTAGAAGCATGGATAACCAGCCTTAGTAAGCGATCAACTTCTATTGACTTTGCTAAAAAGATGTATTACCCGGATAAAGAAGGGTATCATTCAATTTTCCCCAAATCCAGACCTAAAAGTTCGGTGACATTCTGTAGAAAAACTTGTGACTGATGAATTAGCTGAAACTTGAGGTTTTCAGGCCAAGGTTTCCTGTGAGAAACAGATAGGCTCTTTGATGCCTTTTCTAGCACAGTCAACGACTTAAACCAATTGCCATTTGTTGATGAAGTCCACTTAGGCCAATACTAGATCACATCTGGTTTTTATTGACTCTCTTAGCCTTCATATCTATTATCAAGCAACACTTGAGCTTGTTGAGTGTTCACATGTCTTATACTTATCTGTACTTGCCACTGCAATGACACATAATCATCCATTTATAGATGGGGCAGCACAACGCAGAAGTGTTTGGAACACCGGCATTTCAATTTCTTTCTTACTGGTTTGATACTGTTGCCTGGATGAATGATCCAGTTATGAAGAGTAGAAAGGCACACATTGTTATTTAGATTTCACCACTTCTTGCCTTGAACTAGAAGGTATCTAGTGGTTGGAAGAGACACAGAGGCTGCGGTAACTGTCTCCTTCCAGAAGATGACCTCCACAAGAAGAGTCATTTTCAATTTTGATCTGTGATTCTAATCCTCTAACTGTATTATTTTGCAGTAAAATACTTTATGCTTCGGAATACTTTGGGTTCAGCTACCTGCCTGTCTTAGTTCTGGCTTCTCCCTTATCCCTGCTTTGACTCCTTTTCATACATTGCTACTACTTCTAACCTCTGTCTTGTTACTGTAGTGTAATCTTGTTGTTATGGGTGAATATGAAGTGTCTTCCTCCTCTGCTTATGGGTCAAAGGCCTGTTCCCCAGCAGGTGAGAGGTGACTAACTTTATTAATAGATTAATTTACTGATGACTGCATATCTGGATGGGATCTTAAAAAGTGGGAACTGGCTGGAGGAATCAGGTTGCTGAGGGTATTGTGGTTTGAATAAGTCTGGACACTATAGAGTCATGTGTTTAAATGCTTGGCCCAATAGTGCCTTTGGGTGTGGCTGGCACTATTAGGAGTTGTGTCCTTGTTGGGGAAAGTGTGTCTCTGTGGAAGCAGGCTTTGATGTGTCATATATGCTTAAGCTATGTCCAGTGTGGGACACAGTCTTCACTTCTGCCTCCTGCAGATAATAGATGTAGAACTCTTAGCTCCTTCTCCAGCACCATGTCTGCCTGCATGTCTCTGTTTCCCACCACAATAAATGGATTAAGCCTCTGAAACTGTAAGTCAGTCCCGATTAATTGTTTTCCTTTATAAGAGTTGCTGTGGTCATGGTCTCTCTTCATAGCATAGAGATGTGGGAGTCCACAGTGACTCTATTTCCATCTTGACTTAAGGTCAGAGAGTCCAAGTTTATCAAGGCCACATAACAGGATGCTTGATCAAAGGCATGGTCACTAGATGTTTTGCTCCTCAAGGTAAAATAAGAGGATGTTTAGCCAAAGGTGTGGTTCATAGATGTTTTGAGAATGAAGGAGATGATTATGCTTGTTTGTTCCTTGTATCATGGTAAGGAAGTCTTTTGCCATCCCCTTTTGCTTTGGGTATAAAAGGGCTATGAAAAATAAATTAGAGGATGCTGCAGTATTCACTGAGAGCCCTCCTGTCTTTTGCCTCTTTTTTTCCTTAAACCTCACTCTCCTTTTCAGGCATTTTTGAACAGGTCAGCTGGTGAAACCCTAAGACAGGAGGTATAACTTTGAAGGGTCTATCTTGTCTCTGGTTCTTTCTTCATCTTTCTGCTTTCCCTCTTCCCATTTCATCCTCATCCCCTTCTGACCACAATAAGGTGGTCTGATTTTTCTCTGCCATGACTTTCTGCTATTGCATTTCTTCCTTGCCATGGGCTTCTAACAATGGAACCAGCGGGCAGTGTACTGAGATCTCAGAAACTGTGCGTTAAAATAAATCTTCCTATTGTTAAAATTTCTGTTTAACATTTTATCACAGAAATGAAATGATAATGAACACAGCCACATGTCTCTTTAAAACTTGTCTGTACAGACTAATGACACACACAACAATTCCTGGGGCTTGGCCTGAAGCAGCTCAGTTCCGAGAGTACTTGCCTAGCTTGTAGGAGGCACTGGAGGTGATCCCCAGCGTCTCATAAACCAGATGGCAGTGCTGTGTACCTGTAGTACAAACACTTGAGAGATGGAGATAGAACGATAAGGAGTTCATAGTTACCTTTCATTGTATACAAATGCCAGCCTTGGTTACATGAAACCATGTGTCAAAAACCAAACAAATAGCAACGACAAAAATGTAATTCCAGGAAGTAGGTGCTGTCATTCCATTTAAGAGATGAGAAGACTGAGGTCTTGAGGACAAAATAGTTTGCCTAGTGTTATAAAATCATGAGGAGTGATCAGATGTGGTTGATCTGCATCCTGCTTTCTCCTCACATCCTCTTTCTCGGAAATAGATGTGGAAAGATATATTAGGATGTTTGGGGATCTTGTGGCCTGTGAGTGATGGGATATGAATACACTTCCATTTTACCTCCAGGAAGGACACATTTATGAGCCAGTGTGGCCACCAGGGTGTGAGTAGTCTGTTGAGTCAATCCCACTTGCACTGTAATCTTGATTAACTAAGAGTGGCTCATTTGGATAATTGAATTGTCAAGTGAACTGAGAATCAGCTCCATAGACTCAATTTTCTATATGGCTATTGAAAATTTTCTTTCTGTTTCTGACTATATTCCTATCCCAGTTGCTGCTATGTAATGCACTGTCAGAGCCATTATTATAATTCTGCAATAATATCCATGCGACAATATTGTAATATAATTCCATTCTCCCCGCAACATGTGATGCAAAACCCAGAACACACTAGGTCTTCAGTCTTACTCTTGATCCCACAGAAGATCAGGGAGCATTCTTGGGTCATGGGAATGAAGCATGCATTATTTAGTTCTCCCTGGGAGAGTGGTCACAGATGAGGCATAGCACTTACTGCATTGCAAGCTTCCATGTATTCCTCATCCAGCCACTGATAGCCTCTCTATTCTGCAGACTTGAGGACAGCAAGATAGAAGTCTTGTGCTGTGATTTGCCTGCTTCAATTATAATAGAAGCTCAATGATTTAATTAACTTGAGAGTCCAAATTGGCAGGTTCTAGTCAATCAAGACTTTGCTTGCCCATGACTTTTTCATGATCTGTGGACATTTGCTGAGCACCTTCTATGCACAGATAAGTGCAGAGGATAAAGAGATGAGTAAAGACCAATGAAGCTGCTATCCCACTCGACTGCACAGGCCAGGTGGTGCTGGTTGACTTGTGTGTTTAAGGTGGGATGAATCCCCTCTGGAGTGTACTAGAAAGATGCCTCAGACCCATCCCTGGCTTCTAAGAAGGTTTCGGTAGCCTGTGTGGCCTCTGTGTCCTCACCTGTAGGGTGAAGTGGCTGATGCTATTCAGAGTTCAGTTAGACTAGAAGGTCACGCACGTAATACTGTTGTACATAACAAATAACACATAACAAATGGCACATAGCAAACACTCAGCAAATGGTGGCTGGTTATAGTGCATCTTCCTTCATCTCAGAGGAAACGTTTTCTTCCTACTCCTTTCAAGACTATTTTGAGACTAGGTAGTGTACTTTCTATGAGTGCCCCTTTCTAGCACAGGCTGAAGGCTAAGGCCACTGTAAACTGCAGGCTGAGGACACCCAGTTCTGTAAATATGTCTGGCCCAGTAACTACACAATTGAATGTAACCACCTGAATCATGGTGTGGCTGTGCACACGCTGCCATCACGCATCATGCAGCAGCTAGGATTTGCTGTGCACGTTCAAGTGGCCACACAACTGCTGCGTGGAAAACAATGCCTAGCAGCATTGTTCCACATGCTTTGTGTGGAATGACAATAAGCTGAAGAGAAGTGATGGATTTTTCTCTGCTATGGTAAGGGGTGGGAGCTACAAGGGGTCTAAGGATACATGGTGGCCTCTACGCGCATGGTGAAAAGGCTGTAAATACTTGGTCTCTCTCTCTCTCTCTCTCTCTCTCTCTCTCTCTCTCTCTCTCTCTCTGTGTGCTGTTCATGTGTTTGTGTGCTTGTGGGTCAGAGGACAGCCTTGGGTATCTTTACTCAGGAGCCATCCACTTTTCTTTTGGAGACAGGGTATTTCATTTGCCTGGCACTCACCAAATAGACCAGGCTGACTTGCTAGAAAGACCAATGGATCCACAGTCTGTCTCTACTACTCCAGCACCAGGATTACAACTGCAAACCACACCTACTTTTAAAATATAGGTTCTGGGGATACAGCTAAGGACTTTGAACTTGCAAGAGCCCTTCCTGGAAGCCACTGATGTTGAGATGCTCAATGAGGCCACGGCAATGCGTTGTTAACATCATTCACCTGCCCTCAAGTTGCATGCAGGTTCAGCCTGTGGGAGAAAGCAGACTTGGGTTTCCAGAGAAGTGTTAGCATTTGGAACCAAAGTGGCCAACTCTTTGAGTAGGATGGAGGAACGAGGCCAGGAAGAACAAACTTGAGATGATCTCACACGTTTTCATGGCTTGGGAGGAGCTGGAGAGGCAGTGTGGGCCCGTGCAGGGCAGAGCATGATGGGTCTAGGTCTAGGCTGAGGAACAGGAGCAGAAACCATAGCAATGGGGAAGGTGTTCTGCATTTCTGCTCTGTATATTTAGTATTCTTTTTCCTACATTATATACCTGCTTTGAGCCTTAACTCCCTTAGTTTAAAAAATGAGTGCAGTGATTCCCTACTGTGTCCCTCATGGGATCCTAATGAGGCTCCAAGGAAGTAAACTGAGTTAAGTTTCCAGACTGTGATATTCCAGACTGTGAGGTATGGAGTGCTGTTCCCACAAATTGATACACAGTAGGGTTTGTGAATGCGACATGTCTCCCCATCTTAGAGGCTGAACTGTCCAGATAAAGGGCTACTGGCTTTTAGTAAGATATTTGTCCTTGGCTTGTTGAGGGCTACTTTCTTGTGTATCCTCTCATGACCTTTCTGTTGAAATAAATGGAGGGGGTGAAGAGGGGGAGAGAGAAAGGAGAGAGAGAGAGAGACAGAGAGACAGAGAGAGGGATGGAGGGTTATAGGGAAGAGGGGAGGGAGACACTAGAGAGATAGAGAGACCTGGTATTTGCTATTTGAAAGACCATCAATCCTTCTGAGTTAGGGCATCAACCTTATGACCTCACTCTACTTCCATAAAGGTTATATATCTATCTGCAGTCACAATAGGGGTTAATTATGTCTTACTATACATGTTTTGAAGGGACACAATGCCTGTGTCAATGGAAGGAGACAATTAAAGCTATCTCTAGTTCTGTTTTCCCAACTCCACCACACATGAGGAGAAGATCAAGTGTGACCCTCATCCCTCCACCTAAGACTTCCAAAGACGTGAAGACAAAGCAAAGGAGGCCAGATTACATCTTCTTGCTCCAGAGCTGAGGTCCATTCCTTGAGGAAGGGAAAAGGTTAACACAGATCCAAATTGAAGTTCATGATGAACTGAGATACTTAATAATCAACCTCAACCAGAAAGGTCTGGAAGGTACCCAAGGCACTGTTAGAGCCCTGCTCTGCATGGAAGCAGCTGTAGCAAGTCTCTGCAGGTCAGGGTACTCTCAAAGCCCCATCATTGCGAGAGTTGAAGTCTTCTCTGTTTCTCCTCCATGGACTTCTCTAACATGCACCTCTGGGAAGGCCATCCCTTCATAGTGCTGCTGCCAAAGGGGCAGTGCCACAGGGGAATGGCCAGCACCACCTCCCAGAGGAGGAATGTCTGCACTGGAGACCAGGAGGGAAGCAGAGAGCCTTGGTTGCATCTCAGTCAAGGGCAACAAAAGCAAACATTCTTCAAGGAAGATGGCTAGAGGCAGGGGGCATTTGGCCTGTTTCTGAAACCATAGTTTAGCTCAGGGTCACAGTTTCCTGGCTTTGGAGTTCACAAAGGGAAGAAAAATAATTGTTGGAAATCAATATAGGGCATCAGCTTTGTGTTTGGCAAGAAAAGATAGGAAGGGAAGGGGAAACCCCGTTGTTCTTTGTCATCACTCTTCCTGAATGGAAGGGGTATTGTGACATCCCACTCCAAATCAGAGAAAACAAAGATCACAATCTCACAGCAACAGACAGTCCTTTAGCTTGAACCCATCTGGCCTCAGTGGCTCTCTCCACTGGCTTTTCTGAGGCTGACAAAACTTTCAGTAATCTGAGCTGGAACTGAGTTGATTTTCTCTCTGCATATGAGTGTGTGTGTGTGTGTGTGTGTGTGTGTGTGTGTGTGTGGTCTCTGCAAGTGGGTGTATATCTGCAGTGTGCTAGTTCATGGGTTATGAGTGAAGGTTCATGCCAGCATGTCCATGAGTGTCAGGGGTGGAGAGGATGGGAATATGAGAGTGTGTGAAGGAGCTGTGTGTGTGTCATGAGGGGAAAGGTGAAATGAATGAGCGTGTTAGCAAATGTGAGTCTGATGATGGCACACTTAGGAGGTGAGATGTTCCAGTTTGTAAGCAGATGTGCATTTTGGGGGAGAACTGAGATGTGTCTATTAGTAAGTAGGTGCTTGTGCGGGCACACACACACACGCACGCACGCACGCACGCACGCACGCACGCACACACACACACACATACTATTCTCAGAGCCTTTTCTAAATGAAGCATTCATAGTTTCTGAATAGGAGATACTTTTTAGTTCTTGTCAACCTCCACTAACACCTCTGTGCTTTGTCCTCTCCTCTGCTCCTTCACTCTGATAGCCACCACCTGCTGACCCTATTCTGGACAGAGGCCAGCCAGCCAGCACCAGCAGATCTCACACTTCTGCCAAGAAGCATCGGGGCTCTACAACAGATCCCTTACTGCCTCTGACACCTCCTCACTCTGGTGAAGCAGAATTGGGCCAAGCCTGTCCTCAGCAGCAGAGGACAGGCTTCCTCCAGCCCTGGCCCTTCTTAAGTCCCTCATGTGTCTCTGACCTTGAGTCAGTGACATTGTCCTTCTGGAAAGATCTAGCCATGGTTGATCTCCAAGCTTTCAGGATTGCCAGGGTCCGGCCTGTATCAGTCCTACACTGCCGGAGCCATCTATTCTGGACTGATGTCTTTGGGGTTGTGTTTGGAACCAGCCAAACAGTCCTGGGTTCGACCCTGAGTTGGGGGAGTGTGGGTTAGGGAAGTCCTAGTTACCCAGCAGTGTTAAGGACTAGACAGAGACATCTTGTCATTTCAGGAGGGCTCTCAGTCCATACTGGAGACACACAGTTTATTCAAGCTTCCTCTTAAATAGCTTTCCAAAAGTGGGGGTACTGGCAGAAGACATCTATTATCATGTGTATATGACTGACTAGTAAACACTTCTTTAACCCTAGAGAAGGTCCTAGAATGTACGTACACAAGCCCTCAGGCTTTCCATAATGGCATGTCTCACCAGTCTTCAGGCACTCACTCAGCCCTAGGCATGTCTCTCTAGCTCTCAGGGTGGGTGTGGGTCCACCCAGGGCCAAGGTCTGTTGTTATACAAACTACAAGCTATTCTCCACTGTGGCCAGGTCATCAGGAGGTAGCCAATCAGCCTACATCTGAAAGACAACAGGAGATTTGGTCTCCTGGAATTGAGCTGAGGCCTATATCTGAAATATCATATTCTGGCCCCAACCAGGAGTGACCCTTTGACCCTCCCTACTTGCTTCTGACTTTGATTGAAACTTAAGAGTAAACCCCGAAGTTTGCCCTCACTCATCCCCAGTGTGCCCATGACCATCTTTGTCTTTGTCCATCAGGAGAGCAGCTTGCCGTATTTAATTGATCACTCCTGGACCCTTCCCCTGCCCCCCAAACTTAGCATCGTCTTTCATCCTTGAACTCTACTTCATTTTTGTTTTGTTCTTTACACCCTCCTCTCCTGCAGCTGAGCCATTTTCCTGAAAGAGTTCATCGAAGGTCAAATATGAGGACACCTCCAGGAAGGCTTTCTGCTTGACACCCAGCCCCTGAAACCTCCCCCATTTTATATAAAATACATTGCTCCCTATGCTCCCCAATTTGGCCTCTGCCTTGCCTTTTGGCTGAGGTATTAGTGTTTGAGCTTTTAAAATTCAAATTAATCTCTCATGGGCCCCCTGTTCTGATTTTGCCCAATTGTTTTTTAAAGCCATGCTTTTGTTTTTATTGTTTTTAAGTTTGTCTTTTTGTCTTTTTATGGAGTCATTTTTTAAAACACTTCTTATTTCTCATTGATTTTACGTCTATGTTTAGTGTTTTCTATAAAAGAGGGACCAGGAAGCAGCTGCATGGTGCTGGTAGGGATGCATGGATGCTGGAGGCTGGGAAGTTTGGATCAATTCCCTCTGCTAGGAGAGGGGAGTTGGGCCTGGAGTGTCATAAGTAAACACACTCTGCCTCTTTGAGTCTCAAGTGTTCTTTTGAAATATGGCTGAAAATTAAAGTACATGGGATTGTCATGGAATTATAGTGGATGGTTCTGCTTAGTATAGGTGACTGCTCTCAATTCTGAGTTAGTCTCAGAACTCACATGGTAGAGGGAGAGACCTGATTTCTCTTCTCCGATTGTCACATTTGTGCCATTGATCTCTCTCTCTCTCTCTCTCTCTCTCTCTCTCTCTCTCTCTCTCTCTCTCTCTCTCTCAATATAAGAAATGAAAAAGAACACAAAAAATAAATTGCAGTGGAAAATTGTCTCAGTAATTTGCATATGTACCACATTACACTTAGTGATGTCCAAAGGTTGCCTAAACTTTACCAAATCCCCTAGTGATGCTCATAACTGTGCATCAGACTACCCCAGACTCCCATGTGAGCAGCTACTCTGAATGGCATCCCATTGCCCCTCATATATGATATGTTCAAGCTCTTGCCTCTATCTTAGCCTTTCATTTGCACATGCCATTAAAATGGCTGCTTGTGACAGTCGGTACCTTGTTCAAAGAGTGAGAATGCATTCCTCATGCCTTTGGGCATTTGTCTCTGATTTTATGTTCTTATCTGTGATATTTACTAGCCTGTTTTCCATAACTATCCTGAAACACACCTGGGCTTGGATATTGTCTTAGTGTTCTATTGTTGCGAAGAGACACCATGGCAGTGGCAGCTCTTATAAAAGAAAGCATTTAATTGGGGCTTGCTTTACAGTTCAGAGGTGTAGTCTATTCTCATTATGGTGGGAGGCATAATGGCATGCAGGCAGTCATGGTGCTGGAGAAAGAACAGAGTTCTCCATCAGATCCACAGGGAGCAGGAAGAGAGAGCTACTGGGCTTGACTTGGGCTTCTGAAACCTCAAGGCCTATCTCCAATGTCACACTCCCTCCAACAAAGCTACAACCCCAATCCTTCTAAGTAGTGACATTCCCTGATGTCTAAGCATTCAATTATATGAGCCATTCTTATTGAAACTACCATAGGTATTTTATAAATATCAGTACTAGAGATTCAAGGCCCTGTCTCTGGAAGGTAGCATGTGATGGTAGGCATGTTTATGAAAAAGGAGATATTACACACTGAGATCAGAAATGAAAGAGAGATGGAGATGGAGAGGGAGAGAGAGAGAGAGAGAGAGAGAGACAGAGACAGAGACAGAGACAGAGAGAGACAGAGACAGAGAGAGAACCAGGGCTGCTCTTTCATCCCTTAACTGCCTTAATCTCATCTGAGAGCACAGCCCCAATGATCTAAAGACCTCTCACTAAGCCCTACCTTCTAAAGGTCCCATCACTTCTCTTGTCACCACACTGTGGATCAAGTTTATCGTATATGAATGTGTAGGGAACTGACCACATCAAAACCGCAGCACTCAGTTCCTTGGCTGATTCCTTGCCATCTTTTTGGACTTATGTCATATGCCATCTCCTCTTAGTCTTTCAGGGTAGAGAGTCCCATGGTCACTTTTATTCTGCTCTAGTACAGCTGGTAGTCACCACACTTCAGACCATACTACATGTAGCAAATCAAGTATGGACCTCTTAACCACTTGGGGGGTCAAAGGCTCTGTTGAGGATAAGATGAGTGTGCACAGGTATTAACATTTTGCATGTCATTTCTGAGGTTTTATATCTTCTGTGGCTCACCCTCGTCCACTTGGGGGGTTGCTGAATAGCGCACTGGGCACATACACATACCCGCGTGTTCAGTGACCAGCTTTGGCACTGAGCTGAATGCTCTCAACTCATTAGCAAACTTGTTTAAACTTCTAGAGAAAGATGATGCCAATAGGAACTTTCTTGTGAGTTACTATGTAGAGAAAGTGCTTAGCACAGGATCTGATAAGAGCCTGATAAATACTGGTTATTCTTTTTCTTATTATCATGAATAATTGATATGTACCGAGAGAGCCCTGCAGCCAGATCCAAGGAGTGTCAGTTGGGAAAGCATTACCTGGGTGCCCTCCCATGCCTGGCCCTGTCCTGGTGTTGTCATGTGCTTGCTGTCACCCCCTTGGAGTGAGCCAGGAGAAGAACTGGCTCACGAATGTCCTATTTTTCAACGAGAACACTGAAGCTTTGAAAGATTGCATCTTGTGCCTGGAATCGCTGAGCTTCTGGGCAGCAGAGTGGATTTTGCCAGGGGCAGCTGTTTCTTTTCTTTTCTTTTTTTTTCTTCTTCTCTATTTCCCTGGATGAAAGTAAACAAACAAATTAAGGCCTAGAGAGGCCTTTCCCCCCCACTTCCGTTAAAAATATTTAAATCATTTCACCTTTTAATAAAATGATATTGACTTTAATTTCCATCAATTTCAGCAATGTTGCAAAGCTACCTGTGAACTTTTCTCAGCCCATTAGTTGCTTGGGTGGTTAATTACCAGCCATTAATTCTGGTGAGTCCTTCTGCAAAGGGACAGCCCAAAGAGTCATCTACCTGTTTATTCATACTGTACACCAAAGACCTATTTTGCTTTGCAACAACCTAGTATTAAGTATGCGGCTTCTTTTATTTATTTATTCAAAAGAGCCCTGACCTCGGAAGGCCCCTTGCTTTTCATCCTGGTTTCGAAACAATTCATTCATGTCTTTTAGAAACTATGCAAATGAGCTTCCCTTGATTTTAGAGGATTTCTCTGGAATTGATTTTGGGATTCTGTATTAATTACCACTACTCAGGCACAGGGGCTGTCACATAATGGGTATATTTAGTAAGAATGACACGGCTGATAATTATGTACAAGGAGCCTCAGAAAACAGATTGTTTACTTTGATGTTTAATTTCAGCAGACTCCTTTAGTTTGTTAAACTTAATCAAAAGCAATCAAAATACATTGGTGTGAATTACAGCCAATTAATTTCAATCCAATGGAAAATATTGTCTTTCAAATTCCTATGTCGAGCTGGAATTTTTGGATGATCCACTCCAAGCTGGAAAGTAGTATGTTGTTGTTATAGAATAAGATAAAACAAAAACTAGCACATCAGAAATGGACAAAAGAAACAGTCAGAAGGAAAAGGATGCCCCATACACACCCCAAAGGCACAAGAAACACCAACCTCCTCAGTTGTACACTCCTGAGTCCCATAAAAACATTAAACTGGAAGCTGTAATATATATGTAAAGGACCTGGTGCAGACCCGGTTCATACTGCTTCAGTCTCTATGAGTTCATATGAGCTTTGATCTTGTTGATTTAGAGGGTCTTTTTTTAAATTCATGTCCTCCATCCCCTCTGGCTCTTACACTCTTTCTGCCTCCTCTTGCACAGGGTTCCCTTAGCTCTGGGGGTAGGGATTTGATGGAGACATTCCATTTACGGCTGAGTGTTCCAAGGTCTCTCTCTCACTCTTTGTGTAATGTCTGTGTTGGACCTTTCTATTTGTTCCTGTCTGCTGCAGGAGGAAGCTTCCCTGATGATAGATGAACAAAGTACTGATCTATGAGTACAGCAAAGTACCATTGGGAGTCATTTTACTTATTGGATGGTTGCTCCCACAAGCTTTCTGCACCATTGTCCTTGCGTGTCTTTCAGGTAGACCACCATTGTAGATCAAGGGTTTGTGGCCAGGCTGGGGTTTATAATTCTTTTATGTTAGTCTGTGTGCATGGTACCTTCCTGTACCAAGCTATTGTGATGATGGCTGAACGAGGAGCTGATATATGGATATAGCAGAATGTCATTAGAAGTCATTTTATTGCTACTTTCCCCCATAACACTAGTATTTGGTTTTTCCTAGGTTCCTGGAATATCTAGTCTCAGGTTTCTGGTATTCTAAGAAGTATCGGGTATGGGTTCCATCTCATGGAAGTGGACCTGTACCACAGACACTAGATCATAGGGGTGAAGGCTCTTTGTAGGCACCAGTTGGATTTCTCCATATTCAACGAGTTATGTAGGTGCTATCTTCAGCAACAGGGCCTGAATGTCATTTTGTGGAGAGCAACCTATAGTCTTGACAACAGCCTGGGGGTTGTTTGGGGATTCCCATGGGACCCCTTTGGCCAAGAATTCAAGTAGATGTAACCCAATCCTGATACTAGAAGCTTCATTTGCTAACAAAAAATGTCCAGTTGGAACTCTGTGTCTGCCATTATTTGGTGATTATATTTAGATCTCCTTTATATCTGTATATGTCTTAGGAAGCTTCTACTGTATATGATTTCCATGCTACCTCTCAAATGGTCCTTAATTTCAGCTATTTACTCCATGTTTCTGAATCCTTCATCACCTTCTCCCCTCCCCTTTCCCACTTGATCTTCCCATTCCAGCAGCCCCCCATCCATCCATAATTATCTTATTTCCCTTTCCTAACAAGGTCTGTCTCCCTAGTCCCTTACACTATATCTAACCATTATGATTCTACAGATTGTAACTTGGTCATCATCGACTTAACAGCTAATATACACATATAAGGGAATGCATACCATATTTGTTTTTCTGGGTCTGGGTTACCTTACTCAGGATGATTTTTTTTTAGTACTTTCATCAATTTACCTGGGATTTTCACTTTTTAACAACTGAGTAATACTCCATTGTGTAAATGTACCACGTTTTAAAAAATGGATTCTTCTGCTGTGGGATGTCTAGGTTGTTTCAATTTTTGGCTATTATGAATAAAGCAGTAATCAACATGGTTGAGCAAGTATCTCTATTGTAGGATGAAGTTTCTTTTTGGTATATGCTCAAGAGTGGTTTAGTTTGATCTTGAGGCAGATCCATTTCTATTCCTAAGGAACTGTCACACTTATTTCCATAATGGTTCTGTGAGTTTATACTCTCATCAGCAATTAATAAATGTTCCCCTTATTCTGCATCCTTACCAGCATGAGCTATCACTTGTTTTATTGATCTTAACCATTATGATGGGCCTATGATGAAATCTCAACGTAGTTTTGATTACATTTCCCAGATGAATAAGGATATTAGCCATCCTTAGTTCTTTAAGTGTTTCTCAACCATCTGTTTAGATCTGTACCCCACTTTTAATTGGGTTATTTGTTTTCTTAATACTTAGTTTTTCTTTATATATTTTTGGTATGGCATCAGATGTGTAGTTGGTAAAAATCTTCCCCAATTTGTAGGCTGTCAGTTTTTCTGAATGACAGTGTTCTTTGCTATGCAGAATCTCAGTTTCATGAGTCCTATTCATTAATTGTTGCTCTTAGTGCTTGTGCTAACAGTGTTCAGTTTTCCTCTGTCAATGAGTTCAAGGCTATTTCCAACTTTCTCTTTTATCAGGTTCAGTGTATCTGGTATTATGTTGAGGTCTTTGACCCATCTGGAATTGAGTTTCGTGCAGGGTGATAAATGTAGATCTGTTTTTATTCTTCTGGATGTAGACATTCCATTTAAGTAACACCATTTGTTGTAGATGTTGACTTTTTTGAGTATGTATTTTTGGCTTCTTTATCAAAAATCAGGTGTGTATAGGTGTCTGGATTTATTTCTGATTATTCTAGTTGATTCATCAACACTTATATTTTTGTTTCAATTCTATGCTGTTTTGTTATAGCTTTGTAGAATAATTTGAAGTCTGGGATGGTGATACTTCTCACAGATATTTATTATTCAGGATTTTTTAAGCTATTCTGGGGTTTTGTATTGCCATATGAAGCTGGAAATGATCCTTTCAAGATTTTTGAAGAGGTGTATGTTGAAATTTTGATGGGGATTGCATTGGATCTGTAGATTGCTTTTGGTAGGATGGCCAGTTTTACTATTTTAATCCTACTGATCCATGAGTGGGAGAGATCTTTTCATCTTTTGATGCATTCTTCAATTTCTTTCTTCTGTGTGTTGAAGCTTTTGTCATATGAGTCTTTCACTTCTTTGGTTAGAGTTACCCAAGATATTTTATATGATTTGAGGCTACTGTGAAGGTGTTTACCTGATTGTTCTCAGTCTGTTTGCCTTTTGTGTATAGGAGAGCTACTAATTTTTGTGAGTTAATTTTTGTATACGTCGTTTTTGCTGAAAGTCTTTATCAGCTGCATGAGTTTTGTTTCCTAGGTCCATTTTCTTGGACTATTTTTTTCCACCATTTTACCTTGAGGCAATGTTTATCCTTGATGTTAAAGTGTGTTTCTTAGATAGAGCAGAATGGATCCTGCTTTTGCATCCATTGTGTTAGTCTGTGTCTTTTTGTATCAGGGAATTGAAACCATTGCTTTCGAGAGATATCCATGGGCAGTGTTGCTCTCTCTCTCTCTCTCTCTCTCTCTCTCTCTCTCTCTCTCTCTCTCTCTCTCTCTCTCTCTCTCCTTCCCTCCCTCCCTCCCTTCCTCCCTTTCTCTTGTGTTTGTTTCTCATTTTTTGATTTGCTGGTCTGGGATTATTTATTCCCTGGGTTTTCTTGGGTGTGGTTAACCTCTTTACATTAGAATTTTCCTTCCAGCAGCTTCTGTAGGGTTGGATTTGTAGACAGACATTGCTTAAATTTGGTTTTATCATGGATTGTTTTATTTTCTCCATCTATTGTGATTGAAAGTTTTGTTGGTATAGTCTGGACTGACATCTGTGATCTTTTAAAGTCTGTGAAACTTCTGTCCAGGTCCTTTGGGCTTTTAAAGTCTCCATTGAGAAGTCAATTGTTATTCTAATATGTCTGTCTTTATATGATACTTGGGTTTTATTTTTAAACTTTTTGATTCTTTGTGGATTTTACATCATGCATCTTGATCCCACTGATCTCCCCATTCCTTGCCAAACACCCTCTACCTTTGCAACCTACCCCACACTGAATAAAACAAAATAAAATTTAAAAGAAAAGAGAAAAAAAGAAAAATCTACCATGGAAGCTGTAGTGTGACACAATGAGTCACACAGTGTACCCCTTTAGTTCATATATCATTACTTGTAAGTATTGATCGCAATGAGTTTGGTTTGGTTCACGGCCTCTGGTTTTTGCTACACCATGGATACTGAGCTCTCACTGGGGCTCCTCTTGGATAACCTGTTGTTGTTCTGATTCATGGAGATCCTGCAACTTTAGGTCTTCAGGGTTGGCCCCTTCATGTGTTTCAGCAGATCATAAGTGGGGTGGAGGATGGTATAGGCCAACTCATAGTTTTGGGTCTGGGTGGTTGCTGGGTTGGTCAGCCCAGCAGGCAACTCTCTCTTATCCTCACCACCAGGGTGAGCTCTCCAGTACGGCCATGGCTAGCTCACCTTATGTAGTAAAAGGCAAGGGAGAGGCTGGTACTCATGTCCCTGGTGTTGGTTTGCCCACACCTACACCACCAGAGCTAGTTCTACTGTGTTGCTCAAGTAAGGCGTAGGGCCACTCTGGAGTGCTGCAGCCTGTGAGGCAGGGCCAATCTCCTTCATTTTCATGACCCAGGGACCAGCTCTCCTGCTTTCCGAAGGCAGCCAGGCAGCCAGATATAAGGGGAGGCATCTCTTTTGCACCCATGCTGCCCTCATGAGAGACTAGTAGTGGGGTCAGTTCCCCCATGTTCATGCCCTAGGGACTGGTTCTCTTGTGTCTCCACCAGGAGGACTGTATTGCCCAAATGAGGGGCAGGGCCAGTTCTCCTAGTGCTGCAGCCGATGGGATGCTAGGCCAGCTCATCAGTTCTCATGACCACAGAGCCAGCTGTCTCTGCCACCGGTGGTGAGGGGTGGAGGTTGGGGTCGGGGAGGACATCTCCCCCTTGCCTACACAAAAATATGGAAGTCAAAGGGTGGGGCCGGATCTCCCACACTCTCATCTTCAGGCCGGCTCATCCATGCCCCTGTCAAGAGGGTTAGCTTCACTGTGCTGCCCAGCTGAGGTGAAGCGCCTGCTTCCCCTAGTGTTGCAGTTGGTGAGGGACTGGGGCAGCTCTCCCCCCTGCCACAGGTGGTGAGGGGCAAGAGGAGGAGGGCGTCTTTCCCTCACCAATGCCACCACATGATAGATGAGGGGGGCAGGACCAGCTTCCCCACTGTCGCCCTCAGTGCCAACTCACCCACAACTTTGCCAACAGTCAGCTCTGTCATACTGGCCAGGTAAAGTATAGAGGCCTGCTCTCCTAGGTGCTGCAGCCAGCACGGGCTAGTGTTGCAGCTAGTGAGGGGTGGGTCCAACTCTGTGCAGACCTATCCTCTTGGCCTTCATTGGTAATAGAAGCTATGTACATCAACACACACACCAAAGCTGTGGTGGGACCATGGGCCTAGACATGGCCCTTGGCAGCAGCTGGATATCACAGGTCATCAACCTCAGCCCATTTCTCACTATCTTCATCTCTTTTGATTGCTTCTCTTCACAGAATATGTCCCTCTCTCCCTACCCCCCCCCTCTAGTTTTTTGAGACAGGGTTTCTCTGTATTGTTTTGGAGTCTGTCCTGGAACTCTCTCTGTAGATCAGGCTGACCTCGAACTCACAGAGATCCACCTGCCTCCCGAGTACTGGGATTAAAGGCGTGTGCCACAAACGACCCCCATATATTTGTTCACCATAATAGAGCCCACTGATGCCTTCTGGTGCTGGGCAGACCTGTGTATTCTCCTACCGGGATGGGGTGGAGAGATCTAGACCAGATGTTGATCTTTGTCTCCCAGTCAGTCTTACAGTGTGTGTCACTTTGTCTTTTACCTTTTAGCTTTTCATATTCTTTCTTTGTTCTGTACACTTAGTGTTTGGATTTATTATGTGCCAGGGGGACTTTCTTTTCTGGTCCAGTCTGTTTGGTGTTCTGTATGCTTCTTGTACTTTGGTAGGCATCTCCTTCTTTAGGTTGGGGAAATTTTCTACTATGATTTTGTGGAAATATTTTCTGTGCCTTTGACCTGGGTTTTTGCTCCTTCCTTTATTTCTATTATTATTAGATTTGATCTTTTCACAGTGCCCCAGGTTTCCTGGATGTTTTGTGTCAGGAGATTTTTAGATTAAAAAAATTTTTTTGGCCAAGATATCCATTTTTTTCTATCTGTGTCCAGTTCTATCTATGCTCTTCCATCTCTTTTTATTATGTTGAGGAGGCTTGCCTATGAGGTTTCTGTTCCTAGATTTTTCATTTCCAGATTTCCCTCACTTTGGGTTTTCTTTATTGATTCTATTTCCATTTTCAGGTCTTGAACTGTTTTATTCATTTCCTTTCACTGTTTGTGTTTCCTTAGGTTTTTAAAAGGGATTTACTCATTTCCTTTTTTAAGACCTTTATAATATTCATAAAGCCAGTTTTAAAGTCTTTTGCTTATGATTCAGCTATGTTGGAATATTCAGGGCTTGCTGTGTTAGAGTTGCTGTGTTCTAGTGGAGACATATTGATTGTGTTTTTACACTAGCACTTAGGTATCTGGGATTGGGAAGAGTGTAATACTATGTGCTGTGATATGTGGTCTTGTCTTTGCTTTGTTTCTGGTCTCAGTTGCCCTTTCTGGTTCTCAGCAGAGTGTGCTGCCCGTGTGTTGTCTGATAGGAAATCCTTCTGGGATCCTGATAGGGGTGGCCACTCATATTTAAAGTTAAAATATGGCTCTAGGTATTGGGATCTGACACTTAGGAATGGGATGGGAAGAAGGGGTGGCCTGAGTGGGCCCATAAAAGTGAGGATTTTTTTAGTCCCTTAGGAATTGGGGAAGAGAGTGAGGTCACAGAAGAAGCTCTGCTACAGAGCTGGTGATGAGCCTGAGCACCAGACCTGGAAGAATGGAGAGAAAGGTGAAGATGTCTAGTCAGCCTACCTCCTTTGCTGACATTAGTTACCTGTGGGTTCCCTGGGAATGCCTGCTAGAGTTGGGGACTTGGGTAAAGCAGAGTGAGGAGATGAAGTTTGTAGGGGAAGATCTGTATGATCTACTGGAGATGAGACCAGGGGAGCGAGGGAGGCTGCATCAGGTGATCTGTTACAGAGCCGCTCTTAAGACAGATGTGGTGGGTGTGTGGATGGGTGAGGATTGGTTAGTTGAGGAGCAGAGGGAAGATGTGAAGATGATACTCAGTTAGCTTATCTGCTTCCCTTGCCAGAGTGGTCTATGGAAGTTAGGAGAAGATCTCTGTGTGACACATTAGAGATGGAGGCCAGAGGCAGGGGTCCAGAGAGGCTACAGAAGGGTGGTTATGTGGTCTGCCAGAGAGCAGGGGATGAGATGCTGGGTAGATGGGGAGATTGGATTTGGAGGAGTTGAGGGAGAGCTGAAGATACACAGTTATCCTACCTGCTTCCCTAGCTGGAGAGCAGTATGTGCTGAAGCACGGAACACATACTGAGAACCCTAGTTGAGATCTGGGTAGGGTCTGAGCAGTCTTTCATCAGGAATGATGCTTTTTAGGTTTAGATGAGGGTCTAGGACTGACTTCCACTTTAGGCTGTAAAGAAAATGCACTCAGTAATGTGGGAAGTCCACTTGAACTCAGCCTGTTAATATCCCAGAGTCCTGAAGTCATCCACAGCATAATTCTTGCCTGACCAGTCCTATTAGCAAAGGGATAACCTTATTCCTGTCTTCTTTGTTGGATGTGTCCTCTGTTAGTGGAAACCCAACAAAGGCTTTGTCGGGTTGATAGCCATGTTTAAGAGGTGGGACTCATCTCTGAGACACTTGGAATCTCAGCTCTCTCACCTCATTACTTCTCTAGGGATATTATGTTTAATTTCAGACGACTTCTTTGGTTTGACAACTTAATCAGAAGCAATCAAAATATGCTTATGGAACATATAGAAAATTAATTTCAAGCCAATGTAAAAGATTATATCTCCAAACCGTGGAGAATAAAGTGGGAAAATGGATGTGCAAATATTATGTAAAATGTTGATGGCTATGCTAATGAGCAGTAGGAAAAGAAGAGAGCCAGTCTAGTCGACTGTGCTACCCAGCCAGATCTACAGCAAGTCACCCTGTCCTCCCAGCTAGTGACTCATCACAGGAGGCTGAGTTTATTTCATGAGATTTGTGATTCAGTGGGGCCTGTTGATTCATTCAAACAGTGAGTCATTGAATACATTTTCCAAGGATCTACCTAGATTGAGGCATGCAAAGGAGAATATAGAACTTCATAAAGTGTTATCTTGACCTTTGGGAGTTCATAGTATGATGAGTGCAACGTCAAAATTGCTCATGGTAATACAATGAGCTTCTTAGGATAGACCAAAAGTGGCATGTGTTTGAAACTGTCTTACCAATATGTTTCCAGTATTTGATACACAGCACTGGTAGAGACAACAATTGGAGAATTTGATTGAATGAATATATTGCAAGTGCATACTGGATGTAATGTGGACATCCAATTAGAACACCCCATGCTTCCAACACTAGATATACATGCTTATTGAACTGTTGGGGTTTGGATGTTAAATGTCTCCTTAGGCACATAGGTTCCAACACTTGATCTCCAAATGATGGCAATGTTTGGGAAGATTGTAGAAACTTTAGAAAGTGAAGCCTTGCTGGAAGAAATGGGTCCCTAGGATGGGCTTTGAGTTCCTATAGCCCAGGCCTACCCATGTTTACTTCCTGCTTTCTGATTGCAGATACAATGTGACTAGTTGGCTCCTACCCATGATGCCATGCTTCCTTACCTGCACTTAAGTCTTCCCCACCAAGAGGGACTGGATGTTTGAACTGCAAGTCAAATAAATTGTCCCCTTAGTTTGCTTCTCATCATTTATTTTTGTCACAGCAAGAAGAAGAGTAATCAACACACTTGCTGACAGCTAATGTTAAGCTCTACAGACCTTAGCTGCATGTATAACAATTCAGCTCTTTAGTAGCATATGCAATGATTTGACTCTTGTGTTGACTACCCACATTTAGTGCAGACCCCACAACTTGAAGTGTTTAATCCCACACGAAAGTCCTCAGGCTTTAGACACCAACTCAAAGTCTAGGTCATCTGTACTTGTGACCATCTGGCTGCAAAGTACGGGGCTGCCACATACTCCCTGTCTTGGGATTGGTAGTTTGCTGTGCTAGTTTATAGGAGGCAGGGGAATTCTTTACTATTTTCACTAGCTTTATGAAGGAAAGAAATGAACAGCTAGGTGAAGAATGACCCTGAGTGAGATCCAGGAGAATCCCAAGTGCAAGGACTCTGTTCCTATGAACTTGGGATTGTATTATTATATTAGTTAATTTTCTGTTGCTGTGATAAAAATATAACTATAAGGAAGCTTACAGAGGGAAGACTTTCTTTGGGCTTATGGTTCCAGAGGGATGAAAGTCTATCATGGTAACAAGAGGCAGGCATGGTCCCAAGAAATGAATGTTGAGGGATGGGTGGGGGAGCATGGAGATTTTGTGATTATTGATGTGCACTGGGGGAACCTGGAAGGCTAAACACGCAGGGTTATTTCTTCAAGGGAAGAAATGCAAAAATATGTTTCACACTCAGAAGTCTAGAACAGATGTGCTTTCTAGGCTAGTGACCTTTGCACAATCTTGTGGCTGGAGATTTTCTGACACAGACCCCTCACTGGGGAGGGGTCCAGACACTTTTCACAAACCTGTTTTTCTCAATCTACAGAATATATCTTTATGGAAGGTGTCACATGTACTTCAACAAGAGTTTGTATGTAGTCACCTCTGATCTGTATTTAGCTTCTTTTGTTCCTCAAGGAGATTTGGGTATGTTTTTGTGGTTATGCAACATTAAGTTAGTCATCATAAGATTAGTTTTTACCAGATTATACTGTGCTCAAATACATCTAAAATAAAAAAGTTGGGGTCAGATTCCTGATGTTTGAACCAACACCAGCTACTGACTGCCTTTTTTTTCTCCTGCTGCTTGTCACTGCTGCCCATGAAGGTCATGAAGGACCCTCACTTCGAGTGTGGGATGAGAGAGAGGGGGGAAGAGGAGAGGGGGAAAGGGGGAGGGGGGGGAAAGAAAAGAACCAAAAATGGAACAAATTAATAAACTTTAAAGGCTGTCTCTAAGTGACATGCTCCTCCAACAAGATCACACCTCCTAAACTTCCCCAAACAGTGAGACCAACTGAGGACAAAGTGTTGAAATGCACAAGCCTTTGGGCAGCATTTTCTTTTAAGCCACCTTAGGGCTGTGCTGCCTGGGTTCCTAGTGGAGTTTCCACCACTGGGCACTGGGGACTAACCCCAACCCCTCCCCTCTTCTGGAAGTCTGGGTTGAGGATGATGTTCTACCCTGCTTCATCTCACAGCCAACCTTTCTGAAGCTGTTGAGGTGCCTTTCCAAGATGTCAGCCACCTCACTAACAGACACTGGTGAGTTGAAAGGGACTAGCTGTGAGTCACAAAAGCAGCCCCCATTATTCTGCACTCAGGAAATTCCAAGGGGTTTAGAAGCTCAGCATCTGGAACTGCAGACAAAACCAGAGAACTGTGACAAAAGGTGCCTCGTCACCTCTGTTACTCGGGACATTTCAAGAGCCTTAAAAGCTCTGTGCAAGGGACTGGGGATGGGGACCATGTCCACACTTCTTATCCTATCATGATGTCAGTGTCTCTCAGAACCAGACAATCAACTGAGTCTCGTGCAGATGACTCAGGTATTAAGGGAGGGGAGGTCCAGAAGGATTCCTCCTCCCATATGAAAACAGTGTGGAGTTGTTAATAATATATGTGGCTGATGATCTGGGTTGTTCTTTGATCATCAGCATGCTACAGATTGAGTGTATTCTGTAGGTTTGGGAGGAGGGGAGTGACCTACTTCTGGGAGACTTGGTATTGTGCCTCCCAGCACAAATCTGTCCTAGATTGCATGGGCCTTGAATCTGTGTCCCACTCTTTGATAGCTGGTTTATATTGTGCAAGTTACTTAACCTCTCTGTACCCACATCTGTATTGCTAAGTGCACAATGGCATGCTAATGGTCTTTTCCCCACGTTGTGAAGGGGTTTGTGAATTGTAACATGTAAGGAACACATGGAATGCATCCAGCACATGCTAGCTGTGGGTTGATGCTAGCTGTCCCTACTAACTGATGCCTGGTAGCTTTATGGGACCCCAGACTTGTCACTCACTCCTTGGACAACCTGTGTACTTGCTAGGTTCTGTAATTCTTGCTTTTCCCATGTTTACAATGGGGCAGTGGAGATGCATCTGTGTAGGCAATGGTAACTTGGGAATGCCTGCAAAATCCTATGCTCTGGTTCTACCTGAGAGCCTGTCAGGGAAGATGTTATGCTGAGTTAAGGAAGATGACCTGTGGTAGGTGTAGGGGTAGCTGAGACATGAAAAGTAGGAGCTGGTTGTTTGAAGGTGTTCAACACTGGAAAACCAGTCCCAAAGCATGCCTGGAGGATGCCAGGAACTTGAGAGGTTTTATTGCTGAGCTGAGGAGTTTGAGGGCCGGAGTGTAGAGAAAGTAAATTGTTGTCTCTAACCTAGGGGACAGACTCGGTAGAAGCAGAGTAGTGATGGAATGCTGGGGTCATAGGTTACTTGGACTGAGACAGATGTGTGGAGAGGGGTTTTGGATGGTACCCCCCAGTTGCTAACTAGTAGCTTTGAACAGGGACTCGCCGTGGGACCCTGCCTGCACTTTTTGGTAGATGAACTTACTTTTCTTTTTTATTGTGGTGAAATACACCTGACATAAAGTTTACCATCTGAACCATTTGTAGCTGTACAGTTCAGTAGCAGCAAGTGCCTTCACATTGTTGCACAACCATCACCAGCATCCATCCCCAGGACACTTTTATATGCCTGGGCTGAGACGCTGCGCCCATTACACATTAATTCACCACCTCCCCTCCCCCAGATGTCAGCAACTACAATGCAATTTTTCTTTTGCCTGTGAGTCTGGCCTCTCTAGGCGTCTTAGACAGCAGACACATACTGCACTTCCCCTTTGTGAGCTGTGTCACACAGCTCACTTCAAAGTTTGCTCATGTTGTAGCACATATCCGAATGTCCTTTAGATTTAAGGATCCTGTGACATTGGGGATATGAACTGTATTTGTTCATTTGTACCTGGGACAGACACTGAAATTGCCACCATCCTTTGGTCCTTCTGTCAATCCATAAGCGTTTCAATTTTTCCCTATCCATGCCAACACTTCTTTTTATTTCTTCTTGCATTCTCCCTCTGTATCACCTGCCTGCTTCCTTCCTCCCCTTCTTCCCCCTTCATCCTCTTCTCCTTCCTCTCTCCTTTGGAGAAATATCTGTGCAATTCTGATTATTTTTAAGATGGGACTTCTTCTTGTACATTGTGATAGTTACTTCTTCTGGATTTTAATCCTTATTATATTTGCAAAAGCTTTCTCTTGTTCTCCCATCTCATGACTGGCTTTTTTACCTCTCAGAATAGAGGCACGCGCACGTGTGTGTGTGTGTGTGTACATGTGTACGTACGTGAGTTCAGGTGATATGCATATAAGTTCAGATGCCTAGAAGGTCAGGAGTGGGTGTTTTATGCTCTGCCACTGGAGTCACAAGTAAGAATAAGCTTTGGAGCTGAGCAGGGGTCCTCTCAAAGAGCAGTCAGTGCTCTTAAGTGCTGAGCCATCTCTACAGGCCCTGTCTACTTGCTTTGAGACAGTGTCTTGTCATGAGATTGAGGCTAGCCTCAAGCTCATGGTCCTCCAGCCCCAGCTTCCTGAGTGCTGGTGATGCAGACAGATGGCTGTACTTATCTCATGAAAGCTTTTGACATTGAAGTCCATATTACCTGGTTTTTATTTGTTGCCTGTGCTTTTGGTGTCACACACAGCCCCATCATTTTATGTATCACTTATGGAAGTGGCATTATTATTCCCAAAGTGCCCAGGATATGCTGTAGCTACATGTTTTAGCAAAATCTGTACTGTAATTCTCTTGGGCTATTCTCGGTATAGACATATGGTTGTACAATGTTGAATTTGTAGTTGTCATGCTCTTCCTCTGAATTCTCTTTTGTGTATCGATGGTCCCATCAATCTTTGAAGTCCCTCGGTCTGAAAATAGTCACTCTTGACTTCTGGTCCCTTCTCTCCATAGCCAGCTGTACTGAGTTAGGAAATTTTTCTCCTTATGTCCTTCTAGCCTCCCTGGAGGGAGAAGAATTGGTATTGGCTTATAAAACACAGGCAAAATGCATGCTTGCTACCTTCAGGCCTGGCAATACCAGCTTATGCGGCTCTACCTACCCTTTCCCTGGCCTCTCCAAGCCCTCTCTCTGCCTTCATGTGCTGGCCTCATGCATAGACCCATGGAGATCTGTGTGTGGATTAAGATAGCACCACAAGTTGGAAGGAATGTAGATGCTCCAGTGACCTCATGGATCAAGCTCCCCTCTCCCTTCACATTGTCCTCTAATGTGCATGAAAAACAAACTTTACTGTGTTAAAATCCTTAGATTTTGTGATTCATAAAATTAGCAACTGGCCTGTACAGATACATTCTAATCTAATTCAGAACTCTCAAAGGCCCGTCCTCAAAGGGATTCTCCCTGTACTTTCTTTTTGTGTGTGTGTGTGTGTGTGTGTGTGTGTGTGTGTGTGTGTGTGTGTGTGTGTGTCCATTGATAACAGTTTTGGACTCCCCTCACCCCTAGAGTCCTGGAACGACTTACTGACTGATTACTGGTCTAATTGTTCTTTTTCTCACTCACCATCCATACTCTCAGAAAAGAAATATTTTAAAGAAGATTAAAGTTGTGTATGATTTTAGTAGTAACTTATCAAAGGTTTTCTCATTAATTAGGGCTTCTTTTTTCTCCCATGGGAAGGCTCACCTTTTGCTATGCTCTCTTCTCATTGATGTCCATTCAAGCTCAAGTTCAGGCATTCCCTCTCCTCCAGCAAGGCCTCGGGGGAACTCTGATGCCTTTTTCTCTGGCATACAGTTAGAACTGCCCATATTTTGTTCTTCATTAATAAAGTTCTATGTTAAATGTCTTCTGCTAAACTACACATTTTAATGTTGAATTCATCAGTGGGATATAAGGCATCTTGAAATATGCTGAATGCTATGCTTGCCTGTGTGGATTTTTATTTGTTCTTTGAAAACTGCATATATTTACGCAATGTATTTTGACCATACCCACATACCTCTCAAACTCCCCCAAGCACCTCCTGTCTTCCTCCCAATTTCAAGTCTTACATTTTTGTTATTAATAGCCCCCTATGTTCAATTAGCGCTGCCCATATGTGCATGGATGTAACGTAGGCTTATGATTTTGAAGAGGGGCAGAGTAGACTATATATTTTTCCTTCTAGTGTTGGGAGGCCACAGGAATGAGATGCCGATGCCTTTTTTTTTTACTTTTTTTTGCCCTTTTTATTTTAAAAAATTTTTAAAATTTGAATTTGAAATTAAAATGTAACCACACCATTTTTCTTACCTTTCCTTCCTCTAGTGCCTCCTATGTCCTTCCCATTGTGCTCTCTCTCTCTCTCTCTCTCTGTTTCTTTCTCATGTTCATGCCCTCTGGCCTCTTTTAACATATATTGTACACACACACACACCCCTCAGTATACAAATACACATTGCTCTGTCTGTATTGTCACTTGTATTATAGGATTTGAGGGTGACAAGTTGGTGCTGATAACCAACTGGGAAATCTGCCCTGGGGAAGACTGTTTTCTCTCCCACTTGAAGTAGTCCTTAGTTGCATGTAGTTGTTTAGGGTTGACACCCTCTGAAACTCTCCCCTTCCATGTTAACATGTTAACATGTCCTTGTTCATGTCATGTTTAGGCAGCTATGTTGTCGAGGCTTCATAGGTGTAGCTTCGCTGACATTTCTAGGAGATGCAACCTCACAGCAGACATCCATTTGCTATGGCTCTTACAACCTTTGAGTGCCTTCTTCCACAGTGTCCCATGAGCCTTAGCTGCAGAATTTGTGTTGTAGATAGATCAGTTGGGGTTGTGTGCCACAGAATCACTTATTCTATGCATTTTGATCAGTCATGTTTTTCAGTATTGGTCACCATCTGTTGCTAAGAGAAGTTTCTTTGTTGAGAGGTGAGAGCTACGTTTATCTGTGAGTATAAGAATAAATGTTTAGAATTCTGTTAGGTTCAATTAAGTGGCAAATGTAGGTTCTCCTCTAAGATCCATGGCCTCACTTGTCCTAAGTAGGTGACAAGGTCTCCAGTACCAGACATTATTTCCTTCTTAAGGGGAGCTTAAGTCCAATTAGACAACTGTTAATTATTGTCAAGATATAAGTGACACTATTACACACTTAGGCTTATGCTGGCTAGACATTGTCGTAGCTAATAGGTGTCATAGTCGGATAGAACTATTGTTTTGTTCCCTCCCTTGGAAGCTTACATGGCATCTTCTCATACCCTGAAAACTAGTTCTCAATACCCCAGGTTCTGTATCTGAAGCACATGGTATCATTAGCAATAGAGGCTTACCTTCCATCTCTGGGAGAACAAAGGGCAGCATCAATAGCTTATAGTGTTTTGGGGTCACTTGGACTCCCCTGATCAACAGCTTGTAAGGGAGCTTCTTGTACCAGGTATTGGGGTTTTCATTATGTAGTTTTTGGTTCTTGGGGAAAAGCACTGCTAGCCTACATGGAAAAATTTCATTTATATTATATCTTTATATGCCTATACATAGGCTTATATGCATTATATGTCATTTTGGGTGAATAGATATGGTTCCTTATGATTTTTAAAAACACCCTTATTGTTGCTTTACCTTCCTCCTTCCTTCTCTGTGTTTACCTTCTCCCTCCCAACTAACCACTTGCCTGTTCTCTCCATTTCTCCCTTCAGATTGTGTTTGTCTGCTATTCCTCGTCTTATTGTTCTCTCCACTCCATGGTTCCTTTTTAGTTCCCTGGCTTTTGCATTACTCTAGGTTTTTTGCTCACATCTGAATAACTAGAGTTAGGAGCTACAGATGGGAGAGAACATGAGATACTTGTCTTTCTTGGTCTGGGTTACCTCACTCAATATAATCTTTTCTAATTCATCCATTTGCCTCCAAATTTCATAATGTCACTTTTTACAGCTGAATAGTATTCCATAGATTATATGTGCACATTTTCATTATCATTCATCAGTTAAAAGGCCTTTAGGTTGTTTCCGTCCCACTGTAAACAGAGTGGTAGCCGCTGCTTTTTGAAAGCAATACCTGGTGTGAACACATGTGTTACTTCCTGGAGTGGAGGCAAAGTCCACTTACATAGCAGCACTTTCCACCCTTTTGGTGAAGTAAGGAATGTGCCTGGCTTCCGGAGAGGGTGTCATAATCTAATTTGTGTTGTTTTACAGAATTCTGAAGACCGAATCATTTATTAAAATAATGAACCAAAAAACCTGAGGTTCCTTCAGTTCTGGAAGCTAAAGAGTTTGAAGTCAAGGTATCTATACCTGCTAAAAGCCTTTTTATCAGGAAACCATTCCAGAAATTAGCAAGCCATTGCCATGGTAATCTCTACCAGCTCTAGTATCATAATCTCATCTCTCTTTAAAGGTGACATCATTCAACTCTGCAGCACTGGGAATAAAACGTACAGTCCATAAATTTTAAGAACATACCAGAGGCACAATTAAGAACGTCTGCAGTTTCCTTGTTGAGGGATGAGAACTACACTTATCTGAGGGTAAAAGGACAAATGTTTATAGATTGTTGTTAGGGATTATGCTAGTTTAGTAAGTTAGTGGTTGTAGATTCTTCTCCAATAACTGTGATTTCACCAGTATTGAGTAGTTGTCTAGGTTTCCAGTACCAGGCATGTTTTCCCTCTATAATAGAGTCATTGGCTATCACCAAGGTATGTGTGCCACTACTGAACTCTTAAGATTATTGTGCATGCTGGTTGTTGATGTGGCTCATAGATGTTGTAGCTGGATGGAACTGCTGGTTGCCTCTTTCCTTTAGAAGCTTGCATGGCATCTTCTGGTACCATAAAAGAGTCCTCAGGGAGGAAGCATTCAGGTCAGTTCCAGCTCAGGTGTCACTGAGTCCTGTTTCTGAAGTATGTGGTGTCTCTTTAGCAATAGGGGCTTACCTTCTAGCTGGTGGACAACCAAAGTAAGAAGCAAT
Source organism: Mesocricetus auratus (assembly GCF_017639785.1). Classification (NCBI taxonomy): domain Eukaryota; kingdom Metazoa; phylum Chordata; class Mammalia; order Rodentia; family Cricetidae; genus Mesocricetus; species Mesocricetus auratus. The sequence continues at coordinate 50,084,469 of NW_024429180.1, read as the reverse complement.
TGCCTATATGTTTTAGAAGTACTTTTGCAACATATGGAGACCACAACAGAAAACCACAACTAATCAAACTGCAGAGTTGTGGAGCTCAGTTCCAGTGGATACATCTATAAAACATTCCCACGCTTAAGGCTCAGGGAACATTGTAGAAGAGGGGGTGGTAAGAATGTAAGAGCCAGAGGATCAGGGAGTTTGCTGTGAGATTGTTTCTCCTAGTGATATCAAAATCTGTACCTATAAAGTCTCACCAAAATAATTGTCCAGACATGAACTGAACAAGGATGACATCAGCAGACATGCCAGAGTTTATGGTCTTAAAATTTGTGGACTGTAAGCTTCATTCCCAATGCTACAGGGTTGAATGATGTCATCTTTAAGGAATGATGAGGTCATGAGGGTAGAGCCTCAACCCTACATAAGGAACTATAGGCAACTGAGGAAAGCTGGGATCAGAAGTGGTCATCCCCAAGGAAGAGCACACTAACTGGTTGTCCAGTGCCAAGTGGTAAGCCCTGAAAACATACATACAAGTAACACTATGTTGCGTGAGCAGGTGTATTTAGGAATACATACATACATACATACATACATACATACACACATACATATACACATACACATGCAATAGCAATTTTTGAAAAAAGGAGACCTTGAATTTGAAGGAGAGTAGGAGGGGTATATGGGGGGTTGGAGGGAGGAACAGGAAGAAAAATGTAATTATATCCTAATATTAAATATAAAGAAAATAAAGCTTCATGCGAGATACTCATAAAATGACATAAGGACTCAGGACCTTTGGTGCACAAACAGAATTGCCTGGGATGGACTAGAGTCTGGCCAATTACACAGCACCTGACCCATCCTCAGACCTGTCAGGGTGACAGCTGGTTCTTGACAAGGGGTGAGACACCATGAGTTTCCTTACTCTAATCATGCATGATGATAGCCAGCAGATTCTCCTCCATGGGTTTGTCTCCACTGTTCTAAATCTCAGATTCTTACAGACTGTCTGACTGGGGCCCAGTGGCTTCTGAGGCTTCCCCTGGGAGCTGTGTAAAGCCTCACTGGATTCTCCTCTCTAACTCTTAGTGTTTGCTCAGCACCCAGCTCTAACAGCCAGCAGAGTGCCTTGCTAGCTTTTTCCTCTACAGCTCTTTGAATGTTTAATAAATTCTTAATTAAAAGCCGGGCACCTCATCTATTTCTGTCAATTGCTTCTGTGTTGTGAAGAAGAGAGGCCTACAGGAGGGAAATGTCAGGCCCACCCTCTGCCCTCTGTTCACACCCACATCCCTACACATGCATTTGTGTGCATGTACATACACACAGCCCAGGACTTGGTGCCGTATTTACATAATTCTATTGACATTTTGAGGCTAAAATTATGTATGCTACTTTAATTTGCTGTTAAATTAAATTATGAATGTTTGGAACGTAGTAATTTCTTTTGTTCTATGAACAGATTGTTTTATATATCTGCCTATATTACCAAGTTATTAATTTAATGATTTCATAATAGCAGCTCATTCCTCTGGGTAATATAAAGACTGAAGTGTGCGCTCTGTACAGCACAGGCAGAAGCTGCTTGCCCTACGTGAATTGAAGGTTTTTGGAATAAAGATATTAGTTTTGGCAGAATGTTTAAGAGTGCATAGGGAAACTGGAGGGATGTGTCAGGTCAGTTCTGGTTTCCCAATCTCATTTTAAAAGGCAGGGCAAAGTCTATTGCCCATGAGACTGCAGGAAAAATAATTTTCTTAAGTAAAGTCAGGCCCTGGCTGAGCCTGTGTTTGAGAACTGTGGATGCCCATCTAGTCTGTTAGCATTAGACACAGCATAGCTTCTGCTCCAGCTGAAAGCAGGGTGGTCTTTTGTCTAGAGGGTCTTGTTGGTCACTATCCAATCTGCACGCTGGAGATGTGTTGCTATGGTAACTTGGCATTGGGCACATTACTCAGCTCCTTGTTGGCACCTGACCCTATTTGAGAGAAATGCCAAAGGCTTGTGTGTGTGTGTATGTGTGTGTGTACATGCATGTGTATCTTCTGGATTCCAAGAGATTTTCCTTTATGCCAACAAGTTGTGACTTCAGCTTTCTGTGCCTCAATTTTCCAATCAATAAAATGGAAACATTGGTAGTAGCTGTGTAATCAGTATAGGACTGAATAGGACTCACATAAGAAAGGAGATAAACTGCTTTTGCTAGTATCTGGGGGCTGAGTTGTCTGGAGTTAGGAGGGTGAATACACACACCACATACTAGAGCAGTGTTTCTGACAATGGCCAGGGCTATTCCTTTAGCAGTATCAGGTGTTTCACTTTCCTATAGGTCTCAGTTTCTTCAGTTGATATTGGAGATTTGAACATGAGGGCTTCTAAAGTCGTCTTCACCTCTGTTAGTTATTTTTACTCTTATTTTTGAAAAGAAAGCATCTCAGAATGACTAATTTCACTCGAGAGACTTACTGAGGAAGGCCTGTGCTTTCTCCCATAGCTGTTGACCCCTTGTTACTCAACAAGGACTGATGTGTCTTTAGGACAGACATGACTTCTGCCTTCTCCATGGTGACACTCCAGTGGGATCGGGAGACTAAAAAGTACATGATCCTGACCGTCTGTGATGGTAAAGGTATGGACTAGAAGAGAGCAAAGGAAGCTGGGTTGAGGGCAAAAGATTGATTATGGGTCCATCAGACAAATAGTTGGCAGGATGGTGGGTAGGTCAAAGCTGTCATAGGAAGAAGCAGAGAATGTGGAGGGAGATGAAATGGGAGAAATCTGTGTAGTTAAATGGAATGCTTGGGGCACCAGTGGTGAGACACTGGCTAAACTGTTAGTAATGAAAGTCTTGCTAGGCCAAAGGCAATTGGGAATCACTGAAGGAGGGAAGGACTCAGTGTGGGGAGAGCCTATGGAGGAGGTAGAGTTGGAGTCAGGGAGGTCAGTCATGGGACGCATAGCAATCAAGATGAGAGGGAGCGACATGGAGGAAAACAACTATAAAGCAGCCCAAAGAAGAATTGCTAAGGTCTGGGTTCGGGTAAGACGGAGGCAGTAAAGTAGAGGGCATTGCTGAAGGCAGGCAACCGGGGGACTGTGAGGTCACCCTGGGACCTTTTAGTCCTCCCCTTTCTGGATTTTTTATGATGTCTTGAAAGGTATTCATACCAACCACTTTCCCCATAGCTGGCATACATTTGCATACACACAATGTGGTTTATTCCTAGATACATTCTCTCTCTGTCTCTGTCTCTCTCTCTCTCTGTCTCTCTCTGTCTTCTACTGCTGTGTGCTCCATGGAGTAAGACAAAATGTTTCTCTGTTCTGTGTATCCCAGTGTGACAGTTATGTGAAACATTCTCGACCCTTCCCCAAGGAAAAAAAAGGTTTCTTTCTTCTGTGTTCTATCTATAGTCTTGGATGTCATGTCTTTGTCTTCATGAACCATCTCCCCATGAGGGTGTGGTTTAATAATGTCTGGATTCCTGGTGCCTAGCAACATGTCAAGCAAACAACAGTCACCACTGTGAATGACTGAGTAAAGGACCATGAGGGTCTTGGATCTGATCCTTCTTGGGGGGAGGATAATTAGCGGTGTTTCCTAGTCTTCCTAAGAAGAGACATGCATCTCCTATCTTGAGAAGTGAAGCACATCTTGTGGTCAATGTCCTACCCAAGTACCAAATCTTTGGTCCTCTGGTGCCAAGGACCAGAGTCACAAAATACTTCATAAGTATAGATGAAAACCTAACTAACTAGCTAGAGCCAGCCAAGAAGGGAAATTGTGAAGTAGGGTTGCCTGTGGCTCCACATGGGTAGAGGATAGGATAAGAGAGACTGTCTGTTTAGGCACAGGACAGAGAAATAGAGAGATGGATAAAGACTAAGGAGGTAACCAAAATAGTGAGAAAAGCCAGGGGTGACCCAGGAGCCTGAGTTCTAATGGAAGATCAACAGTGGAAATAACTGTTATGCTCGACATAGGGGAAGAAGTCTGGGGGGGTCTTTAAGATCCAGGGAGAAAGATTGACTGAGGATCCCAGGGAAGACAGGGACAGGGACAAGTTTGGATTGAAAGCCCAGAAGCACAGACAAGATCACATTAACGGCAATGTGCCAATGTCTGGCACTTTGTATGTAGTCCACAGAAGTTGGATGGATTCCGTGAGAATCATGAAGAGGGAACAGAAGAAAGACTACCTCCAGGATCTGGGTCTTAGAACTTGCCTTTGTGCAAAGTTGGGTGGAGACAGATCTGGGTGACACTGCATTGAAGACATTCCAGCAATTACTTCCAAGAATCCTTCTTTGGTGGCAAATTGTTGGGTACACACTTATAGTTTGGTCAGATGCTGATTTGTTCTGAATATTCCTGTTAAATTTTTAAGTGGAAATCTAATCATCTTCAGAGAAACAGTATCATAAAGTAGAGTCTCTGGAAGGTAGGTAATTTATCTCCAGCTTCATTGGTAGGATTATGAAAGATTTTTGTCTTAGGGTGTTCATTTTTTTGTGGCAAATAGTTTAAAGGAGGAAGGATATATCTCACTGGTTCAGGGGTTCTGTTCATCATGGCTGTGGGAATGCATGAAAGAAGAGGCCCATAACTTCATGGCAAGCAAGGAGCTGAGATTAAGGAACATGGTTATGTTAGCATGTTCTCCGTTTCCCATCTGGGTTCCCAGCCTATGGGGTAGAGCTGCCTGCTTTCTGGGTGGCTCTTCTACCTGTATTTAATTCTCTCCATAAACACCATCACAGACACATCAGAAGGCGAGGTTTGTTAATTTACTAGACACTAATCAAGCCAATAGTGTTGACAATCAAGATTCACCATTACAGCTTCTGAGAGTGGCATAGAAGGACATCTAGGAGGTGCCATGGACATCAAGCTATTGGCATCTTGTTTGTGGACTAGCCTCTAGAACTAGTAAGCAATGTATCTTTACTTTATGTATAAATTACTCAGCATGAGATATTTTGTTCATTGGCTTAAATGAACTACCATATACACTAAACTCCATGGGCTGGGTGATGAGGATTCAGAGACCCGTAGAGACTGGCACTAGGCAGGGTCAAAGGGCAGATCTATAGTCTTCTAAATAGTGCATTTGGAGGTAGAAGCGTGGTAGATGTGAAGGAATTGTTGAGTGTTCTACTGACTGACTACCTGCATGTGTGAGAATGGTGATGGCGGTGATGGCTAAAACCAGGGGGAAAACCTGGCTCAAAAGAAATAAACAAAAATCCCCAGAGACTTATGAGAGGCCATCTGAAGCAATGCTATGTCTGGAGCCCTGGGCTATTTAATGTTTCCGGCAATGAACTAGACAATGAAACAGAGAGTACGCTCATTAATTTCATAGATGACACCCAGCTGAGGCTGAAGGGGGCACCTTGGAGGGATGGATTAGAATTCAAATTGACTTCAGTAGGTTTTAGAGATTGGTCAGAAACCGAGCAAATGAGATTCGGGAAGGACAAGGGCAGAGTGAGGGAAAAGCAGCTTCAGGAAGGACTAGGAGGAGTGACTTGCTTTGTTTTAATCCTGCGTACTCTCTTGACCTCCCTTGCCTGACACTGCAAGGCTGACATATGCACACAGCTTACAGTGAACTTTCACAGCTCTCTCCTTGGAGCCTTGGGTGACAACACCCTTAGAGAGGGGCTGTTAGGAATAAGTTCATGGGGGATTCAGAGATGTTAAAAAATCTGCCTAAGGCCACACAGCTGATAAGTGTCAAAGGCAGATGCAAACACACCTAGCACTTTACACTGCTCATTTGACACCTGCCTCAGAGTGCTTTACTGTCTCACTTGATCGGTGTGTGACCTCATGCAGTGGTACAGCCTCTGCATCCTGTTCCTTGGCCCCCCAGGCAGGTCCCATTTCCATCTATGTCAGGTCAAGATCCCATGATGTACCTGTCCAACACAATTCTTACTGGCTGCTTCATCAACTTGGATAAGACCCACCAGCTGGCTTTCATACCCTGATGTCAACCTAACTACCTGTCAATACTCCTCCTCACCTGTCTTGTTGAGAACCCTTGGAGAAATAGCACAATTGGGAAGAAAGAGTCACTGTGGAGTTAGTAGGCTGTTGGTTCTGCTTGGCAACCAGTCTTTTTAGTCTCTGGTCACCTTGTCTTAGGTCCTAATCTCATTACTGACCCACATCTCATTACTGTTATCCTACTGAAGAGGAGATGGCTTACCTGGCAAATGGTCCCTCAACTTCCAGTTCTTATCATCTCCCACTTTGTTCAATTCTACAGTTGCCCTCATCTCCATCCTCCTGGCCTCAGGGTGAAGGATGCTGTTTCTGCTCCCTCTTCTATGCTGTGCTCACACCCTGTTTGGTTTTGCTCCCTCTCACACATCCCACCTTCTCCTCTATGCTTCCTTTCAGTCCTTAAACTTGTGTAACCTGGTCCATCTGTGAAAATTTTCCCAAACGGAAGCTACCAGGGAAGGGTCAGGAGTATACAGCATTTTCTACTCATGTTCTGATTCTTAGACTAAATGGAGCATTGGTAGGTTCTTTACCCATAATCTAATACATGACTTTGGGTCATCTGAAATGCAAATATCCCTCCTTCAAGCTACCACGGGAATGACAAAAGCTACCCACAATCCTTCATGCTTCCCGTTTGCAGTTCACACCTCACCACCTTTCCTGGGGCCCTTTGTCGCCTCTTACCACCCCACAGATCCCCCATCTTCTCTCTCTGAGATTTCTTGTGGCTCGCCAATCCCTCACTTCCGGGCCCTTCTGCCCCATTCTTTCGTACTTCCTTGGCTGGAACTTCAGGTCTACTCATTAGCCTGTATGTTCTGAACTCGCTTTTTCACCATGAACTTTATAGAGTTACTATAGGCTGGCTCCATGGAATGCATCTCTGCAGTCTGAAATTCTGTCCTTGCCTTCCTGGAGTTGATCTTCTCCTGCTGCCCAGCCCCTGAACATGCTAGACTGCTTCCACATTTTATCCTCTTTCTCGATAAGCGGTTAAGGATTGAAACTTTGTGCCTGAGTTATTGTTACTACTCCTGGCTATAGTCTCCTTACTGATATCCTGTTCTCTACCCCTGCCTCCTGGTGAACTTACCATATTATTTCTCTGCTTGAATCCCCAGCTTCCTACTTCATGTCCTTTAACCCACGTCTAGATCCACAGTCCATGGTCTTCCATGATCGAGCTCTATCTGCTCTTGAGAAGCAATTTCTGCCCTTGCCACACCTGGCTACTTTTAGGTAACTGGGGACACCATCTGCTCACGCCATGCTGCTACTTGTAAGTTACCAAGGACTCCATTGTGTTCACACCCCTGCGTTGTGGGATTCCCGCCTGGGTCCCACTACTGTCTCAGGCCCCAAATAACACGAGACACTATATTAATTATGAAGCGGTTGGCCGTTTGCTACGGTTCCTCATTGGCTGAGTATTTCCACATTGATGGGGGAAATCCTCTGTATATGTCAATAAAGCACTGTTGGCCAATATGGAACCAAGATAGGTGGGACTAGGAATCCAGGAGGACTCTGGGAAGGAGAAACACAGAAAGTCAAGATGTAACTGCCATAGGGATAAGAAGCTTGGAAACTTTGCTCCGGTAAGCGAAATAGTATATTAACAATTATGGGGTAAATACTTAAGTCAGAGCTAGCCAGTAAGAAAAAGCAAGGCCAACAGCTTCATAATTAATATAGCCTCCTGTGTGTTTATTTGGGACTGATGCGGCTCTGGAACTAGGCTGGCTGGAAGGCTTCGCTTTACACCACGTGGTGGTCTTCTCTTACCAGAGAAAGGATCCAAACCTCTTACTTCTCTTGTGTCCTACATGGTGACTGACTGTGCCTCCATTTCCCAGACTCCTTCACGTCTCCTACTCCCACCTATCTTGCTTTCCTATTGGTCAACGGTGCTTTATTTATCAACCAATCAGACAAACATATCCACAGGACTTCCCCTATCACCCCTGTGCCTTTACATATGCCTTTGCCCCCTCCTCCGTTCCCTACCTGGCAGCTGTAATTGCAATGCTGTTCACTCTGTGAAGTGACATGCCATCCTACCTAAGAATTCCATACTTGGAGTCACACTGACTAGATTTGATTCCCAGTGTATTCTTCTAGCTCCATGGCTTAGGCTCTGTGCCCCAAGGCTTCTTTTTCTCCCCTGCAAAGTGCGAATAAGGAAAGTGTCCACCTCTTGGGATTGTGTGGAGATTAACACACAGGATTGTGAAGTGCCTACACTGGAAATTCTTGATAAAGACTGGTCCTCATGATGCTGAGGATGCCTCCATCCTTCAGGATCCAGACACCTGTTCTGTGATGATGTCTCAGGCTTTCCAGATGAACTCAGCATTATTTACTTACTTGGCGTTACCTCCTTAGCCTTGCTTGTTTGTGTCTACCTCTTCCAGTGTACTGTCTATTATTTTAAGTGCTGTTCTCAATATCTGACCCAGTACTTGATGACAGACAACCCCCATACCTTAAAGACAAATGGATTTGACCTTCATCTTTGCTTGATTAGTGTTGGACCACTGTGATTTTAAATCAGGCTTATCATTTAATGTACTCACCAGCAAACTTAGGCATTGTAGTTATACCTTCATGTTGTATCCTGAAAGAAACTCACCAGAAGTCAGGCCCATGGTCCAGCATAAATCCCTCAGTAACTAGGATGGATTATCTAGAAATTTATACTGGCCAGTGGGATTCACATTATCCATCAGCAATTATAGCTACAAAAAAGAGTAGGGGAACTATATTACATAGCATGAACGGTGAGGACATGTAATTGTCAGCTCATGTTCCTTGGGTGGCAGGGAGTGGTGAGTTGAATGACAGTGGCCTCCTTGTTCTCTGATCCTGGGTAGCAACAGCTGGCCTGGCCATTCTCCCCAACAATGATCTCAGTGGGCAAAAATCATGTTGACGCACAAAGAGAATGCAAGAGGGGCCCTTCCCAGGATAGAGTGAGATGCTTTTGTGGGATTCCAGTTGCTGTCAGCTGCCTCATGGGCTGCCAGGACATTCTTATGCCTTGCTGCGGTCAGAAGGCAGCTGACTAGAACCCTAGATGGGAGCCGATTAAGGTCAGGCTACTGGCTGGCAGTGTCTCCCCAGGGTTGAAGTGGGCAAGATTACTTGTTCCTTGTCTGAATTCTGGGGAGTGGAGGGAATAGGGACATGGGACAGAGAGCACTGGCTTTAGTTTTCTTATGCTCTGTCAGTATCTGACCACCTGATTTTGTGTTTCTGGAGTGTCTTCTCTGCAGTTCTTACCTGGGAACAGAGACCAGAGAGGCATATGGTTTTAGTGCACACTTGTCTGGCTTTGGTCCTTCTTTGGGTATGACTGTTATGTCCCATTCTAAGCCTCAGTTCACCATGACCCTCAGAGTTCAGGACCAGCCCTTTCTTTGTTGGACATTTAGAATTCTGTGGCCTGTCTGTTGATGGCTCTTAGGGGTCATCGGTCACTTTCCTGCACCTGATCTCCACCAGCACATCAGAGGCATTGACTGTCACATTCAGAAGCCTGGACAGGGAGACTCACTATCTTCACCATCTTCTTGGGGCAGAGGCAGCTGGACACTCAGCGTGGTATTTGTCCCACATCCGCTGATGTCACCTGCGGTTTCTCCAGCAGAGATGGCTCCTTCACTCTGTTTTGTCAGGAATAATCTTTTGTCCTGGCTGGTCACTTGCTCCATGAGCTGGCATGATGTAGCTCAGGGGAGGAAACCAGACTGACAGACTCTAAATATGGGCAGGATGGGGTTGAGAAGGAGAGGGATTTGGGGACTTCTAGGTGAGAGGAACATGTTTGGGGGAAAAGATGTCTCCTGTGTAGTCCCACAGCTACCAATTAGCAGTACTTGTCAGTGAAGGTGACATTTAGAAAGAGGACTGTGCCCCAAGGCCATCAGAGATGCCCACTGCCATGTTGGAAGCTGGGTTGCACTCAGGCCAACTGACTTGTCATCTTCCATGTGGCGTTGTAGGATGAAGACATTGAAGCTGCTGTTCCCATAATGACCTTCAGTGGAGAACCAGGTCGGCTTCTGAGGCTGACATGGCCCTGCTTTGGCCCTCTGCCACCCAGGCAATTAACTTCTGCTGTAATTCTGGGCCTCTGCCCCCACATCCCTCCCCTCTTTCAAAACAACCGTGTTGAACAAGTGACATACAGGCGGAGGGAAAGGCACTGTCTCTTCTGGAGGCTGAGAGATGACAAGGACCTGAACAGAGAGCTGCATGTTTTGAATCACCAGAGACGCTGTTCCAGGGAGCAGATGTGAAGCAGCTGCTGAGAGTACTCCAGGCAAAGCACCCTGAGGATAAGTGGGGGTGACATGCTGAAGACAGGAGACTCTCCCAATCACTATCCCCCCGGGGCTGGCCCCAAGCCCTGCCAATTATCTTCTTGGTTTGCTGGGCTCTGCTCCCTGGGGGAGGGGGGAGAGCTAATTCTGTTCTAGGGTGCTGGGCAGTGAGTTTGGGGTTCAGTGACCCCTGGAAAGAACTGTGCTGAAGGTGACTAGGGAATTGCTCTGGGACCTCAGTGCCTGATGCTCTTGTGGGGACCCTCTGGTCTCCCCATGTGTCTCTCTCTACCTTGCAGCAGCAGCTCAGCAGCAACCTGGGTTAATCAGAAGCCGCTGACCCTGGGAAGACGGTCTCAGAGGAGAGAACCTATTTTAGGCTGGTGAAATGATTAGTGATACTAATCACATATCTTCAGCTCAGACCCTCTGGCCTACTTTACCGTTCCCAACTTTCTCTGGGCCTGCATACTTACCTCAGTCCCTATCCTTCTCTAAGCAGTGAGCTGCCCCCATCTCCCTTTCTCTATTTGCTTGCTCCTATTTCTAAGGGGAAAAAGGCCCTAGAATTCTCTGGCTCTGGCCTGTACCTCTAGGAACCCCTAATACTTATAGATGACCCCAAGGACCCTTAGGGCTAAATTATTCAGACTACAAGCCTGACCCTAGAGTGTTCTACACAATGATGTTAGCAGGTATGAAAAGGGAGAGGGCCTTTGGGTGCTTCTATGCCCTGAGGTTTTCTTAGGACCACAGGGTGTGTGTCTTAGGGAGTGATGCTGGTGGCAGGGGGTGGGAGTGAGCTGAGGGGGAAATCCTACCCAGAGAAGGATCTTACTGTTGTCTAGGTGTCAGTTTCTTTAGGATAGTGATAGTGGAACCTGCTGAGTGGTCCAGGCTAGAGTTATGCTCTTGGGGTGATTAGGACCATGTTATGGTTTGGACATGTCTTCCAAAGTTCATGTGTTGAACATTTCAGCTTTACTGTAATAGAGTTGGAGGTGGCACCCAGAAAGGAAGTCACAAAGGTTCTGTTTTCCTATAAGGAACAATGTCATTAACTCAGGGGTGTGCTAATTGTCTTGGAAATGGGCTCCTAATGGAAGCAGATCAGCTTGGCACCTCCTCACTCATGCCTGAACCCCGCACACTTGCACATGGAGGCACACATGTCATTTATACCTCTATTAAGTTTCTGTCAAGAGGACTATAAATGATTTTGTAAATAGGAAAACCAAGCCACTATGAGGTTAAAGTGTATAGCTGGAGAGTAGGTGGGGTTTGGTCAAGTAACTCAACTCCACAACTTAAGTTTTAACCAAGCTCTGTACTGTAGATTTACACCCTCTGTGGGCTAACCCCTGGATAATGGACTCAGATGGCAAAGCTCAAGTGAGTGGTTCCCAAGGAAATACTGAGAAACAATGGAAGCTTCCCTGCTATTTGAACATAAAGTACCTACCATGAATGCATGTGTAGCAAACTTGGTCCCCAGTTGGTGGTGTTCTTTTGGGAGTCCCTTGAGACTTTTGTTGGTATAACCCAGCAGTAGGCAATAGGTCACTGGGGACATATTCTGGTAGGCTCTTGCTGATCCTTCCTTCTTCCTGTCTGTTTCTTTATGCTTCTTGTCAACCATTCCCTTGGTTAGAATGTCTTGCCTCACCACAGGCTTAGAAACCATGACTCTGGTGACCACAGCCTGAAACCCTAGAAAGTGTGAGCTAAAACAAACCTTTCCTTTTAAAGATTTTTCTCTTGGGCACTCATCAAGGTAAAACAACATCAGCAGCAGGAGCAGCAACAACAACAAAACAAATACAACAACACAAAACTGACCAGCACACCTCTGATGGATTCTGTGATCTTGAGTAAGTCACATAACCATTGTAAGCCTCAGTTTGTCCATTATGAAGTAAGGATAATAACTATAGGACCTGGATCATAGAACTTTTGTATGATCCAATAAGACAGTGCACATGAAACCACAGTGCATGGCACTTTGAAAACTCTTACTTAAGGCTAGCCTTTATTCTTGCTCTTATACGTTCCTGTTTTTCCTGACCCAGGAGTATAGCAGATGTGACTGGACAACTGGATCCCTGGTCAGGGAAGGTAAAGTACTTTGTGCTTCCAGGAGCTATTAGGATCTAGGTGATAACTTGGCTTCCTCTCTAAAGATGTCCTTTCTCCCTTGGTTTTCTACCTTCACTGTAGCTAGTCTGTCTTTTGAGGAAGCCATTCCTCCTTTCCTCCTGCAGTGTCTTATGGAGAACTCCTGGTATCCAGAGAAGACTTAGCCATATGAAATTAGGTCAAGAATACCAGACCCATTCATCGGAACACTCTTGGGCCCACAGTATGTGAAGTGGCTTATTTTTCTTTTTCTTTTGAATCTCACCAAAAAATGTACACACACACACACACACACACACACACACACACACACACTACTAAAACCAATGACCCAGTTGCAAACCTCAGTGAATTGCTGAGCCTTGAACAATTTCAGCCAACTGATGAAGATCCCAAATAATTTTCATTCTAATCTATGTTGCTTGACTTCTAAGGAGGTAATGGTCCCTTTGGTGACATGCTGTCCTTTCTGTACACAATTTATTGCTGTGACTTGCCTTTCTGAACTGTTAAAAAGTGTGGAGGAAAAACAGCCTGTGAATTACTGCTAGCCATTCTCAGCTGGGATGCTGGGTCCTGGCATCTAGCTTGGACATATGTGGTGGCACTTGGGCCAGAGGGAAGGTGGTAAATGATGGAAGAGATTGAGCTTGAAACCCCAAATATAATTGCATTATTGTCAGAAATGATAACAGTGACCATACAGTGTACTTTATAACTGAAAAGACCATTTACAAATATTTTGTCCATTTAAGCTTCATTTAAACTCTCTCTCTCCCCCCTCTCTGTGTGTGTACACATCAGTGTGTATGTTTAGGTACACATGCTTAAGCATTCATATATATGTAGTGGACAGAGATCAATGTTAGACATTGTTGCTCAGTCTTGGTTCACTTTTGGGGAGGGACATGACCTTTCACTTGGACCTATAGCTTCCTGAGGAGGCTAGGCTGTCTGGACAGTGATCCCCAGGGACCTCTTGTCCCTGCCTCCAGCATTGGATTACAGGTGTGTCTCCTCAATCTGGATTTTTTATGTGGGTTCTGGGGATTTAATTTAGGTCCTCATATTTGTACAGCAGGCACTTTACCAATCAGGCCATCCACCAGCTCATTGTCCATTCAGTCTTAACAAATTGTCATTGCACAGGAGGTAGTATTTATGTTGAGGTAGACATTTACAGTAGAGGAGCAGTCACAGCAAGCCCCAAGTCTTCTGGTTGTTGTGCAGTAGTTCTGAAGAGTTGGGTTGGGTGAGCTTTCAGATTCTTTGTTGGGTATCTAGGAGTTGGCTGGGGAGCTTGTTGTCTTCCTGGATGGATAGAAAAAGGTTCAAGGTCATGCATTTTGTCCTTCAGAGGGTGATTCTCTGGCTCTGAGCTGAGATGGATTATGTCTGGTCAGTGACTCCTCAGCTGTGGTTTCTGGGGAGGTGGGACAGGCTGAGCAGATTGATTCATGCAAGTGTGTTATTTCTGGAAAAAGAATGCAGTGCAAGAGCTTTGCTGAGTTGGGAAGTATAACTCCTCTGTAAATCTCAGCTCTTGTCTGGAAATGGGTTTGTAACAATCGAGTCATTCTGAGAACTAAATGAAATAGTGTCAGAGCATAAATAATCACAAATCACCCAGTAAATTTTCAGGAATCTGTCTTTAATCACCACGATCACTGTCATCACATCTCCATCTTCCCATCCTTGTTGTCTTCATCATCACCAACATCATCACCACCACCATCATCATCATCATCATCATCATCATCATCATCTCCATTTACAAGAAGGAGAGCATAGATTACAATTGCTAGATGTATAGAGCAATACTGAATTTTCTGCAGAGCTTAATAAAAAATGTGGCTTCCTGGCCACATCCCAGCAGCACTGATTCAAAAATTCTCCATGGAACCTAGAAGTCTTTCTTTTGAGCAAGCTCCTGGGTTGATTTTGTATGCTCAGTTGGTAGATTATACTTTGACAACCACTGCTTTGGAACTGAGGGATAAGTTAAAGGAGGGTTTAATGAAACCATAAGATCAGGACTTGCTCTCATCCCCCCCACCTCTCTCTCTCTCTCTCTCTCTCTCTCTCTCTCTCTCTCTCTTCCTCCCTCCCTCTCTGCCTCTGTGTATGTGTGTGTGTGTGTGTGTGTGTGTAGTCTAGAAATTTGAAAAGGTTCATGGATCCAAGTGAGATCATTAACTTGGTGGTCCACATATCACCATTCAAAGGAAGGAGCCTCCCTGGGTGTTTTTGCTTCTTCTAGTTTCAGTCACTTGGGTTGAGCTGCTTAGAAGATATGTGTCTAAACACCCAGGTCAACTTTGGTGTTGGGACTGACATGGCAGGGTTAATACCAAAGAAAGAAGTACTTATTTATACTAACAGCATGAAGTAGCTAATCTGCTTTATTGCTGCAATTAAATATCTCAAAATGAAGTTGGAGACTGAACCTCTGAACTGGAGCAAATCCTCCTCCAGAGCTCCCTGGATCAGGCATTGTCCCCAACTGCCCTTGCCTTGCCATAAAATCTTGAAACAGCTCCTCAAGTGGAGACTGGGCACTGACCTTGAGGGTTGTCCTTCTTTTTTTAAAAAAAAAAGGTCACACTAATTGCGCTTTGAAGGGTCTTTAGAAGAAGAATCCCATCTAAGCAAACTGTGTAGCAGGTGTCCAGGTAGCTGCCAGGTGAGACTTGGACCGGTATTGTGAGAGAATGGTGATGACTGCAGCTTAGAGTTTTATCCACTCATCTGCAAGATATCTAGAAGATTTCTGGGGTAAATACTCTAGCCAAGTCTACATCTGGGCCTCAGAAATGATGTAACATGTTTGGTAAACTGAAAATAGGGTCAGGCAGCTGAAAACACATTTCCCAGATGAGCTGAATCTGTGTAGAAGAGAATCTTGCTGACAGGATGGCGAGGAGAGACCCAGAGGCAGATCCAGGTTCAGGGGCTGCAGAGGTTACTAGAGAATGTAGTGCTGTTATTCAGAAGGTTCTAACTCTACTACTCATGCAGCTCTAGAACCAGGCGGGCGGGAAAGCTTTACTCAAGGAAATAGCTTCTCTTAACAGGGGAGCACTTGTTCGCCCTGGAAAAGGAGACTTTGAGATAGTCCCCCAGAGTCTCTAGCTGGGCTTTCTGCAAGGTGACGTAGCTACAAGGAAAAGGTGTTGATGATATGGGCTCTAGGATGGCTGGGCAGCAGCTGCAGTGTGGGCATCCCATATGCTCAGGGTTGTGGCCAGAGCAGAGTGGAGGGAGAGCAGAGAATGTATGGGTCCTGGAGAAATGGCTCAGTCACTCAAGCATGAGGACTGGAGTTCAAACCCTAGACACCCAAGTAAATCTTGTGTAGGTGTGATGACCCTCGGCTAATTTCAGGGTTTAGTGTACAGAGATAGGCAATCCTATCTGGACCAAGCTGGGTAGCATGACTAACCATGTCGGTGAGCCCTGAATTCAACTGAGAAACCCAGCTTTTATGAGTGGAGAGAGGTAGGGAAAGGCACCTGTCATCAACTTTGGGCCCCCATATGCATTTACACACATACCCTCACACATTCTCTCACACACATGTGCATACATGCAATTGAACATACACTCACACATGCACACAACATATACCACACAAACACACAAAACCAAAACTAAAACCAGAAAAAATGACCTGGGGTCTGATTTCAGAGAAGTGTGGAGAGAATTACATGTGTTCAATGGCTGGTTGAGGGGACCAGGGGCTGGGAGGAGGCTGAAATGCATCAGTTATGGGGAGGAAGACTAGCGGGTGCATGCAGGGTGATGAAACTTGCCCCTGAGATGGCCATGGACAGGTAGACTGCAGAGGTCACACTGTTGATACTTTTGTGGGCACTGGATATACATGCATTGCCATTGCCACTGGATATGGGTTTCCTCACTAAATCCTGACTGGGTTCCTTCCTTCCTAGTCTTTATTCTCTTTTTAAATTTGATGTTCACGTGTGGTTCTCTGTATAAGAGAATGAAACCCAGAGAATCTGCCATGATGTTGTTATTCAATGTGTGTGTGTGTGTGTGTGTGTGTGTGTGTGTGTGTGTGTGTGTACATGTCGATGTCCACATGTGGAGATCAGAGACTGATGTAGGTGCCTTCCTTGGTTGCTCCCTGACTTGTTTTTTGAGACAGGGTTTCTCATTGGACCTGGAGCTTTCCAATTGGCCAGACTGGCTGGCCAGTGTCTTCCAAGAGTCAGCTGTCTTCTCTGCTGGCTTGTATTAGCATTGCCTGTCCGTTTTTTACATGAGCTCTGGGGATGGAAACTCGTGTCCTCACGCATGTATGGCAGGCAGCTAGCTACTGAACTGCCTCCTCAGCCCAGTCTTCAACTTTTCAGCCCTCCACACGATCTTTAAAGAGTAATTTGTGTTTTTATGTTGAAGTATTTGCAGAATATTTAATTTTATTCTGAGGAAAGGGGCAAGAAACGCAGCCAATGGCCTCCTGCTGGCATCTCCGCCTTGCTTCCTGGCTGCTGTCCTGTGTAGTCCAGTGGGGAAATGCACAGGTGCTGAGCTTTACTTAGAAGTAGAACAACAGGTGCTGGGAGCTGTTGGCAGTGCAGGCAGGGACCAAATCTGCAGGAAGATGCTTGCAATTGTCCCATGAGCTTGTCTTTGTATCATCAGCCCTCTCGGCTATCTCTGGAGATAGTGGTGACTGCATGCTTTAGAAGCTGAACCAGTGTGGCCGTGCTTAGCACTGCTGCTGAACAAAGGTGAGATTGTGGACACTCATTCGGTATACCAGTCATCTGTTAGAGATCACAGTGATTAGGAATCATCTAATAGAACAAAACTGGGGTGCTGATGGGCATCTATAGGTGTGGAGTGCAGAGTTCTGCCCCTACTCCTGCCACTCCTGAAGAGGAAGGGGCTCATTTGACTTCTCTGATGTATTTAACTGGCACTTCCAAGTCAAAACTTTACCAGGTGCCTATCCTGATGTTTGTTACTGTTGTGGGGGATGAGGGAGGCAGAGTTCCCTCCATGGCTTTGGAGAGCTGGCTGTCTAATGAGAGGCACCAGCAAAGGGAAAACAAAGCTGTGTAGAGTAATGATTTCTCAGATTCTCAGTAGGTCTTGACAGTGACAGTAACCATCTGAGTAAGACATAATAAGTCACAGACCCCAAAGGAAGTTCCATACCTCATAGGACGCCCCATACCCCATAGAAGCCCAACACAACACAGGAAACCCCATACCCAATAGGACACCCCATGCCCCATAGGAACCTCATAGTCTTTCATAAGTCACTCCCTTCCCTCCCTCCTTGTAGTACATGGTGACCAGCTGCCTATTTCTGTCTCTTCGAATTTCTAGGACCAATTTAATCTGTAGGCTAACAAGTCAGACCAGAGTTTGCATATCTCTTTAGCCATATCCCATTCCACACCCCACATCTGATTGGTTTTTATGTATGTAATTCCTTACTAACCTTATACTCATTTGCATTCGCTTATTGGCCCCATTCATAGGAGCAGATTAAACATCCTACCTGACTCCACACTGGGTTCTGAGATGCCCTCAGTAGTGACCCTCCACTTTGAACTATGGTTCTGGGAGAGAAAGGATTTGACAAAGCATGCAAGTCCAAAGTATAGAGTGTAGTGCAGGGTTGGGGGCTGTTCTCTGCTCAAGGTATATAGCTTCTCCATGCATGCATGCATTCATTCATTCATTCGCTCACTAACTTATTCTCATTCACTGACTCACAGCCAGGCACAGTCCCCCTGCAGTCTTTCTGCATTGTGACTGTCCCTCAGCAGCAAATGCCAAGGATGGGCCCTTCTCACACTTCAGGACTGCAGCCTCTCTTCTTTGCTTGTCTTTGTCTCCCCACCTATTAACTCAGTCTCATTAATTCCCTCCTTCACTCACTCTCATTTACTCCTTTCATCAATTCTTTCATTCATCCATCACCCCTCACTCACTGATTTAGTAACTTTCTCTTACTCATCACTCCTCATTCACTCATGCACATATTCTACACACATTCATTTGCTCTTGGTTTCAATCTGCATTATCTGGTGACAGCTGCTAGCCATTGACTACTTGGAATGTGCTAGTGCAAAGTTAGATAAATCATAAATGTAAAAATGAGCATTGGCGTCTTAGGACTTAATGCAAAAAATGCAAAATTCCTGGGAATCGTTTCTCAAAAATACTAGTTACATATAGATTATAGCATTTGGTATAGTTGAGGTTAACATGTAAAGTATTTCTATACTTAGTGTAAAAAAGTGTGTGTGTGTGTGTGTGTGTCTGAGTGCATGTGTGGTGTCTGAGTGTGTGTGTACTACATCAGTTCAGATGCCTGAAGAAACAAGATGAAGGTGTTAGGTTTCCTGGAGCTGAAGTTATAAGCTTAAGCACCTGAGCTGTGTAATGCAGGTCCTGGGAACCAAACTCAGATCCCATTCATTGGGCAATCTCTCAGCATCTATGCATCTCTCTCTTTAAAGATGAATAAAACATACAAATGTTACTTTTCTTACTCATTAAAAATGGATTGCTAGAAAACTTAAGTCTTCCTATGTGGTTGACATCATGTTTCTATTGTCCAAACTTAGATTCATCTGAAGGACAAGAAGGCATGAGGTTGACAGATAAGTGTCTGTTCCCTTTTATAAGTCAAAGAAGGAGGGAAAGGAGAGTTGGCTCCCAAGTCCCCCAGACAGGGACAGAGTACCCCAACCATGAATAGAGGATTTATGATAGGCCTCTCCTAGGGGAATTAGCACAATGTTTGTGATTGATAAAGGCACTAAAACTGTTCATTAGTTATGTTTGCTGCTTTGTACTTCTGTACAGTATGGGAACAGAATAAATTACCTAGTGATCTGGGAATTCCTGTAACCCATACGTGTGTGTGTGTGTGTGTGTGTGTGTGTGTGTGTGTGTTTTAAGGAGATGCAATTTTGTTTCAATTTGGTAAATCCCCAAAGCTTTCCTGCTTAGATTTCTCCAGTTGTAACCTAGCAGCTATGGAAGCAGCAGCAAATGTGGAGATGCAATGTAAATAACCAAGCACAGTCCCCCTGCAGTCTTTCTGCATTGTCACTGTCCCTCAGTTGCAAATGCCAAGGGTGGGCCTTTCTTATACTTCAGAACTGCAGCCTCTCTGCTTGTCCTTGGTCTGCTTCTGGGTTGAGGACATACACTCAAGCTGGAGTACAAGCCCTTGGTCCAGAGAGAAGCATTTGCAGGGCCCCAGCTGTGGGTAGATGCTCAAGCTAATTACAGGTGCAGGTTCAGTGTTGAAGAGGCTGTACCAGAGAGTGGAGAGAATTGGTCACTTCAAATGATGATTCAGAACACTTAGGTGCACTGTCCATTCACGTGACAGTCATATACTAGACACCTGATCATTGCCAGGTGCTGGGGAGATAAAAACGAACAAGGCTTGTTTCTCAGAAACATTCCAATGAATGAGAAAGGTGTATAAAAATGAAGTATCATTTGGTGATGCCATGTCTGGGAAGAGAAAACTGACAAAAATAAACAGAAAGATGGGGTAAAATGCTGAAAAAAAGGGAAGGTACAGTGTCTAGGTGTTTCAGTTTCCAAGAGAAGACATGATGGTGATTTTTCTGTCTTTCAAAAAAATCTATTCAAAGTATGAGCAGGGCAGAGAAACAAGAACTCAACCACCCCAATAAAAGCACGTGAAACTCTTAGCTAGTAAAGGCTTTTTCTCACCATCACAGGCCAAGGGGGAACCTGCACATTCACTGTGACTGGGCTCTAAGAGGATACTCGGTTCCTCCCTGTCTTGTTGGATCACTGCCCAGTGATCAGAAAACTAGCATGGTGTAGTGGGGCCACTTCAAGGGAATGGAAGAAGATTTTCCACCCATTCTTCCACCCATTCTTTCTCCATAAGTGAGGACAGCAGGAAGGAAATAAACAGACTGGATGGAGACTGTGACTGATCTTAAGGTTCTGGGGGATTGCAACAAGAGAGCTAACATTTGTGTCATCACAGTCCCCCTCACCCCCCAAAAGTAAAAGGAAGACTATGGAGTTGAAGAGTATTTGAAAATGACTGTAAGCTGCCAAATTTGGCAAAATTTGAATTCTATCAACTCAAGAAATGGAGTGAATCTCTAACAGGATCAACTTAAAGAAATTTACACAACAATACACGCCACACAGGCGAAATCCCCAAAGATAAAGAGAAAGGCACTCTGCAGGCAGCAACAGAGAAATGATGTGGGGAGGTGTTTATGTGGGTGGAGAATTTGAGTGACAACTTAGAGGTTGACAGGAAGTGGCACCATATATATATGAGATGTCATTTTCAGGTTCTAATAAAATACCCTACAGGATATAAGGGTGAATAAAGACATTCTCAGATGAATGTAAACCAATGCAATTTGTAGCCAGCACACCTGCCCTAAGAAACTAGTTGAAAGGAATTCTCTAAACAGGGAGGGGGTGTGGTAAAATAAGCAATCCTGGAACACTAGGAAAAGGCATGATGAATATACCACATTTACTTTTTACTCTTGATTTTCTATATTATGTTTGGTGAGAGAAGCAGAAATTATAACAGCATGACGTGGTTTTTAATATGTATGCTGCACTATTTAAGACAATTATAAACAAGAGAGGACAAGGAACTCTAAAAGGAAGTCAGATTTCTATAATTCTAGCTGGTAAAATGTCAACACAAGAGATTGGGCAAGCTATGTAGGCATAATGCAATTCCTACATTGAACAGAATGAAAATACCACGTATCAAAATCTGTGCGACATGGTGACAGGCAACTCTGAGAGGGGAATTTATAGCTCTAAATTTATACATTACAAAAAAGAGGAAAGGTCTCATTTAATCTATGTTTTCATCTCAAGACTCTAGAAAAGGGGAAAATAGGATCAAAAAAGTAGAAAAAGAGAATCTTAAAAAGATAAGAGGAAATGAAAATGAAATTTAAAAAACCAGAAAAATATTAAAAATTGGGAAATGAAGATTGATTTTCTTAAACAATCAGTGACTCCTGGCATATCTCAGCCTAAGACCAAAAAAGAAAAGAGAAGATATAACCTGCCAACGTCACAGTTGAAATGGGACAGTGTTACAAAATCTACAGGCATGATTTGGTCAGTGAGGGAGTAGGCCTAGGCACTGTATACTCATGAGTTGAGCAAGTCAGGCAAAACAGACAGTCATCACAAACCATATTAAATAGGTGATCTGAATAGCCTTACAACTATTTTTTAATTTGACTTTAGTTTATTTAGCTTGAATTCTTATGTATAAAATCTCTCTTAAAAGACATTTTCTACTCCGTATGAATTTGTTGGAAATTAAAACAGCATTAATACCAATTCTACTCATTGTCTTCAGAATGTAGTAAAGGAAGGAAGAGTTTGACATCATGTTATCAATCATTTCACTAATCAAAGCCAGTAAAAAGAGGAAAATTATAGACTAATACCTCTTGCAAATATAGATACAACCTCTTTTAAAAATACTAGGAGCCAGATATATCTATTACAGAGATAAAACAGTTGCTTCAACAGTGTACTATATTAACAAGTTAAAAAACCACACAGTGGTATGGTTTTATATATCAGTGCAGAAATTTGTTTGCATTTTTGACTTTAAAACCTCAGAAAAACAGGAGCAGGAGAACTTTTCCAACTAGATAAAGATGTACATGCTATGCTCGATCATGAATGACAGAACACTTTCCCTCTAAGAGAGACAGCAAGGCAAGGAGATTAACACTAACCAATCTTCTTTGTCATGGTACTAGAAGGTATAGTTAGTGTGATGAGGGAAGAAAGGGAAATAGATCAGAAAGGAAGAAATAAAATGATTCCCTAATTTTCTAATTATATAATTGTTTACATAGAAAACCTCAAGGACACCACAGAATCCTTAAAAGTGTTTTAAGATTTTAGCAAGACCATGGGATAAGGATTCACAAAATGACATTGAAATAATATAAAACAAAAACCATAAACAATGAATCAAAAATAGGAAAGGGGGAAGGAGGAAGAAGAGAAAGAGGAGGGAGAAGTAAGAGGAAAGAAACACTTAGGTGTGAATGTCATATATATCCTGAATGCTACAAACAACAAAATGTTGATGATAGAAACCAAACAGTGAAAGTGGAAAAGATGTACCATGTTCATGGATGGGAATGTAGTACACATGTCATTCCCCTTCAGAGCCATATAGAGATTCAATGCAATTCTTTTTTAAAATATAAGGATTTTGTAGAGGAAAAAGTCCTAAAATTTATGTGGAAATGCAGAGAGATTAGAGTAGCTAAGAAATTTTGTAAAACTGGATTCAGTGGCAAGGTAGAAAGATACAGCCATTCTGGAAGAAAGTTTGGCAGTGTCTTAAACATGCAACTGTACAATCTGGTAGTTGCACTTTTCAGCATTTATTTATCGAGAAGCCTTATGGCCACCCAAAGTTCTTTTTCATGAAAGCTTGCTCATAATGGCCACAACTAGAAGCAATACAGCTGTCTTTCACCATATGAGTAAGTAAGTTGTGGCATCTCTGCAGTGGAGATAGCACTGAGTCATGAAAAGGAACTTCTACTGATATGTTCAACCACTTGGATCAATCAGTAAAGAATTACATGAAGAAGTAGCTTGGGCTCATGGTATGATTATTTTCTGTAGCATTATAAAATTGATAACATTTCAGAACTGAAAGCTACTTATTAATTCCAGGGCCTACAGTAGATGAGGATGTAGCTAAGGAGATAGGAGGTGACCTTGTTTATACCAGGTAGCATGAGAGAGCCTCGATGTCAGAAACTTCTTGTATCTTCATTGTAAACATGAACCCATTTTCTTCATGACAGTATACTCTAGTTCTACGAGATGTTGCATTCATGGAAACCTGAGCTCCTTAAAGGGTATGTGGGGGTTTTTCTGTGTTCTTACAGTATGTGTCAGAAAAATCTCAAACTAAAATGCTTAATTAAGCATGTTAAGAGAAAGGAAAGAGTATAACTCAAGTTGCAAGTGATAATATAGAATTGTATACAAAATACTTTGGGGTGCTGGGGATGGCCAGTTACTTATGTATGGAGACAGTAATGGCTGCAGATGCCAACACATGCACAGGGTTCTAAGGAAAGAGTTTTCCTTTCTCATCCTTCACATGATTTCAACCTTCTGCTATATTTGAGTCCTAAACATCCCTTAAGGCTCATGTCTTAACAGTCCAGGCTCCATCTTGGTGCTCTAGGTAGATAAGGGAATCCTTAGCATGTGGGGCTCAGGGGGAGGTCTTGGTCTTTCAGAATCCTAGGCTCTCTGCTTCCTCTCCCTGCTTCCTGGCCACCATGTGGTGAGCTGCCTCCACAGCCACACACTCCTGTCGTTCTGCTACCTTCTCACAGACCCACATACAATGAGCTCAAACAACCGTGGGCTGAAACCTCTGACACTGTGTGCTCAAACACCCTTTCATCTTTTTTAAGTTTACTATTTCAGATATTGTGGTACAACAATAGGGAACTGATTGTCTTGGCTAAGAAGATGGCAAGTGTGAGGACCTGAGAGCAGACCTCCAGCAACTTTGTAAAAAGCTGGGCATTCTCGCATATGCAGCATATGCATGTGACTTAGCAGTGGGAAATAGAGACTGGAGGATGCCTGGGGCTTGCTGACCAGACAGTCTAGCCAATCAGTGAGCTCCAGCTTTAGCCAGAGATCCTGTCTCAAAGGTAGGAAATGATGAAAGAATTGTGGCCAACACATGCACATACACAATGAGCGGTTAATCTCTAGATTGCATCAAGAGGGGTGAGGAGGGGGAAGGAGAGATAGATAGATAGATAGGATAGATAGAGAATATGCTAATATCACTCACCTTTTCAACATTGTCCCCAATGTTTATTTATTGATAGTTTATTAAGGCCATGAATTGTTGCACAGATTTTAAACATCAATGTTAACAATTCAAGGAGGCAAGTGCTATTATCTTAGAAAAGCACACTGATGCTTGGGGGAAGTTTAGACACCTTGCCTAGGTCACTCAGAGGACAAATGGTAGAACCACTCTGGCATATTTCAGGGTGATAACTACTGAAAAGCATCTTTGGCTATTTTTTTTAAGTCTGTTAGTTTTCTCTTTATCTGCATTTCCAGCATCCTTTTGGATTAATAACATCATTTAAAATATTTTGTTCTGTCTTTTCTACTTGATTTATTGCATTACTTTTTATTTTAATTTTTTTTGTCTAGGGCTTATAACATTCGCATTTAACTTAATCACAGTCTACCTAAACTGATATCACACTATGTTATTTAGCCTTATGAAAAAGTCACACTATTCATCCCAGTCTCTTTTCTGTTGCAGTCACATATTTAATTCTACTTCCTAAGTACCACATGCACCATTATTAATTTCCTTCAATTAATTTTCTCTTAAAAACTCCAAGTTTAAACATTTAGAAACCATCCCCAGATTTACCATTTTCATCTCTTTTCATCCCGTAAGTCCAAGTTTCAACCTGGGATCATTGCCTCAGCTTGCGCATTTCTTGTAGTGAGTCTGCTGGCGACATTGTTCCTGATTTTGTTGACTTACGAATAACTTTATTTTACTTATTTTTTATTGTTATTTTTTACTGGATATGAAATCTAAGTTGAAGACTATTTTCCATTCTCTGTTGCTTTTGACGAGAATCAGCTGTTATTCTTGTTCTTCTGCCATGAGACATGTAACCCCTTCCACTAGCTTCATCAGCTTTATATTTTAGTGAGATTTTCTTTGCATTTTGTCCAGGCAGGTTTTGCTAACCACCTTGACTTCTGTTATTCAAATTTGGAAAAATCTTGTCTGGTATTTTGTTATCTTGTCCCATGAAAAATCTTTAAATGAAACTGGGAGAAGGGGCTAGAGAGATGGCTCTGCAGTTAGGAGTACTTGAGGCTCTTGCAGAGGACCTGGGCTCAGTTCCTGGCACTCACATGGTGCTTTGCAACTGTCTATAACTCCAGTTCCAGGGGACCTGACACTTTCTTCTGGTGTCCTCTGCCACTGTGTAACATGGTGTAGATACATACATGTAAGCAGAACACTCATGCACATAAAATGAAAAATGATGAATATTATAACTTTCTCCTTTATGTTCAAGTTCAAGACTTGGTATGTTATCACGATTATCTAAAATTATGAGGATTTATGCATCCTAGGTTTAGAGCCTTAATTTTGAGTTGTTGAAATGCTTGCTGCATTATTGCAGTATTTTGCTTGTCATTTTTTGTACTTCCTCAAATTTTGTACCTAAGGTCTCAATATTTCTTTTTAACTTTGGATATTTTTCTACAGTTACTTAAAAAATGTTTCTGTTATTTTCAAGATCTATGTTGTCTATGGATTTGTATATATTGACTGTTTTTTCTTAATTACCATATTTCCCCATTTTTTGTATTTCCAATAATATGATTATATATGCATACGTATTAAGAGTAACACAATTTAGAGGCTCTGGACTTAGTTTTCTTGTTCTGAAGAGTAAAAAATCCTTTTCTCTACAGAAGGAAATACTGAACATTTTATCAAATGAATTTGTTCTTACACAATTTCCCACACCTAAGCAATATTTACTCCTCCCCTTCTCCCCATTCCCTACCATCCTTATCTATCCCTGCCCCTCCCCACAAATCTCACTTACACATTCATGCCTATTCATCTGTTTTCTGATCCTCTGAGTTTAATCAGGACCATATGCTGATTCTTGGTTTGGAGCTATCTGTTGGAGCCTGATGATCTCAGCAGTGGGTATACAATCAGAGACAATGGTTCTTCCTCTCCTGGAATTCATCAACAGTCAACAGTTTAGCAGCAAAGGGTAAGCAAAACACTCAAGCACATAAAATACAAAACAAAAGGATGAATATTACTGACTTTTCCTTCATGTTCACTAGGGCCTTGTTACAGATGCTTTAGCAAACCATTTTTCTTTGTGTGTTATGCAATTCTCCATCACTGTAGCAGATCTGCAGCAGATAATCAGCTTAGGAAGAGGAAAGATTTGCCTCGGCTAACAGTATTGGGGGTGTCAGTCCATGGTTGAGAGGTTCTGTCATCTTGGGTCTTATAAGGAAGGGAACACACCCTGTCAGAGGGCATATGTTTGACCATAGGTGCTCATTTCCTATTGGGCTATCAAATGAGAAAGGACAAGGCAAAGGTCTTGGTCTCTTCAAAGGCATGCCCACAATGACCCAAAGCTTCTACTTTCTAAAGGCTATTGTACTTCCTGATAGCACCATGGACTGAGAACCAAGCCGCAACTATCTAAGCCCCTGAAACAAGAGTCTAGCTAAAAATGTTAGTACCTCCTTCATTATGACATATGATTTCACATCTGCTTGATCATTCTCCAGCCCTTCAAACTCTTTTATAAAAATATTTCCTAGGGCTGGGGAATTCTGTAAAGTACCTGCCCTGGAAGCATGAGGACCTACGTTACAGAACCCATGTAAGATATCCAGGCATGGTGGTGACACACATTTATAATCCTAGGTCGAGGGAGGCAGAGACAGGTGGCTCTCTGGGGCTTCCCAGCCAGCCAGCCTAGTCTAACCTCCAGAACAATGAAAGATCCTATCTCAATAAAAGCAATATGAAGGATTTATGAAAATGATACTTGAGATTGTCCCCTGGCATGCACATATGTTCACATGTTAACCCCCACACACATGTGCATACATAAATATTATGACATTTTAATAATTATATAGGGATAAGATGTAGTCTTCTAAGGCATGATCACAATGATCTACTTCTTCCAATTAGGTCCTACCTCCTGTCTTCCATCACCTCTCTGTTATATTATCATGAGAGAGATATCATCAGATCCAGCCATTGCTTGCGTCAGAGTTCTCAGAATTCAATCACTTTCCAGTGTTTGGTAATCAACCTCCCCACTACACAGGCCTGTAGGGAATAACTGATATTCAAACAACAACATTGACTCTACCTGTATACACTTCTGAAGTTCACTTCCATGCAGGTGTGTTTATGGATATATACATATACAGATTATACATATACATACACACATATATTCTACTTAGGTGAGAATGCAAATCAGGCTCTTTGTGTTTAATGACATTTCAATTTTCCTTCAAGTTGTCAACCCCCCTTTCAGTCACCAGTTGAGCATATCTGTAACTTGGGGTGGTAGCTGCTGCTTAAATCTCCTAGAAGCAGCCCTGATAAAGAGCTTGGAGAGTTAGTTCAAAGGACAACAACCATCAATCCTACTAGATTTTCTAAACCTGCTTTTTTTCCTTTTTTAAAAATTTAATTGAAATTAGAAACAAGTTTGCTTCACATGTCAATCCCAGCTGGCTCTCCCTCCCTTCCTCTCCTGCCTCCTTTCAACCCTCCCCTAACCCCTCCCCAGCCCCCACTCCATTCTCTAAGGAGGTGAGGCCCTTCATGGGGGATCTCGAAAGTTTGTCATATGATCCAGGGCAGGGGCTAGACCCTCCCCTATATGTCCAGGTGGAGACAGCATCCCTTCACATGGAATGGGTTCCCAAAGCCCATCTGGATGACAGGGCTAAATGCTGATCTATTGCCTGAGGCCCCAAAGAATGCTGAGGCCTCCTCACTGACACCCAGATTCAGGGGGTTGGATCAGTCCCATACTGCCATACTGGCCTCTCAGCCATCGGTCTGGGGTCTTAAGTTTGCTCTTTGACATGCATTTTATTATCAGGAAGAGACAGGGCATTTACTACATTATCCCACCTTCCCAGAAACATCTTTGCAGAAATCATTGATTTAATATTATGCCATGTTTGTTGCTAAAAGATAGTGGCATGAGGAATACTCAGCAGGTTTTGTATAACCACCACTGAAGACACTCTTCATCATAGTGTTTAATATCTTACACAAAGGCTCATGAAAATGGTGCTCATTTCTTTTCCTTTTTAATCACAGAATCCTTTCTTCAAATAAAAGTTTATGTGGAAACTTAATGCCTAAAGTAGATTAGTGTGACTGAAATAGAAACCAGAGGCTACTGAACCTTATCATCCCTCTGTCCTGTATTTTTTTTGGTCTATACATCTTTCTTAACCTTGCCTCCCCTAGTTCTCCTTCGTGATCTTTTGTGAACAATTTCCTATGAGCATAGTGTTAGAATCACTAGTTCAAGTCTAAGGCAGAGGGTGTTCTTAATATTTAGTACCTACACAAAATTTGTTCATCAGACAAATAGCTGTGTTCATTTTTATATTATTCAGAATTATAGCAGTTCATTGTGTTCTTTTTTTGCCTTGAATGAGATGAAATCTGCATATAGTTGGTACTCACAATACAGTATTTCTTGTCTATCATGCCATATAGAACAAAATAGCTGGCTTTGTTTCTTTTTCCAATAACGGTGTAGAGGTAAGTTTATCATATTTCTCATCTGAAGTGCATCACTTGTCTAGACAAAACATGAGTCCATTTGCATGTATTTATTTTCCTTTAACCAATTAATCTGTTCCTAGTAGTCATTGTCTTACCTACCATATTCTACAGGATTTGGTGTATAACTTATGTTAGGATGTGTTTAGCAAACATATTGTATTATTTTATAACTACCCATCACCACACCAACACACAGAGGCACACCCATGCATGTACTATTCATTACCACTATTGTAAGAATGACTCTATCTGTCCACACTCCTGCCACTTCGATGCAGGTGTGATCGTGGATACATGCATACATACTTATTATCCACTCAGGTAAGAATGCAAACCAGGCTCTTTGTTTAATGGTATTTCAACTTTCCTTAAAGTTGTCACTTCTTACCCCTTCAGTCGCCAGTTAAGCATATCTGTAACTTGGAGACTTAGCCACTGGTTAAATCTCCTGGAAGCAGCCCTGCATCAGCATGTGTTAATATAATCAACAACTTTCAACCACAGAATCCTCTGTGCTGAGTAACCACCACCTACAACATGTCCGTATTGCATCCCTACTCCCTGTACTGTACTGTATGCTCAGACTGACTCTGACACCTGACCACTACAAATAAAATGGAAATGAACATCCTTATACATATGCCTCTTTGGAGCTGTACAGTTATAGGCATAGGGGTAGAATTTCTTAAGCATAGCATGCACATATACTTAATTTGACTAGGTATTGTCAGACTGTTCCCTGGAATGCTGATCCATCATCCACTGTGCAGAGGGTTCTTGCTTCTGTAAATCCCTAACAACTTTTGACATTATTCAATTTTCTGATTTTGTCCAGCTTTAAATATTTCTCTTTGCCTTTTCAGTTTACATTCATTTTTATCCTTAATTATTGTGAGCGAGTATTCATAAGCTTGCTTTGCATTTCTCTCTCTGCAAATTGTCAGTGTATAGTGCTTGTCATCTTCCTGTTGAGACTGCTGCCTTTTCCTCATTAATTTTCAAACATCCTTTACAGGTTCAGGTTTGCCTGTAGAAACATGATGTGAGCCTTACATAGTGTGAGGGTTGAGTGTAGAGTGACCCCCACAAGCTTGTGTGGTTGGATACTTGGTCCTCAGCTAGTGCTACTGTCGGGGAAGGCTGTGGAATCCTTAGAACACGTGATAGGTGGTGTACACAGGTCACTAGGGGCAGCCCTTGAAGGTTCCACCTGCCTCTGGTTCCACTTGAGCACTCCGTATTTCTCTCTGTGCCACCATGACCAAGCTCCTTGAGCCACTCTGCCCTCCCTGACATGAATCCCCTCCATAAGTAGCTTTCTATTTGTATTCTGTCATAATGTAACAGACATGGCAGCATTAAAAGGGTTTTTTAAAAGTAAAACTATTTTCAGGAGTACTCTTTTCCTTAATCTGTTTTACTTAACTCACTAATGACAGTTGTTATTCCATCAGCATGCAATCAATGAGCTTTCCACAAGTTCTTCCACAGCAGCTGTGGACTTTATGCTCATAGCAACCTGCAGTTTGGGTCAGTTACAGCACAAATGCTCAGTGGCCACATGTGACCTGTGGCCTGCACAGTGGAGCTATCTTTATAAATTACCTTCTTGGTTCGGTCTTGCTAATATTTTCCCCATTTTATGATATTGACTTCTTGATGGTTTGTATAGATGTCCTTAACTATGATATTTAACATCCTAAGTAATCTTAATTTGTATACTCAGAAACATTTTTTCTCTCTTTTTCTGCTCTTATCTTTGTCAGAGGAAGAGATACAACATTTCTCTGCCCAAAAGTTCCTTAGAATAACGACTAAAGTATTTATGTCTTTTGCAGAAAAAAAACTGTAGCAGTTAGGACACCTGCTTAGCTGCTTATTTACCCTTCTAACTGCAACAAAGTTAAAAAAGAAAATAAAGTACCCATACTCACACATATCTGTGTACACATATACGAACCTAAAGATATCTATATACACACTGTGCATATTCACATGTACATAAAACCACAGTTAAAATTTTGTTTCATGTGTTTATCCATGTGTACATACGTATGAGTACGTGCTCACCACGTCATGCATGTGAGGTCAGAGGACAACTCAAGGAAGTTGAGTGTCTCCTTCTGCCATGTGTGTCCACTGGGCACAGGTTATCAGGCTTGGCAGTGTGGACTTTTATTCCCTGAGTCATCTTTCTGGCCCTACAAACTACAGTTTTTGAAAATGGCCATCAGGCACAAAGGACATCAGATTTCAAAAGATGGGAAACAAGTGATTCCCTCTTTATCCTGGAGAGGGGAGGGGAGAGGAGGGGAGGGGAGAGATAGGAGTGAGGAGGAGAAGAGAGGAAGAAAGGAGAGGCGGGAGGGTAGAGGAGAGCACACAGAAAGGCTTTTCATGGGTCCCTCAAGAGCAGCTGAGTTTCCAGTGACATATGTGATTGTTGAGATGGTTGACAATTGAAAGACTGACCCTCAGAGAGTAGAATGAGCACTATCAAAACCAAACAGAACCGGGCTTCACTTGTCTTGTTCCTGCCAGGAACAATATAAAGGTACTTAAATATCAGGTGGAGTACTCAGGGAATCTATGTTTCATTATTTGGAGGAAATTCCATCTACCAATAAAGCAGAAAATACATTTTCAGAGTGTTTTTTAAAAACTTCAAGTACCACTGGGTGTGGTGGCTCACCCCTTAATCCCAGTACTGAGGAGACCAAGACAGGTGTATCTCTGTGAATTTGAGGCTAGCCTTGTTTTACATTTTTCTTTTCTGAGCATCACTGATTTTTGTTTATTTCCAAGAACAAACAAAAACCACATCTGCACTAATAGCTCATAAAATGTGCAATGTAGTTTGTCTAAGATACAATGTGCATGCCTTAATTTAAAAGTAGTTTATTACTAAAACATGCCTACCAATTTTCTTTTGCTATGGGAGGGGAGTGTCTTGCTCCAATATCGATGGCTACTAATTGGTCAGGGTATGATTTCTGAAGCTTGGGTGGGTGGGGGTTGGTCTCTGCTACTTTCTAAGTTACATCAACAATTGGGCCTGGTAGTGACGTAGGTAGGCTGGTGTGAGCAGACATTTCCTGTTTGTTAAGAGCTGGAATGTTCAGATTTATGGTCAAATTTTCTCAGGTTACTATAAATTTTGGAGACAGGTTCTCACATATGCCAGGCTGGCTTTGAACTTACTGTATAGACAAGGATAAGTGTAAACTTCTGATCCTCCCACCTTTGTTTCCTGTATGCACCACACCCAGTGTTTGTGGTTGTTGGAGACTGAACCATGGGCTCATGCATGCTAGGTAGGCATTCTACCAACTTTGCCATATCTTCCAGCTTGTCTTTGGCTATATTTAGACCACATGTAATAGTGATTTAATGCCCAACATTGTGTATGTTGTCATGCCTGGTGGCTATCACCTAGCATGTGAAACGTTGGGGATGAATTAATTTAGTAGAGTACTAGTTTCCACCTACTCCAAAGTAAAGCAGCTAGCCACACAGCATTGGAAACCTAGAGCAAGAAATCCCCGACTTTGCTGTAACCTGAGGCTAGCCTTGTATACATAGGCTGTTCTTGGATATTTCGGGCTACATAGTAAGGTCCTGTCTCAAAACCAAAATGAAACAAACAAAAAAACCTTACAAGTACCTTTTTTTCTTTTACATTGTCATACTGATTTTGTTCTTTAATAGAAACCTGTGGTTTTAAAGATACCCTGTTAGAGACAAGGGCATAGAGAAAAGTTCCTGACATGCCCAAATTAGCTGGGTATGTTGGAAACACTTATTCAACAACTCAGGAGCACAACACAGCAGAAGCATTTTCCCAGCACCTTATAATAATTTCAGTTTGGTTTATCTCACCTGGATGGCAAGAACCATAGATTCATATGTGATATGAATGGTGGGCTCTAAATGGTGGAGTCCTTATAGATTGTATATAAGTAAAAGTAGCCTAGAAAATTCCTTGGGACTGTGCCATGTCGGAAGTCTCAATCATTTAAGGATTTGGAGGATACTGGCTTTAGGAATGTCATATTCAGCTTGCTCTTGATTGCTTCCTATTTCCTCAAAGTGCAAGAATTGCATTTATTGCAGTAAGGCACTTGTAGCAGAAAATGTATAAGAATAGAGAGCCTTCCACCCCCCACTCAGAAGGATGCTACTGCAAAGTGTAAGGGTGGATAGATTCAATTTTAAATTGTTCTGTCTCTCTTAATTTTTGTAGAACCCAAATGATTGCATTAGGGTGAATAAAAGGTACTTACAGTGCGATTCCACTGTATGCAGCCTCAAGCTGTCTCTTAACCATTTCATGCCTGTAGAAGACATCACACATTAACCCCAGTCCTCTCTCTTCCCCATAGGAGTGGGGACTGACTGAGAATCCATTCAACTCAGTTTATTTAGGCAGCAAACAGCCCATGGAAGCTGGCATGTGTTGTTGGCACTGAGATAGTTAATTTTGATTGTCAGCTTGAGGGGATATGGAATCACCTAGGAGACATACCTCTGCATAGGTCCTTGAGGGCAATTCTGGGAAGGATTGATGGAGGGACAAGACTCCCCCATGCTCACCCAGAGTGGGTGGCCCAGGCACCAGGCGTAAAGAGTTTTTTTTTTTTTTTGGTTTTTACGAGACAGGGTTTCTCTGTATTGTTTTGGAGGCTATCGGTCCAGCCCGGCCTCGAACTCACAGAGATCCACCTGCCTCTGCCTCCCGAGTGCTGGGATTAAAGGCGTGCGCCACCACCGCCCGGCTGCGTAAAGAGTTTTTTGTAAAGCTTTATAAACGGTTGCCTGCCTTCATTTCTGGTTTATCTCTTCTTTTTACCCCTCCTCCCTTTCCTTCTCTGCCCTCCTCCCTTGCCCCTTCCTCTCTTTTTTTTCTACAATGCTCCACTCACATCAGACTCCAGTTTTTCAGACTTCTAACCTTGAGTCTAAATCTCAGATTCAGATCAGGACAGAGGAAGCCTTCAGCTTCATGGTTACCAGGCTCTCGGCATCTCTAGCATGCAGACAGTTATTGTTGGATAATTTGGTCACCACGGTGTCAACTGTTTTAGAAAATATTCTTATGCAATATTCCACCAGCTCTGTTTTTCTAAAAAGGTACACACACACACACACACACACACACACACACACACACACACACACACACACACATGAAAAGAGAGTTAACTGTAACTCCAGGTTGACTTTTGGGGACAGTTCTGCACCTGCTGCAAGGGCTTAATCTATGACTCAGTAACCAACCTTATCCTCCTCTGCCCTCAGACCCACACCCTCAAAGGGTTCTTCGGCTTGGTGCTCTTCCACACCGATGCCTTCAAATAAATCAATAATTGAACAGATGAGCTAACCCAAGTATTAGAATATTTGTAAAGGGTGGCTCTCAAGACAACAGACGCATACAATAATCCATTTCGGCATGGGGTGAATTTGATCTAACCAAAGGGCTATCACTGGTGTCAAAGGCAGTTAGCATCACCCTGTCTGTGTATCTATTTCTTGTTAGCTCTCCAACACTGAGCAGTAAACACATTTCACTGATTTGCAAACTTCTCCTAAGCAAATATTCTGACAGCAGTGTTAACCCTTTTCCTCCCCTCCTACAACTCCTCCTGTAGCTTTGTCTTGCTTTCATTCATTCATTCCCAAACTTTTCAAGCTCAAGACCCCAGGAGCCTGCTGAGCTCAGGGGCAGGAGATAAGGACGAAAGAACATATTTTCTTTTGATCTCTTTTCTCTTCACCACAGCTAAAAATACACATCTCTCCTCCCCATCCTGTCAATTCCCCTGTAATTAGAAAGGCCTGCAGTCTTATCTGCTGAGTTTTTACCCCAGAGTAGACCTTAGGGAACAGGTAGGGCAGATGGGTGATGAGGAAAGATAAAATTGGGGCAGATATCAGTGTTGTGTGACAAAAGTTGACGTCAGTGAAAGGAGGAGGTATATGTGGGAAGGGCGGGCTCCTCTTATGGGGGAATACGGGTTGGAAAGACCTTTGTATCCCTTAAGATGTCCATTGTGCTTTTCTTAGATGATGGGTGTGTGAGCAAGACCACATCCTACAGGAACTTGCTGCCCTGAGTCAGAGATGGTCAATGATCCAATGTCTGAATTGGTGCTTAAACAAATTTTAGATATGGGATAGGGTACTTTGAGTAATACCTTGTGGTTTTTGTGTGGTTTGCTGTTTTTAAAGAATAATGAACATGTAAAAACTATAAAAAATAAGAAATTTGAATTGTTGGGGGTAGAGTGGTAGAGTGTCTGAAAAGCACACACATGAAGTGTAGGTTCAATCCCCTGCACTGACATAAGCAAAAATCCCATTACTTTAATAAAAATTAGCCTCAAAATGGTGAATTTTCTATGATTTCAGATTCTTTAACATGAGAACGGCCTTCCAGTTGGAGATAATTTCAGATTAACCAGAATAAACCAGAGTATAATTAGCTGATTTTTAAAAATGGGTCCTTTTATAGAGTTTGAAAACACAGGGGGAAGTATTGCTAGAATAGTACATGAGCTGGGGATGGGTAACACGTGGAATTGAGAGCTAGGTATAGGCCAGACTGTAAGGGTCTTGTGTGGCAGTTGAAGGGGCTGGTTTCTTAGTCCTCCAGCCAGGGGGATGGATACCTATGACTCCATGAGGTACATTTCAGAGTGAGTTCAACTCCATGAGATATCAATATAACATAATCTTCCTGGGGCAATTCCAATGTTACTTGAAAACCCTGAAGGAAGTGATTAAGTGACTCTACAATGGTTGGGGAATTATAGATAGAGGACTTAAAATACTATTGTTTTATTGAATTAAACTCAGTGGGTCATGAGACAGCTTTGAGAGAGGTCTTCTGTTGTGACAGAAAGGAAAGAGAAGTGTCACTATATCATTTGTTAGGAGAGTCTCCCTACTAGCTTACATTAAGGGAGGGAAGGGAGAGTTGAGGTAGGGAGACCATTTACAAACCTCATGCAATTTTCCTGGAGATTCTGGAAGCCTGACTTGGGGGGAAGAAATGACTTGAATGTTGGGCTTGAATGTTGCTGGGGAGGGGTACAATAGGTAGGAATTGATGCTTTATTTGAATGTTGCTGGGGAGGGTACAATAGGTAGGAATCGATGTGGGGAGGGGTACAATAGGTAGGAATCGATGCTTTATTTGAATGTTGCTGGGGAGGGGTACAATAGGTAGGAATCGATGCTTTATTTGAATGTTGCTGGGGAGGGGTACAATAGGTAGGAATTGATGCTTTATTTGAATGTTGCTGGGGAGGGTACAATAGGTAGGAATCGATGCTTTATTTGAATGTTGCTGGGGAGGGGTACAATAGGTAGGAATCGATGATTTATTTGAATGTTGCTGGGGAGGGGTACAATAGGTAGGAATCGATGCTTTATTTGAATGTTGCTGGGGAGGGGTACAATAGGTAGGAATCGATGCTTTATTTGGCACATCTGGATGGCATTGAGCATGAGGCCACTTAGAGCAAGGTCTCAGATGAGGAAAGAGACTAGGAACAGCTGTGTGTGACAGTGACTTCAGGAAGCTGGCTGCAGAAGACAAGGTCATGGGAGCACACCTCACTCTTCTTCCCTACTATTCTGAACAAGCCGCCAGGCTCCCAATGCTTTGCTCTCTCAGTACCACTGCCAGATCCGCATAGCAGCTGTTACCCCACTTAGAACAGAGTTCTCTTCTAAGTCAGCATTACAGCTCCTTCTTTGCTTCCTCCAGACCACCCGAACATCAGGCACCATGTTTATAGAATTTTGTAGAATCTTCTGGTTTTCATGGGCACCTTCTTCCACCAGACTGTGGGCTCCTGTGTCCACCCTTTCATGGAGAAGGTGCACTGAGAATGTGCTCTGGGCAAGTGAGTGAAGTATCAAAAAGAAAAGTGAAAAAGAGAAGGGAAAAGGCTGGGGAGAGGGAAGGAAGGAGGGAGGCTAGAAAAAGAGAATTCTCAGCGAAGTACAATAAACACACAAAAGAATAACATTAGATAAGAGCTGAGAAGTTCAGTTAGGCAGCTGGGAGAGATCCTTGGCAAGAGTAAGCTTCCTGGTAGGGTGGGAGTAGAAACACAAACACTCTGCCAAATTTACATCAAAGAGTGGCTAGGAGATGAGAAAGAGACTGGAGAATCTCAGTATAGGGGAAGAGACAGCATCACAAGCGATACAGATTTTTAACGTGTGAGGAGAAGGATGTGGGCAGAGAGGGACCCGAGGATGCTGAGTCATTGGCTGACATGGGACGGATGATGGAGAAGATGAGCTGAAGACCCTCCCAAGATCTGCTCATCCAGTTTTTCTTTCCTCTTTCAAGTCCTTTAAGTCCATCCATTCTTGTCATCTCCATACACAATGATTGTTCTTCCCTGGAAAGGTGGCCTCTATCATGTCATGTCCTGGGCACTTTAAACCCTTTTCAATTATGAAAATCTGGTGTCAATGTATCCGCTGGTCCTCATGAAGACTTCTGGCTCAGTGCTTTTGCTCTCTGAACCAGACTTATATTCACATACAAAGGTGACCTTCTCTGTGTAGCTATTTAATACAGGTCCTTGTGAGCTAGGACCTGTCACAACCACGCAAAGCTCCTGGGCTGGGGCAATCCTACTTTGTTCTCTATTGATGTTCCAGGAAAGCTAGCTCGATAGGATGCTTGTCTGCCCAGGGCTCTAAAGGGAGTTGTGTTTGGACTTCTGTTGTGATATACAGTACATGTTCTCACCGTGGGGGTCACTCTGAAGCTCCTTGGGCTCATATTTTTCTTCTCTTTTTTGAGATTATAATACAATTATATCACTTATCCCCTCCCTCCCAAACCTCCCATGCTCTTATTGCCTCTTTTAAATTTTATATGTGTGTGCATATTTATAAATTTACAAATACAACCTGCTCAATGTATATGATGATACTTATGTGCACGTGCTTTCCGAGCTGACCATTTGCTATTGGATAACCATTTGGTGTGCTCTTTCCTGGGGAAGACTGTTTCTCCCACTCTCGGCATTCCTTTATTCCCTGTAGTTCTTTGTGTAGGGAAGAGACCTCCTGAACTTTCCACTATAGAGATTAGTGTGCCCACTGGGGTCATCACTGTTTAGTTTATGTTTAGGGAGTTATGTTGGTGAGACTTTATTGGTGCAAATTATGCCACACTCCCAGATTCTCTGTCTCTTGTAGATGGAAGTTTCTGTCTCTCCCTGTCCTGCAGACATTCAGTCCCAAATAAACACAGAGACTAGTCTGGTAGCCCTGCCTCTACTTCCTGCATTGCTACTGGCCAATCAGCATTTTATTAAACCGATACAAGTGACAAATCTTTACAATGAACAAGAGAATTATCCCATATGAGGCTCTTATAGTCTATCTCCTCTTCAGCAATAATCCCTGAGTATTAGGTGCAGGAGTTGTATTTTAGATGTATTAGTTAGGACTGAACTCCACAGCTCTGCATTTTGATTAGTTGTAATTTTCTATAATTGTCTTGCACTGTTGCAAAGAGAAGTTTCCTTGATGTGGAATGAGGACTGCACTTATCTATGGGTATGAGAACAAATGTTTAGTAGAATTAGGGATTGTGGTGGTTATGGTTCTTGTCTAAGATCTATGACTTCTTTAGCCCTGGGTATTTGGCCTTGTTTCCAGTACCAGGCATGATTTCTCTCTTGTTGAGTGAGTCTTCGATTAGAAAGCTGTTGGTTACCATCAAGCACTACTGCCTTGGTGTGATTCATAGATGTCTTAGCTGTGTAGGACTGTTGGTTGGTTGCTTTCCTTCTTTGAAAGTTTGCATGGTGGTAGTTCTCAGGGAGGAGGCTTTCATCCTGGACTGTATTTTAAAAAACCAAGTTTGGTGATGCTTAATCTTGATCATCAACTTCATAAGATTTATAATCACATAGGAGCAAATCTCAAATAGTTTTAATTGATAGAAAATATCCACTCTGAATGTGGGTTTACCATCCCATTGGTTAGGTTCCAAACTGGATAAAAAAGAAGGAAGTGATTAGAGCCCTCGCATGTCTCCCTGCGTCCTGTGAGAACACAATGTGGCCAGATGTCTTGGGCTTTTGTTGCTATGCCTTCTCTGCCCAGATGGACTGTATTCTCAGACTATGAGCCAAAAGAAAGCTTCTTTCCTAAGTTGTTGTCATCAGGGATTTTGTCATAGTACCAAAAAAATTAACTAATGCAAGTTCTTTCACAGATTTTATTTGAGCTGTTGTTTAGATGAATATGTATATGATGTCTGAATTTTGTTTGCTGAGGGGCTCCAGAACAGGATATCCTTTCTTCACACACATATTTTATGCCACTCTTCCTCAGAGCTAGGAGCACTTCTGTTTCCATCAGAAGCTATTGCTCTTGGGCCCACTGCAATGCTTATATGTAGGGTTCTTATTTTATGTTTCCTTCTCCTAGGATTTACCCAAGTGTCCTCCCATCTGTGATCCTGCATCCTGAGACCTGTGTTTTTCTTTTTCTGTAATTTTCTTCATCTTATCTCCTGCCACATAGCCCTTAGCATTCCAGGAATCTAAATATGCCTTGTAGGCTTAAAAATAGCATTATTCTGTTCTCCCACTGGAATTACAGTTCAGTTGGGAATTTAATTCTGAGTGGAAAATAAATTTATTTCAGAATTTTGTCTGCTGATGTCACATGTGGTTATTGAGAAGTCAATTGTTTTTCTGATTTTCTGTATTTTGATGTGACTATTTTGTTCCTTTCTGGAAGCATTTAAGAGATTATCTTTAGCTCTGTGGTTTTAAGATTTCACAAGAAGTCTTGATGGGAGGTCTCTGTTCATTTATTTTGTTTGGCAATTTGAGCCATTTCAATCAAGAAACTCATATGTTTCAGTTTCAATTCATAGAAAATGTTTTTGTGGCATGTATTGGGTGACTACTTTCTGCTTTACATCCTCCCCCCCTCTCCAGTATATACTAGATAACTCTTGGACCTCTTGGCTTGTCCTGTAAATTTATTTCCTACTTTTCATCTTTGTCTTCATTTGGGGAGATCTCTTGATTTTGGTCTTTCAGTGATGCTATGAAAGTCTTAGTTTCAGCTCTCATCCTTTTCTATGAGTGCTCTCCACCCTTTCTATAATTGCATCCTACTCTGTGTTGCTTGTTTGCAATGTTTCCTCATCTTACAGAATTTGAAAGGGTCTTTTGTTGTTGAAGTTTTATTCTTCTCTGGCATTTTCTTCCAGATTATTTCTCTCATATTCAGTTCTGTTCTACATATTGCAAGGCTGTCATTCAAATTGAGGGTAAAAGAGAAGGAAGAGAGGACAGAGGGAGGGGGTTGTGGAGGTTCGTAAGAGAAAGATTCTAATCAAAATATGTAATAAGCACACGTGGCAATGTCACATGAAACCCATTATTTTGTGCAATTAATATGCATTAATTTAAAAAGTAGAAAAAAGGGTAAGGTTTTAAAAATGTTCAGAAAGTGCTGTGTGAGGGTGTATGTGTGTGTATAAGCATGTGTACATATGTAAGTGTGTGCATTTTGGGGGAAGAGAATTTATTACCGGGTCTCAGTGTAGAGTGATCAAACACCAAGAAGAATATAGATATTTTTTTCTATTGCAGATGAGGAGATATGGAAATTCAATTTTTTTCAGAAGAAAATCTTTTGCTCTTATTATTATTGCTCCTTCTGTATCCAACTCTTCTGATTTTTGGAGCAGCTGGGAAATGGAATCTGAGGTAGTTGCTGTTCTTTGTGCTTCTTGTTCAATATTACTGGCTTCTGTTTTTAACGTAAGACTCACCTATGTAACAGCCTTGTCCAGGCCCTGCACCTGTGTCTTCGTGCTTCTAGTTCAACATAACCAGAGGCCCCACCTAGTGGAAGTGTCCATGACCTAGGGTGGGGCAGAGCCCATTCACCAGTTCTGCACATTGACTACAACTTTAACTTTTCCCGGGGCTGCCATATCCACTCGCCTGGCACCTACTTCAGATGCACTCTGGGGCTTTGTAAGCAAGTCAGTTCACACCTCCTGGGACTCCTCTTCTGGGTCCTGGAGTAGTGTGGCTTTCCCACTCCAGATGTGTTTTTGGCCATAGTCCCTTGTGGTCTCTGTGGAGAGCACAGTGGGTCAGATCTTTCTTTTTTACTCTTACTCTCTTCTGTTTCTCAGTCTCTTTTCCCTTTTGTGATAGAGAGTTATTTATTTATTTTGTTCATCAGCCAGTGCTATCTATATATTCTAAATCCCAGAGGCATGTCTGCTAATTGTTCTTTGAGGGAAATAATTATGCAAGTTAAGATGATTAGATAATGAGAGTGTATTCCAGTACTGGCCTCCTTACAAATTGATTCTGGAGATGGGATGAAACTGGGGTTGCTCCCACCACAGCTGTAGGATGGTAGAGCCACTTTGCTGACATTGGATATAATCAGATCCTTCCTAAGCCCCAGGAGCCCATCCTGAGAACAGGATTAAGTAATCTATGACCCGTCAGGAAGACAAATATTAGAAATCTCTATAATATGTTTCAGAGCTTAGTACCCAGCCTCACATGATGTTCCTAGATCCACTTGGATATACTGAAGGCTTTTGGAGTTTTGGGAGTTTCCTACACATACATACATAGGGAATAAGAGAAGATACATAGGAGAGGAGAGAGACAGAGTGGGGGAGGTAGGTTATGGATGGATTCTCTCAGGCAGAGGGTCTTGTGGATACTAAATTACCTAAATATATCAGTTCTGGGCTTGCTTCATTGCTTTGAACTTCTGTCTCACTCATTTTTGTCCTATGAATGCTCACAGGACCGTGATTTCTTTTGCAGTTTTGATCTAGCAGTGGCTGTCTTGCAGCTTTCCTGGAGGACTGACACCACCACAGGCATCCATCATGTCCTTCCATCAGGCCATCTGCTCACTGTCACCCAGCACTAAGAGCTAGTGGTAGTGATGCCCTTCTAAGTTTAAGGGGCCCTAGGTGAAGACCTGAGCTGAGTAAGAACAGAGGCCCTTAAGACACGGGATATGTAGTATACGAATTCAGTCAAGATGATGGACCTCTTCTGGGGACCTGAGGAAGTAGATGTCTACTTGGAAGGGGATAAAAAGGACAAACACACAGATGCTGATTTTTAAAAGTGTGCTGTATTGAAAAGGGAAAGATGATATTCAGAGGGGTCAAAGCACATGTCTAACTCGTATGGTCAGTTAGCTTCCACAGTCATTAGCTGTGTGGTATCCAAAATGTCATTAACTTCTTTGTGCCTCAGTTTTCCAGCCTGTCACCTGAAGGGGATGGAACCATCTTAAATGGTTTCTTAGGATTGAGATTTTTGAGATGTGTTCAGGATAGAGGTACAAATCTAGAGTTCTTGGTCCTTGATCTGGCCCAGCCTGCTAAGCAATGGGGCTGCAGCAGAGTATCTCCTCACTGACTTCAAGAGACAGATTTTTAAGGTCCCATTGACTGAGAAGTGTCCACAGAAATATGTGCTGTCATTTGGACTTCGTGATCTAGTCCAGACTTTGAGCTCATAAAATGCAGAAAATGCCTCTCTTGGTTTAATGAGTCTCCTGCTGAGTTTTGCATCCTTTTCCTCATCCCTCCTTGTTTTTCAGCCTGGTTTCAGTTGCTGCGAGAGCATCTCTCTCTTAGACCAACATCCTGCATCCTATAAGAAGCAGGGGACATGACATTTCAGGTACAGGATACACCAACAGGCTACTAGAAGTCTCAGAAGAAGGGAGATTCTGTGTGAACCCACTCTCCCTATACTTCATTGTCTTTTCTTGTTCCCACAATTTTATTTATTTTACCTTTTCTCAAAATTTATTTTTAATTTGGGCATATTCCCCTCATATCCTGTTCCTCCCTCTTTTGATCCTCCCCTCTCTTGTCTTCTTGGTCCCCTAGAAGTTTACTTCAATTTTTGTGTCATATATATGGACCTTATTTTGTCTATCTCTATAAAATCTGAGACTCACAGAAGAGAGACAACATGTGATATTTGTCTTTCTGAGACAGACTTAATTGTACTCATGTATGATTATCTCCAGTTGCATCAATTTTCCTGCAAATGATATAATTTTGTTTTTCATTATGGTTGAAAAACTCACAATAGCTAAATTATAGAACCAACCTAGGCATACACAACAAAAGAATGTATAAGGAAAATGTGGTATCAATAGAATTTTTTCTGCCTCATTTTCTTCCTTTACTCAGTGTTAGATTTTCAGACTCAAGCATAGAGCAACCCTCTTGCAGAAGTGATTCTAACTACACAGTTTTCCTCCATGGTTACCTCTGAGGAGGCAAAACAAGAATTTGAATTCTTTGAAACGATTCCCCCATCCTCACTGCTCACCATCTACCCTCTGTAACAGGCTTCCTGGGGGTGCTCAGTGTCCCTTATCCTATGGGCTTGTTACTCTGGTTGGTTAAAAACACACAGTTCCCAGTTGCATGTGAATTTCAGATACAAAGCAAAAACCTTTGTTAGTATCCACATGTGCTATGTGGTATTGAGAATACTTGTTCTGTGAAAGTGTTTCCCAGAGTAGGAGTCTTCCAACAGCATGAGGACACTGCAGGCCACCTTCTTACACTTGGTCAGATCAGGGTTGCGGGAAGACCAGCATCCGCATGAGTTTCACAGCACTCTTTTGTTTAGTTTCATCTTCAGGCAGATTTCACCATCATCTCTATTTTGAAAATGCCCAAGTGACCAGAACAACTCTGTGTGTTTGTGTGTGTGTGTGAGTTTATGTTTGATCTGCAGAGGCATGTGTGTTTGAGTGTGCATGTGTGTAGAAGGCAGAGGTCAACTCATGAGTATAGATCCTCAGATATCTTCTACCTTGTTTTTCAGATATACTCTTCCACTGATGCTTGGAGCTCACCAAAGAGGTAAGACTGGCTTGGCAGTGAACCCCAGGCATCCTCTGTGTACCTCCCAGTACAGGATTACAAGTGTGAATTCTGTGGATCAGTTGTGGGTCCTCATGCTTGCAAGTCCTTGGATTTGGACTGTCCTTTAAGACACAGCTAATCTTCAGCATGTAACCCAGGTGGTATTCTTAGACTTTCTGTGGAGTGTGGTCTCTTCTCCTGTTCTCTGGAGTGCTATTCTTTCAAGAACGTTCTTTTGAGACCCACTTCCCTGCTAGAAAAGCCCAAAGCACTTGGAAATAAAAGGAGCAAAGGAGCTCACAGCCCAGCTCAGAGGGCTCTGCTTCACGAGGTTAATACTGATCTTCATCTCCACGGGAATTAGAACCACCCAGAAAACAAACTTCTGGGCATATCTGTAAAGAAGTCTCAGACAGAGTTAACTGGGATGGGAAGCCCAGCTCTTAAAATGACAGTACCCTGCCATGACCTGGGTTCCTGGACTGGAGAGAAAGGAGGTGAGCTGAGACACAGCGTTCACTGCTCTCTTCTCAGCGGCTGATGCCCCATGACCACCTGCTTCAGGCTGCCGCCGCCATGCCTTCCTTACCAGGATGGTTTCTACCCTTGAACGATGAACCAGAAGCCCTTCCTTCATTAATTTGCATTTGTCAGATATTTTATCATTGCAATAAAAAGTAAACAAAACAAGGTTCAATTGCCAATTCATATGAGTGGGTGTTTCTGATGTTGCATCCAGTTGAGATTTTACCTTCTGTGACCCCAGCTGCTATCAGCCTGTATGGGCCTCCAGTGAGAGCCATGTTACAGAGCCCAGGAATCTGGAGTTGTGAAAGATCTTTGTTTTAGCTTTCTGTTGGTGTGACAAAGTGACAGAGACAAATGACTGCAAGGAGAAAAGCCTTATTCCGTCTCACAATTTCAGAGGCTTCTGTCCATGGTTTGCTGGTTGTGTTGCTTTTGGGCCTGTGTGACAAGGAAGACGCATCATAGAGGAAGGATGTATGGAGGACAGTTGCTCAGTTTATGCTGGTAGGAAGCAGAGAAAATGGGTGAGGACAGGCCTGGGGATAAGACACACCATTGGAGAACACA
Source organism: Mesocricetus auratus (assembly GCF_017639785.1). NCBI lineage: Eukaryota > Metazoa > Chordata > Mammalia > Rodentia > Cricetidae > Mesocricetus > Mesocricetus auratus. Next base: position 50,039,491 of record NW_024429180.1, on the reverse strand, counting down.
TTCCTAACCAGCCTTTACCTCCAGCAATTTCTACAACTTCCTGATAACTCTATCATCTGAGGACCAAGTCATAAACACAGAAGCTTTTGTGGGACATTTCAGATCCAAACTCTTAAGACTCATAAGATCTAGCACATTGTGAGCTGGCTAGTGATGTACTAATGCTTTACTAACAGTGTATTTCAAAACCTCCTCGAGATCCTGAATGTTAAACACAGACCAAAGGAGTTTCTGACTGATCTCTCATAATTGCTTTCAAAAGAAAAGGGAAGTTTGAAAGCTTCCCTTATGACTGCCATAGCTTGCTTCTGTTCCGACAAGTTAATGGTCAGTCAGGTTTGAGCAACGGGCCCTTAATATTGAAGGGAACTTTAGTTACTCTGTTTACTTTATAGATGGGGTGGGAGAGGTGAGGTGGATTGCCTATGGCCTCCCAAATATTAAATGACAGAGTCCTAGATGATTGCTCTCATTAGGCCATGCTGCTTGCTTCTAATGCTGTTTAGGGATGGGAAAGACTCTTGAGTGCACATTTCCAAAGGCTGAATGGCAATGAGGAAAGGATGTAGGGTCCCCAAGACATGTTGGCTCTTTCATAGTTCTGTTGTAATTGTGGAAGTGAGTTACCTGTGCAGTTTTTAAAAAATATTTGTTTATTATGTACACAGTATCCTACCTGCATGTATGCCTGCCAGCCAGAAGAGGGCACCAGATCTCATTATACATGGTTGTGAGCCACCACGTGGTTGCAGGGAATTGAACTCAGGACCTCTGCAAGATCAATCAGGGCTCTTAACTTCTGAGCCATCTCTCCAGCCCTCTGTGCAGTTTTATAAAACATGTGAGGACAGAGTGTAAGCCTGTCTTAGATCTTGTTTAGTCATGAATTTGGAGGTGGTGTGTCTTAGTCAACTACCCCATAACAAATTACCATGGTATATGTTACCTTCCCAATTGTTGGAATAAATACATGATTAAAGCCGCTTAAGGCAGGAAGGGTTGTTCTGGCTCCCAATCTGAGGGTGGAGTCCATCTTGGTAGGAAAGTCCTAAATGTGAGAGGGTAGGACCGCTGGTCACATGGCATCAGCAGTCAGGAAACAGAGAGATGTTTGCTCAGATCCTTTCTCCCTCATATTCGCTCTGGCACCCCAGCTTGGGATAGTGCTGCCCACATTTATGGCCAGACTTCCTACTTCTTTTGACCCAGTTTAGAGACTCCCACGAGTTTCTAGAAGCATCCCTAGATCCTGGTAAGTCACTACTAATCAGTATTAACTGTCAGACATAGCTGACTGGCTCAGTCAACAGGCATTTCTCACTGTTCTGCATGCTAGAAAACCAAAGTGACAGACTGATAAACTAGCTTGCCTCTATCTTAGGCATGGAAGCCATCTTACAATAAAAGCAAACTAGATTTGTTCCCATTCATGGTTAAATCTATTTCTCAAGGATTGGGCTATGCCCCACCTGTAACCTTAACTATAAAAGGTTCTATACTGTTCCAGGAAATGGGAAACTTTCAAAAGGTTATTATGACCACTTTGTTTAGATCACCTTGGTATGACCTCCTTGGTATGACCCCCTTGTAACAGTGTCTTTATTTGAAAAGATTGTTATGACCAACTTATTATGCTTATGTTCTACTTTTGTAACCCTGCCTACTTGTCTCCATAATCCCCTATTTGGAAAGCCCCTTCTCCTGAGCTTAAAAAAATTCTCTTATTGTCCTTATGTCTGAAGCTTATCTCTTGAACCCCCTGCCTTTAGGGAGAGACAATCCATGAAAATGAATTTTTAAAAAGCTTGATTTAATTAATTTTGACTTGTTGATTTGTGTGGGTGGTCTTTAATCTTGTATCTGTGAGGACTGGCCCCCTTGTTTGAAGGGATTAATGGTATTTTGCTATTAATCTTTCTATGGTAGAGAAGGGAGAAGGGAGAAAGAGTCCTTTCAAGTTTCTTCTTTTATGGCCCTAATCCTATGACGGGGTCCATCTTTAGGCCTAACCGCCTTCCAAAGGCCCCAACTCTTAACCACACATGAGATTTCAATAGATGAACTTTTTAAACATAGAAACAATTACTTTATGCCTAGAAAATATGTTGAAATATTGTCAAATTACAAGAAAGGTCTTCATAGAGAATAGTTGTGTTGATGACCAAAGTGGTGGCTGCCTTAAGGGTAGAATGCTGTCCTAAGATGGAGATGGTCTGGCTAGAGCAAAGCCTATTTGAATGAGGTCAAAGTTCAGTGGAGGTGCTCTTGGGCATCTTGCTAATCATTCCAACCTAGCACCTCCACTTCAAAGAGCAACGGGAGACAGGTAAACCTAGACAACAGCTGCACCTAATCCAGGAAAATGATACAGAAATTCAAGGATCTCCAAGATGCCCCAAACTAAGATGTTTGTTTTCTCAAACTCCTGTGATGATGTTCTCAGCCCTACTGCTTCAAGATGTGACTTTATTTGGAAGTAAGATCATTGCGGATGTAACCAGTTGAGATGAGAGCAGGACCCCAGTGTCACATGTATCCTATGAAAAGGGGGAGCTTTGGATACAGACACAAAAATAGACGGAGAGACTGCAGTGACCAGTTAGAAGGCAGTGAATGCAAAGTCTGCTGGCAGCCTGTCAGAACTGAGGAGAGATGTCTGGGGTTAGATTTTCCTAGGCAACTCTCGGCAAGGACCAAGTCTGCCCACACTTGGATCACAGATTTCCAGATCCCAAGGCTGTGGGATAGTAGTACATTTCTGTGGATGAAGTCATCTAGTTTGTGGTACTTTGTGGAAATTCTGCAAAGCAAGCCTAGTATTATGTTATAATATCATGTATCTAATATTATAAATAGAGTCTGGAGGTAAAAACTAAAATGAGGGGGGTCAGGGGATAACTATTAAGAGGAGGAGAAAGCGTGGGATGACTTTTACTTGCACAAGCTTCAGTGGTAAAATCACCACAGGGTCCCTGGGGATCTGGAGCTGAATTGTGTCACCTGCAGTATAACACGTATGCCCTTTGAGGAATAGCTCTTGGCATGTTATTGGATCCTGGACGAGATAGAATACTTGGCCAATGGGCAGCAAATGACAGTGCATCTGGAAGCTTTGAATTATGAATTGGGTATTGTCAGACCTGCTGGGTTCCAAAGTCAGGCAGATCCTGTAGTTATGTAGAAAGAATGTATTTGGTGATGAATCCAAACAGGATCAGAGAACACAGCTGCAAGTGACATTTCAGTGAGCAAGCATGCATGCATTGTATGCATGTGGGTGCATGTGTATGCATGGGTGTGCATGTGCACGTGTGTGTGTGTATATGTTCTGATATTCACGTACCATATTATATCAAGGGAAGGCATTGGGACGGAAATGAACATTTGTGATTCAGTCTGTTCAAGAGGCCATCTTTCATTTCTGAAGTGTCCTTTAATGAATAAGAGTAGTCAGAGTTCCTTACTTCTCTTCCTTCATAGTATGTAGACAATGAGGAAGCTGTACATGCCTCCTACTTACCACCTTTTCATATGCATCTTTTAATGTGTAGCCAGGGGTTCATGGTCAACCAGAGTTGAGCGACGAGCCAAGGCTAGATGAGAGTTCATAGAAAGTATACTGCAAAGAGCAAGAGGGTAGCCTGGTGGAATGGGTACCCTCCTGGGCTGCTCCTGGGATGGAGCTAAGGAGACTGAGGAAAATGAAACCAAAGTGCTCCATTTTTTTTCTAGGAGCCAAAGATGACTAGTAGATTTCTTCAGAAGAAAGAGGGCAAAGGGAGGTTGCTTCAACTAGAGGCATAAAAAACAGACAAGCAGAACGCTAGGAAAATGGAGGTATTTAGACAGTGCATAAACAATTCAATGATGCCTGAGACAATCTTTATGCTATGCTGGGGAAACCCAGTGCTGTTTATTATTTTATTCCTCCTGGCTATATTTACTGGACAACTGCCATCAGCAGGAACTGCTCAAGGGATCAGGGATGCACTACTAGACAAGACAAATGAAAATCCTTGTCTCTGGGGCTGTTGCTAAATGATAGAGTGACTGCTTACAATAATTACTTGGTGTGAAGAAAGCTCCAGAACTTTAAAGGACATCTCTGTTTTCATGGAGCTTATATGTTGGTGTGTGTGTGTGTGTGTGTGTGTGTGTGTGTGTGTGTGTGTGTGTGTGTGAGAGGGGGAGACAAGTAACACATAAAGCAATAAAACAAATGACCTGTCGCGTCATCAGTAGTAAGTGAATGATAAAGTGTGAAGCTAAGCAGGGTGAGGACAAGCTGTGCATAGCTCAGGGTAGGGCAGACAGTGAATGCCTTGTAGACAATACAATATAGTATAGGGATTCAAAGAATGTGAGTGGTACCCTGAGTAATCCACACACGAGAAATAAAAACATCAAAAGCCTGTAGGCTGGGGCATGCCTAGTGCTCTCATGACCATCCCTGGGTTTGCCAGCCTGTACACAGAGAAGCTACTGTTTACCGTGTCTTCAAGACCTAGTGGTTTACATTTCCAGTTTATGTTTATGTTCCCTAACAATCTAACATAAGTTTATCTCATAATGTCTTGCAGTCCATTTAGAAACAGATAAACTCCTCTATATGTGTCTTAATCCAGAGACTTTGAACCCCAAAAAGAAGAGGTATCTTGGCTTTTAGATGAATATAATAGCAACATCCACAACACGGACCAGGGAGGAAGTCAAATAGATGTGACTTAATTGTTTCTGCGTGGTTGTCTTTTATAGCACAGATATACTAACAGGCCCACTTGTCTATTTCTTAATGTTTAATAAATAATAAATGATAAATCATATCAAGAATGAATGGCTTAAACAACAGCCTTTATTTGATCCCAGTTCTAAAAAAGTGGTCTGGGCTTCGTTGGGTGGTTCTTCTTGTTGGTGGTTGTTCTTGTAGCTGTGATAGAGCTATTTATCTCCTGCACATGACCCAAGATGGCACCAAACATATGTCAATATTTGCATCCAAATATCCTGAACTAAGGCTTTGGCTGGGTATCCTATCACACAGGTTCTTCTTTCTTAGATAATCAGTCACTTTATAAGATAGCTCTTAAGGTTTTGGTGGGCCCTGCTCAGAAGTCATACAACGTGTCTCTTGCGCGATTTAGTTGGTCAAAGCAAGTTATAAAGTCATCTAAGATGTAAGGGATGGGCTGGGCTTCATCTTTTAGTGGGAGGAGTCATAAAGTTATACCTTCCAGAGTCTTCATTATGGTTGGAAGTAAGATGCTGTGTTTGGAAGCAGTATAGCAAATCCACCTGTTAATCTCAATAAATCACTCCATCACCCTTCCTAAGACCCTCAATGGTTTTTATGATTGCAACATCATGTTTGAAGTCTGCCTGTCTATCTCAGTTGAGGTGTAGACAAGGCCTCTCAGTGTGGCTCTTAGCCACTGCCCCTCTTGATCCACAGGACTTGCACTTAAGAGGCAAGTGTGTTTCTCCCACCACTTTAAAGCACAGTAGTGAAAAGGGCGTTTGATAGCAGATTGACAGTCCCACTTAAAATGGAGAGGGTGGGACTCACAAAATTGTACAGCAATTGTGAAATCCAGCTGCTCACAGGCTGGGTTTCTCCATGTGGGTAAGAAAAGTTCTTGATTTGGGCCTGGTTTTTCCTCTCTGAAGGGGTTATCTCATCCATTGTCTGTTTCTCATGGATCTTAGAGCTCTTGGTTTGCCTCTTAGATGTATTGTTTTTCCATAAGAAATTGCCCATGTCTGTAGCTAAGTAACCTCATTAGCCTGATTCCTGCTTGTAGAAAGTGGGGTTTTAGAGGACTCTATTCACTTTGAATTGTGTCAATATTGTATAGCCTTTACAGATAAAACTCTTTAGAAACTTGTGGGCTGTCTTTGAATCTCAGAGGAATTCACTTTATGTCCCCAAATCCTCATGGACTGCTTGCCTCTTTTGAGACAGACCTGTTTCTTTGGGAACTGCTGTTATTATGAGCTGACACATCCTGCAAAGACTTAGTCCCCAGCTTTGCACTACTGGGAGATGATGGAGCCCTTAGGAGATCCGGTCTGTTGGACCTCTTAGCCCTGGGGTAGCCTTTGAAGTGGGGAGAATGGGACTCTGCCACTCCTGGTCATGAGCTCATAAGCTTCATCCACCACATACTGTGGCCACAATGGGCCACCTTGCCACCGTTTTCACTGACTGCGGACTCTGAATCCTAGCCTCAAGTAAACCCTTCTTCTTTTTAAGCTGGTTATCACAGATATTGGTTGCTGTAACGGAAACTTCACTGACACAGGTAGACTGATCTTCCACAGGCCAGTTCCCTTAAGATTGTAAGATATCTCTGTATCTGTCTGGAAGGTTCTAGTCCCTGCCTCTTAGAAGCTAACAATGGGCTTTCACAAACATACCCCTCTTGTTTGGTTTTTAATGCTAAGAATTCTTATTTGAGAAACACTGTCGAGAGAAAGTAGATGTGAGGAACACTTGAAGTCTTCGAAACCAGCCTGTCTGGGGCTCTCTGTATTTTTTCTAAAAAGTGATTGAAAGCCAAGCAGCTTCCTGGTTAGTTCTGGCAGTTTCTTATCACACACAGCGGGAAGTGTCCAATGGAGGCTTTCAACACTGGGTTGGAAGAGTCTCTCATCTTAATCGACAAGCTCATTAAGTACTGTCTCTCCTTCAAGCTTCTGTAGGCAACATTTATTTTCAATTATTTCACCACTCCATAACACGGGGCTGCCCTTTTTGTAGCATGCACATAGAGAAGCACTAAGAGACTATACACCATTTCCCCCAGCCTCCCCTACCAACCGATTCGCTAGTTCCCCAGCTCCTACCCTCTGCCATATCCCAAAGCCAATACCACACGTTTTGGAGTTTTGTTATGGTGTTAACTCCTCTTTCAGATCTGAATTGCTTTAGCAGTATCTAACTGCTGGCAACACATCACTCCAAATTTTTGTGGTTTCAAACAAGAACCGTTTATTTCCTCCCTCTTCTGTGGTTCAGTCATTTGAGCCAGCTTAGCTTGGATGGCTTATCTCTGTTCCACACAATGTTGGCTGGGTTCAGTCACACACTGGCGGTCAGTCTGTCAGTTCATCTGCAAGCTGGCTGATCAAGATGGCCTCACTTGTCTTCCTTCCAGCTGGCTAGGGATCCTAGCAGTGGTGCCTCACTTCTCGTCCATGTGGCCTCTTTACCAGAAAGTCTGGGCTTTCCATGTGGTGGTGGTGACATTCCAAGATCCCCAGTGTGCAAGCACTTCTAAATACAGCTTGGATCACATTTGCTGGTGTCCCCTTGAGCAAAAAAGAAAGTGACATGGGTGAACTCAAAGGACATGTAGCAAGGGAATTGATTTCTGAGATGGGGGCAGGATCCACTGGAGACCATTCATGGATCAATCAATCCCACTGGCTTAGTATCATCTGTGATCTGATCCTGCTGACTTCCAGACTCTGTTTACTCCTATTTTAACTTGTCCTTCCTCTTTTCCAAGTAAATGGAAGCATCATGGTTATTTCCTTGTCTCCCTTTAGAATGAGGTCATAAGACCAGACTAGTGACAGCCAGTGTGTTGTAGAGGAAGGACTTGCATTAGTCTCAGATGGAACATAATTGAAAATGTGAATGTATGCTTCTAGTCTGTTTCTTCCTCTACTATGAAAACCCTCACGTTGATGGAGAGTGTTGTAGCATCCTTTGGCTGGCTAGTGAGCCACATGATGGTGATGTGAAACATCCTGGTGCCTGTTTTTTATACTTTGCACCCTTATAAAGAGGTAGCAATGAATCTTTACAGTTTAAAGCCATGAAGTCTCTGGGTTTGTTGGTTACTATCAAACTACCCAACTTAGTTTGATGGATATAAGTCCTCTACCACTCCATAGATGGTAGATTCTAGCTCCTTCCTGGGGAATTTCTGTTGCAATTTAAGAAGCAAAGAGGAGAGGGCGTAAACCACTTATGCATGTTGCATGGAAAATATATAGGAGCAAGAGGAGAATAATAATGAGGCAATGAGAAACCTGTTTTGTTCTTTTTTAGGTGGGAGGGGCATGGCCAAACATTTATGAAAAGCTTTCTGTATGCCAAGACTGTGTGAACGGCCTGGGGTATGCAAGGATGCACAAGACACATGCTCTGAAGAAAGACAAGCCTCCAGGTGAAGCTGCCACATTGACAATGAACCACACTGGAGAGTGACAGGAGCCACTGTATGGTGGGAATGATCTTATTTTCTTCTTGTAATTAGCTAATTGTCCCTGAGGTGATTTTCATAGAGAAATTTCGTCTCTAGTGGCCGGGGTGGCAGCCTCTTTGGAGTAAATATGTGGCCAGCAGAGCATGGTGGCACCTTTGAAGGCAAGCACTCCTCTGGATTCATGGGGTCTGTGGTTTATTTAAAAGCCAGTCTCATTACTTTATAATCACATATCAAATTCAATCCTTGCAGATGACAAGTACAGGGACAAAAGAGGGCTCTTCTGAGGCTAAAGTTTGCAGTCTTGAGGCAGGGACAGTGGCTGACACAGGAAACTACATTTGAACATTCAGTGTCAGCCCAGAGCCTTGGGCCCTAGCTTTTGGCTGATATTCATGACCAAACTTGGAGTCTGACAAGGTGAAGCCTCATCACAGGAAAGGATTAACCCATGAAACACTAGACCCCACCTAGAGCTGTTTCCTCAATTATGAAGGCAGATTTGCCTTGAATTGTCTGGGACAGCTAGACTGAGGCCGTAAGGGATCCTTGGGAGACCAACATTTTTTAGCTCAGACCCAACAGATTTATTGCTGGTGGGATTTAACTGACAGATGTGAGCCAGGCTGTGGATAGATAAGATTTAACTGGTGTAGATTTCAACTTATAACACGAGATAAAAGGAGCGTTTTCTTCCCTTTAGTAAATCTCATTTATTCTAAGCCCCCAGCCTGCCAGGTCAATAAAAACCTTTAGTTAGCCCAAATAGAAGCACTTAGCCTAACAGAGTCTTAGAAATTGCAAAACATTGATGGGATATCTCTGGTGTTCAGTTCACAGAAACCCATGTGTTCTCTTGAGGCTCACCCACTCAGTGCTAGTGCTGTCTAGGGCATTGGAATGAATGGTAGCATTTGTACAGTCACCTAATGTCACTCATTCCAGAACTGAGTCCCAGGCAACTTTTAAAAATAATGCAAGGGAGGAGGAGGTAGAGTTTTATGACTCCCAAGAACATCTCTGTCCCCATAGAGCCTTGTAAAGCATTCCGGTCTTCTCTAAAAGCGGGCTGCCATGTTACTGTCCTCGTATCAAGTCCTAGTAATATTGCCTTTTTAGACAACCCATTATTTCTTTCCAATCTCCAGGATCATACACTTTAAAACACACACACACACACACACACACGCACACCCACACACATGTGCGCACGCACGCACGCATGCATGCACACACATACACAGATGTGTTTATTCATAGTCTTCTAGCATGGAGCTGTAGTAAAGGGAGGAGTCAGAACAGCAAAGACAGTAGACAATATGGTCAGAAATTACTCAGGCTAGATAGTGCTCATAACAGCATTATGAACCTATTTCTATGACCATGAGACATCTTGGTACCTGCAAATCTTTGGCCAACTGGTATAGACTTATAATGGGTCTAGATGCAGCCCAGCCTGGGGAGGGGTCAGGATTGAGGAGGGACATTTCTGGTATTGACAAGATACATGAAGCACATGATCTTTGGCAATGCTTATTCAGGGCCTGTCATGTGCTGGGCAGTATGAAAGGTACGGAGAAGGCCATGAGTACAGCACAGAGGAGTCACGATGTGGTGAAGGCTCAGGTGACAGGGTGCCAAGGATTTTATAATGTCTGACCAGAGTCAGCTTATGCCAGTGGTGATGTTTGTATGTGTGGGGAGAATACTATTAGGAGACTCTTCAGGCAGTCAATGATTTCTTCCTCCCATCAAAGTCTCAAAACATTCCTAGAAGCACTTTCAAACATCATCAGCATTGTCTTCAAGATAGCTTTTATGAATCCATGTTTCATCCTCTAGTTTTCTGGCAAAATTGTCTTTTTCCTAGTCTTTGATAAGACAAACAGCATTGGTCATAATGGCTCTGAGGAGGCTGGAGCTCAAGTGGAGAGGCTGGGAAGGAACACCAGTGCCCACAGTATAACTAGAGGACTTCCTTACAGCATAGCAGACATGCAGTTTCCCATAGATTACAGGACAAGGTCATCGCTGGGTTCTCATTCTTGATGCCTAGCTTCTTAGATCAGAGGTGTGGGTTTAGGTTCAGTCACAGGTCTTTTGACTCTAGACAATTAGATCTTCTGGATGGTGAGGCTATTCTGGGTGCTACGGGTCTGGTGAACAGGGAAGAACTGGCTCACCTGGCTTCCCTCTTGCCTCTTTGCTTGGGTCTCTCTCTGCTCCCATCCATTCTGCATGTGTGTCTGAGCATTGGTTCTGATATGCTTTGCCCTTGTCAGTCTCCAGTGATAGGGCCTGCAGGTTAGACTGGGAAGTTCTCATAGGGACGGGGCTCCTGCATTCAATTCCTCCTGCTCTTTGTGCTGAATACTGAGACTAACAGTGGTAATTGCTGATGGGGAGGGAAGCAGGCGTGTGGCTTTAGGACTACTGTCACCTCTGGTTTGTCACTTATTTGTCCCCAGTGTCCACAGCATTGTCCTCTGTGGCTTCTCTGCTGCAGAAAGCTGCCATGTGTGGCTGCTCGTGTGCCCAGCCATTGATATCTTTTATTACCTATTGCACAGTAGTTGCTTAGTAAATATCTGTGGCTCTGGAAATAAGAAATGACACTCTTTCTTTTTTTTTAAATGACACTCTTGACCTTTTTCACCACCACTGGCTTTGAAGGCAGAGAAGTTCCTTTCTTGGAATTGTGTTACTCTGGCCTTTTGTTTGCTGTGACAAATACTGGAGGCAAACAGTTTAAAGAAAGAAAAATGTATTTGGGCTCATGGTTTGAAAGGTTCCAGTTCATAGCTGGCTACCTAGCTTTCTGGTTGCGGAACCACAGTGAGGCAGGCTATCATGGCGGAAGGGGTGGTGGAGGAAAGCTGATCTCGATAGCCAGGAAGCAAATGAGAAGAGGACAGGAAGGGACCAGGGCAAGATGCATCCTCTAAGTTCAGTCCTCCAGCAGTCTGCTTCCTCCAGCAGGACAGCACCTCCTGAAATTTCCAAAGTCCCCTGAAATAGTGCCACCAGCTGGAGAGCCAATCTTCACACACATTGCAAGACACATCACAGCAGAGCTCTGAGCTCAAAATGGCGATTATTTTCTAAATAAACACAAACAGTGGTCAAACAACCAAGCCAGCTCAAAAGCAAGTGGTTTGTAGAAGCTTTGGGTTGTTATCTTCTTTTAGATTTTTCTGGTAGAATTCCCTCTTCTCCCCAACAAGGACATATAGATTAAAAACAAACAAACAAATAAAACAAAAAATAAACAAAGCACACTCCCAACAAACAGACAGTTCAGGCTTTGACCAGACCCAGCACATAGACTTGAGAATCTTTCTTGAGCTTAAATAAAACCAAGCCGTGACAAGAGACTTCTTTTTTGGATCAGTCTACTCTGTATGGGTTATTTTTCTCTCCTTTATTCTGGCTTTTGCTTCTCGAGGTCACATTAATGCAGATACCTGATTAGGGCATTTCTCTGCAGCTCAGATCTTGGGATCTGAGCCCCTCAGGAAATGAGGGGCTCCCTGTGGGAACCTCTGACAGGAGCTACAGCAGAAGAAACAGGCAGAGACTCTTGACTCAAATGAGGGGATTAATTATGAATCTTGTCCAATGGGTCTATCCCTGTCTAGCACTGTCACCAATAATTAAGAGCTGACAATATAGCTGTTTTCAATGAGAATTTTCACCTGGGAAATTCAAAGTTCTTTAAAAACATCACCTGAAGATCCGTCCTAACACCCTGGAAGCAAAGTGTGATGAATCCACTGGATGTCTGAATGTAAAAGCACTTGAGGGAATAGTCAAGAGGACGGATGTGTTACAGTGGAAAGGAAGCAGGGCTTAAAGGCAGATGAAGTCTAATTCTGAGACTCATCCCTCACACTGTAGACATGTCAAAGTGAGAAAGTGACTTCAACTTTTGGATCCTTCATTTTCTCAGTTGTGGAAATGAAAGTAACAAAAGAACACGTTTATTAAGCATCCATTATTAATAAATATAATAGCCACAACTTAATGACCTTCTCCTATAACATGTTGCATGGTATTAGCTGCATCTCATTTTAATCTATAAAATATTTAAATCAATCTCTCTTCTCTTAAACATACATGAACATATGAGCATACATACATACATATGCATGAAAGTCAGGAAAATTAAGATGTCAGCGTTCAATTAGGAAAACAATAAGGGAGGTGAGATTGGCATTCAGAGATGTGGGAAGCATTTAGAATCATTAATAGATGTTTCTTATCCTGATAGTACTTCTGTGACATCCTTAGTTTAGGATCAACGTCTGATTACATCTGGCATTAAAGAATGAAATGTTGAACTATATAAGCGAGACTATCGCTTGAAAGGAAAAAAATCTGTTGGGGATGGAACTCAAAGTCAGGGTGCTGAAGGATGCAGAACAGTTTCTAGAAGGTGAAATGGGGAGCCCAAGTGTTCAGGCCAATTAGGCAGAGCCTCCATAGGCTGATGGGCAGGAAGTAGCCATGAAGGTTACACACTTATGATTCCCAGGAGAGCCCACTATCATAGATCATCAATGTAGGTATTGTGATCTTGATGACTCACACCTGTTATTCCAGCACTTGGGAGGCTGAGGCAGAAGGAATGTGAGTTCAAGGCAAGCCTAGGCTATGTAGCTAGATACTATCTGAAATAGTATTGATGGAAATAAAAAGCTCAGTCTCCTGAAACAACCAGGAGGTATGAATGATGCTGGAATAGCCATGAGAATGAGGATAAAGTAGGGGTACCACCCGGACACAGGTGACCCAGGATAGATGCAACCCATGTCTACGTTTCAGTCCATCCTGGCTGCTTTAATAAAAATGTCCTAAATCCTGCAGATAATAGAAATTTTTTGAGACTTTAATGCAAACAGCTTCAAAATTGTCATGTTCCTGCTGTGTCTGAAGGAGAGAGGCAAAGATAGCCAAAAGGCTCCCTTAGTGCTTTTATAACGTCATTGATCCTATTCATGGGGGTGAGGTCCTCATGGGTGCATCATCCCTAGAGGATTTACCTTCCTCTTCCTTCCTTCTTTCCTTCCCTCCTTCCCTCCTTCCTTCCTTCCTCCTTCCTATAACACACTTATGAACTAAACTCCATTTTCTATTTTTCACTTTAGATATTTATATTTTTATTCTACTCTTCCTTTCTAAAATTAGGTTACAAAACAATTGGTTCCATTGCTGCATCTCTGAGAGAACTAGACCATGAGTGCCACTCAAGGCCCAAGGCAAAACTTTATTCAGGGTAGGAACTGCCAGGCCATCTCCAAGAGAGGGAAGAGCAGCCCCACCAAATGCAGAGTTTGGGTTTTATAGGGTGGTTTAAACAGACAAAAGGGGACTGCAGTAAGAAGATTCTGTGAGGTGGGTGCTCTGGCCATTAAGAAGCAGGAGGATGTTGTTAAGTTGTTTTTCTGAGACAAGGGGCCAGCAGACTTCTGAGACCTGTGGTACTTTCAGTTTCCATTTCTCCAAAGGGTCTGAGTCCCACAAGAGTCATCCATCTTGGTGCATTAAGTGACCCCATCTTGGGCCAAAGATCTGGGCCAGCTCAACACTTCCACGTATACTTTGTTCATATCTGTCACTCTTGTTCCTCCTCTCTCTTTCCTCAACTCCCTCTCTTCCATTTCTAACACACACACATACACACACACACACACACACACACACACACACACACACTCTCTTTACATTAGAATAAAACTCCCATGTGTGTGTGTGTGTGTGTGTGTGTGTGTCTGTCTGTCTGTCTATCTCACATTTTCTTTATCTCCTCATCATTTAAGAGACATGAGTTGATTCCATACCTTGGCCACTGTGAATAGTACAGTAACACACACGGTGTGCAGGTCTCCCTACAGTGTGTTGACTTATATTCTTTGGAATAGCATAACTGGATTATATGGTAGTTCTGTTTTTAGTTTTCTGAGGAGCTGCCACACTGATTTGGAGAGTTCACCTCTTAATGTAATTGAGCTCCTGATAAAGTTTCTACATCAAATTCGTGTCCTGTGGAGAGAAGCAGATCTGAAGGGGTGAAAGTGATGAGCTGCAGGCTGAGGTGGGTGGCTTCCTATCCACCTGGGACCATGATAATGGTGATGTCCTGGTCTGGGTTGCTGCCAAGGCACATGTCTATGTCTGTGGCCCTGCTGCAGCCACAGTCTGTGTAGAAGTCCATGGCTCCTGTTATCACCAAAGGCCTTGAGAATAGGGCTGCAAAGAGTTGGGTCCACCCCTCACTGGCTACAACTCTAGGGCTAACTGGCCTTGCCCCTCATCTGCTGCAGCACTTGGGAAAACAGAACCTACACCTTGCCTGGACAGCACAATATAGCTGACTGTACTCACAGGGGCATGGGTGATTTGGCCCTGAGGGTATGAGAGTGGGAGAGCTGGTCCTGCCCCCCCTCATCTGTCATGTGATGGTGTGGGTAAGGGAAAGATGCCCCCCTTGCCACTAGGCATCTTGCCACCACCCGCAGCCCTAGGGAAAATGGACCCTGCACCTTGCATGGGCAGCACAGTAGAGATGACCCTGTCAACAAGGCAATGGGTGAGTCAGCCCTGAGAACTTGATCATGGGAGACCTTGCCCTGCCCCTCGGTTGCCATGTTATGGTGAAGGCAAGGGAAAGATGCCCTCCCCCTTGCCCCTCACCACCTGCAGCAGGCAAGGAAGCTGCCTCTCCCCCTTACCGGCTGCAGAACTCATTCAGAAGAGTGGCCCCTGCATCTCACTTGGCAATAGAGCTGGCCCTGATAGTGTAGGTGTGGGTTTGATGTCCCTGAGGGTATGAAAGCAGGAGAACTGGCTTTGCCCCTTGCTCCTTGTTGCATAGGGTGAGCCAGGTGGGACAATGTTGGAGAGTTCACTCTGGTGATGATGATATGAGGAAGCCAGCAGGATGACTAACCCTACAACCCCCCAGGCCCAGAACAACGGTTATGAGTTAGCCCACCCCAACACCCACCCCAACACCCACCCCAACACCCACCCCAACACCCACCCCAACACCCACCCCATCTAAGATCTTCTGGAGCACATGAAAGGGCCAGTCCTGCAGATCCAAAGATGCAGAATCTCCACAACACAGGAAAACAACTGGACATCCAAGAAGCGTCCCAGTGATGGCCCAGTATCAATAGTGTAATAAAAACAAGAGGCCTCAAATAAAAACAATGATCTTTGCAATCAACACTTGCAAGTAAATATGTATGGACTAAAGGGTACACTGTGTGACTCACTGTGTCATACTACAGCTTCCACAACAAGGTTTTTCTTTTTTCCTTTTTTCTCCTTTTTTATTTTCTTTCAAATTTTATTTTATTTTGGGGGAGACCTCCATTCATGCTCTACAGCAGAAATACATGTACACACTCACACACAAATCACATGCACACACACACACACAAATCAGTAGGTAGGTGGGTAGGTTAACAGACAAATTTAGATTACAAAAACATTTTATGTCTTCTCAACCATACATATTATGGAATATGATTTTGAAAATGCTGCTGTCTCTCATTGAGTTTTGATGGTCTCAGTGCACAACTGTTAACACCTGCCTTGACATCTTTCCTAGCCAAAATTGCTGCTGTGATGCCCCATGACCAGAATTTGGACATCCATCACCTGTTTGCATATGCTGGAACAGATCACATCTCTCAGGCAATCCAGGGATGCCATGTGGTGGGCTAGACAGAAAAATGGCATGAGGCACACAAGCAGCTCAACAGCTTATTTGAATCTGATCTGACCAAGGCTGCGGCATTACCACAGCAAAGGCAAGACCCTAAGCTGTATGCTCTGGCTGTTTCTATACTGAGTTAGGGTACAGCTGCCTAAACAAGGAATGTATATGGAGGCTTTCTCAAGCCAAACTTAGGCTTGCTTAACAAAATACCTACAGAGAGAGAGAGGGGGGCGCAAAAAGAAGCCCAAGCTTTAGTTTGGGCTGCTGAGACTCATAGAAGAGAAGTGAGAAAATATATTTTAGCTCTGAAGTCAAACCCGTGCCTGACACTGATAAACTCACAAGGGATCGTGGAATAAGTTTATTCAATAGACAATAATTAAACTACCCTATCCTGACCACAGGCAGAAGGGAATGTCTTGGGAGTGGCAGAGAGAAAAACGTGCCGGTAGATATCTAGAACTCAGTCCTGACTCCCATTCTCCCCACCCTAGCACCAGCCCAGGCAAAAGTGCTTCTGGGTTCCAAAGAAGCAGAGATCTGGGTGCAGGTAAGGGATGGTTGTCTCTGCTATGTCCCCGAATCCATACTGATGAAGATGATCTCAGATGACATCATCACCTACCCTCAAATGTAGAGACCCAGGCAGACAAGGTAAAGCAGACAAAGGGCACAATAGTCAATTCCATCACAAGCTGTCAGAAACCAAGTGGGGTCATAAGAAGAACGAGGATTCCTTTTAGACCACAAAAGTAGATGTGAGAAAGGAAAACATTCCTAAGTTTCTACAACTCAACTCATTTTTCATCCATGTCTCTAATCTGCCTATACTCCAAATTCACGTCCAGACAAGATACGTTTCAGCCCTAGTTAGGTGTGTTCTATCCCCTGAAGTAGTATGATTTGTATGTGTTTGTCTCTCTTCTATGCCACTTCATATATTTGATCACCATAATCGTACCAGACCGCCCAGCACTGCAAGGCAGCTTTTTCTTCTTGCTGCCCAGGACAGGCCACCCCAGGCAGGTGTGTGGGCCTCCTCCTCCTACTCAGTTGTCCCTGTGGATGGTGCTTTATAAAATTGATGATTAATGTGGCAGGACTGACCCAATAGGTGGTGCCCGCCCTGGCCTGGCGATCCTGGACTCTAGAAGGAAGTCACGAGAAATAAGCCAGTAATAAGCACTCCTCCATGGCTTCTCTTTCAGTTCCTGCTTCCAGGTTCCTGCCTTGGTTCCCCTCAGTGATGGGTTAAGGTGTGTGTCGCAATAAACTCTTTCCTCCCCAATCATTTTTGGTTATGGTGTTTTATCATAGCAACAGAAACCCCAAAGAAGACACCACATAGAGGTGGAAGGAGAGAAGTGACTCTGTCCTCTGTCCTTTGTGCATCCTCTGTCCACCATAGGCATACACACTCACACATATACACAAAGTACTAATGAAAGAAAAACTCAAAACAGTAGAACACTTAACATTCGCCCATTGCTTTGACCTGCATGGCTTTAGGATTGGCCTGACTGGAGTGATTGGGAATAAAGAAACTGCAGCCATGCATACAGAAATGTTGGGACTGATGGACTGGAGAGCTCAGCCCTTAAAGGCAAGGCTCACAACCAAAACAGCAAGAATGTGCTATGTGACTTTCTCTTTGACCTTGTGTTAGACTGATAGGGCTGCCATAGTCAAATATCATAAATTGTGTGGCTTCAAACAACAAAAGTGTGTTCTCCTATTAAGGACACCAGAGCCCTTACAACAAGATGCCAGCAGGGCTGCCTTTCTAAAGCATTACCCAACTCTCAGCCTTTGTTGCCACTTGCACAGCTAATGGGTACTAGAATTTCAATGTAACATTCTTGGGGACATAAATTAACCCCTAAGGAATTTTGCTTTTTCTTTATACATTTGTATCTGCTCTCTCTCTCTCATGTGCATGCACATGTGTGTTTATGTGGTATATGCATATAGATGTTTTGCATGCCCGTGGGGTCTTAAACACCTTTGCACTCATGCATGCGGATGTCAGCATTTGGGGACCTTAGGTTGATGACAAGAATCATCCTCTATCTCTTTCACCCCATTCACATGAGACAGCTTCTTTTGATCAAACCCAGGGCTCACTGATATAGCTAGTTTTGCTATCCAGCTTGCTCTGGGGATCCCCTGCCTCCACCATATTCTGAAGCTGAAATTACTTGTGGGCACGATACCCACTTGGCATTGATGTGGGTTTTAGAGATCCAAAGTCTTCCCACTTGGCACAGGAACTGCTTAACCATGGAGCCATCTCCCCAGCCCCTAAGACATCCTTATTTTTTAATAGAGTTCTTGGAACACATTTTGAGAATGTGCTGGCCACTAGAATTTGAAGTTTTGAGTTATGTAGCTTCCTGGCAAAACCACCAAGATGAATTATTTAAACACTCTTTCCCTTGATAACCAGTCAAAGCACAGTATAGAATTGTTGGGGTAACAACATGACGGATGTCTCCCTGGGCAGATGATTTTGGTTTTAGAGTGGCTGATCTGAAGCCGTTCCTTCTGACTTGAATGGGCTGCCAGACAGATTGTCTGTTCCAACTACACCTCCTTAGATAATGAACAGCTATCATCAGTAGAGAAGGACATGCGTCTGTCAACAGTCCTCAGTCACCTGCCTGCTGCCAGTGCATCAAAGATTCTACCAGAGCATCAGTGGCACATTCAAAAGGACAGGCCCAACATGCATCTCTCTCTCTTTATTAAAATTACATTTGAGAACACAGTTTCTACTCCTTCCCCCTCAACTTCTCCCATCACTCTCAAATTGGTCACACTCACACACACACACACAGTATGTGTATTTATGTACACACGTGTGTATATATAAAATTAGCCTGGCATATCCATTTGGTGTTGCCTCTATGTGTTCAGGATTAAGTTCTTGCTTGGATATTGTACCAGGGGCCTAGTCTCTGGAGAAGAAGATTCTCCTCTCAGTAGCCAATAATTGCTTGTAGTTCCTCACTGAGGGCCAGGGCCTTGTGAGAGTTCCCTTATCTGCATATCCATGTCAACTGATGCTGGTAGTTGACATATTTTGTTTAGGTTATCGTGTTGAGATTTCATGGGTGCAGTTTCCATGTCATGTATAGAAGATGCTAGATTATATAAGATAACCTATCCCCCAGATTCCTACAATACATCCCCCTAGTCCTAGGTTTAGGGGGTGTGTTGTAGATGTATCAGTGGGCTGAACACTTTTTGGTCAGTTGCTTTCCACCTTTTTACCAGTTGTGGAGTTCTTCAATGATCTCTTTCAAGCTTCCTCTCTTTATTATAGTCCATGAAATTGTCAGCTAAGTTTCTACGGTAATATTAAATGTAGGTTTTTATAATCATTGTGGCTTAGTAGAGAGTGCTATTATTAAGACCAAGACTATTACTCTAAATGTGTGTATATTCTTTGCATATTTATATCATATTTCTCTGAAAACAAGAATGATGTCTATATTTCAAGATTAAGTGAGATGGGTCAGATCATAGTGCTCATAAATGATCAATCCAAGAAAGAACAGAATCCTTCCAGGGGGTGGAAAGGACCAGTTTTGATGACCATATGGCTATTATTGCTAAGGAGCTTTCTGCTAATAATAAACATTGCTTTGGACAACATTACCAAGTCAAGTTTGTGGCTGTCTGCCTGCCCACTTCCCATTCTGCAACATTTCTGTCCTTAAATCTTACCTGCCCTTGCTAAATGTGGCTCTGTGGTTGACCTGCTGATGTGAGTTGGTGTGGCTCTGGCTATAGAAAATGGAACTGCTGATTTTAACAGCCCTGTTATTAGGGGCAGAGTAGGCTCTGCTTAGAAAACAGAAGGAAGCAAGCCCTTCCTGTAATCAGAAGACAGGCCTTTGGCAGGGGCTGTGTAGAAGGGGGAGGTACAAGGCAGTGCCCGTTTTGCCCTTGGAGGGAATGTTTTCTTGGAGGGAGCTCTTTTGAAGCCTGGTCCCCAAGAATCCTTCTGGATGTTAGAGGATGAGACTTAATGGCACTGGAGCCCCAAAGTCATTTCAGGAACAGGAATGTTAGGGGACTCACAGCAGGAAAAACCTGGCATTCACGTACTAGAGACGCACTGGAGAGTGATAGAAAAAGTAGGAAATGGGTGAAAGGGGTTTTTAAAAATTTTTTAAAAGCCATGAAAATATCTAAAATGCAATCCACACTCCAAATAGCTCCTCTAGAATACTCTCCATGCCAACCAGTCCTTTCTTTTGCATCAAGACTTGGTGTCAAGACTTCACTACTCAAATGCAAACATGCTGTGTTACTCTGGATAATATTTGGGGATAGATTCATTGATTAGCTTGAGAACAGGAGGTCTTGATGACTAACTTGTAAGTCTTGCAGTGGATGGCCAATGCAAATTCCTTAGCATGTTTCTCTAAATGGCTGTGGAACCACAGTTGGGTTAAAGGGCTGCACACCTATTGTGTGATGAGGAGAGGATGGAGGAAGGAGTGAATCGAGATGTGAGTGCTACTTGGAGGCACAAGAAGAAGACAGTGTAGTATGAAGGGTGTGAAGACAGAAAGGTCTGAATTCATGTTCTAATTCTGCCACTGAGCATCTAATACTAGGCAGACCATATTAAATGTCCCTGAACCTTGGCCTTGTCTACTGTAAAATGGGATATTGGCACTGTGATAGTGTACAGGACACATGCTACAATAGGCAGATATAATGGCTATACAGTTGCTTTATGAAAAAAGGGGGGTTCTGGGTATATAGCTTGTTGGGTACAATGTTTGCCTAGCATGCAGGATGCTCTGAGTTTGACCTTTAGTACCATGTAAACCAGGAGTGATAATGCAAACTTGTAAACATAGTACTTGGGAGGAGGTGGAGAAAGGAATATCAGGAATTATCTTCAGCCACACAGGGAGTTAGGAGCTGGTCTGAGCTACAAAGTCCCCTGTCTCAAAAAGTAAAAGGGAAAGGGATAGTTGTTATTCATTTACCCGGGTTATGACGACTGATTTTGTGTTTCCCTGGCAGTTACATGTTACTCTCATATCTCCTTTATGCATCACATGGGAAATATTAATTTCATACAAAATGAGAAGCTATTTTAGCCTAATATCTGACAAAGGGTGAGAGTTCCTTCCAAACACCAAGCTAAAAATGCCCCCAATTTGCTGACATGGACAAAAAAAGGAGGCTGTCTTCCCCAGGCTCAGACAGATCTCTCTCCATAGAGATGGGACTCCAGCATCAAATGGCATGTTCCAGCAAGATGAATCAGGTAGCTAGAGATGGGGAGGAGCTCAGATGATTGATTCAGCACTTTGATGAAGGACCTTTGGCAAGCATGAAGGCCAGCACCAACCTCTTTGGTTAGAAACTGGATCCTTGAGAGTCCTGAAAGAAAGGAGACTGGTTGGCTCTGAGCAAAGGCTCATGCCCTTTTGCATGAGAAAACTAGAATATAGACAGACAAGACTTTGTCTTCACTTGTGATGGCTGGGGCTCCCTGCCACTTAAGGAGGACTGATAGCAGAACTTCTGTATGATCCTCAGTGTGTCCTGGATATTGGACATTGTCTATAAATTCAATATTCTCTCGCAGTGTGCACTTTAGAACAATCTATTTGTCATCCATAAAACCGTGATAGAATTGCAAATGTATTTTCAGTGGGAGCCTGACTTGGTAGTTAGACTCAGGATTCTGGTTTTACTAGTAAGGGCTAGGCCAGGGAAGGAGCTTCCATTAAAGAATGCCATTGTAGATGAGTAGCCATTCACCACATCAAGATTGAGTCACAAAGGGTTAGAGATGCATGAAAAAAATGTACAGCAGTTCCAACTGAGAAGCCAAGGAAGGATTTGCGTAGTACAATGGTTGAGATGGGATACAAGAAAAGCATGGAGCTGTGGTTTGAATGTCCCTATTGAGTCCACGTAGAAATTTAATCAAGGTAAGGTTCAAGGAGAGGCCAAACAGGTGGAGCTTTTAATGGTGATTTCATCAGGAAAATCCCGCCCTCATCTCACGAGTGGGCTAACCCTTTCCTTGGCTGATAGATTAATGTCTTAGAGGGAAATCGTCAGAGGAAGTCTATTGTAAAAGCTGCTTGGGCTGTATCTCTTGGAAGTACCCTTCTTTCCATGTACCACTTTGGTACTGAAGATCTTCACCAGCAAGAAGGGCTTTGTTCTCTGTGGCCTTCCATCTTTGAATTTCCCAAGCCCCAGAACTGCCAACTTGGTAAACATTGATCTTTATGGGTTGCTTTATAAAAGATGGTTGATGGAGACAGGTAGGAGATTTGGGTAAGTATATCTTGAGCAGCAAGGAGATGGTGACTTAGGCCAAATGGGATAATGGGGCAGTGATGGAGCCTGGGAAAAATGAGTGGGAGGCTTGGGGAGGCCACCTAGGGATGATCCTATTGGGCAGAGCAAGGACTGAGTGGTGAGACTCATCCACAGATGTGAGACTTACAAAATCAGACCCATAGGCTTCCTGACTTGGTCAGAGTTTTTTATGTGATCCAAACATGTTCCTCATTTCATTGTCTTGTCCCTACCATCTGGAGCTCATTTTGCCATGCATTTTCTGCTCTGCTTAGGAAATGAGGCTGGTGGTTTCTGGAGTTGCCACAGGGAGTTCTTTAAATGGAAGTTCTAAGCACAGGTTCACTCCTCACCCAAAATGCTCACAACCAGAAATGTTTCATAGTTCATAACTTTTCATGTTTTAAAATATTTGCATGTGCATAATGAGATATCTTGGGAATGAAATAGAAGTTTCAATGTGAAATCCATTTACATTTCACATATCCCTTCTATATATGACCCAGAGGTTATTGATATAGTATCTATAATGATTTTATGCATGAGGCCAAGTATGTTTGCATTGTCATGTTGACACTCAACATGCATCATATTTAGGGTGTTTTGCATTTCTGATTTTCAGAGGCAGGATGGTCAACCTGTGCTATTCTTTCCCCTAAGCAGATGGAGGAAAGCTTAGAGTCTTGAGCAAAAGTGACTTTGGGAACCCATGACTAACTCTGTTGATTTCACTCACTGCTTGTGTCACTATTATACCAGTACAAGTCATCATCTGGCAAGAGGGGAGGTTGGCCCCTGGCAAAAGTGAGAGGCATCCCAGTTCTAGAAGTTATGGTATCTGCCTCCTGCTTACTTGGTGGTGATGCCACCTGCCCACAGTAACTTGTATAAATAATACTTCCTGAAATCCCAAATAGAGCCTTAAAATGTGAACTTTTGGTATTTGTTTAGTGTGTGTGTGTGTGTGTGTGTGTGTGTGTGTATGTATGCATGCATGTGCCTACTCCATGGTATGCATGCTAAGCTCAGAGGCCGCTAGCAGGAGTTAGTTCTCTCCTTTTACTGTGCAGGTTTGTGGGAACAAAACTCAGTCTTTAGGCATTTACCACCCCCACAAGCTGTCTCACCACCCCCCAGATGGCATTTTGAGGATAGAATGAGACCTGCAATTGTTAATCTGATTTAAAATCAGCAAGGAAAACAAACCACCAAACAAGTCTGTGAGGAATTTCTAAATTAGATGGAGTGGGGAAATCAGTCCTGACTGTGGGCAGCAGCATCCCACGGGCTGGGATCCTGAACACATCAAAAGGAGGAGGCAAGCATCAGTCAGTGTGCATCTTTCTCTGACTGTGAATGCAAATTGACATGTGACCTGCTACCTTAAGTTCCGGCCATCATGGCTTCCCCGTCACATGGACTGTCCATTATTTTTCGGTGGAGACAAGATAATTAACTAGTACAAGTCTATTAAAAAAAAAAACCCTAATAGAATGGCTTGCTTGCAACTACCTAGATTACCTGATGTTGCTTGACCCCACATCTGCAGCTGAAGGTTTTAGAGAGAAACCTCTCTGAAAAAAATGCCCAGGCAGAGAGATGGAGGACCTGGTACAATGAAGAGGAAAGGCAAACACTACAAGCCTTTGGACCCAAGGATCGCAACACATCTAGTCATGTCAGTCTGACCCCTGGATGTCTGCACTCTGGGGCTGTCGGCGTCTTAAAAGAGAGTGAGTCATCCTCTCTGCTTTTTATTTTCCCAATGAAAAATTTCCTTAAAGAAATTCTAGTGGCGGAAACGATGGCATAATTGCAACCCTGCTCTGTTGTCGCAAAGTTTTCCAGCTGTGCTGACTATTTATTTCCCCGTTGGGACCTGCCTGCTTCCCAAGAGGAGAGGGTGTTTAATAACAAGGTTGCTGAGAAAGGTCACTGCCAGGGAACAGAGTCATGCATTCCCCATTGGCATAGCCAATTGGTCGCTCCTATCCCTAAAGGGAGGATGGATGGGGGAAAGCTAGGTGCCAGCTCACCCCTCAGTTCCAGCCTTTGGTTCCTGTCCTCCATTCATCTCTTCTCCACAGCAACCATTGTTCAACTTTGCTGGGGGGGGGGTGGATCTGCTTCTGCTTCCTGAAATTCTTGCTTGGCTGTGTGACAAGTCAAGGTTACCTTGAAAAGAAAGCAAAAGGGGAGGGGGACCTATCCATCTAGCAAGATGTGAGTCACCAATGTGATGTCATCTGAATAACAATCTGATCCCGTTGGTAATGACTCCTAGAACATTAAGCACTAGGAGAGAACAAAATGTATCCAGTTACAAGCAATACACACCCTGCAATGTTATGCACCAGATGTATACACTTAGACATGCAGTCACATAGCCCTGTATCTACATACGTTGGCCTTCTGTGCCTGGGAAGCAGATAAAGTTCCCATTGGTCTTAGAACAAGAGCTGTTTTTGACAATGTTAATGAGAGTGACCATCAGGTGGGAATATTCAGGCAGCATGGATCTTGGGAATGAGGAACCTTGGCCTTCCTCTCACTAGAAGGCATGGCAGGGCCTACACAATGAGGTTTAATTATGCCTTGCTCTGTTTTCACTGGATGTATTTCATGCAGGTGGAGCCTGGCTGCTTTGCACATGTGATCCCGGGACTCTTCAAATCAAAACCTAATTCACAGTGGCCAGGCATGGAGGCCACTGTGATGGCTGAAGGTCTGACTCTTTTATGAAATCTGTTTTCCTATATAGAGAAAGCAAGCATCTACCCATTGCACAGTATGCACAGTATGTCTTTGGGGAGCTTTGGGTTTTGTGTTTTGCTCTAAGGATGGGTTTGTTGGCAGAGACCACTGGAACAGCTGGCATTATAGCCACAGCAAAACCTTAGGGCTTCTGTGGGCCTCAGCTTCTTCCTCTAAGAATGGGTATAAGAAAATCTACTCAACCTATTGAGATGGCATATATGATTGCACAAATTTAGCACTGAGCAATGAGGAAGTGGAGCCTTGGGACAGAGGGGATCATGAGGCAGGTGATTGGTTGCTGGCCACTGTGCCTTCTGCCCACTTTCATGGGATATGTCCTCTTCCATTCAGCTAGGCTTAGGGTGCAAACCTCTATCATCTCCATTTCTGATCAAATCCTTCATTTTTCTTGGTTGATAAGTGTTGTTGCTCAGGACCCCTGAAACCTGGAGTTCTAAGTAGAAGTAGAGGTATCTTCAGAGCTTGCCTGTGATTTGCTGTAACTGTAGTTCGTGTCTGAGAAAAGCTCACATGTGGGAAGGTTAGGGTTCAGGCAGCTCACTGAGCAGGAAAGGGAACTTGACTCCAGGATGGAGTATATGTTGGTTACGTCCCTGTTGCTGTGATTAAATACCAAAAGCAACTTAGAGACAGAAACATATATTTTGGCTTATGTTTCCAGAAGGGTAAAAGTTCTTCATGGAGTGGGAGACACAGCAGTAATCAGCAGGCATGGTGGTAAGAGCAGGAGCTGAGATCACGGCTTCAACTACATGCAAGAAGCAAAGACAGGAAACTGGAAATGATGTGACTGTCTACACTCTCAATGCCTACCTCTAATGACGTACTCTCTCCAGTCTGCACCCGCTAAAAGGTCCATATGATGTACTTCTTCCAGCAAGGCTACACCTAGTAAAAGTTCCATAACACCCCAAATAGTTCCACCAGCTGGGGATCTAGGGTTCAAGTGCATGAGCCTAAGGTGTGTGTGTGTGTGTGTGTGTGTGTGAATTTTTATTCAAGCCGCCACAGAGTCAAAGGAGCAGACACCAGGAAATGAGTCCATCTACATATCTATCTACTCCATGGGTCAGCTGAAGGCTGGACTCTTATCACTCAGCATTGTTTGTAGTTAACTGAGATGCAGGGGAGTGAGAATAAATGACATTCTTGACACTAATTTCAGCCAGGACTTTTCAAGTCATTCCTTGGTAACTCGTAGGGCTTTTCCTTCTTTACCTTTCTCTAGCCACCATGAGCAGTGAAACTCTGGGCTTACAGGGACTTGTGCAGAAGGATGCTTACCAGGGCCAGAAAGAGCAACTGGACTGGATACAGAAATAGCAGTTTTAAGTGAGCCCTTATCTACTGAAATGCGTCCAGAGGGGACACATGTGGTATTTAGGAAAGGAAGTCTGAGTTTTCTAGGCATGGAAGAATGAATATTCTGTGATGTTTAGCCTTGGTGAAGAGTTTCCCCATGGCCTTCCCACAAAGATATACAACCAAATTAATTCTGAGCACTAGAAAAAAAATGGATCCCTGGAACCCAGTTGCAGAAACCTTGCTTCTTACTCTTTTGTTTTAAAAAAGTAAACAGTTTTAGAGTAGCTTCGGATTTTCAAAAAACCACAAAACAACTGTAGTTCAAATCCATTTCAAACTGTGAAGGGTAAAGCACACACAATTAAGTAGCTCAAACAGAAAGGACAGCTCAGTGATTTATTGGAGTGGACACCTGAGCCATAGAGGAACAGAGTCCCATGGTTCCACTCTGCCCCCTCCCACACAGCCACACCATGCAAGTAAGCAATAGTCCCTGGTGAGCAAGAGCTGCTCACCAGGTGGTCAGAAGCATAGAAGAGGATAGAATGGAGAGGCCATGATCTCATTAGTGCCTTGAGGGGTGTGGCCTCATTGACCTACCTTACCTCTATTAAGCTCCACCTCCTACTGGTTCTAGCACCTCACACAGAGCCATAGTAATGTGATCGGGTGTGGTGGAGCCTGCAGAGGCACGACCTAATGATAGGTTATTAAGTGACAGGGGGCACCATGAACTTTCTAAAGGATTAATGGAGTTTGCCATGGAATAGGGTGGATCTCTTGAGGTCTATTTGTTATAAAGGGAGGTCACTAAGTGTGTTCAGTTCCTTATACATGTGGCCATCTGCCTTTCTCATTATGATCCAGCCAACCATAGACTTCTCAGCCACCAGTATCACAAACCAAATAAACCTCCCTTTAATATACATCATCCAGCCTCATATATTCTGTTACCTTCGATAGACATCTGGGCGATTTGCAGTTTGGGGTTGCTGGTAATGCTGTCTCTGAAAACATTTTTAAAATGGTCCCCTGGCTCACTTGAGTATATAAACATACCTCCATGTATGTTCAGTTTTGTAAATTATCCAAACTGTTTGCTTTCTGGTGGTATAGTAATTTATACTTCTGCCACAGTTTCTTTCCCAGAGGATCTCAGGTAGTTTTGAAGTTGAACCAAGCTTGGGATCACTGTGTAATTTCTCAGAGAGGGTAGATTTTGTCTTTGTATGACAAAGGAGTTTCTAATGACTCAAATTACTTAAGGAATATTCCATCACTGTTTCATGAGTGTCCAAGCTAATGCCACACAGCATTCTCTTAGCAATTCTGTAAAGAGTTCTTGGACTTGGCAGACGTCATCCTGGTGATGGATAAACTTTTCTTCAGCTGTGTGAGCCACTGATTCCATCCCTTTCATGGCTATGTTTGGATGGCTACATGCTGGACATTAAAAATTATTCCTAGTTAGGCAGCAGAGGAGAAGAGAAGTGATGCCAGGGGCCCAGATTAAGCACAAATTGGATCGTTAGTCCCTGAATAATTGAGTTAGTTGTCCCGATGATCAATGAATCTCCCCACACACTCTCTAAACTCACTGTTCCCACTTGAGCTCTTGGGATAATGGGAATCATGGCTTCTTCAATGTCACCCTCTGCAGACATTTACACTCCTTGTTTCTGTTATAATGGCTTTATTGGATATGTGCCTATTACGGTAATAGTCTTAAATCACTTTTGGGAGCAGGTGTGGTGTGAGTCTTCTCACTGTAAAAAAATCCCTCCCTCCAGTGTTGCCCAGCAGTACATGTTCATCTGTCTCTGAATTGGCTCTCTTTGCCTGCTTCTCCTGCCTGTGCCCCACCTGGAATTCCCTTCTATCCTTAAGGGGTTTGTTAATGATGAGATTACTCCAGGTCATGAGAGAAATAAGCCTGATGCCCAGACACTTGAAAAGCTACCCTTTGGGATAAAACAGCTTCCTTTTAACTCACTTGCAGCCTGATTGTTTCTGCTAAGAATGCTGTTAGGGGATTTGGGGAGAAAGGTCTCAAATCCCACTGAGTATATTGGAGCTATGAGATTAGGAAGGAGGGAATGAGACATGGGCAGATATGATAACCTGAGCTTATGCTGGGTCCATTTGTGGTGACCATCTCTGCTCTACCAATAAGCTCTGAACAACATTCTGCTTTGGCTCTCCATGTGACTCGTGGATAAACATGGAAACAATGCCCAGGAAAACAACAACTAGCACCCAAATAACATGTGAATGTAAATGCCTAAGTTAGACTGGGTTCTTTAGAGTAACAGAGCCAATAGAATGTATGTATATGTAATATAAGAATCCTATCTCCAGAGGTTTGGCTTTCACGATGGAAGCTAGTTAATCCAACACCGGCCATCTACATGTTAAAGAGGCATAGATAGGTTCAGGCATCTTGGAAATTAGGTGCTCCAGTACCTCAATCTAGCACATAAAACCTGAAAAACTCCCTGGACCAGTTGCTGACATTGAGCCCATATTGAAGGGCCTAGAGTCCAGAGTCTGATGTCAGCAACAACAGATGTGCTTGTGCTTACATGATGCCATTCTTTGACTTCCCTTCTTCCTACCATGGAATCTGTCTGGTAAGAAATTCTGTTTCCATTCAGAGGACTGTTTTCCCTCAAGCCAGTCCCCAACCCCTCCCCAATCTTCTCTGGAATCACTCTCATAGACACAGAATTTCTGAATCCAGTTAAGTGGATGACTGAGCCCAATCATTGTACCATAGCTGGACCAGCAGGGAAGTAGAATCATGGTACTTCTGGATGATGGTATCCATCACTCTGTCTCTATGAGGTGTGAACTAAGGAATAGCCAGACTCTGTTCCTTTGCCCACATTGTTTGTTGACTGTGCATATCTATTGTATCATCAGTGGAAACTCTGAATGATTCCTTGCATCTTCTGGGGAGGCCCACTGCCTGATGGGATTGCGCTTCTGTGTACATGTTTCTCTTATAGGTTGATGAATAAAACACTGTATCATTAGTGGCCAGGTCTAGGAAAGATAGGCGGGGCTACCAAAGAAGGAGAATTCTGGGAAGTGTAGGCAGGCAGGAGTCATCATGTGGAGCCTGGGAAGAGAGGAAGCACTAGGTGTTCTCTGGTAAAATAAGACCATTTGGAAACACTTGGATTAATAGAAATGGGTAAATATTTAAGACAGAGCTAGCCAATAAGAAGCCCAAGCTACTGGCCAATAATTTTATAATGAATATAAGTCTCTGAGTGTTCATTTGGGGCCAAAGCGCAAAATCCTCTGCAACAAAATGGCACCAACGTAAGTTGCACAATTTTCCATGTGAAACCTGACAAAAACCTTAAAAATGGACTAGAAAAAACCCAGATAACAAAGTCGACCACAGCTTCTTAGTAGCAGCATTTTCTGGGTGGATTCTTGTTTGCTAGAGACAAGCAGAAGCTTGTGTATGGCTCCTCTAAGGGTGGCTTCCTGACTCAGCATAAATGGCAAAAACTGCTGTATGACTCTTTTAGTCTTGTTGTTTATTGGAAAGAAAGACTCATGGCTAGAAAATGATAAAGATATATAGTAAAGACAAATTCAGAGGATAAAAGGAAAACCTCTAGATAGTTTACAGTGTGTTTATAAGTAGGTTTGGAAGAGAAAAAAAGGCTAAAAAGGAAATAGAGTTACTGGGTGTGGTGGCACATGCCTTTGATCCCAGCACTCAGGGGGTAGAGGCAAACAGATCTCTGTGATTTCAAGGCCAGCCTGGTCTACAGAGTAAATTCCAGGACAGGCAAAAGTACGTAGAAAAATCCTGTCTCAGTAAATAAATAAGTAAATAAATAAATGTAAGAGATATAGAGTAACAAAAAAGCCACGTAAAGATGGAAGATACACAGAGAGTCTAGATACTGTGTCCTATTGTGTTGGGTTTGAATTGTTGTTGAATTGTTCAGTTGCTGAGGAAGGAACAGCAGCAGCTAAAAGACACTTGATTATAATTCAACCTATATGTTTTAAAAATGCTTTGACTTCAAAATTTAAGTATAAGGACAGGTTACTTTGGAAAAAAAGGTTTTGTTCTTGTTTCCACCAAAGATGAAAAGCTGTGTATTCCTTGTAGACTAAAATGGTTTGATGAAGCAAGACCCCATCCCCACCAAAGCAGTAGACTGGGTGAGATAACATCCAAGATACCTGGGACGATGCAGCTTTACACACTATTACAGCCAGGATTTGGCCAGGTTTCTGGGTTTTCTCAGTATCCTCATGGTATTGGCAATACCCCAAAAGAGCAGGAAACAGCTTGGAGAGAACGACACCCACATTCCCAAATAGTGTTTATAAATGTTTGTTTTCATTTAAATGGGGTTGGTTATACATGGTTAATGATCACAAACGATATCTTTCTAAAAGGGAATATGATATAGAAATGAATACTATATATTTGTATTTTGATTTATTGATACAAATTTAAGGCCACTTTTGTTATATGCGCATTTCTCCTATTGTTTAGGTATTATGTTTTTATAAATCTTTTAAAAATGTAATATATAATTAAATACAGATTATATATAGTTACCTATAATAGTCAAACTTATAGTTAGTTAAGTTTTCTAGATATACAGAGATATATTTGTGATATAGTCTTCAAACCTTTCAAAGACCTACAGAACATGACATTTAAAATGGTTTAGAGTTTTTCGTTACAGTGTGACACAACTGATCTGGCAACACCAATTATGTCAGAGAGAAAGATGGGCATTGAGGAGACTCATTATGGAGTTTGCTTTCAATATGTCAAGACTAGCCATTTGGGCAAGAAACTGCTCTTGCCTAGACTGTTTGCTGTCCAAACTGGACATTCAGGACCCAAAGGAAAGTGACTGCTGAACTTGCAAAACAAAATGGACAGTCCTTCAGGGTTCCTGCTTCATGGAAGAGTCTGACAGACATTCTTCAGGACACAGAGAAAAATGACTGACAACCTCCCAATACAGGGAGACATTTTAAAATTTCCTGCTTTGCTGATAAGTCTGCCAGACACACTAGCCTATGAGCTAAAGATGGAAGTTCCAACGTTACCGAGGAACTTGGGTGGCTGTCCAGGCAGCAAGGTGTCTTTGTTCAATTCTAGAGTTTATATATTATCCTTCTGAGGTCTTTGATGGAGTTGAATACAGATAGTTATGGTTATAGTTTTCCTTAGTTATGATAAAAGATAAGTTACATATAAAACTTTAGACTCACAAAATAGGATAGATGATAGAATATTTTCTTTAAATCTTGCTAAATGTTAATAGACTAAATATTTTTAATTATAGTTCTTACTTGATAATTGTTTTTCTATATATAATTTTACTATGTTAAAGTTAAAACCCTCTTTTAAATTTAGACAGAAAAGAGGAGATGACGGGGTTGTCCTTCTGTGTATTTGTTTCTCTTATTGGTTGATGAATAATACACTGTGTAGCTAGGGGCCAGGCAGGAAGGAGAGGAGGAGAATTCTGGGAAGTGTAGACAAACAGAAGATGCCATGTAGAGCCCAGGAAGAGAGGATGCGCAGGGCATTCTCTGGTAAGATAAGACCATGTAGAAATACTTAGATAAGTAAAAATGGGTTAGTAATTAAGACATAACTAGCCAATAAGAAGCCCAAGCCCCTGTCCAACAGTTTTATAATTAATATAAGTCTTTTTGTGTTTATTTGGGGCTCAAGTGTCACTGGACCTGCTGGGACAGAAAGCTCTTGTTACAACAACCTATGTGT
Organism: Mesocricetus auratus; assembly: GCF_017639785.1. Classification (NCBI taxonomy): domain Eukaryota; kingdom Metazoa; phylum Chordata; class Mammalia; order Rodentia; family Cricetidae; genus Mesocricetus; species Mesocricetus auratus. The sequence goes on along the minus strand of NW_024429180.1, from coordinate 50,007,336 downwards.
ATTGGGACACTAACTCTCTTTTCTGCCCATGTTGATCCAGAACTCATTAGGTGACTTAGGCTGCCTTTAAATACCCAACACTGCCTTCGTCTTGGCTTCCTGTGTGTTAGGATTACAGGTGTGAGCAACTTGCCTCCCTGGTGCTCATTTTCAATGCCATTTATTTAATGCCCCCCCTAGAATAAGGCAGAGATAAACAGTGAGAAGAAACTTGAGAAGATGACAAATTTAGCCCTAGGATTCATGTGCTTCCATATGTCTTCAGCCTGCCAATTACTTTCTTTAAAAAAAGGATTTATTTTATTAGCATGAGTGTTTTGCCTTCATGTGTGCCTGGTATTCATGGAGGTCAGAAGAAGGCACTGGATCCTTTCGATCTGGAGCTACAGATTGTTTTTAGCTATCATGTGGGTGCTGGGAATTGAACCCAGGTCTTTTGAGAGATCAACAGTGTTTGTAACCACTGAGCCATCTCACCAGTCTATCACTTGCTTTCTTGGTCCTTGGCTTTCTTAAAACTTCATGAACAAAGACAATCAAAGGGGTATGTCTGAAGTATACCCTCCATCCCCAGAGACATGCTAGGATTAATTAGCTGGTACCCACAGGATGTTCTGAAAATGAGAAATGCCCTGGATTATTATCTATCAAATGTCACATACAAATATGCTCATGTTCCCATTATAGATGTATGTGTTGCAAAGTTGCTCAACCGAGCGTGACCCGTTGGGTGGTTTTAATTACAAATATCAATAAAATTGGTTGATATTTATGTGCACAGACCCTTCAGATCAGGGGAAAGGAAGCTAATTGTAGAAGACAGTGCTGTGATTGAATCCAAGGGAGGGACAGGCTTCTGCAAGCTGGGTGCCATGCTGAGATACCTCTAGTCTCCCTGTGTTAATTAAATGTGATGAAATGAATATTTACTTGTATAAAGAGTCAGAACCCTCAGCTGGGTAGTGCTGAGGCTATTGTCCTATTCTAAGGTAGATTATAGTTTGTCTATCAAGGGCTCATTCTTAGAAAAAAGTAAACACCAGCAGAGAGGGTCCCAGATCAGCAGAAATCAGAAACACTCAAGTGCAAGAGAAATGAATTGATTGTCAGTGCTGTGTCTCATTGTGTTAGTCTCCTGAGCAGCCAGAACCAAGCCCCACTGAGGTACTAAAGGGCATTTATATCTTTGGAGTGGGGTAATTGAAAGTTCAACCTAGCCATGTGTTTTTTTTTCATTTTTCACTCTCTTTATTTAAATTAGAAACAAGCTTGCTTCACATGTCAATTCCAGCTCCCTCTCCTCCCCCTGGCACCCCCAGACCTCCAGCCTTCCACCCATCCCTCCTCTGCCTTCCATGGGGGAATCTTCAAATTCTGTCATATCATCCCGGGCAGGGCCTATTCCCTCCTCCATGTGTCCAGACTGAGAGAGCATCTCTCCATATGGAATCGGCACCCAAAGTATATTTGTACACCAGGGACAAACGCTGATCTACTATCTGAGACCCCATAGATTGCTGAGGCCTCCTCACTGACACGCAGATTCAGGGGATCTGGATCAGTCCCATGCTGGCTTCTTAGTCATCAGTCTGGGGTCCATGAGCTCCCCCTTGTTCAGGTCAGCTGCCTCTGTGGGTTTCACCAGCCAGGTCTTAACTCCTTTGTTCAACTCTCCTCCCTCTCTGCAACTGCAGGAGTTCAGTTCAGTGTTTAGCTGTGGGTGTTTGCCTCTGCTTCCATCAGTCACTGGATGAAGGCTCAAGGATGGCATATAAGGTAGTCATCAATCTCATTATTGGGGGTAGGGCATGTAAGGTAGCCTCTCCACTATTGCTTTATGTTGCCAGTTGGTGTCATCCTTGTAGATCTCTGAAAATCTCACTAGTGCCTGATCTCTCCTCAAACCTATAATGGCTCCTCTTATTACGGAATCTTTCATCCTGCTCTCCTCTATTCTACCCTAACTCAACCTTCCTGCTCCCCCATGTTGTCTTCTCTCCCCTTTCTCCAAGCTCCCTCTTCCCTCCTCTCACCCATGCTCCCAATCCCCTCAGGAGACCTCGTCCCATTCCCCTTCTCTGGGGTATCTCTCCTAGGGTTCTCCCTGTTTTCCCAGACTCCCTGGTCATGGGATTTTAGCCTGGCGATCCCCTGCTACATGTCTAAAATCCATAGATGAGTGAGTACATACCATGTTTGGCTTTTTGTGACTGGGTTACCTCACGCAGGATGGTTTCTTCTAGTGTCATCCATTTGCCTACAAATTTCAAGATTCCATTTTTTTTGGCTGAGTAGTACTCCATTGTGTAAATGTACTACATTTTCTCTATCCACTCTTCAGTTGAGGGCATCTAGGTTGCTTCAAGATTCTGGCTATTACCAATAATGCTCTATGAACATAGTTGAACAGATGTCCTTGTTGTATGAATATGCATCTTTTTAGTGTTTGCCTAAGAATGGAATTGCTGGGTCTTGGGGTGGAATGATTTCCGTTTTCCTGAGGAATCTCCATACTGATTTCCAAAGTAGCTGTATGAATTGGCACTCCCACCATCAATGGAGGAGTGCTCCCCTCTCTCCACATCCTCTCCAGCATAAACTGTCATTGGTGTTTTTGATTTTAGCCATTCTTACAGGAGTGAGATGGTATCTCAGAATTGTTTTGATTTGCATTTCCCTGATGGCTAAGAATGTTGAGCACTTAAAGTGTCTATCAGCCATTTTAGACTCCTGTATTGAGAATTCTCTATTTATTTCTGTATCCTACTTTTTAATTGGGTCCTTTTGTGTTTTGGAGACTTGTGTCTTGAGTTCTTTGTAAATTTTTGAGATCAGACCTCTGTCAGATATGGGGTTAGTGAATATCTTTTCTCAATCTGTGTGCTGCTGTTTTTTCTAGTTGACTATGTCCTTTGCCTTACAGAAGCTTCTCAGTTTCAGGAGGTCTCACTTATTAATGGTTTATCTCAGTATCTGTGTTACTGGTGTTATGTTCAGGAAGTGGCCTCCTGTACCAATTCATTCAAGGGTACCTCCCGCTTTCTCTTCTAAGAGGTTCAGTGTGGCTGGGTTTATGTTGAGGTCTCTGATCCATTTGGACTTAAGTTTTTTGCATGGTGATAGACATGGATCTGTAAGCAGTCTTCCACACACCAGCATCCAGTTATTTCTGCACCATTTGTTGAAGTTGCTTTCTTTTTACCATTGGAGAGTTTTAGCTTCTTTGTCAAAGATTGGGCATTTATAGGTGTGTGGGCTAATATCAGGGTCTTAAATTGATTCCATTGGTCTACCTGTCTATTTTTGTGCCAATACCAAGCTATTTTCATTATTATAGCTCTATAGTAGAGCTTGAAGTCAGGGATGCTGATGCCTCTGTAAGTTCCTTTTATTGTACAGGTTGTTTTGGCTATCCTGGGTCTTTTGTTTTTCCATGTAAAATTGAGAATTGTCCTCTCAGGGTCTGTGAATAATTGTGCTGGGATTTTGATAGGGATTTCATTGAATCTGTATGTTGCTTTTGGTAAGATTGCCATTTTTACTATGACAATCCTGCCTATCCAAGAGCATGGGAGATCTTTCCATTTTCTGGTATCTTCTTTAATTTCTTTCTTTAAAGACTCAAATTTCTTGTTATACAGGTCTTTCACCTTTTTGGTTAGACTTACCCCAAGATATTTTATGTTGTTTATGGCTATTATAAAGACTAATGTTTCTCTGATTTCTTTCTCAGCCCTTTTATCATCTATATATAGTAGGGCTACTGATTCTTTTGAGTTAATCTTGATTCCTGTCACTTTGCTGAAGGTGTTTATCAGTTTTATGAGTTCCCTGGTAATCTTCGGGTCTTTTACATAGACTATCATATCCTCTGCAAATAGTGAAAGTTTTACTTCTTTCTTTCCAATTTATATCCCCTTGATCCCCCTTTGTTGTCTTATTGGTCTAGCAAGAACTTCAAGTACAATATTGAAGAGATATGGAGAGAGTGGACAACCTTGTCTTGTTCCTTATTTTAGAAGAATTGCCTTGAGTTTGTCTCCATTAGTTTGATGTTGGCTGTTGGCTTGTTGTATATTGCTGCTATTATGTTTATGTATGTTCCTGTTATCCCTGTTCTCTCCAAGACCTTTATCATGAAGGGGTGTTGGATTTTGTCAAAGGATTTTTCTGCATCAAGTGAGATGATCATGTGGTTTCCCTTTTTCATATTGTTTATATGGCAGACTACATTGTATCTCTGATCATGGTGTATGATTTTTCTGCTGCATTCTTGGGTTGGATTTGCCAATATTTTATTGAGTATTTTTGCATCAATGTTTATGAGAGAGATTGGTCTTTAGTTCCCTATCTTAGTTGTGTCTTTGTGTGGTTTGGGTACTAAGGTAATTGCACCCTCACAAAAAGAGTTTTGCAATGATTCTTCTTCTATTGTGTGGAACAATTTGAAGGGTATTGGTATTAGCTCTTCTTTGAATTTGTGGTAGATTTCTGCACTGAAACCATCTGACCCTGGATTTTTTTTTTGGTTGGAAGACTTTGGGGGCTGCTTCTATTTCTTTAGGGATTATAGACCTACTTACATTGCTTATGTGTTCTTGATTTAATTTTGGTAAGTGTTATATATCCAGAAAATCATAAATTTCCTTTAAATTTTCCAATTTTGTAGAGTACATGTTTTCAAAGTATGACCTGATGGTTCTCTAGATTTCTCCAGTGTCTGTTGTTATGTCCCCCTTTTCATTTCTGATTTTGTTAACTTGCATGTTCTTTCTCTGCCTTTTGTTTAGGTTGAAGAAATTTTTCTATCTTTTTGATTTTCTCAAAGAACCAACTCTTTATTTCATTGATTCTTTTTATTGTTTTCTTTGTTTCTCCTTTTTTATTTCAGCTGTCAATTTTATCATTTCCTGGCATCTACTCCTCCTTGGTGAATTTCCTTTTTTATGTTATAGTGCTTTCAGTTGTGCTGTTAATTCTCTAGTGTGGCTCTTCTTCAGTTTCTTCATGTGGGCACTTAGTGCTATGAACTTTCCTCTTTGAACTGCTTTCAGAGTGTCCCATAGGATTGGGTGTGGTTTGCCCTCATTTTCATTGAATTCTAGTAAGTCTTTGATTTCTTTATTTCTTTCTTTACCCAGGAGTGATGCAATTGAGTATTGTTCAATTTCCATGCAATTTGTGTTATTTTTGAATTCTAATTTTAAGTCATGATGGTCGGATAAAATACATGTGGATATTCCATTTTTTTGTATCTGTTGAGGTTTGCTTTATTGCCAAGTATGTTGTCGATTTTAGAGAAGGTTCCATGTGGCACTGAGAAGAAGGTATATCCTTTGGTGTTTGGATGGAATGTTCTATATATGCCTGTTAAATCCAATTGGGTCATAACTTCTGTTAGTTCCTTTGTAAAGTTTCTGTCTGATGGTTCTGTTCAGTGGTGAGATTGGGGTGTTGAAGTCTCCCAGTATATGTGTGTGGGGTTTAATGTGTGATTTGAGTTTTAGTAATGTTTCTTTTATGAATGTGGGTGCCTTTGTATTTGGAGCATAGATGTTTAGAACTGAGATTTCATCCTGATGGATTTTTCCTGTGATTAATATGAAATGTCCTTCTTCATCTCTTTTGATTAATTTTAGTTTGAAGTCTAATTTGTTAGATATTAGGATAGCTACTCCTGCTTGCTTCTTAGGTTCATTTGATTGGAAAATCTTTCCAACCCTTCACTCTGAAGGAACGTCTGTCTTTGAAGTTGAGGTGTGTTTCTTGTATACAGCAGAAAGATGGAATCTGTCTTCATATCCATTCAGTTAGTCTGTGTCTTTTTATAGGTGACTAGAGACCATTGATATTGAAAGATATTAATGACCATTGATTATTGATTCTTGTTTGTTTTGGATTCATTTATGGAGGTGGTATTGTGTGTGAGTTTCCCCCCATATCTGACTTTTGGTAAAGTGAGACTTTCTATTTCCTATGTTATCATGAGTGTAGTTAACTTCCTTGGGTGGAGTTTTCTTTCCAGAACTTTCTGTAGGCTGGATTTGTGGATATGTATTGTATAAGTCTGGTTTTGTCATGGAATATCTTATTTTCTCCTTTTATAGTAATTAAGAGTTTTGCTGGGTATAGTAGTCTGGGCTGGAAACTGTGGTCTCTTAGGGTTTATAGAACATCTATCCAGGACCTTCTAGCTTTCATAGTTTCCATGCAGAAATCAGGTGTAATTCTGATAGGTTTGCCTTTATATACTACTTGGCCTTTTTCCTTTGCTATTCTTTATATTCTTTCTTTATTCAGTATATTTTGTGTTTTGATTATTATGTGGCAAGGGGACTTTTTCTTTTTTTTGGTCCAGTCTATTTGGTGTTTGGTAAGCTTCTTTACTTTCATAGGCTTCTTTACATTTCTTCAGGTTGTGAAAGTTTTCTTCTGTGATTTTGTTGAATATTTTTTCTGCACCTTTGAGCTGGGCTTCTTCACCTTCTTCTATACCTATTGTTCTTAGTTTTTTTCTTTGCACAGTGTCCCATATTTTCTGGATATTTTGTGTTAAGGACTTGTTGGATTTAAAATTTTCTTGGGTCGATTAATCTATTTTCTCTAGTTTATCTTCAGCGACTGAGATTCTGTGTTCCATCTGTAGTTCCTGATCATTTCCTTAGCTTTTCTATTTCCAGCATTCCCTCAGTTTGTGTTTTCTTTATTGTCTCTATTTCAGTTATCAGGTCTTGAACAGTTTGAATTGTTTCCTTCATCTGTTTAATTGTTTTTTTCTTGGCTTTCCTTGCTTTCTTTAAGAGATTTACTGATTTCTTGCATTTTTTGGTTCGTTTTTTCTTCTATTTTTTAATGGATTTTCTCATATCCTCTTTGAGGCTCTCTATAATTTTCATGAGGTTGTTTTTAAGGTCATTCTCTTCTGTTTCATCTGCATTGGGATGTTCAGGTCTTGCTGGTGTAGAGTCCCTAGAGTCTGGTGGTGTCATATAAGTCTTTCTGTTGTTGGATGTGTTCTTATATTTTCATCTTCTTATCTCCTTTTCCAGTGGGTATATGCGGGGTCTCTCCCTCTCCTGGTGGGTATGGGTTCAAGTCTGTATCCTCCCCCTCTCTCTTTCTCTTCTCTCTCTGCTGCAGAGTGGAGGGAAAAGACAAGAATGGTGGCCGATGATACTGTCTGCTTTTTTCTGCCTCCAGGTCCCTCTGCTGAGTTCAGTGGCAGGAATGGTCTGGCGGCCGCGGGTCAGAGGACTGGAAGAGGCAGAGGTGGACTAGAAGAGGCCCTGGGACTCACCTTTTTAACGGAGTGTGGAGGGGCAAGCCCAGTCCAGCCATATGCCTTATGTTATTCATGGTTATTTTTTCCTCTTACTACGAGTTTAATCAGAGGGATGATGAGCCTGCATGATAAAATGAGATCCTGTGTCAAGAAGGACCTGGTGTCCAGTGGGTGTGAAAAGAGGATTCATTTTTTTTTCTTTCCTGAGATGCCAGGCAGCCAGATGAGCTGGGAGGACAGTGTAGACTGGTCATGGAAGACACAACTAGTTCTTCCCCGATCATTAACTGAGTTGTTACCCTTAAGTGGAGTCCTTCTCTACTGTACTCCAGCAGGCTGTTTACAGCAGGCTGTCAGTTTCCTCCAGTGTCCCTCACTAAGTGTTAGCACTGAGATTAGAACCTTGGCTTCCTGGGAAAAATTATCTCTACCTCCAGGTGTTGGTTGTGGATGCTTCGTGGTAGATACTCAGTAAACTTATTTCTACTGTACCCAGTTGGCATGAAGGGAAATTTTATTTCTCTGAGCCTCCCATTCTGCATCCGTTCATAGAGAATGAAAGCAAAGTCCAGGTGAGTATCTCCACATAGGAGGGACAGATAGTCACAAGAAAGTGTTATCCTTTCAGCCTCTCCATCTTCCACCAGAGCAAATGCACTGTGAATCGGTAAGTGGTGTAGGTCTGGATCTTAGATTGAGCAGCTGGTGGGAGTGGGCGATGGACATGGGGTTGGCATAGACCAATTGCCTTGTTCTGCTTGCAGCTCAATACTGCACCTATCTACTTTGGAAGGACTTACCTTCCTTGTACACTGGACCAGACTTCACTTATTTGTGTGTTTACACAGCGCTTGTTCTGTGGTTTGCTGGGGAAGACATATTCTGAGTGTAGGGAGCAACATGGGTCTTTGAACTTGGTCTCTTGCTACCTCTTCTCCTGATAATCGATATTCTGATAACATCCTGCTTTCCTGTGTGTTTGTGTTGGTGTCTGTGCAGATGCACATATATCGAAGTTAGATGTCAATATTGGGTACCGTTCCCCAGGGCACTGTCTACTCTTTTTCCAAGACAAAGTCTTTCATTCAGCTAGGCTGGCTGACCTAAAGACCTGAGGAGCCTCCTGTTTTCACCTGTTTGGTAATACAATTGCAAGTACACGCCACCATATTCAGCTTTTTCAAACATGGGTTCTTGGGCTTGAACTCGGGTCCTGCCGCTTGCATGCAAAGACTTTACTAGCTGACCCATCTCCCAGTCCCTCACCCAGCCCTTTTCATGCATCAGATTTTCCTGCCTGAAACACACATGATACAATTAACTAGACTACTCTGGCACTCTTTTCTCTTTGCACAATTTCTCATGTCATCCACTTACTGCCTGTGAGAGCCCAGAGCACCAAAGTTGTCTTGGCACTCATCTTTCCTTGGCCTGCCTTTCTTCACAGAAATGCTGATAGTTGTGTGTCCTTTATGGCACAGGCCCCACATGTTAATTTTCCACATGGTCTTGTTTCTGTGTGATTACCTTTTGGTCTGGATGCTAATGTGGGCAGGTGATGTTGGAAGGAGCATGGACCTTAACCCGGAGGCAAACTTAACTCTGGAATTCATCCCTGTCAGTCACTAGCATTGTGAATCTTGGAGAATCATTTGGATTCTGTAAGCTTCTCTTTATGCATTAATTAAAATGAGGGAATAATTCCTATTTCTTAAGGCTGATATGAGGATTAGTTTGATACATATTTATGAAAGAGTCTGGCAAAGAATGCGCTCGTGGAGATCTAAAATGTGATTAAGTGAATTGATATAAATGATCAGGTCCCTTCTATTTCAAGATGGCATTTGGGGGTGGCGGTAATGGTAGACAATGCACAGATCCATTTCAGACACTTAAAATGCAGGATGCAGATCTAAGGGAGGAAATAGAATGAACTTCACGGATGGCCACTGTGAAGTCTACATCACCTTTGTTTCTGATTAAACCCTTAACACAACTCCAGGAAGCAAAGACTATTTTCGAAGAGAGACAAGGTTCATTCACATTGGCTCTGCTGCTTAATGAAGGGCTGTGGGAAAGTTGCCTTCTTGTTCTGAACTTTGGTTTGCTAATATATACGATGGCATAGAGCCCCTTCCCTACATGGAGTGTAACCATAGGAAAAAGAAAACACAGAACGTAGGGGAGGCCCTGGAAGGTGACTAGGGCTCCAGGAACGACGAGTATAAATATAGCTGTCCTCTTGACAATGTGCAGAGCACACTGGCATCCCCCTCCTAACTAGCAAGATTAGTGCTGGTGTTTCACCCCTTGTGAATCTGTGCCAAGCCCACCCCCTCCCTCTGCACTGCCTTGCTCAGGCTGGGCAGCCTGTTGTAACTTAATTCAGAGCACTGTTGAGTAGAACTTTGTCCTAGGCATCTGAGTTTTAGTATTTCAGAAGTTTGGATTTGCTGCCACAACAAAGGCTCCCATCAGCCCATGCTGTCCAGCGTCAGACCTTGGTTCTCTCTGGCAAATCCCTACCCAACTCCATTTCCTTTATCAACCTGCAGATCAACTCTCATTTGTCATATTTATTGGCTTTTAATCTCCCATCCATTTAGTGCTGGGGTTTAAGAGTGGGATTAGATGGGGGAGTTTAATTGGATGATCCTCCATGGCCCCTTGAACATCAGATTCAATAAAAGTTTATGAAAAGATAAAATCGCACAGGGTTTTATAGCCCCAGATGGAGAAAGAGGCTGGTGCAAGAATAAGGTAACTATTTTTCAACCTCATATAATCTGTGTTTCGACTTGATTAAATGAGGAAGTTAGTTTTTCCTCTCCTCCTCTTCCCCCTCCCTTTTTCTCTGTCTTCCTTCCTCTCTTTCTTTGGATAACATCATTCTTTTATGCCCAGTGTAAGTAGGAAGCCACTTTGTGTCACGTGCTTGTCTCTCTTGCTTTGCTTTTCACTGACCAGAAGACAAATTAAATCTGGATATGCCGGAAAACAACATTTACTTCTTACAGAAACATGTGGAACCACCACTGAAGGTGGCTGAGGACGGGAGAGGTCAGTCTTCAGTGGGAGGAACATGGTCCATAATGTCAGAATAATAGGTGCTTGTCAGCTCCATCCTCTCTGCCTGCACCACTTTCCCACCAAATACATTTCCCTTCATTACACAGAACCCTTCCTCCTTCTGGGCATGACAGTCAAACACTGCTCTGTGGTCACAATAACAAGACAGAACCCACCAAGCTCTCCCATCCTTCACTAGACCACAGTGATGACAATACAAGAAAACATGATTTCTTCATAAGCCGTCTGTGCCTCCACAGACTCTGCATCCTGAGAACAAAGCAGGATCACTGTCTCCTTTCTGTCTCTCCTTCTTAGCACAGGATCCATGGAAAACATGAAAGGGCTGCTGCTTGCATTAATCAATGCACATTACTCTGTAACTCAGCTTCCCCTTCACTCTCTGCTCCTTGGGCCATGGGAAGAGAGTCCAAGTAGAGACTAGAAGTCTGGAGGTGGTGGGCCAAGGTTTGTGGGTTTTGTTTTGTTCCTGTGACCCTATAGCAGAGTCTCAATGTCATGCCCAGAAGGAGGAAGAATTCTGTGTAGTGAAGAGAATAGAATTCATTGGGAAAGTGGTGTAGGCAGAGGGGATGGAAGAAGAGAGAACAGGCAGAATGAAGGGTGTGTAGAAGAGTCAATGAGAGGTGTTGATCTGTTCCTTCCTTGAGGTGAAGATGATGACAAAGAAATTTCCTGGTGTGGTACCGCACTTACCTAACAGGCCAGATATGTACAAAAAGAATAGTATACAACACTCACTAATTCTTTTGTTAGTTAATATTTATATTCAAAATTGATTAAGGACAATCAAGATAGTAATACAGAGTGTGACCCAGAAGAACTCATCTTTCTAGGAGGTTACAGAAATCTAAGAGTGGACTTTACATTTCTAGTGCCAATGCACTGGGGTCCAAGCTAATCTTAAAGTGATGCAGGTATCTCTTTGGGATATCGTCAAACAAACAAACAAACAAACAACAGTGTACTAATGGCAGGTGACATCAGTGATTAAAGGAAGCTACTTGTAACTACTCAATCTACATTGGAAGTATGGATGGGCATCATTAACAGCCTCACTTGAGTCAGGTCTTGAAGGATGGGTGTGCGTTTTCTAGATGACTGGTGAGTAGAGAAGATGACAGTGATCCCTGAGACCAGGTGCCCCAGGACATATGAAAATTCAGGTAGTATAGAGTAGAGGTCATGGTCATGGCCATGTAGGTCATGCTGTAGTCCATGGAGGCCTCTGGCATTAAATGTCATTGTTAGTACTCAGTGACTGGGAGAGAACCACTGTAAAGGTTTGCTCACAGGGCATTAGGATAATGTTTTCATTTCAGTGGCTCAGTGTGGAGGATAAATTAGAGGGTAAATGAGGATGGAATTAGAGGAACCAATTGAGGGACACATGATACAGGCCTGAGTATATGTGGCCACAGAATACACAGTGCATGGGAGCGTGCTGGAGGCATGTTTGGGAAGAAAATGAAAAAAACTTGATTGGCAGAATGAGATAGGGCCAGAGGAAGAAATGCATTGCTTCAAGACCTCTGGACTTATTGGAGAGCTGCCTTCGAGATATGTCTCAGGAATTGCTTTTCTGGGAGTTGGATATCTGTTACATAGCAGATATGCTGAGTAAAGTGATGTATTGTACTGAGTGGGAAAAAATGAAGAGAGAGGATGGGAGGGCAGGCAAATAGGAAGGAACTGCCACTCAGGGGGTTTGGTTTCTCCACTGACAGTGTTCTAGGATTCAATCTATTTCTGTGTACCTGTGGATGTGGATTTTTAAAATGTCTTAACGGTGAGTGGGAAAGGAGGACAACTCTAGGTGTTGGCAGACATACAAGGCATAAGGCAACATTGTAGGTACCTTGCTGTGAACGGATGGACTGGGTGGGGTTCTCCTGAGCACAGACCCATATGGTGAAAGTGAGAGCTACTGGCTTGAGTGCCCGATGTTTGATTGGCACTATTAGAGTAGGGGTGGATCCTAACTTTGTGGGGCTTGAACGTGTGCACAAAAATGGGCAAAACCAGCAGAGACAGCTGATCTGAACAGGGAAGAGCTCTTGGCCCCCAGACCGACAGTGGGGAGGCCAGCATGGGACTGATCTGGACCCCCCGAATGTGAGTGTCAGTGAGAAGGCCTGGGCAACCTATGGGGCCCTGAGCAGTGGATCAGTGTTTATCCCTGGAATACAAACAGACATCGTGTGCCCATAGCACAAGAGGGATGCTCTCTCAGCTTGGACTCTTAGGGGAGTGCCGGGACCCTACCCTGAGTGAAATGACAGACTCTAGATATCCCCTATATGGAAGGAATTGGCAATAGGGGGGGTGGCTGGGGGGATGGGGAGTGAGGGAGGATGGGAGGGAGAGGGAACTGGGATTGGCATGTAAAACAAGCTATTTAAAATTAAAATAAAAAAATTTAAAAAATGAGCATATAAAATTGAATAGTGAATTTGGAAGGGTGGCATGGATCTTTGAAGCTTAAATTTCATTACCTTCATGATAAATATTGTCCAATTTGAGAAACTTCCAGAAAGCCTAGGAGAGGTGTATATGTGAGTGTATGTGTGTGTTTACACGCGCGCGAGCACACACACACACACTCACGCACATGCGTGAAAATGTTCAGCTAAGGACTGCTGGCTTCCAGAACACAATTGTGAGGATGAACTCAGCAAAGTGGGAACTTAGGTCAAGCCTGGTGCCTTTGGAGTGTTGCTTCATATCACAGGGTTCACAAACAGGAGCCCCAGGCATATGTATTGGACATGTTCATACTGCTATTGTCAAATATCCAAAGCACTATACATTTACAGAGAAAACAATGTGAGGTGCTCTCTCACCCTGAACTCTTGGGGAAGGGTCTAGGCCCTGCCCTATATGAAATGACAGACTATGGACACCCCCATTGAGGGCCTCACCCTCCCTGGGGGAATGAGGGGATAACGGGGGGGGTTGGGGGGAGGGCACGGGAAGAGGGGAGGGAATGGGAGAGGGACCTGAAACTGACTTGTGAAGCAACCTTGTTTCTTATCTAAATTTAAACTGGAAAATAAAAAATATATATATATATATATATATATATATATATATATATATATATATATAAAGAAAACCAGTTTCTTTAGCTCACATTCCAAATGTTCATATCCCTGTATCTGGTGGTAGATTTCTTTTTGGCAGAGTCCCATCACGGTGCAAGACATAAAATGGTAAGAATACTCATCCACACTTTTCCTGCAGTCATCTCTTTTCTCTTAAAGCAACCTGTATTCAGTCATGAGAGGAACATCCTGATGACCTCATCAAACCTTAATATTCTCTACTTCTAAACACCCTGGTTCAGTTAGGTTTCCAGTGTCTCAAAATTCACAAGGTAGATTAAACTTCAATACAAGTATTTGTGGGGGACCATTTTAAACCACATCTAAACCATTGCAGATGGTCCTTCTAGTCATGTATGGACTGAGCTGATCTGGGCTGGGCTTGTTCATGCATAGGATGATAGTGGGTCATATTGGGGATATTCGGTCTACCATGACTGCCATAGGAATGACTTTCCTTTCTTCCAGATGTCTCTTGTACCCATCTAGTAGGCATTCCCTGCAATACTGACAACCAAGACTAGAGTATGCTGGGGTGCCCTACAAAGGACACGAGACAGCTAAGCAGGACTTAGCAGGACGAACCACACTGATAGAGCAATACATCCATCATACTGTGTCACTTATGAGGCATTATCCTCAGCAAACACTGTTCTCCCCCTAAGAGGCATCCAGGTTCCAGCTGTTAAGACAATAATTTGCTTCACTCTATTACATCTGGTTCCTGTTTTGCATCTTATTGAAGAACAAAATTGCCTAGGGTATGACATTTTATAAGGGCTTAAGCATTTCCGCGTGAAAGGGAAATCTTCGTAGATCATTTATTTACTTTCTAAAATCTTTTGGGTAGGGCTAACCTCTATTTTAAAAGAGTTCTGCTTTTTTTCCAAACATTGCTTAAGAAGGGCAGAGGGACAGCTAAAGTTGCTTTGCCAGCACTTCTGGTCTCTTGCCTCAGAAGAGAAACTGAGGCAACGAGAAGATTCATGATGATTCTGCATCATTTTAATAAGCATAGAGCACACGTGTTCCTGGATTATCTTGAAGGAGCACTGGCCTTCTATTATCAATAGGAGTCTTTGGATGCCCTCCACAGAAGGTATTTGGGGAGCAAGAGAAGCAGAACATTTTTGTCACTGCTGTTCTATGAGAAGGGTTGAAGTTGGACAGGATGCCCTGTTCCTCCTCATTGGATTAACACGCTTCTGTGGGGGAGAGTGTGTATGTGCATATGAATATGAGAGTGGGAGGGTATGTGTATAATAGTGTTTCTACACACATATTCCAACACGTAGCAGACAGAAGTACAGCTTTGACACTGCCATGCTCTGCTTTGAGAGGGACCAGACAATGGGAGACATGATTAGGGCCTTTCCAAGCCACCTCCTGACAATGGTGTGAGGCGAATGCAGCTGATTGAGGTTATGTCCCCCATTGTGATGAGCAGGAGAGGAGGGCAGCCCATGGGTGGCCCCATGTTTTGCAGGCCTAATCCCAGGATGAAATCTTTTTCTCTCCCATGTCCCTTCCCCCCTGATGTCCTCAGGGCCCTCTGGGTTGGTTAAATTTAGTGTTCTGACAGATTCAGAGCCACATGATTTCTTCTAGGACACTGCTTCTAAATGTCACCAATGCTGCACAATTTGTAAGACAGTGTGGATAAGGGTTGTGGGGGCTGGGGTGAGGATGCCTGTGACAAAGAAGAGCAAAGGAAAAGAGAAAAAGGGGTGAATGTCTATTTGGGGACAAGTTAATCGGGCTTCCTTTTCTGTCAATCACCCAACACCAGTGCAAAGGAAGCCAACCAGGGTATGGCATCATCAAACCAACTCAGGGAGGAATCTGGGAAATAAAAGCAAGACTGGAAGTGGATCTTAGCTAGGACCCTTCTTTTGACCTTTTCAAATCTAACAATGGTCTTTCTACTTGTCTTAGTAGGAGTGCAGACAGACAGAATGGCTTTCTTCTGAGAGCATTGTTCCACATTCAGTGGGGGAAAGGGCAGACAGAGCTATGAGGCTTCCACCCTGCTAAACCCCAGGAGCAGGTACCAGTGCTTTACTCCCTTTCAGCCTTGTGATGTAGAGGCACTCACTTTCTGAGCTTTGGATTCTTATTTTGTTAAGTGAGTTAGTGGCCTCTGACAGTGGCATTCTGTAAGAATGTGGTTTGGAGGTCTAGCTAGGTGCTGTATGGAAAACCTTTGTCAAATGCTTACCTGGTAGGACTACTGAAGGAGCTTCGTGGCTTTGCCTGAGTCCCAGGAAATGAACATGTTAGAGGTGGAGGAGGCATGTGCTATGCCTTAGTTCTTGAATGAGACTTGGTGGTGAAATCCAACCCCATTGAAGTTCAGGCTGTGCAAGTCCCGAGAGAACATTTCTATATCCATCAGGTTCTTTGGTTTCTTGGCCTCCATCATGGAGAATGACAAAGCCATCTATGTAAGATTCTCATGAGGTTCAATGTGTTCATGCAGCATTGTATCAGTTGTTTTCCCCAGTTCTGTGATAAAAAGCAGCTTACAGATGGAGGAGTGTTGTTTTGACTGCCAGTCCATTTTGGCAGAGAAGTCATTGCTGTAGAATAGGAAGCAACTGGTTACATTGCACCTGCAGTCAGGAAGCAGAGAGAGATGACTGCTGGTGCTCAGACTGCTTTCTCATTTTTGCTCAGTCCAAGACCCCAGTCTGTGACAGTGCCACACACAATTAAGGTGGATCTCTCTGTTTTAGTTAACCAATCTAGAGACTCTCTCCAAGACATATGCACACACTTGCCTCCTAGATAGCTAGCTCTTTATTCTGTTAAGTTGATAACATCACATACATTCAGGTGCTTGGGTTGTACCTAGCAAATAATAGACTAGGAGTCAATATGGTCCATGAGTAAATCTCTTCTATGTGATAGTATGCTTTGGAACCTCAGAGTCCTTATTATTAAGACTTTCATATGATGATTTTGGAAACTCAAGTTGACTTATGCCAAATCTCTAGTCCAGTAATGTGCTCATGTTATGCTGTTTCTTGTGCATCCTTTTTGGTCCTTCCTCTAATCCTACAGGACCCTGTAGGTGCCAAGAGAGAGAACTCAAGAGACCTCCATGAAGACACTGTTTCTCAGAGCTGCTACTGTGACTGTCTTGAAACCAATCTCTTACTCATATGCTTGACTCAGAATTCTCCATGCTTCTGTATCTTGATGAGGAGGAAGCCCCATGGAGAACATATAGAAGACATCCTAATCATGTATAGACATTGAGAAAATTGGCTTCTCTGATACTCAGTCTCCCTATCTATAAAATGACATCACCACCAAGGGTCTCTCTGACACACCAATTCACCTTTGACTACACTGTTGTCAAAAGATGGCAGGATCAACTCTTCTCTCTATGGTGCTATCAGTGGATATTTTATCTTTTTACTTTTTGTTTCTTTTGCTTGGATATGCCAAGTGTTTATGTCATTTCTGAGACTCCAATAAACTACATTATTGGGAGGAGACAGGGAATAACACACATAGGCAAAAATCTGCTATTTTCACATGAATGCTTTAGGCAGTCAGCCATGATGGGAAATGAAATGTGTGGAAAAATACAGGGTGAATAAAGATGGCTTTAGTGAGATGATGAGCCTTTTACTGTCTGTGCTTGCATCCGATTTGTGATTTGTCGTTGATCTGTCAGCCCAGCGGCAGTGTCCCAGAATGGCTTCTTCTGTGGAAATCCTTCTCCCCACCCTCTTCCACAGGTTCCTTTTTGATGTGGGACAGCCTGGAGTTATTTATCAATGTTTCATCAGGAGAGCAGGGGCCATCTCCCTGGGGAAGGATACAGCTGGGGCTTAAGGACTATTTTTAGCAAATAGAAGCCACTGGGAAATTCCTTAGGATGAAGGCAAGATGTCCTCTACCAACTGATGGAGCAAGGGGGACATTGTTTATTTTTACTCATTTGTTTGTATTTTGAATGTGTGTGTGTGTGTGTGTGTGAGAGAGAGAGAGAGAGAGAGAGAGAGAGAGAGAGAGAGAGAGAGAGAGAGAGGACAGAGGACAGAGGAGAGAGAGATGCATATGCATGGTTGCCTGTTGTGTATGTGTGGGATACACATGTATGTAGAAGCCAGAAAGCCAGGTTGACATTGGGTGTCTTCTTTGACTGCTTTCTGTCTTATATGTTGAAGAATAGTGAGTCCCTTGATGAAACACAGAACTTACCTACTCAGTTGGTAGAGCTTGCAGGATTTTTACAGGGACCCTCTGTTTCTTGGCCTCCCAAGTTCTGTCATTTCACGCAGGCCACCACTGACATTTCCATGGGTGCTGAGGATCCTAACTCCAATCTTCTTGCTTGTGGAGCAAGAACTTTATCCACAGAACCTTGGGAATGATACCTACTGTATAAACTGGAGGCAGCAGGCAGCCTGGCATGAGTTCAGATGGCAACTTCAATATATTACCATCCAGGAGGGTGCGTACTAGTTTCACAGGTGTGAGAGTCCGGAGTGTTGGCTCAAGGTGTAACACACATTCCCAACTACCTATGGAGTGCTGGGATAAGATGAGCAGCCATGTCAGTCAGTCTTCTTGTTCCTCAATGAGTTAAGTGTTGAAGTTCATGCGTGTTACAAATACACCAGTGTCTGTGTGTTTCCATACTAGACACAGTTATCTACTTACTTTCAATCTTTTTAAAGAGATTTTACTTTTTAAGAACAGGTTCGCCGGGCAGTGGTGGCGCACACCTTTAATCCCAGCACTCGGGAGGCAGAGGCAGGCGGATCTCTGTGACTTCGAGGCCGGGCTGGACCGATAGCCTTCAAAACAATACAGAGAAACCCTGTCTCGTAAAAACCAAAAAAAAAAAAAAAAAAAAAAAAAAAAGGACAGATTCAAATTTAAGGAAACATTGAACAGAAAATATAGTGCATTTCATAGAATCACTCCTCTAGCATAGTTCCCACTATTATTATCTTGCATTGGTGTGGAACTCTGTGGTAACTGATAAGCCAATATTGATATATTACCTACCAACCATTAAGCTCTGCTGTTTGCATGGATTAACACTTCATGTTGTGCAGTTTTACATATTTTCAGAATACAAAATATCATGTGTCTCCTACTCCAGTATCATATAGGATGCTCTCCCCCCTGGAAAGTCTCTGTTGCTTCAAGAAGCCTTCCACCAGACTCTTGGAAACCACTGTTCAGCTTACAGTTTCTGTAGTGAGCCCATCTTTCTAGACAGTCACAGACTTGGATTTGTGCGGTATGTAGTGTTTTTTGATTGGCTTCTTTCTCTTGGTAATGTGTATTTAAGGTTTCTTCACATCTTTTGTCTGGCTTGATAGCTTGTTTCTTTTTTATTACTGCATAGAAATTCATTGTATCCGAGTCCCAGAGTCTGTTTATTGATAGTAATACATATTGGTTGCTTCCAAGTTTGGGTAATTATGAATAAAGCATTTATAAACAGTCTCATTCTGGTGTGGACCTAAGTTTGTAACTCAACTTGGTGGACATCCTGGAGTGTGACTGTTGGATTCTATGGCAGGATTCTGCTTAATGTTGCAAGAAACTGCCAGATTGTCTTCATAAAGAGGCGGTTCTCCCATTAGCCATTCATCCCAATAGGAAATGAGAGCCAGTTGCCCTGTGCTAGTGTTTGGTGAGTGGCAGTGTTCTGGATTTAGCTGTTCTGAAAGATGTGCAATTAAATCCTGTTTTTAATTTGTATTTCCTTAATGACATAGGATGTGGAACAAATAGGAATAGTGTCTTTATCTTTGCATTTTACAAATAGTCTTAGCAAATTCTTGTATTTTGTTTTATTTCACTTCTCCAGTCAGTAGGAAATCAGAAGTGCATGTGTGGCAGGGATTAAGGAGGTAGGGACACAACTGGTTGGTAGGAGCATAGGAGCCCAGGTCAGAACTCAGAAAACTCAGGGCTAGTCTTGTCTCTGTTGTCTTGAGTTCAATGACCTTCGGAAGTCATCTTGCTTTGAAACTCATTTTTTCTCACCTGTATGATGTGACATTTGTACCAAATCAAGATCATGATATCTTTCTCAGGCCAATATCCTCCAGCGGGATTGATGGCCTGGAACAGGACAGGGTAATGGGTTCAGGGAGCAGCATGGTGAAACTGAGAAGGACTGTCTTACCTTCTCCCTGCCCTATGACAGATTGTAAGGGGGAAGCTCCTGCGCCTCATGCCTGTTCTTCTTCGGAGCACTTTCTAACCTCTTCTCTTGCTGACAGTTCCATGCTACTTCAGGTGACAAGTGACAGCTTAGCATGGAGGAAAGGAAGACTAATTTTCCAATACCATGTTGGGATGTAGAGAAAGTATCGTTCCTAGTCAGCTGGTGGTAGAACCTGTCCAACTTTTGAAATGTTCCCTGACTAACCCATGACTTCCATCTGGGAGTAAAAAATTATTGTCACTGCCTCTACGGAGCACTCAGCCATGCTTGGTTAAGGAAAGATCTTCAATTTCATCTACCAAGTGCTTTACCTAGGTCTACTGAACATCTTGCAGGCCAGCAATTGTTCTCAGCATGGCATCAGGGCAGGGGAGGAGGGATGAGGAAAAGCACTGGGTTTTCCTCATATGGATTTGTACTAATGGTGTGCACACACATACCAAAGCAATTAGTACTTCACATTCCATTTCAGAAAATAGAGGAGTGCCATCCCAGAAAGAGGCCAAGTTAAAATGGATTGGGAGTGAGACTCAGTTGTTTGAAACATCTCTCATATGAAGTTACTGATCTAATTTTGGACATGAAGCTTTATCGTCCTTGCTCTGGTTGCACCACATCAGGCCAGGTACCCAGTGGATAGAAGCCTTTGGAGTTCCAGGAGCTCTGAGCTCCCAGCATTCTGAAGGCAATCATCCCAGATGACTTTCCAACTTTCTGGACCCCATTTCCAGACTATGATACTCAGAACCACTTAAAGAAAAATGCCTTTTGGATAGAAAATAAGCTACAGTCATTGGGTGTGGGGTGTGGGGAGCAGCTCTCACCCACTGCCTGCTTCTCCCTGACACTTGCCCATGCAGCCCAGGGAAGTGATTAAACTCATGAGACAGCTAAGTCATTTCTCTAGATGAAGAGTTGTGTATGGAGCGGAACAGCATAGGAAGCCAAGAGATGCTTATCCGGGTCTATGAGCAACTGAACTCTTCCTTCCTGAGAAGCCTGGTAATGGCTTTCTTCATGGTAGAACAGCATAATTTCCTTTTCTCATCCTGAAAACTTCCTGGGAGCAGTGACCTCAACCATCAGAATAGCAGGGGAAGGGTTTCTGATAACAGGCAGAGAACACCTTGTAAAGTAGGGGAAACCCAGGAAATTACTGTTTCTCTTCAGGATCGTTGGGTGGCTGTACCTGAGGATGGGACAAGAAGTGGAAAATTCTGTGTCACCAGGCTGTGATGTGCCTACAGGTCACTTGGGCACTTAGTACAGAGCCTGATTCAGTAGGTGTGGGGTGGAGTCCACGGTTGTCATTTCTAGTAGGTTCTCAAGGATGCTGTTGGTCCCCAGACCTAAATGGAAGAAATTGTGGTTGGACCACTATTGAGAGGGAATGGATACAGAGCTCAGATAGGAGTAAGTGTAAGTAAGTCTGTGATTAGTCAGGGCATCCTGAGCTCTACAGGTTCATCATGTCACTTACAGCTCAGTCTGGTCTTTTGGCTTCCAGAGAAGCTTCTGGTCTCACTATGTCTGGTCCTTCATGGTTTATTCACATGGATCTTGATGCAAACTTAGAAGTAAACAGAGAAACAACAAAAAGTGCAATGTCTATGTTTTTGTCAACTTCCTTCAGACCAAACAAGGTCTGCTCAGTCTAATTCTAGTCCCAGCTCTGCTGCTAATAACATTTTGGATGTATCATGAATAAAAGACCAGAGACAGATATTAGGGTTCAAGCTTCAAACTGAAGATCAGAAAAGCAAAGCAGCCAAGTCACTGGATCTTACCTCTATCTCAGACTGAAAGGGTTGATTCTGCCTCTGTGAGCTCTCATCAAGCCTCAGACTTTAGCCTTTTCTCTGCTTGGCTGGAGAATGAATGCTAGCTCTGAGACCCTGTTCCTGTCTTAAATACCTCTCATGAGTCTTGGGATTAAAGGCATGAGCTCTCTTACTCTTTTAGATGGATTCAATCTTGTGTAGCCCTGGGTGGCCTTGCACACAGAGAGATCCATCTGCTTTTGTCTCCTGAGCCCTGTGATTAAAGGTGTATGCCACCATTGCCTGGTTTCTATGGCTAGCTAGTATGACTGCTTTGCTGTTTTGATATCTATTGGCTTTAATAAGTCATAAACAGTATCACCACAGTTGGATAATAGATAAATTGTTCCTTCTTCCTGGTACTCAGACTCCTTCTGTATTGTTTTGGAGGCTGTTGGTCCAGCCCGGCGTCGAACTCACAGAGATCCGCCTGCCTCTGCCTCCCGAGTGCTGGGATTAAAGGCGTGTGCCACCTGGCTCAGACTCCTTATCTTACAGTATCAAAATTAGGTGCTTCTCAGGAGCCAACCTGCCCCAGTGTATGTCTGATTTCTCTGCCTTTGCAGAATTAGTAAAGCGATCACTATGTAATGAGTTAGGCAACAAACTCCTTTGGTGTGGCAGTTGATAGTGTGCTGTGGGCCAGAAATGGTGGTGATGGGATCAGAGAGTCCTATATGAGCAAGAAGGTTATGAGTTGAGTTGGCTCTTCTTAGAAGAGCTAACAACAGTGGAAGAGCTCGAGGAAACTATAGCTCAGCATGGTGTAGTTGGGACACTTAGTGTAGAGGCAAATGGCTTTGTAGACTGAATAACATCCCAGGTTGTCTGTGATAATGTGGTACATTCATGTAGCCTTCTACAGTTTCTTCAGGACTGACACAGGCGTTGTGCCCTTGGATCCTGAGAACAACTATAGTGGGTAGAGATGGGCACTGCCTAGTTTTGCATATGAGTTATTTTCAGAGACATTTATAGGCATGCCAATGATAAGAATCTTTGTCTTCCTTTCCATGCCATCATACCCGACACCAGCAGAGCCCACAGTAAGGATGGGGTTGCCATCTATGGCATCACCAACAATGGCTAAAGTAGGAAAAGTTTACATTTAGAAAGCTAAAGCTCAGTTATCTGGAAACTTTACTCAGCCTGAACATTTGCTTGATTTCAGACAAAAAAGCATAAATGAGGCATTCTGTACCTTGTGTTTGCAATCAGTTACAGGCTGTCCCCAGGAAGAAGCTATCAAGCACATACAACCATACCCAATAAATCACATATTCAAGTATACACAATAGGAGACGATTTAACACGTAGTAAAGATGCATGCCTGCCCCCTAGCTGGAGGGAGAGTCTACCTAGAACAAGAAGAGTGTATCTTGTAACCAGGTGTAGACTTGGATGGCCCAAAGGACCCATTCCGTCTGTAACGAGAATGGTAAAGACAGTGGCTAACGTGATTGATTGTTTGTTCTCCGACAGGCAGTATGAGAAGAATTCTGCATGTAGTAATTTACTTAAGCTTTATAAGTACCCTGGGGTAGGTACAGCTCTCATTCCTGTTTCTAAAGATGAGAAAACTGGCAAGTTGTGAGTGAAGTGAGAGTCTCACTGTTGTGAAGGTGGGCAGATTCTGATGTGTTTGTGGAGGGACTAAATTCTATTTGGAGCTTGAGCAAAAGGTGACTCCCGAGGCCTCTGGTTTCCTTCTCTCATCTTTTCTCCCTCTTATACTCTTTCTTCTCTCTTTTTCTTGTACATCCCGTGAGTTTTGGCTATTTCCAGTAAGTATGCATAGTTCTGGAGATACAAAATTGGGGAAACCATATCCTCTTCCAAGGAGAGATATAAAATCTGCAAATGGGAGAAAAAGGATATGAACATTAGTAGAAGTATGATTACTCTAAGAAAGAGTGAGCATTATAGTAGAGCTGAATGTGGTACCCCTGTATTGAGTAGGGGACAGCAGAGAATGACTGTAAGAGACAATGGTGGGATAATGTCAAAGGTTCAGTAAGCAGCATTGTTACTGGGTCCATGCTGTACCTTGGCAGCCTTACTCATGGTCCCTCTTTGGATATCTGTACAAAGTCCTCAAGTATCTTCCATGTTGGAGGAACTGAGCCTAGGACCTCCATTGGTTGTGGTGTTGCACACATGCATGCGGTTGGAACCTGATAAAGGACTGTGCTTAAAGTGAAAATGGACTGAAATTGTCAACTTTTCATAAGAGGGAAGGGTAGGAAAGAAACAGAATTCCATCTGGAGTTCCCAGGGCTATGATTAAAAGACAACGTTGCTTGCAAATTTCAGAGCCTTTTATCAGTCAATTAATTCACAGATGTTTCTTAAGCTCTCAGAAGAACTAAGCCACTGTTTTAAATACCAGGGGAGAGGACGGAGAGGTCGAATGCCAGCCCCTCCCACAGAACCCTGAAGTGTGTCTGGGTACAAGGAACAACAGATGCATTGCCAGGTAGACAGACAGTTTTAGTACTGTTGAGTGTACCAAATGCATAGTGAGAAGTGTACAGTTGAATCCAGAGTGGGAGATCGGCATGGGTCTCTGGTCTGGCAGACAAGACAGGCTTCTTGGAGGTGGTATACTTTGAAAGAATAGCACAGAGGATAATTTGGATTGAGTGACTGAGAAAACCATTCCTGCACCTTCTCAGTGATGTGTAAAGATGGACTGTCTCTTCTCCTGGATCATTTAGGAAGTTCCGGTGCAACCCCACCTCCAGTGTGGAAAAACAGGCTGGGAATGAAGGATTAGGATGGATGCTCAGAAAGGACAAGGAGCCTAGAGGGCAAAGGGTTTTCTCATTTGCAGAACTACAGAGGATAAATCCACCTGGGCTATTTCCAGACCAGAACAAAGGAAATTTCTTCCCTAACTTCATTGCTGAAATGGTAGGAACACAAGTCCGAGGGAAGACCACTTGCTGGCCCTGGTGTGGCAACAGGTCCTTATGCCCTCTTTTCCCATCTGTTCTTCCATTTACCCCCCTCCCGCAACTTCCCGCCACTCTCTACATGTTTGCCTGGGTGACTATCTCGTCCCATTCCTTGTTTCCAGAAATTCTCCTGACTCCTGTCCACTGGCTGTCGTGTGATTCTCCCCATTGAGAGTACCCCTGAAACACAGACTATCCTTGGCCAGTCATTAGCCATCTGATGATGTCTTCTCAACCATCTTTAGTCCCAGAGTGGGCTGAGCCAACATCTTAAATAGTTCTTCAAGTGCATGCACCTGCACGTGTGGGTGTTATGGTTGGTTTTAGTATCAGCTTGACACAAATTAGAATCACCTGAACAGGAAACCTCAGCTGAAGGGCTATTATGAACACCTTAATTGATTGAGAAGGCTCACCCTGATTGGGGGGTTGCCTCTCTGCTCAGATAAAAGGGGTGTGGCAGAAAGAACATACCTTATCTTTTGCTTACCTGGGCTTCCCTCTTGTTTCCAGTTGATCTACCCTGCTGCTACTGCTGCTGCTGCTTCCTTTGCTGATAGCAGTACCAACATTTCCTAGCTTCCACTCTAAGAACCAGTGACTTTCCAGGAACTTTCTAGATTTTCAGAACCAGACTGGGATTGCTGAGATACCCAGCCTTGTGCATTGAGCAACTGCCATGTTGAGTGTCCCCAGTGAGAGACAGTCACCGTAGGACTGTTCCAACTGCTGAGGCTCCTAGCATTAAGGACTAAGCTATTGCTGGCTTCTCAACACTCAGGGTAATTCAGTGCTGTTGTAATCTTAATGTGAGATGACTGTGTGTGTGTGTGTGTGTGTGTGTGTGTGTGTGTGTGTGTATTCATCCTGTTGGTTCTTCTAGAGAACCCTGTAGTGTAGGTGTAAACATGCATGCATGTAAACATGTGTGAGGCCAGATTCAACACTAGCTCTTCATCAATCACATGTATTTCAGTTTTTGAGATAGTCTCTTTCTGAACTCTGAGCTCCTTGATTCAGCTCTACTTGCTGGCCAGCTGATCCCATGGAATCCCTCTGCCTCTCCCTCTCTAGCACTGGGATTATTGGCATGTACAGCAACCTGACTTTTTACATGGACTCAGTGGATCCGAACTCAGGTCCTCATGCTTGCATGACAAATACTTCATTGAGCTACCTTCTTAGATCTTTCTTAGATTTTTTTCCTTCTCAGCTCCTTCATTCCTTTTTTTTATGGTGCTAAGATATATCTCAGGGGTTGAAGAAACATGAGGAGTTTTGAAGTGAGTGTAGTTTGTTTGGGGAAGTAAGAGATCATTCTAGACTTTCAAGGTAAAAGATGGTATTGCTGGACTTTTGGACAGATGGTCCCTGGGCCTTTCTTTTTCATAGAATTTCCACATTTCCTTTTAGTCCCTAAGTCTCTCCTACTAGCTCCTGTTTCTCTTCCTTTCACCTTTGTGGTTATGATTCATTCAGTAGGTTTCAGAGGCTAGGTCTTAGCCTCACCTCTGCTGTATGGAGGGTGGGCTGTGGCATGGAATGGTATCCCTAGTCTTCCACTGCTCCCAGGATCAGTGTGACACTGCTATTCTGGTCAGAGCACAGAGCTCAAGTGTATGCCCCTCTTCTCTCCACGCCTGAATGGAACCTCAGGACAAACCCTGTGACTCGGGACACATTTCCAGACCTCCAGGTGCCTGGTTCTTCATGTTTTCATGACACGATTAGGGCTGAATGTTGTCCCTTCTCCTGGTCTGAAAGGAAATGCAGGAGTCCACTGGGTTCCTGATAACTGCTCAGATCTAGCTTCTAGAGGGCAGAGAAGGGCAGGGGAATGGGTGGGGGTGGGGTTGAGAGGGAAGTTCCTTCTGCAGGGGCGCAGAGCCTGGGTGGGTACATAGATGGACTTGAAGGAAGGGAGGGTGTGGGTGGGGGTGTCTCCCTCCTCTGTGTAATAGCCCATTTCTGGCAAGGAGCGTCTGTTCTCTTCTACTGGAAAGCTTTTAGGAACGCTGAAAAGGACAGGCAATTACAGGGAGGTTAGGTGCGCCTGATTGGATGTTGTTACAAATCACTCATTGTCATACAAGGCATTTGGAAAGGAGGCCATCGGGGACTGATTGCCGCGTAGGGTAAGTGATTTCTGTTTAGAGTGACTGAGCAGATGAAGGCTTGGCTCGTGCTCATTGCCCTTTCTCCCTGTTTGCTCTTGCATTGTTTTCTTTTTCCTTTTGGCAAGAGGTGCTCAGAGGATATGAGTGTGGAGGGGCTAGATAATCCACTCCCCTGCTACCCAAACCCTCCTTCATAGCATACCTGGGGTGTAGACAGAGGGGCGTGTGAAGGTGCTGGGCTAGCAGCCATGTTCTGGCTACAGGCTAGTATCCTTGCTCGCAGCTAGGCACCAAGCTGATGCTCGACTGTGACTGGAGGTTTCCATTAATCCAATGGCTGTGCAGGATAAGCACACTCCGTGTAGCAATCCCTGTTTCAGTTGCCAGCCTACAGTCTCTTCCCCTGGATCCCTTAACATGTCATTCCTGGAGCTTCTATTTGACTATGAGATGATCCCAATAGGCCAGAGAACTAGCCAGACTAACTCAGTGTCTCCAGAACACCTCCACAAGACCTCCTCCATTGTTGTGTCTGAAACACTATTATAATGGGGAAATGTTCTTGAACCTTGAAGTCTGTTTCACTTTCACTGACACAGGGATGGATTCCCTGTAAGACACTAGGAGACACTACAGTAGAAGGAGGAGGAAGTCACACAATGGGAAGGAAGATGATAGAGAGAGACTATCAGAAATCAGATCTGGGGAATCCATAATTTGATCTGACAGTTCTTCCCTAGGATTTTACTACAATAAAAATAATGCAGAGAGTGGTCAAAGGGCATCTGATGGGAGCCTGCCAGCCCCAAGGATGCTCTATGGTGAGTTGAATTACATCTCCCCCAAAGCTACACTGAAGTCCTAACATTAGCTAGTTTTCACCACTATGACAAATACCCATGACAAACAATTTAAAAAGAAGAAAGATTTACTTTAGTCCACACTTTCAGGGTCTCAACTCATGATTGACAGACTCCATTGCACTATGTCTGAGGAAGGGCAGAACATTACAGTTATGGGCAAGGCTATTTACATCATGGCGGCCAGGAAGCAGTGCGGGCCTATCAAGCACTTGACACTGGGCCCTGTGCTACAGACACCATATTGATAGTAGTGGTCTGCACTGCCACCTGGGGCCATGTTGATGTCCATGGGATGGGTTGCCTCCACAGGCCTTGCCAGGGTCAGTGATCCTCCTGTGGGCAGGGGACATGTTGTGGTCTGTGCTGCTGTGAGAAACCATGTGGAAGCCCATGGTCCATGGTCCTGCTGATTGCAAAGAGCAAGGGTACTTGAGCAGTGATATCGATGACTGTAGGTGCACAGCTGACAAGAGGGATGTGGAACCCATCCCATTCCTCATCTCCCCTCACTCCTAGGTAATAGCTTAAACAGGAAGACATCGAAGAGGACTCTTCAAAAGTGTCACAGGGATGCTGAAGTGTAGTTTCCCACAACTGTTAGCTTCCAGCAGAGGTGCAAGAGAAGACGGACTTAGTTCTATTTAAGGGACGAATCACTGAGAGTTTGACCATGCTCCATTGAGTATATAGACAACACAGATTGGACTTGTAATGTTTTCGTTGTGGGGAGGTCACAAGGGTAGGAGAGGGGCAGACATGGAAAGACAGGAAGAGAAGATGATCAGGGTATATAAAGTGAAATTCCCAAAGAATCAAAATATTGTGTTGAAAAACTATTTATTTCCATGACAAAGATAGATAATGAACAAAACATAGGTGCTATTTAAAAAAAGACTGCTAAAATGGAGGATGATGGTTGGGAGGCTCCTTGTGTAGATGAGATTGATGTAGGTGATTGGGAAGAACTTGGCCATGCTGAGGTGAGAGGAAAATAGCTGGGCCACACAGGATGGTCCAAGAGTGGGAATAAGGCATGCCCCTAAAGTGGGAAAGACCAGAAGGAATCATGATATGCAAATGCCTTGTCAATGATGTGAACCTACATGGATAAACCATATACAGTCTCTTGATGCCATGTCTGTGGCAATATTTAAGTCTCTCTCTGTCCCTTGCAAAAAATGTATCCCATCCAGTCAAGTCTCTGGCTACTGTCATTTTCTAGTATGTGGGTAGCTGTGTGGAGGTATGTATTTATGGGATGTCTGTAGGAGTGCGAGCACTCTCTTACCCATGTGGGATCATGAAACTCCTGACACCAGCTCTCACTAGAATATGGCTTGTATCATTTGCCCCCAAATGAAATTAACTGCACTTCATAAATAGGCTCAGCCATATCTCCAAGCCAGGCACCAAGTGAATCTGGTTGGTTTTTCTGGCTCTGATTTTTCTGAAGACAAAAAGGTTCCAAAATGAGACATCTATATCCAAGGCTAATGGCATGGTGGAGCCTCTCCAAGAGAACTGATAAACTTCTCAGATGGACGGCAGCTAATCAGGAGAGACCAGCTCCAGATGTGCAATTTGGAGTTCACATGTAAGAGACACTCACAATGTAGAATATTCAGAAGTAGAACCCCAGGAAATTAAAGTCTGGGAGGAATTTCACTGTTGAAACAGACAGAATCCAGTCATGATCACCTTTCTTCAAGGACCTGAGAGAGCCAGGAGTCTAGCGTGCCAATTTTAGACAATAAAAGAGTATCTGAAACAATGCTTTGGGAAAATGAAATCAAGAATTCCTAGCCCGGCAAAGCTCTAAGTTCAGTATGTCCTCCAGGAACTTAGATGGGAAACTGAATCTTGGTGGCAGGGAGGTAGCTCATAATTGCACTCAACCATTTGATCACTGGATTAACCAGGGTTCGTAACTTGTCCTTCTTTGTATTGATAATAGGCATCCATACGAGTTGGCATGTTGCAGGAGCCTAAGGACTGGAGGAAACAGAATCAAGATTAACATATGAAGGGCCAGAGAGACATGGTTCAGACAGAAAAGGAACTTGCCTCTAAACCTGAAAATCTGAGTTCGATCGCTGGGACCCAAGAGGTGGAAGAAGAGAACCACTCTCACAAGTTGTGTATAAACCTCCATGTGTCTGACATGGCATTCAAGTCTATAACAGCACACACACACACACACACACACACACACACACACACACACACACACACACTAGCACATGCACACATAAACATAAGTTGAAACATTTATAAAAGATTAATAAATGAAAGAAAGCAGTTGACAAAGAACAAGAAAGGAAGAGAGAAAGAAAAAAGAAAGAAAGAAAGAAAGAAAGAAAGAAAGAGAAGAAAAAGAATAAAAGACTGGCAGACAGGAAACCTATCTCCACTTGGGCATGGGATTGGGCTATGTGCACCAAACAGCATGCTTGAGAAAGGGCAAAGTAAGTAATGGGGTGGATGCTACTTGTAGGGAAAAGGGGTGGCCAAAGAAACACACCCTGAGCAGAGTCAAAGAAAACACACTCTGACCCTGCAACCAGAACCAAAGAAATGTACCCTGACCCTGAAACCAGTGCTAAAGAAACACACTTTGTCCCTAGAATCAGAGCCAATAAAAGAAATACACCCTAGCCCTAAAATTGGAATCAAAAGGCTAGAAAAGACCAGTGAAAGAAACATACTTTGGCCCTGAAACCAGAGCCAAATCTGTCTCTGACCCTGAGTAGAAAACCAACCAATCTCTGAGCATGATATCTAGCCAATCTGAGCTCAGGGACTGAAATCTAATCAATCCCCACCCTGGAAATCTTCTCCCTGGAAAACTCTGCCCCTAAGAAGCCCTATATAGAGCCTGTGCCTATTCAGTTTGCTGCTATCTTCTTCCACCCTGACAAAGGCAGCCACTATCCTAGATTCTTCCCTCCCCAAAAAAATCTCTTGAATGAGGTTTGGGTGAGACCTTCCTTTGCCTGAATGGAGCCAAAGAGAAAAGTAACAACTTTTCATAGGAGCCTAAGCAGAGCCATACAGGGCTGTAACACTCTCCAGGGAAAACTTCCCCTAGTAGAGTAAAGTTGTTAAACTACACTTTGGATGTGTGTGTGTGGGAACCAGAGCTGATACACTGGGGAAGCTTTTCCCTGGAGCAAGGCTGTAAGCTGCTATGCTTACTGTGTGACATGTGGTATTCCTTGGTTCCTGACTGCCAGAATACTTTTCCATCTGATACTATTCTGTGGCTCCCAAGTGCCAGGACCCCTTTTCCATCTGAGCCACAAAGCTTATACTATGTACATGGCCTATGAAAAGTTTAGTAGCCCAGTACATTTGAACTCATGCCTTTTCCGTGAGTCTTTCCCATTCTCAGAAATATTTCTGTTTCATTACCTTGCCATGTATAACTGGCATATTTTTTTTCGTTCTGGGACACAAATCTCTGGAAACTTCAGCAGGTACTTTTCAAGACTCAAATTTATGCTTGCATAACAGAAAAGTTAGTGTTTATTTCATGGTGTAGACTTGGTGTCAGCTCCTGCTTAGTCCTTGATAAGCTCCTCCTCATGGTTTGTGTTGGCTCTTGTGCCTTGGGAACTCCTTGGGTGTTGTGGTCTTGATGTGGAGAACTGTTCTCAAAACTGGGAGGCCCTTCCATCTTAGTTTGACAGCCACAAATAACTGAATTAGAGAAAGTACCATAATGGGGAACAAATTGGAGGGTTGTGTTAAATAAGTCCAGGGAAGCAATTTGTCATGCATTCTTTCATGAGAGTTTTGGCCAAAAGAGCCAGGGCCTTCATTTTCTATTAAGGTCATCACTAAATGTGACTTTTGAGATGAGATTGAGTGAAAAGGCAATGAAAATAACTTGTGGAGGTAAGTTGTGGGGTAGGAAGCAGCAGTCCTGTATAGAGAGGTAGAAGACTGTCCACTCTCCAGGGATCCTGAGCATACATCTCACATCAAAGTCAGTCCTTCCCAGTCCAGGGCTTGTTTCATCTCAAGCCCTTGCATAGGATTCTGGTAAAGTCATCTTTATGACACACAGAGTATTTCAGATGTGCATATTCAATCACACAATGAGGAGCTGTCACAGAGAAGGGTCTCAGGGACACCTCCTCAGAGGCAAGATGGGTTATCAGAGAGTTTTTTTCAACCCACTCTGTGGAGCAGGGGCTGGAGCAGATCTAGACAGGTAGCCTTGACTGATTCCCCCCCAAGGACACTTGGTAGTTCAAAGGCTCTCCACCGTTGTCTCCAATTGGGCCAAGATGGCTGCACTTGTTGGGGTCACTCTGGGATGGGACATCTTCTTGGGTGGGAAGGGCATGCACATCTGCAGTCCCCGAGGGACTGAGTCATGGTTCCCTGATAATACAGACACCAGCAGGGGACATGAGTCTATTTCCTCCAGGAGGTGACTGGTGGTCCAGTCAAGCCTGTCACAGGTATTGAAGAGAAAAAGATCTGTTCTTATCTGTCTACATTTATTTCCCCTTTATTGTGACTCTTCATCATGTAGTACAAAGAATACATAAGATCAGCCAACAGGTGGTTCTCTTTATTTCCTTTGACTAAGTTCTGGAGGGATTTTTATGACTATAGGAACATGAAAAAGAGAAAGTGGCATATCTTCAGTTGTCTTATTCACAACAAGAGAGAATACTTCTTTGAGTACATGTGTGTTGTTATCTCCACACTGACCATTTCTCCAGTTCTAG
The DNA here is from genome assembly GCF_017639785.1 of Mesocricetus auratus. Classification (NCBI taxonomy): domain Eukaryota; kingdom Metazoa; phylum Chordata; class Mammalia; order Rodentia; family Cricetidae; genus Mesocricetus; species Mesocricetus auratus. The sequence continues at coordinate 49,975,156 of NW_024429180.1, read as the reverse complement.
CCTGGTCATTCACAATTAAATTCAAATCTATAATACACTATGGGCTCAAATTGTTTAGTCCCATAAGAGCACTTTATTTCTTGCCAGCCTGGGGCCCCAGGTGACCTATGTTTCTGTCTAACTTGGTTACAAAGAAAGTCTGAGGGAGGATAGAATGACAGTGAAAATTTAGGGGACAAGAGATGGCAAAAAGTCCCTCTATAATCTGACTATAAGTTTGAAACTTTAACATAATTCATAAAATCAAAACTGCTTTCAGAGCTAGCACTTAAGACATCTCTAGTAAAGATGTTAAAAGACAAGCCATGCCCAGGGCTCTGGTGGTGCACACTCATCTTTAATCCCAGTGTTTGTGGGGCAGGGTAGGCGGATCTCTGTGAGTTTTAGGCTAACCTGGTCTACGAAGTGAGTTCCAAGACAGCCAGGGCTACACAAAGAAACCCCATCTCAGATTCTTTTTAAGAAAAGGACAAATTTCACCTACTTATGGCCTTAGTTTAGCTACATCAGCATTCTCTCACCCCAAGTCCGAATAAGGAAATTCATAGAACCACCTAACAATTTCATCTACAAAAGGAAATTCTTGTGATTTTTAAAAAAGATTTATTCTCTCTCTCTCTTTCTCTCTCTCTTTCTCTCTGTGTGTATATGAGAGAGAGAGTGAGTATGTATGCACATGCATGTGTCTCTGAGTGTATGTGTGTATGTAAACCACATGAATACAAGAGTCTAAAGAAATCCAAAGAGGGCATCAGATGCCCTGGAACTGTAGTTGCAGATGGTTATGATTGGCCATTTGGGTGCTGTGAATTGAACTCAGGTCCTCTGAGAGAATAGGAATGCTTTTGATCACTGAGCCATTTCTCCAGGCCTACAAAAAAGGAAAATTTTAAGATGCTATAAGCAAATAAACCAGTCACATGTTTTCACTTATTTCTTAAACTTTACTTACAATTTTTAGTTTCATCTTGGAAACTTGGCATGAATTATCTTATATGATAAACAACATAATATGTACATCCATTGTAAGACATCTAAGTGTGACTTTCTTAAGAAACCTGTATCCGTTTCTTTGATGCATGCTGTAATTTCCTATGTCTCCCTATCTATGTGGCTCTCTTTTCTCAGTCTCTCTACATGCTCTTTTCCTTGTCTTAATACAGTCACTAACTTTGCTTTCTTCTGGCTCGCCTTTTCCTCAGCAGTATAGTCACTATGTGGCTTTACCTGGCAGAGATCACTGATGGATAAGGGAACTCCTCAGGCCACTGATGATTGTTTCTATGATCTACTTATCAAGTTCAATAATGTCCTGGGGTAGCTCACAGGATCCAGTAAAACAATTTAGTTATCAATACCAGTTTATAACAAATAGTATTTTAAATAACCTGAGTGAGGAATATGTAGGATGAGGTGTGGGCACTGGAACATCTGTCCCTGTGGGACTGGAGGGTATGTCTGCTCGCCTGCCTACTTATAGATATGTCCTTTCTCACCAACCTGGATGCCTTGAACCTTTTCCTTTTGTCTTATTTTTGTGGTTTCATTGCTCAGTTATGGCCTAGTAAATCACTGGTGACCACTTTAACCTTGGGCCACTCTCCTGTCAGAGGTCAGGAATTGGATCTAGACTTTGCAGCCTTCTAGACCCATGCTTTTCAATCTGTGGGTGACAAACTTTTCGGGGCTCAAATGACCTAAGGCCATCAGAAAACAGATATTTATATTACAATTCATAACAGTGGCAAAATTACAGTTATGAAATAGCAATGAAAATAATTTTTATGGTTAGAGGGTTACCACAACATAAAGAGCTGTATTATTGTCAAGGCATTGGGAAGGTTGAATAACACTGTTTTAGACCCATAATTGGCCTCCATGGAAACCAGGCTCTTCATCCTGAGGCTATGAGGAGTCCCGGAGACCATGTCCCTCCTTCTGAGGCAATGAGGAGCCCTGGAGACCAGGCCTCTCATACTGAGGCTACAAGGAGCCCTAGCCTTCAATTTCCTCATTATCATACAAAGGAGCATCTTTCCAGAGACTCCAAGGATTTGACAACAGTGTGCCAGGGAACAAGAAATGGGTCAGAGCTCAAAACACATTTCTCAATATATCAAAGAATCGCATGCCCTTTAGGTGTGGTGGACAATGAGTCAGGCATGCTGCCCTGACCTAGTGCTGGATCCAGGAGATACAGAGACTGACTGAGACCTGCTGCCCATGGCCCCTTCACACTTATTTCTATGATGGGGGTGAGGGCAGGGTATATATGGAGGTGAGTAAGAATCGTCCAGCTATTTCCCTGTCCAGCTGGAATATGGAAATTACTGTGAATATTTAAGTGTCTTTTCTTCTCCATGTATTCTCTGTTATAGAACCTGTCTGCTAGACACGGAACTGTGTCCCTCTCAAATCCATATATGTTTGGAGATAGGGCCACTAGGGAGGAATTGAGATTACATGAAAACTCAGGGACAGGGCTCTGACTCTATAGGACCTACCTTCTTATTTGAAAATTAAGGGATACCTGAGAGGTTTATTTTCCCTGCCACACAGAGGGAAAATAAACTCCATATAAGCATACAGAAAACTGTGTCCCAACTGCAACCCAAGAGAAAAGACCACTTCACCACAAACCCACCATGCTGGACACTTTAATCTTAGATTTTCAGAATATGGATTTTGCTTTGTCCTTTTATCCAGACAAAATGCTGCAATCAGCTGTAAAGATAAGAATGAAGTCAACCAAAAAGTGCAGAATACTTACACTTATAAGGAATTCATAGCTATAATACACAAAGAGCTCTTAGAATTATTAATAACAAACAACTGGTCAGACCAGTAGGCAAAGGATATGAATGATAGCTCGCAGAACAATGATTTCAAATGCAGAATAAAAACAAGAAAAATGCTCAGACTTACTTGTATTAAATATAACAGAATACCACTGGTCAATCCAGAAAGGAAGCTGACACATAATAATTCCTTCTTAGTGTGGTGTTTATTAGAATGAGAGGAACTTGAGGCTTCTCATTGGGTTTTGATGTGGGAGGGAGAACATTAGATGGGGACAATAGAAAATATATGGCTATCTAAACATGATAGTTCCTTAAAGCAAAGGAGGCTTTCCCTTAAAACCCAGAGGACCATCATTAACACAGAATGAGGGGAGAGAGATAGAGATAGAGACAGAGAGACATGAGAGGGGTGCAGGGAGGGAAGCCAGAGGAGTCTCTTTCAGTAGTAGCTGTCATAGCAACCTTCTGCCACTTCCCCTGAGGAGTCTTAGACCCATCGCCAGGACAGAGGAAAGGCTGATTTTTATAACCTCATAAGGGCTAGAGGGAAGATTCACATTGCATGACTTAGTTCAGTGTAGTGTAGGTGGCAGGGAACATGAAGGAGCCAGGTACCATAAACTGAAAACTGTCAAATAACAGCCCAGACTGCTGCTTAAGAGCACTGCAGGGAGTGTATGAACTGATTCTGGCTAGAGATATGGGTTAAAGACTAGGCTCATATTCTAAAACCTGAAGTTGGGAAACTTCTAGATAAAGTAGTCTTGAGTTGTAACTTTACACCCAAGGAATGATCAGGAAGACCACTGCTGGGGGAGATGCATTTCAGGAAGGCTTGTCCACATTTCTGGAAAGCAGATGGAAACTGCCTCGACCATTGTTGGTAAGACCTGTTATTCCATCTCTCCTCCTACCCAGAAGTCCCACTGCTGGGAATTTCTCCTAAGGAGATCAAAGCAGCAGTACATAAGGGCATATATGCAAAGTTGTTTCAAAGGGAGGGCCTGCCAGTAGATACGGTTGAATTAATTATGATATGCATACACTGCTCATATTCTGCAGCCATTAAAAGCAAATTAACTCTAAACCCATTAATTTGAAGAAACTTGAAGGATGTGATGACCAAAGTGGTGAATGTATAAAATGATCATTTGTGTAAAATAGTGACAACTTCCCCTATACACATGTATGGTGAGGAAGGCAAAAGGGCTAGAGTGGATCTCCTAAAACTCAAAAGAATGCTAACTTACACACACACAACACACACACACACACACACACACACACCACAAAATGTGGATGGCAATATGACTTCATATGATTGCTAAATACTATATGTTATAGTGGTATAAAAATGAAACTTCAGGGTTAGGCAACCTCAATAATTAATTAATTACTTTTTATTGAGTTTTTTTCTTATATAGGCTTGGCATCCCAAATCCAAAAAAAAATCTAAAATGCATAATGCTACAAAATCTAAACCTTTTTTAGTGCTGCTCCTACTTCACTCAGAGGAGATGTAATTTTTTGCGCTGGCATGCTCTACAGGTAGTCCATGAAAATGTTTCAGATCCTAAACAACTCTGAACCTCTGAATGTGTTGGATCTTGAACATTTGGTTAAGGTATTCTGGGCTTGTACTTTATATATAGTTTGAAGAAAGTTATAATGAACTATTATAGTACAATTACTTAAAAAACACAACACCCCCCTCCAGCCCCACACAACGAAGTTCCCTACAAACTTTATTTAAGTGCCTTCATAGGCTACTTTCAGGAGCAGAGCAGTTGAGGATATCTTAGATGTACTTCTGCGTGTGTGTGTGTTTTCACACATGTGTATGTGTGCATGCACATGGGTGTGTATGTACATGTGTGTGCATGTGTATATGCAAATGTGTGTATGTCCAAGTGTATGCACTTGTGTGTGCATGTGTCTATGCACATATGTGTGTGTATATGTGTTTGTGCATGTGTGTGTGGCAATAGGATTGAATTCAGAGTCTTTCATATGCTGGATTAATGTTCTACTAATGGTTTATAACCCCAACTATTTTGATTTTGAGACAGAATCTTGCTATCTATGCAGCACAGGCTATGCAGAACTTGCTATGTAGCCAGGATTTCTAATGTGCTGCATCAAGCCCAGCCAGCTAGATTATATTTTTTGAGACAAGATAGAAAGACAGCAAAAATTAAGGGGACATGGGAAGGGGAGAAGCTCCTCAAACTGAAATTTTGTTTGTTTTTCCAGCCAGCTGAATCAGAAACTTCAGCACAACAGATAAAGTAAAGCCAAAATAGCCTATGCAGATAATGCTGGTTTTCTTAAAGACCTCTCCAATAAGGATATTAAAATGACAAGTAATTGTGTTTACTGAACTCCAGAATGTTTTAAATGGTGAGTTTAAGTCTATTAGATTTCTCATTCCTAAACACGGACAAAGAACCCTTGGGGGGGAACCTCATAATTTTATTTATAAAAAGGAAATTCTTTTAAAGGTGCAAGTATACTAGTTCTCATATTTTAAACAATCTTTCAAAATTCTCACTTAATTATTAAGTTTTGCTTAATCTTTAAACATTGTTGTAAGTTACATCTTTCAGCAATATAACTCAACCATAGGCTAGTACTTATACACAATGGAAGGACACCTAAGGGCTTCCCTGTCTTCCAGAAGCTCACACTGTGCTCCTCTCTTAGCCCAGACTTTGTGTGTTTAGTACCATCTTTTAGGTATCTCTCATATTAACCAACCTGTGTACCACTTCTTATGTCTATGTAAATTCACTAACCTTGTTTGTTGTGACTGATCCTGAAATTATATAGCTAAGGATCAGGCTGAGCTTGAATGGAGGTTCTCAAGGGCAGGATGGGGTGGAGTGGAGGTGGAGATGGTGGTCAGGAGGGCACAGCCTCTCCCTGATGGCAACAGTGCTGAGAAGTGTGGATTGCCAACAATCTTAGTACTAGCCCTTGAAGTATTAAATTCCTTGCTGGCACCCCAGTGACCCTGTTTCCTCGGCCCCATCTCCTTCCTTCCGACCCTGAACCTGGGGACTTTAGCTTGTGTTGACTCAGTGGCTTTCTGACCCTGGCTGTGGGCTGGTTCTCCAGAGAAGCTGAGGGTGTCTTTTTGGACCCTAGACCTATTCCTCTTGTTTCTGGCTCCATCTCCAGTTCTCCCAATGGCTCTCAATGGCTAAGTCTCAGGTGTCTGCTGTTTCTCTAACCCCAAAGGACCTATCCAGGCACTGATGCATCCCTTATTTCTGATATGTTGAGCTACTCAGTAGGTATGCTTTTCCTCAACCCAGCCTCATCTCTGTAGCTAGCTCCTTCTCAACTCACCTCCCTCCAGAGGTGCTGATGGTTGGCAACAGGCTAATTGCTAGCTTACTTAGAACGTCTAAGATATCTATGAGCAAGAGAGGAGGAGAAAAATCCATGTCAAAGTCCCAGAAGAGGAGACAAGGACAGGGTACAGATAGAGTAGCCTATACACTATAAAGACAGGAGCAGAGTGTTGAATGAGAGCAGAAGCCCAGAATGGGCAAGCTGTGGGGCAGGATGGGAACCCAGGACCGTGGGCTCAGTGCTATGAAAGGCATGAGCTCTATACATCCACAGAGAGCTACATATTCAGAATGCCAGCAGCTAAGGTTGGTATGGATGGGAGGGATCAGGGAAGAGTCAACAGAATTGGAACTAGAATTGGATTTGGTGAGTATGGGAGGGATCAGGAAAGACTCAACAGAATTGGAACTGAAATTGGATATTGTGTGTGTGTGTGTGAAAGAGAGATACAGAGACAGAGACAGAGACAGAGAGAGACACAGAGAGACAGACAGACAGACACACACAAGAGTGTACCTGTGTTGAAGCTTATATAATTTTTACATTATCTAGCTTTGGCCTTTCCACAATCCTAGCCATTACTCACACATAGCTACAGAGCATTTCAACTGTATCCAGTCTCATGGAGATATGCTGTAACTGCTAAAAATAGATCTGATTTGCATGTCTGAGAACAATAATTCAAAACATATAATGTTAAAAATCCTTTATGTTTAACTCCATTTTGGCATTTTATTAGGGTAAATGCAGTACATATTTTTGACTGTCAGTAGCTTTACTATTCTGTTGTGGCCTATATTGTATCATAGACATTCACTTCCAACTTGGGGTTAGGGAGAATTTGCTGTAAAGAGGAGGACAGCACATATTTTAGGCTCTGTGGACTCTATTGTCTATAATCCCTACCCTATTCTCTTTTAGTTGTTCTTGTGGCCCAAAGCATCATCAGCTACAGATCAAATGTAGGCTGTAGTTGCTATAACTTGGACCAGATCATCTCCTAATTACAGAGTTGGGGTTAACTTACTTGATGCCCCACTAAACCACTAAACCAGTACATAGATTTCTGGCTTTTCTTCTTGATCTTTTCACTTTTCAATAAGTAGTCAACACACTGGTGTCACTCTCTGGAAGAGACACTACTTTATGAGTGTTTAATTCATAAAAGAGTTGAAGAATTCATCATAGCAACCCTTCCCCAAAATAGGCATCCATCTATATACTCCTCAGGAAGACTTCTTCAAATCTAAATCCCCTTATAAGGAGGTTCAGATACATAAGTGGGTGTGTTTGGTTTCCCTGGTTTCCATTCCTGTCTATGATTGTATGAGTGGGTCCCCTTTGCCTTTGCTAACCAAGTATTCTCATATATCATTCATACACACACACACACACACACACACACACACACACACACACTCGGTAATGCAATGGAGAGAAGGATCGAAATATACCCTCTTTTTTCCATGAGAATCATTGAGTTTGGTTTCCCTTTGGAAAGGTCTTCTACCCTCAATTTCTTTTATTCACCAGGACTCATGAGAGGTCTAGCAAGACACTCACCTGCTCTGGTTATGGTGTCTGGCCCGTGTGGATTAGTGCTGGGCAGGCAACAACCCACCAGATCCTTGGGTGCAGTTTGTGAAACGTTTCAGCTTTAGAACACATCACTATCCCTAAAATCCCTCCCCTCTGCTTGTTTTACCCCTGGTTTCCCCTTGACCTCTCTTCATGTCTGATTTTCCTCTCCTCCCTGATGATGGCACATGACCCACAGAGGTGGAAACCTTGAGGCTGAAGATGCAGACTCTAGGCAGGCCATGAGTAGATTCACAAAAGTGTACAAGGAAGCCCACTGAGAGAGAAGGCTTTATGTACCAAGACACAGGAAGAAAGAGTAAGAAAGCTCATGATTGGTTGATGCAGGCAACTCCCCTTCAAAGTTTTTCCCACCAGCTAGCTGCATTCCCTGACTTTGCTGCCAGCCCTTGCAGGAAGGTTCAGAGTTTTTCTCCCACTCCTTTCCCATTGCTTCAGCCCTCTGGAGTTGGGGGAGATCTGGCTTGTTAGCTCTCTTTCAGATACACCTCATTAATCCAACTGTGGAGCATTTACAATAGAAATGAAATATGGTCATTCATGCTGTTTGCAATCTTAATAAAATGCACTTATATCTATTTAACAATAATATGGCTACTTTTAAATATCTTCTGAAACATTTAAAATATGCAAAAGCTGTACAGATGAGTGTGATAGGTGCCCATTTATAGCCCTGGACACTACCCACATTGCTTCTTGAATTCTCTGCGCCAGGTAGCTTCTACCAGGCATACAGTGTTATTAGCATGCATTTCATTTTTAATACATATGTATGTATCCCTAAATATGCACTGTTGGCCAATGGGCAGTGGATAATACATTCTGATTGTTAACTAGAAATCCAACTATGTGTAGAACATAACACCTAAAATCCTTACACAAATTGTATAATGTAATTGAATTTCCCTGCTATGTCTTTTGCTATTTTGCTTTTATTTTTTCTTAAAATTATGTTGAAAAGATTTAGCATTGTGATATAATGTTTTCACTAATTTTTATCTTATATATGCTCTGGTTGATTGGTCCATTGTCTTGCTCATGAATGCGAATTTGTTTCCAAGTTTGTGACATAAAAATGGCTCTTTGTATGTATTTGCCACATTTCTGAGTGTATAAGACATATAATTGGCAGGGAATTTCCTGGATCCCAGGATTCATTCACCCCACCCCATCCCGTGTGTTTGTGTGTGTGTGTGTGTGTGTGTGTGTGTGTGTGTATGTGTGTGTGTGTGTGTGCGTGTGTGTGTGTTGTGTGATGTGTTGCATTGCTCTTTAATGGCATCTGTTTATATCAATGCCACATTCTCGGCCATCTGTGTCCTCACAAACACAAGCAGATATTAGCATTGCATTATTTGTCTGGTGCATATGAGATGGTACTCTAAGTGGTATGCTTGAAAGGAATCAGAATATTCTAAAAAGACAATTTTCTCTCTCCTTTGGCTATCAGGCTGTGAAGCAAAGCACCTCAAGGAACTGGAATTGCCTCTAGGAAGGAGTCTCATGCTGGCAGAAGGAAAAGACTGAAGCCTGGTGCCAGCCAGAGGGAGAACATGATCCCAGAAAGAGATTTCACAGTGCTGAGAACTTGGCAGACAACTTTGCAGAATGAGACTGAAGCCCAGACATTAATGGGCCGATGATGGGCAGGGCCACTTTGACCAGGACTGCTGAGATATGCATAACTTTGGCTTCTTTTTGAACTTTAACCTGACGCTGAAGATGATATTGGGGGTCACTAGATCTCTGTCCCTCTTCCCAATGTTACCATCTTCTTGCCACTATTTGACTCTTTTTAATTGGCTTATCAAGGACAGGTGACTGAACCTGGCATGTTAGGGTTGCCATCAAGGCAGCAATAGTAGCATTTTGGATAGTGTATTTTTCTAATTTCTTGCATTTCTGTCTTGTTTCTCTATAAGCTCACCAGATTAAATTTTGTTCTGTGGACTGCCTGCTCATATCCATTTCCAATTTTTCCATTGAGTTTTCATGCCTTATGTAAGAAAGCTTTTATACATTCCCCACAATTTTTACTCATTATCACTTCCCCCCTAATAATTGTCTAGGAAAGATGTTTATCAGTCACCTGGTATTCTTTAGCCCAACACACACACTAGCTGCCCCCAGCAACATCCTACCCAGGGCCCGAGAATATCCATTCTCCTTCCCCTTTCCCCCTTTTTGCCCTTTGACCATTCACTCTGGTCTTTGCAGTTCCTTTTCCAAACAAAGCCTATGCTGTCCATTAAGTTATTTGTTCCTTTGTCAGTCTGTCCTCCTTTGCTCATGTGGTGTGGTGAGGTAGAGAGGGCAAACACAGTGGGCTCAGGACCTCACACTTCTGTGGTCTCCTTAGACTTCAACCCAGGGAAGTCTGTTACAGATGTAACAGCTGCCTAGACTGGAGGGAAGGCAGGCAGCCTGTGTTCTCTGCTTGCTGATTTTTCTAGGCACTTAATGTACTACATTGAATCCCATGGAAATATTTGCAAAAAGCCTCTGTCGTAAGATAACTTAATTAAACATTACTTACAAGAGTTTAATATTCATTATTTGGCTTCAATTACTGTCTTTGTCCCCTCCCTTCCCTCTCCTCCACTGGAGAGTTCTCTCCCCTCTCTTATTCCGAAGGTCTAATTAGCCTAATGGCTGCTGCTTGCCGTGACCTTCTGTCTGTTGAAAAACAAAAACATAAAGGCTGTCTTTGGTTTGCCTTCCCGATGGTCTTTGCATGTGGCAGCCCAGATTCTGAATTCTGCATTTCTCTCCCTTTGCAAATGCATGGCCCCACATGTGCGGCGGAGTGGAATTAATGATGTGTATTTGAAAAGGGCTCTGCAGCCAAGTCTCCATGAACACCAGAGGGCTGGGGCAATGGAGAAAAGGACGAACTGAAGAAAAACTCGGAACCCTCCTGCAAGGGCTGGCAGCTCAGATGCAGAATGAAGCTGGCAGGAAAAGCCTTCAAAGGAGGGTGCCTGTATAAAACCAACCACGTGCTCTCCTATTCTTTCCGCCTCTGTCTTGGGGCATAATAACATCCTGGGCTTCCCTCTCAGTGGGTTTCTTTGGAGGCTTTTGTGCCTCTTCTCCTACAGTCTAGATCTGCAGCGTCTGATTTCCACACACACAGGGCCATGCACACAGCAGGGCCCATGCAGAAGGGAGGCAGATAGATGAGGAATTTGATCTTAGCTGTAGCACGTTTCCTGAGTTCTTTTTGTGTTGTCTGCACAGTTGGGCATCATAGGAATACAAAGGTGAGGATGCTTGGTCTCCAAGGAGCCAGAGAAACACAGTGAGGACTGTGCCATCAGTCAGCTGGGAGAACAGCCAGTGAAGCTTTGTCGAGGTACCCTAGGATCCGTGAGCTGCTAGGTACTGATTCTAAGGGAAGCTGGGTGTGGAAAGGAGGAAGCAAGGAAGATTGGCATCAGAAGGTGGTGTCAGAGATGTGCCTTAAAGGAGAGAAAGAGGCTGAGTTAGCGAAGGGCTGGTGGCATTCTGCGCAACAGGGAAGGGGCAGCCCTGAGTGCCTGATGTACTAGGGAGCAAGTAACATATGATTGGAAGGAGGAGGGCGCTATGCCTGGGAAAGAGTAAGGAGATACTAAAAGCAGTCTGGATGCAGGTGAGTGAGTAGCCATAAGCATCCATTACCCCAAGCATGGTCTTTATACCAGAAATGCCCTTTACCGGACTATACTGTGCCATCACGTCAGGCATGATAATGACCAATGCATGTTCTGGAATGAGAGTCCACATACTGGTGAGACAGGTGAATCCATGAAGAAAGACAAAGCATAGAGGAGAAGGCAGCCAGAGAACAGCTGGGGAGCACAGGCTCGTGCAGCTGGTGATGAGGGGCCTGGACATACAGCTGCTTAGAAAGGAGGTTTTGTCTAATGTAGAACTAATAGGATGGGATGGTATCTAAACTGATTAGCAACTGCTTATGAAGCAACTTCCAGGGAGAGGGGAGGTTGAGTGATATCAACTATTGGCTGAGGCTAGGCTGTGCCTCAGCAGTCACAACCACAGGTCTAAAGAGACAGTCAACTCAAACCTGGTCCAAATATCTAACAATATGCAAGGTGTCACCTGCAAGGCCACAGGAATGGGGACATCAGGACTTCATAATTTAGACTTTAAAAACGAGTACAGAGTTCAATATGTGGTCTTTGTTCTTACTATCCCTTGATTTTGCTCTTCAGGAAGGGAAGGATTGTCAACCTGTTGTTTCTCCGGTGACCCAAAGGTTAATTTCAATGTGGTACATCCCACTTCCTACTTTCTGAGCCATAGCAGATTACTGGACCTATCCACAGGGCTGAAGAGGACCCATCTCCCACAAACCTCTTTGTAACTATCACCCATTGTTTGATACTCTGAACTGAGCCATCCTTGGGATCGCTGATTAATGTTGGAGTCTGCACAGAGCTGAAGTCAGAAGGTGTAACGGGAGATGGGGAGGGAACATAGGGAGAGGGAGGAAATGACTGGCTACAGGACACAGTTACTAGATGGCAGAGTTTCGCATAGTCAAGGTCCTCTGATTTCCCTTGCTAGGACTGTGCGTAACAGAATAAGAAGAGCTCTCTTGGTTCCTCTTCCGTCTTTTCCAGTGTTAACTCAGACCTGTAATTGAGGCCTGTTTGTAGATGTTTCTTTAGTCCCATGTCTAGGTCTCAGAATCTGAGCAGACCCAATATGACACAGTCTGATGCTCATAAGCAATCCTCTGGAGCCAGACTGCCTAGGTAAAGATCCTGTGTCTCTTACCCAAGGCACACGTTGGCAGAGTAGTTAGCTTTCCTGCAATACAGTCTCCAAATCTATAATACAGCAAGGATAGTCATACATTCCTGTCAGTATTGGTCAAAGTTTATTATCCCAGTGTAGTTATTCATAGTGTTCCTTTCCTTCCCATATGTGTTTTGATTTGTATGACCAATCCTTGAGGCTACTCTAAACACAGGGTATTAATAATACCTGCTTTATAGGCCTGTAATGCTTATGTGTGTGAAAGCACTTGGATTGCTGACTGATAATATACAGCTATGTGTTACTAATTATGTCTTGGATATGGTAACACTGTAGAGCTGCCAGAAAGAACAGAGAATTCCAAGCAATAAGAATGTCTTTACCAGATGCTGCAGGATGAGAATAAAGGTGCTGGCTGAGCGGTATCCACTCCATAAGCTTTGTCTAAAAACCCATCCTCTTTCCAGTTACTGGCAGTACCTGGTGAGCATGGGCACCCCCGGGCTTGTGGTGAAGTGATTCCCATGTACCTCCATCTTCACTTGGTTTGTTTCCCTTTGTTTGTCCCTATCCAAGTTTTCCTCTTCTCACAAAGACAGCAGTCACTGGGTTAGGGATGACAGGACCACATTTTGCCTTCATTACCTCTTCAAAGAACCTATTCCCAGACATGGCACGTTCACCAAGTTCTGAGCAGATGCTAATCTGTGGGATGCATCATTCAGTCTCGTAAAGACACAGCCCTCAGCTCACAGTTACGCTTTAATCTATTTGACTTTTATACCTAGTGCAAGACTTCATTTAGCACAGTGGGTAGTTGATTGTCCATTGATAGATACAAGGCTGCTGAAGGATGATCTGTGTTGGTTCACTGTGGAGCCACGGCTAGCAGCAGAATTAGGGAAAACAAGGAAGGGAGAAAAAGAATTTCTTCCTGTGATCTCCCCCCTCAGTGGAGATTTCTATTTCATAGGAGCTGTAAATTTCCTTGCTTGATCACCCTTTGGCTAGTATTTGAGAAAAGTAAAAAAACCAAAAACCCAACCCCCCTAAAAAACAGACAGAAATCTTCAAATCATTCTTAAAAGGACAAAATTCAACCACACAAATCAACAACCACAAACACAAAATCCAACAGAAAGCCCCCCAGCATATCAAGGAGATGTGGGTGCCCGAGCTGAAATAACTTTTCCATAATGTAGAGAAACATATTAACTTCAATAGACATCAAAGGAACTTTGGGAGCAGTTCTGAATTTCCCAAAGTAAACAGGGCTCTCAAAGACAGCTCTGGCATCATGGGGGTGGGAACACATTTCGAGGGGGCAAAACATGGAATCTCCCCAGTCTTCCATCAAAGAGTGAATTCTTTAAAGAGTGGTAATAAATGAAGACTTGAAAACAGTGTTTGACCCAAACTGCCCCAGATACAGATAGAGATTGCAAATAGCAAGCCCATCTCCAAATGACGGAGGTGGATGATTCCGTCCCTGGCTTTCTTCTACAGGTTACTCAAAATGAGGAAATGAGGAAGTCATTTTAGGCAAAAGGGATTCTAGTAAGTGAAAGGCAGCTTCGTGTAGGCTGAAAAGCAGCAGACAGCTTTTATGTTTCCAGCAGCTAAATGGCAAGTGTGGCACCCTCAATGTTGGAGATATTAACATTTCAAAATCTCAAGGTGTGTGTGTGTGCATGCGTGCGCATGTGTGTGTGATGGTATGTGACACTGTGTGTGACTCTGTGTATGTGTGCATGTATGTGAGTGTATGAATGTGTGTGTGTGTTTGTGTGTGCATGTCCATGCCTGTATGTACCTAATTGTGTGATTGAACCTCTTCCAGATAGGAGGTAAGGGTGCACCTATGGGTTTTGATAAAGACTCATGAAAGATGCACTCTCCTTTTCCATGCGTTAGGTTTGTGGTAGCTTTCTTTGAGATCAACAAAGTATATAATCCTGAAGGCTGTGAATCATGTACAAAACAGAGTTCTAGAAAGGCTAAGTACATGGTCTAACATCACGCAGATTCATTGAGTTGCAGTCCCCCATTAGTGGGTTAAGTTTTATTTATACAGTCATTCTTATAGCCAGGACTCTGCAGGGTATTCAAATCCCAGGATGCACTAGTCCCTTATAAACATACAAGGCTTTGCATATGACCTGTGCACAACTTCCCATATACTTGAAATCACCTCTAGCTGACTCACAAAGCTAACATTAGGTAGACACTGCATAAACAGTTGTCACTTTGTCTCTTTTTAGGAAATGACAAGAAAAAGTGTATAAATGTGCAGTGTAGATACATTATGTCTAGTAATTTCAAGTCTGGTTTGGTTAAATCTGCAGGTGTAGGGCCCATTAGCGGAGGGCAGACTGTACAACTGAGTAGTAAGAGATGTTCTCAGCTATCAATACATCTAAGACACTCAGCACAATGGCTCCCGGACATGCGTCACTGTTGGAATCGCCTGTGTTGATCTTCCAAAGGTTTCTGTTATGAGGAGGGCTGCAGTGAACACTGATGAGCAGTCGGTTGTGTAAGTGTGTCTCATTTCTCCTAGGTAACTATTGAGGAGTGTACTGGGTCCGAGGCTAAACAGAGTCACCTGTGCAAACCTGCCCACATGTGTCCTGATACAGCTCTGTTTTTTTCCATTCTCATCATCAGAGCTGGATCGTCCACTCACCCCACAATATTTCTGACACTTGCAGTGGTTGGTCTTTGCCATTCTAGTCATTCCAACCTTCATGAGGTGTTGTCTCCTTGTGGCATTCATTTGAATGTCCCTAG
Organism: Mesocricetus auratus; assembly: GCF_017639785.1. Lineage (NCBI taxonomy): Eukaryota > Metazoa > Chordata > Mammalia > Rodentia > Cricetidae > Mesocricetus > Mesocricetus auratus. The sequence goes on along the minus strand of NW_024429180.1, from coordinate 49,959,842 downwards.
TGACCAGTGTTAGTGAGTGCCTTCTCATATGGGTAATTTTTCTATCCATATAACTTTCTGGTCAATTGTTCTAATCTTTGTCCAGTTTTTGTATTGACTGGCTTTTGTTCATTTGTTATTTTGTTGGTTTTTTTTGTTTTAACTAAGATTGGAGGGGATGTCGAGATAGGTCAGAGGATAAAGCCACTTACCACACAATCCTGGTGGTCTGATTTAGATACCAGAACCCATGTCAAAGCAGAAAAAGAGAATTTACTCTACAAAATTGTCCTCCCATCTCCACATGTATACTAAAGTATACCCACACGCATATCATGGGAGCTATAGAGATGGTAGTGATGATGGTGATGGTGGTGATGATGGTGATGATGGTGAATGATGGTATTGATAATGATGAAAGTTTGGAGAGTTTCCACATGACAATTTGTATGTGTCTAGGTGTGTGTAATACTTCAATGTGGAAACAACCCAAATATTTACTAACACAATTGTGTTATAACCCGATTGTGGTATATCTGAGAATGCAGTCAACTTAGAACTAGGGAACACTGGTACATCTTACAACATACATTCATTTCAACATAATCATGCTTGATGCCAGAGGACTGACACAAAAACATGCATTCTGTGAGTCCGATATGCAGAAAATTCCAAGAAATACCAAGTGTTCTTTGGTGACAAAAACATAGTCCATTTGCAGCCTGGTGGGGAGGGGATGGAAAGAATGAAGGAGGGTGATTACAAAGTCTCATCGGGAAACTTGGGGACATTGGGCATGTTTATTATCTTGATTTTGGTGAGCGTCTCATGAGTGTATACATCTGTCAGAATTGGCCACATTTTTCATCCTAAGCATCTTAAAAGAGAGAAAAAAAATCTAGGCTTGAGTTCTTATTCACTATTTACCAGCTGTGTAGGTCTGAAAATAAAACAAAGCCCAAATAACGTATCTACATTTTAGCTTCCTTCATTTGTGCAAATGGGCTGAAAACCAGAAAAAATTGTTCTGAAGTGCCTGCCACAAACTGGGTTTCCATTAATGCATGTTTGGTTATCTTCTGTTTTCCCAAACCTCAACTTCACCCCCAAATCCCCTCATCACAAGAGGAGAGCTGGCCCCCTCTGTTTCTCTGTTTCTCTCTGTCTCTCTGTCTCTCTGTCTCTCTCTCTTTGTGTTTGTGTGTGTGTGTACATATGTGTGCTCATGCTCCAAGTATGTGAATGTGCAGGACTGAACTGTGTACGCTGGGATCAGGGTGAGATTACCTGACTAAGCAAGGGTTAGCATGTAGGTCCCAGAAGATACTAGGAACGAAAATTAGCTTTACCATCCACATTTACCTATTTCATAAATCCCCCACCAAAATGCTTAAGGAACAACCTCAGCTCCCATAAGGCATTGTGGTGATTAATGTTTATCTTCATTCCACATCAGGGCCCTCCGGCTGGCATCTTCCCTCCTTCCCTGCTGTCCTTTATCATACTGCTAACTGGTTAGCTGGCTCCCATTCTGCAGGCAGAACTGAAAGGAGGCAGCCAAGCAGCTTTCTTTCTTTGCTTGCCTGCCCTCCCCCACTTTTGTAAGCTCCTTGCCTCTGCTTCATTGTCCCATGAGCTCCAAATGCTCTCTCTCCAGGTGCACGAGTGTGAGTGTGTGCCACACAAGCACGCAGACACAGGTTCGCACCCACCCACTTCTTGCTGCTGGGGCCAGGGCTTTGAAAGTCTCTTATCATTGCAGAGCACATGTGCTGGGACCTGTGTGCATTTGCAAGGGCAGAAAGGAGGCAGTGGGGAGTGTGGAGGGGAAAACAGAGCTCCCAGCTCCGCTGCTCCCAGCCCCGCTGCTCCCTGCCTTCTTTGTCTAGATGAAATTTCAGATGCTACTGCGTGTCTTGTCAGCAAATCTTTTGTGAAATAAATGGGAGTAATAATATAAATATAATATTTAGAAAGTCAATTTATTCAGTATTTAGTCCACGGAGAGGTTGTATACAAACGTAGAGGAAATGCCTGATTCCTCATGTGACTGTGACTCCAGGTTTGACAGACAAGGAGCCACAGCCAAGGAAAAGCAAAGCACTTATTGAATGCCTACTGTGTGCTAAGTTCTCTCACAAACATAAGCTTATGTGACTTGTGGTTCCTGCTATAAGTAGTGGGTAATCAGTCAACCACGCCTGAATAGAGTTGGGCTCTCTCAACCCCTACTGTCAATCACAGAGAACTGGCAGGGTTGAATTGGCTTCTAGCAAGTGGGGAAGCACAGAGGGCTGAAGGTAACACGGGTATGAAGAGTTTGTACTTTCCCAGTAGATTATAACACTTATTTCCCGTTCTTCCTCTTCCTTTTAAACTTATTTACTGGCTTCATTAAAGATGCACTCTGCTTGCTGTGAGGCTGCAGGCTGCACTTACTGAATTAAAAGAAAACAACAACATCAACAACAACAACAACAAAAATAAACCCCAAAACTAGATAATGAAACAAGTTCTTCTCTGGAACAACTTTTAAACAGAATGCATCTCTTCCTAAATGACAAGGCTAGCTTTAACGGAGCCTCCTGCCTTACCACCCAGTTTTTCTTTGCGCCTCTGGGATGCTAGACATTCAGAAACTCCTATCCTTAAGCATCATATTGTCATCTTGTCTCCCCGAAACTCTACAGTGGTGACCATACAGGGATGCTAAGGGCAATACTTTGTCCCCATTCGTTGGAGCCTTTTCTCTTCCTTCTTTCCTTCCTCCCTCCCTCCCTCCCTCCTTCCCTCCCTCCCCCCTCCCTCCCTCCCTTCCTCTTTCCTTCCTTCCTTCCTTCTTAAAAATAATCTTGTTCAAGCCAAGCTAACTTCTTTGTTTCCTTTTGTTGCTGTTTTCTGACCCAGAAATTGTTGCCACTCTTGATCTGGATGTTAAGAAGGATATCTATGGTCACCCAGAGTCCAGGCTGACCTCCATACCCAGGCATTATCCACATGAAGTAGGTGCTTTTTTTCAATGTATATATTTTCACTCATTTGTAATGCCAATCTTGTAATTCCCAGTCAGTAGGTGAGTGTTGTGGGAGGTAAGACCCAGCATCAACATAGACACTGACAATTCTGTCCTAGATGCTCCTGGCATCCTGTCACCTGGGCTTTGGTGAATGACCAAAGAAACACCTGAGAAATTGGGTGTTCCCATTTGGAACTTGGAATTTGGAGTATGGGTTGCAAAGAAATGGAGTGTCTGGAATTGACTCTCAGGAGTTTCACTGGCTGCAGCAGATGGGTTTTTATTTTCCCAGTGAGGCAGGGGTCAGACAGGGGATGTGCAATGTTCCAACCAATAGCAATGCAAAAAGCATCCCTCATTTGTGTGGATTAGATGTAAGTGGGATCTGGAGCCCTTACCTTTTTTGTTTTAGTTTTTGTTTATTGCTTGTGCCAATTCTGTGAGCTAACAAGTAGAGCAACCTGTACTTGATTTTAAATTAGCTTGGTTAGTCCCCCTCCCTCGCTTTCTCCCTTGCTCCGCTCCCTCCCTCCCTCTTTCCTCTTTCTTTTCTGTCTTTCTGTCCCTCACTTTCTCCTTCCCTCGAGACTCTCTTCTGCTTCTCCTTCCCCCTCCTCTCTCCTCCCCCCTCTCCAACCCACCTTCCCTCCCTTGTTTTTATTGAGATAGGGTCATACTCTGAAGCTCCAAGTGGCCTGGAACTCACTATGTAGCCCAGGTTGCCCTCAAACCCGTGGCAATCCTCTTGTTTCAGCTTCCCAAATGCTGGAATTGTAGACATGAGCCACCATATCTGGTGTCTGACTTGGCTTCTGTTCATTGTAATCAAAGACCCTGACTAGGTCATCCTACACAGAAAGTCCTAGTGTATACAAGCCATGACTTAGGGTGCTCTCCTGACAGTGACACCTCACTAGCCTGGGACATCCTGTACACCATCACTGTCAGCAACACTAAAACTCTGTCACTGCTGTCAGTAGTGTCACTTTTGCTGAAGACATGAGCACTATGATTTCCTCCCCTCCCAAGCTCCTCAGAACCAAAAGAAGACTCAGAAACACAAGCATGCAATGCTTATTAAGAGATAAGTACCTTTAACTGCAGCGATTTTCAAAGGGCTGGCTTACCCAAAACAAACATGGTGAACATTTTGATGAAAAGTTGCCCCAAGCCCCCAAAGTTTCTGTTGATGGTTTGTTGCTTGTGGAGAAAGAGCCATTGCTTCAGAAGAGCATCAGATTTCTCAAGGGCATAACAAATTTCCAGTTACAGGTTTGAGAAGTCATGATTTTAGATTTTCTTGCTCAGGAGTTGGTAGCCTACACAGGCCAAGGCCCTTCCTCTAGTTTCAGACCCAGAACTAGACAGGGAAGCCTGGTTTTCCTATTTGTTTGCCTTATTTACAAGTAAAATAAATGAACATGGACTAAATGGATACTGAGTGATGGTCCCTAAAGGAAACATGCAGTTAGGCTCCCACTAGCTTTTGCTCATAGCATTTATTATCCAGTCAATATGTAATCTTATTCTATGTGTGTTTCTATTTTAAGAGCCTTGCTTAATATGTGTAGCTTATTTATGAATGGTGAAGTCATGACTAGCAGTCACCATGCATCTTGCTTGAAAAAGTACCAGCTGGTTAACATATGGGAGCTGCAGGAAAAGGGAGAACATTTGCTACCATGTTGGACCAAACCAGTCTTGGGGTGTGCATGTCAGCAACTCAAACCTTTTGCCACTCTGCACAAGTCCAAGAAGTGTTCTGAGTGTTGACATTGGGGTTATGAACCAACTTGAGGGTGTGTATAAGCACATACTTTGGCTTCTGTGATAAGGCAAGGAACATTGTACCCCCCTAACTGTGGACTGTGGAAAAGTTGGGGCCAGTTCAGACTAGATGAGGTGGGGTGTGCATGATACCCTATAGAGAGAGGGTGAGCACCAAGGTGCCGTGTTTGCTTCTACACCTGTACCCTTCATTCCAGCATGAGATGACATGGTGAGACCTTCAGCTTCATGGTTCCCAACATAGAGTTCAGGTGCTGTAATCCCCAAAGCCACTTTCGTTGATCCACAGTGTTTAAATTATTTTCCTACATACAAACTGTTATTTGGCCCTCTGACTCTCAGGAGTACAGACTGGAGGTTCTCAGAGGCTCTGGGATAGATGATGTGTCTGTTCTGGTAATCACGTCTACCTTGTTAGCATAAATGCATCATTGAGGTTCTCCATAATTTATCTTGTGATCAGAACAATTGGTCATCTTTCCTCTGGGAAAAACTGTCCTGCGGTCCACTTGGGAGATGTGCTTTTCCTTTGGTAGTGCATCAACTTCTGTTCATTTCCAGACCTCCTGTTTTTCTATTCTCTTTGTGGTCCAACAAGCTTTACTTCATGGCCTCTGACCTCTTTGTCTTGTGGCTCTCACTTGTCCTTTGACCTCTGCTGTGAACTGTTGCCTTAGCTTCTCTTACAGTACACCGTGGCTGCAGGATACTAGGCAGTCAGTTATGGCTCCTGCCCTTCTTTCCAGCCCCTGACAGCTACAGCTTTGTTAGGCAGAAGAAGCTTCCAGAAGTTCCTCATGGGTGTGGTCTCTGCATTTGCTTGCACTGCTCATGTGCATGCAGTTGTGACTCATGAAAGTTCATATGCTTGTTGAGGGCAGAGGGCACCCTTAAGTGTCCTTCCTTATGGGCTGCCCATCTTGTTTTTGAGGCAAGGTCTCTCATTGGCCTGGAACTCACCAATTAGGCTGGCTGGCTGGCTGGTCCGTGAGCCCAGAGATCTACCTCTCTGCCTCATTGGGATGGGATTACAAGCACTATTTACTGGGCCTGCCTCTTAACCTGAGTTTTGGAGATTGAACTCAGGTCCTTGTACTTGTGTGGCAGGTACTTTTCTAGCTGGCTCCTGCAACTGGGAGCTCTAAGGGACAGGGTGACTTTGGAGGGATGATATCTGTGTTGTTACATTTTTAGTATCATGGTCTACTTACTTCTCCGATATTGTGACATAGTAACCAAAAACAACCTAGGAGATGAACGAGTTTATTTGACTTTCTGATTACATTTCATCACTGAGGCAGTCCAGGGTAGGTGCTCAGGAAGTGAACTAGAGAATGCAGAGGGACACCGATTGCTGCCTTCCTTCCAGGCTCATATCCATTTGCCTTTTTCAGATAGTTCAGGTCCACCTGCTTAGGTGCGAGGCGAGCTCGCAGTGTCTGGATCCTCCTATGCATATTACCAACCAAGAAAATGTCCCTAAACACATTGAAAGGCCATCTGATGGTGACAGTTCTTCAACTGAGAGTCCCAAGTTCCAGTTATATCAAATTATCCACAGTACATACCAGGCCCCATAGCTATGTGAGTCTCCCTAGTGGGAAGAGTCCCAGGTTGAGGGTGCCTCATGCTGCTGCTGGTCCCCAGTTCTGTGGCCTCTTTCTTCTTCAATGCCACCTCCTCCTTTCCATTTCTTTGCCTGTCTGTCCTAATTCTACCTCAGCTTTATCCAAATAGGCAGTCTGGTGTATTTGTATCAATAAGAAGCAATCAGGACAGCCACAATTCCTTCAATCAATACATAATTGCATCAGTGTTCTCCTATCACCTCGGGCCTCTAAGCACTGATTACCACCGAGGCCTCCTCATTCTGACAGTGGTTCCGGGATGACTGCAGTTGAGGATCTTGTGGGAGGTTTTCATGCTAAGTGTAGGGAATCCCTTCAGACCTGGGCAATTTTCTGGGACCATTAGAGACCAAGAAATCGTGTGATAGGCATAGTTTAAAGTAATAAAAATGTTTAAAATGCATATATTTAAAAACTATATGTAGATGTTAACAATAGTAAGAAGTATGCCACAATACTCAATGATGGTCAAAATATAAATAAGGATTAAAATCCTAAAAGACGGGGAGCCTAGTGGAAGACGATCAGGATGTGGAGCACCACCCTTAGGGCTGGATTAATGTCTTATGCAGAAACTGGGTTAGTTCTCTCCAGGGGATTAGTTTGCTGAGGGGGGCAGTTAGCTCTCTTGGGACAAGTGTGACACTGGTACAGCTTCCCATCTCTTCTGCATAAGTGCTCCCCCTGCATGCCCCATGTGTACTCTATACTTCTCCACCATCAATTGATGCACAGAGACAACTGGATAGAGCTACCCAGATGCAGACAGAGCTCTGTGCCAAATGAATCTGTTTTCTTTTAAAATTCTCAAGCCTCAGATATTCTGTTACATCAGCAGAAAACAGAGTCAGACATCATGGATAACAAAAGATCTTTGTTGCCTATATAGCACTTTCGCACACATCATTTCATTTGGCCTTTTCAGAAAGCCCATGAGAAAGATGGCACATAGGGTATTATGCTAACTTAACAGATAAGTAGAGAAAGTAGCCCGCTATCTCTGTTTGCCTGGGATTTTCAGTGGTAACTGGAAGTTGGTCACCTTAGGCTAGATACAGTTCTCTTAATGTATTGCAATGACATAAGGATTGGATTCCCTTCCCATGACACTAAACACTCCATGTAACTTCCATGTATTCATGCTGTCCCCTGTTTATGAAGACCAACACAATACAAATGAGACAACAGATATGACTCAGTAAGTGTTTATGTAGCTCCAGGGCAAGGTACATATTTTGTAATAACAGACTGCATGTATAGAGCACTTATTGTGTACTAAACCCTGACCCAAACATTGCAAACATTAATTTGTTCAGCTCACATTTAATCCTTTAGCAGAGAAGGGAACAAAAGCACAGACAGGTTGAACATTTTTCAATGATTAGACAGCTGGTGAGGGACACAGCAGGGACTTAAATGTAAACTTGTGACTCCAGACCTCACTCTTGTGCCTATTGCCTCTTTAATCTTGATTAAACACTCAGAACACAGCAGGTGTCATCAGCAACATCTCCTGGAAAAGAAGTCTGAGACAGAGAGTAAGTTCTTGTGGGATGAATGCATGAATGCATGAATGAATGAATGAATGAATGAGTGAGTGAGTGGGGAGCCTTAAAACTTTTTTTAGATTTCAGAGAAAATGGTAATGATTTTTGTTCTTCCCATATGCAGTAAAAAAGACAAGACAGTAATAAAACCAAAGAAAAGTAGAGGCAAAGGCGAGAGCAACATTCTGAGGGAAGGAAGCCAACACAAGACTACTTTCTCTTCCTAGGAGTCTAAGAAGTTCAAAATAAGGTCAGATCTGCAATGATGATGTTCAGAACTACGCTTGCTTATGGGATGTGGGAATTGACTGGAGAAGGGCCTGAGGGCAGCTTCTGGGGTAATACAAACGTCATATATGTTGATTGTCATGTTAGGACATGGCTACATACATTAGAAATACTCATTGTGTTGTCTTCACAAGGCCTTTGAATATCACACATGAACTTTATCTCTAACAAATGAACAGATGAAATACAAGGATTCATAGGCAGGGGTGTTAGATGCCAATGCTTGTGACACCCCAGCTGTTGAGATAGAAAGAAAGAGCTTTTGTGCAGTCAGCCACAGGTGGTGTCCAGGTAAACCATCAGGACTGAACTGTTATCAGGTGAAGAAATCAACCAAGGGGAGAAGTGAGTTGAATGGTTTGACTGAGTGGGAGTAGTTGACCTGAGTGACAAGAGACTCAAGCATCCTCTAGGCTGGAAGCCATTCATGTGACAGCAGATGACCACAGGTGTGATCTGTACTCAGTTAAGGATTGCAGACGTTGGTTCAAAACTAGGAATGGCAGATGAGGGTCATAATGTCAAGGAAACAGAGTTTCTGGTCATGTCTCTACTGCAGGAAATAAGGATGGGGTTTAATGCCTGGCCGTAGGTTGGAAGGTAGGACAGTGGATTTTAGGCAGAGTCAGGAGTGCAGAAACTATTATTTAGACATGAGGTGAGAACTGAGTTATCAGGAGGCCTGAAGTCAGCTGAGTCTCTGGGGCGCCGGATCACGTGGTGCAGAGCATTCTGGTGCACACTAGTGCTCAAGGACCCACTCCGTTTGTCATTTACAATGGGGCAGTAGAAATGAACATGATACAATTGTAGGCCATTTCAGAGTGGCAAAAGGTACTGAGAGGTGCACAATTAGGTGATTGCATCACTGTGGGAGCCTTACAGCATGTTTACACACACAGCATCAACCTTCCCACATAGCCACTTGATATTGCCAAGGGACATAAGCAGATGTGTGAAGTGGCTGCTGGCATAACATAACATCTTGTTTTACAATAAGTTTTTCAAAGGAAGTACAAAAATACACTGTAAAATAATGGTGAAGCTATACCAAGCACATGAACCAATGGCCATCACTTATTATTGTCTAGTATCACATACTGCATGTAATTGGATGTATGCTACCTTAGTACAACTAGTAGCTCAGTAGATTTGTTTCCAACATCATCTCCACAAACACATGAGTGCTACAGTGTGCTATGATATCATGGAGCTGGACGATATAGATATTTTAGTTCCAATATAATCTCATAGGACCACACTATATATGCCGTTAATTGTTGAGGGAAACATTGTTATATAATATCTTACTGCAGAGTGTTTGGAGAATTACATTATTATTCATTTGTGTGTGTGTGTGTGCGTGCATGCACGTGCACACATGTATGTGTAGATGTGCTTATATGTATATATACAGTTACATCGAGGCCATGGGTTTACCGTGGGTACTGTTTCCTTAGCATAGTGTTCACCTTGGATTTCTTTTTCAAGACAGGGCCTCTCACCAAGCTCGAATTTGTTAATCTAGTTAGGCTTGATGGCTAGTGAGCCCCCAGGGACCCTGCTGTCTCACCTCTCCAGTGCTGAGATGTCTAGCACTCGCTTCTGTCCCTGACTATTTCACCTGGGCTGTAGAGATTAGACACATGTCCTTATGTTTGCAAGACATGCGCTTTCCCAGCTGAGCTATCACTATCACCTCAGTCCGGATTACATTGTTTAATATACACAACAATTAGACCAGAGCCTGGCATCATAGCTGTTGTTAGAAGCACTACAAAAGTAGGGATCCAATCAGCTGAAGATACAGTTGGCTGACAGCCCCGGAAAGGACTCCATTTGTGGCTTGTTAAGTTGCTCCACCGTAAGTGAGGTGGGTGCAGGAACAGCAGGCTAGCTGAGTCTCAGGGAAAGAGTTAGTGAAGAAAAACAAACCATTGTCATTATTCCATTTCACTGGGCAATCTATCAGGATTGAGAGGGGTTAATGGCAGTTTGAGATTGCAGAGCTAGTTAGTGCAGGACCTGAGGCTACTTGTCAGTTTCCCTGCTTCATTGTCAGGGCCTCCTCTATAAGCTCAGAAACCTCCATCATCCCGAGCCCTCTGGATTCATTACCTGATCCAATGCAGAGGTGACCTTGATCAGAACCAGGGCTGCTCTTCTGATCTTTAGTTTGTATGGTGTAGGGCATCCTGCCCTGGGCTTTGCTGGTGATTAGGCTACATCCTCATTACACTTTGTCAGAGGAACCTGTCACCATGTCACTTTGGTACCTTGATCATGTATTTAGCTGTCACATCCACATGCACAGGGGCTGAAAGTCTGCCATTTTTTACAGAACACATGGTTCTTCAATGGGACTCTCTGATCCTGACCTCAATCTTTGCTCTGCCTTTCATGTCTCTGCACCTGGGGGTGTTTGCACCCACAGCAAGTCCACTGCTCCCATCTTTTCTCCCTTAGAGGAAGAGATGGGTAACTTGCAAAGGGAGGATGTGTTAGCTATCAATACAGTGGGGAAAGATAAGGAGCCTCATACCAGGGGAGCAAGACTGGACAGAGCTGTGTGGGTGGCAGGGGTTGCATCACATCAGGTAGGGATTGAGAGATGGCTGGAAGTGAACATTGAACTGGAAGGGGAGCCGTTGAGCAATAGGCACAGGTATTAGAGTCCCTGCAGCATGCTCCAGTTGGGTGGGGCTCAGGAGAGGTCTTCTTTGACTATTGTTTTCATATTACAATGTGAGGAACTCCTTCTCCCAGAAAGAAGGAAAACATTGGTGGTCACACTAAGACAGGGTGACATTGTTTTAGCTGCTGGTCACTCACTCCATTCATGGATCCATTCATATAAATTCATTCATCCAACACTGATCAAGAAAGTACATGGTCAGTATCTAGAAACCAGAAAAAAAAGAGATGACTTAAACTTTATTTATATGGGGATTGAAAAGCCTTTATTGTGATAATTGAACTTATAGTTTGGTAATGTAAATTTATGCAGTAAGTCTGTTTAGTAGACCATGCTCAGTAAATCGCATGGCAAACTTATGATGCCGTAAGAATCCCCCATGAGATCCAGCTAAGCCGGGATTTACCTTGAAGATATGTACACTCTCATCCAGGGGATTTTTCCACATTCCTCTCTGCTGAAGTTTTAGGAGGATGCTGTTGCCCTGGTGATGTGCCTAGATGCAGGGAACCCTCTAACTCCTGGCTCTGGAATCTCCAGATGATGCAGGGGTTGGCATATACTTGCCTTACAGCTCTGCATTTAGGGAGATACTCAAATATTATTGGCAGTTACAAACCTGTTGATAATCACAGAGCTCTTGTTTCTGTCCCAGACACTTGCTCTGGTCATGCCATAAGTCCTGTAGGAAGATCCCTAATGTCTCTTAAGCCTGGGTTGAAACTTCTCTGCTTGCTTCTGCCAGGATACAATGTGGGTCTCACTTTTTGGAACTTGCATAGAGATTCTATAGCTGCACTCTACCCAAGATTATATAACATCAAGGGTACTTTGTACATGTCCTCCCTCATAGCCACCCTGAGCTGGGTGACTTATGTTTAGAAATAAATGGTAAGTTGGAGAAAATGCTATGAATTGTCTAAGCAAAGAAAAGTAGGAGGAAGAGGAAAAACCATGGGAGGAAGAATAAGTGGAGATAAAAGCAGAAGGAAAAGAAGATGGAAAAATGCAAATGAGTGAGAGATGCCCGGGTATAAGCAATTATCTATTATGTACATGGGAGGCTATGACTCAAATGATCAGTGAGAAATATGTTTCTCCTTATATCCAGAGGGAAGATTATAAGAAGATGAGAGTAATTTTGAGCTATTAAATATGAAGAAGAGAGAAAGGAGAGGCAACCTGGAAGTCATTGATATTACTGACGAGTAAACCATTAGGACAATGCACATAGAAACAAAGATCAATGCCACAACCAAAGAAAGTGCACTGTAAAATGCTGTGTTTTGAGGAAGCCTGGCCGGATGTTTGACTTAAAGGATTAACATGATAAACATTGTGAAAGGAAAAAAGGAAGCAAAAAGATTGAATATTTCACCACAAAAATTAAATTAATTAAAATTCCTTCTAACTTCTCTGCAAACAGCAAAGATAATGGGGCATCTTGTGACAAAGACAAGGCTCCCATTCACCAAACCACTTGGTTTTCTTAGTGGTTATGTTAATTACTGTGGTGATATGTGAAGAATTTCTCACAGACTCAAGTATTAGAATACTTGGTTCACAGCTGGATGCTATTTGAGGTGTAGTGCGGTGTCATGTAGGAGGTGACCTACCTGGAGGAAGTAGTCACTGTGGGTGGGGAAATATTATTTCTGACTCCTTCCTCTTATTCTCAGTGTTTCCTGGATGGCCAATGACCTCATTCTCTCACAGACACAGGACTACGACACTACCACTACCATGGCTTTTCCACCATAGTGTGTGTGTGTGTGATAGACTGAAATATCATAAAACAGTTAACCAAAATAATTTCTTCCTCTCTGGAATTGTTTTGTTCAGATATTTGTTCATAACAATTGGAAAGGTAACGAATAAGGTGGTCATGTAGTGGTTCTATCAGATGGGCATGAATAGAGGTGACAAGCTACCAGCATGGGCCACTGAGAGTGGAAATGCTACTTACCGTCTTCTGGTAAGTTTAGAACACTGATCAGATTTATTTTCTCCCTGGAAAAAGTACTTCAGAATATTCTCCAGATGATGGAGATGTATGTCAAAATAAAGGCTGAAGCATGAGAAAGTTGTCTAAGAATCACCTTAGTGCTGAGCACAGATTAACTGCACATGGAGTAAAGTAAAAGTATGAATGATTCTTGTTAATATGGTTTATGGGAGCATGGAAGTAAAAGTTGTCCTCAAAAGTGAAAACAAAACAAGACAAGAAAATTTGGCTCTGATAATGTTTTATTCTAAGAGATACAAGAGATGGGAAGGATAGAAAGAATTTCAAACATCCTAACTTCTTTGTCTCACAGAGAGAAAGGATACATAATGTTTTGTCTTTTCAAGTTGCTTACAAGAAAATAAAGTTTAAAAGTTATTTACTGAGACCTAAGAAGGCCACCAAAATTTTAGAAAAAAGATATTCTCTACCTTTTAAGTCACTAGGGGAAAATATCACAGAAAATAATTCATGGCATTTTTAGTAAATAGAAATGAAAAAGGAAAGAAAGTTAAAGGCAAAAATAAATTAACAAAAATATCAGAAAAACACTGGGTGTGGTGGTATATGCCTTTAATCTTAGCACCCAGGAGGCAGAGGCAGGTAGACTTCATGAAATTGAGGCCAACTTGACCTACATAATGAGTTCTAGGCCAGCCAGGGTTACATGGTTTCTTACAGATAGATATAAGAGATAATAAAGAAGTCCTCTGGGCAAAAATAATAACATGAATTCATGATAACAAGTACAGAAATTTAGTTCATAACAATAACTGAGAGGGTCAACCCTTCTAATCTAGAGCTTCGAGTTCAGGCAGATAAAAAGTGTCAACTACATGCTGTTATAAGATTTAAATCTAATGTGCAATGATTGACAAAGAAAGATTAAGAAACAGACTGGATAAAGGGTATCAAGAAAGGGTATACAAAATTCAATAGTGGTAGTATTAGCATAACTACAATAGAAATAGGAAGCACAAAAGAATTATGCAATATTCATGAAACAGACAATTCAAAATAAAAATATCATACTCACAAACCAAATAGTAGATGGTGTCAAATGATTGACTATCAAATATCCATAACATAACCGTAGAAAAATGTAAGGGGATTTAGTTTTTAACTCCTAAAAGGATGACAACATATTCCTCAGAAAATGAAGGGCAATGTATCAAGGCATTAACTAGGGTGAAGGATAAATGAATGACATGAACTTTGTTTAATAAAAACATGAAATTGAGCCCACAAACAGATCATACTGGACAAAATGTGTTTTTCATAGACTACATATGTGTTTTTTAAGTTAGAATGAAAAATTTAATCTAGATAGTTTAATAAGCAACAAAAATGAACTAAATATAGAATAAGAAAAGAGAGCCAGGTATGGTAGTGCCTCTAGTCCTAGTAGTCAGGATGCTAAGGTAGGAACATGAGGAGTTCAATGTCCAGATGAGCCTGGGGCTTGGCTAAATAGACATAGCAGGATTTCTCAATCAACTAACCTACAGGCAAAGAAACAAATGCATTATAAAAGAAAATAATCAAAAGAAAAGCAAAACAAAATGAAAGGAAACAAGTGAACCAAACAAAACACAGAGGAGCTGTGCTGAATTAAATTAAATTGAATTAAAATGCCAGTAGAAGACCTAGAAGTTTAATAGGAAAAAGGAAAAAAACACATACAAAATTAGATTCTGGAAAATGGATATAATTACAGGTACCAGAAGTAAATCATGCTGCATGATATCAATTTTAACTTTCTCCATGATTTTAAATGTTTGGTTTATAAGACATGATTCTGTATCAAGATAGAACTTCTTTCAGATTGACAATTTAAAGAATTTATATTTTAAATGACTTGTTAGAAAAAAAATGCTGAAGGAATGTCTTCTCCTAGTTCCTCTAATTTTGTAGTTGTGTTGACCAAATTTCAAGAAATACTAATTCATAAGGGGAACTTAATGGTTTCCTATTATGTGAAAACGAAAAGCTTTGCAAGTCATTTTATGAAACTGCCATAACCCTAATAATGTGGAGTCTGGTTGATGTCCAGCACAGTCCAGTGTGACTCTGTTAGAGAAAATTCATTTCCCCTCTCTCATCAGTCTTCATTTACAAATAGCTTCTTGGTTATGGTGGAACTTTGTGTCTGCATCTTCTTGCTGAGACTTTATCAGGATTGAACTTACATGCTGTCACCAGTCAGGTTGTGTATGGAGAATGCTGTTTCCTTGGAGTCATCCACTACCTCTGGCTCTTACAGCCTTGTGCATAGATCCTGGGGCTTAAGGTGAGGGGTTTGATAAAGACATTCCACATAGGACTGAGTACTCTAAACTGTCTTACTCTATGCACATAATCAAGTTGTGCAAGAAGTTTCTCTGATGAGGGCTCAACGGGGAAAAGGAAAGTGATGGGGATTGCCCTTCTGTATATATGTTTCTCTTATTGTTGATGAATAAAACACTGATTGGCTGATTGGCCAGACAGGAAGTATAGGCAGGGCTAGGAGATGAAGAGAATTGGGAAATGTAGGTACAGGGAGTTGTCATGTATAGCCTGGGAAGAGAGGACGTGCAAGGTGTTCTCCAGCAAGTCAAGACCACATGGAAATACATAGACTAAAAGAAATTGGTTAATTATTAAGATAGAGGTAGCCAATAAGAAGCCCAAGACACTAGCCAACAGTTCTATAATTAATATAAGTCTTGTATGTTTATTTGGGGCTTTCAAGGGTGGCAAGACCCTGCCAGGACAAAACCCCTTTTATTACAGGTGGGAGGACAGGGTAGATGGGGGAAAATGGGAGGGTCCAATAACAAAGGTCTTATAAAAATCCACATGGAACCTTACTACTGTAAAAACTTCCTAAAATATATACACATATAAATGAAATTTAAATGGCATTACAATATAGTAGTGGAGGCAATTCTTCTAGATACCATATATTACTAGATAAAATACTCAGTTAAAGAGGGAAGTCTGGGGATTGCGTTACCTTTTGCCAATATCAAAATCCATACACGATGATTAAAAGATCCTGGTCACATCACCATCTGCTCTGCTGCTCTCACTGGGTACAAGATCTTTGCTGCTGCCAGCATAACCTCCTTCCAAAAGGGTTATGGAGAAGTTCCAAGTCATGGATCTGCCAGCTCCTATACCATCCGAGAGAGCACAGGAAGTGATCCCCTGACACCCAGGTTTTTATCGTATCATGTATCTCCAGAGAAGACCTTGCTCTTTGAGTCAAGCTACCCCATACAATTGATATTGGACCAAATTCTCACAACACTAAGTGCCACGAATGGGTTATATACTTTTGAGTATCACCCCCTTAAGTGTTGCAGGTTATTGCCAATGCTTTGGTTACCCATTACAACCTGATGGCAAGAAAATCTCACTGAAGACACCACATAACTCATACCATTGAACATGGAGAAATTGAATTGGTGCTCAACTAGAAGCTTAATTCATAGTGACTGACTAGCATTCATAGTGATGACAGTTATGATATAGGCTACTAGAGGAGAAAAGTAATTGCCAATGTCACTTAGCTATGAACCCTTCAAGCTATGATAGCAACCAGCCTGTAAGATACATACCACTGGGGCAAAAGTGACACAAACATTACTGGAATAAAGAAAAACATTTTCTATTGGGTTTAATACCTACTTTATGAGATGGAACCCATACTGACACTGTTAACAAAGCCAAGAACCTGAGATTAGATAGGTAGACCATGAGCCTTGAGGAAAACCTACTATTATTATTTTGCTAGAAGAACATAGCAATAAAATTATTCTTAATGACATATTGTTACACCCATAGACCACTGCATTTCTCAATTCAAATCAGGTAAATTTTTAGTATCTACTTATTTATTTATTTAGAGACAAGTTCTCACTGTATAACCCTGACTGACCTGGATCTATGTCAACCAGGATAGTCTTAAAGGTACAGTTATCCACCTGTTTCTGCCTCCAAGTGCTGGGATTTAAGGCATCACCCAGCCTTTCATAAACTTATTTTAAGATAATTAATTGGGTAAGTATGATTTGCCATTTATTAAAGCCCACACTAAAATTGCATTTACAATGAGATGGATGTGCTTGCTAATTTTCAAATAAAGAGTTACATTTTGACCCAGTGTTTGAGACTGAACAATGTAGAACCCCTTCCATATTTTAGAGATGATAGTTGCCTGACTTTGCAGTTATTGATTCTGAGAATGTTACTTTGCTTAAATACATGGTACAAAATGGCAGAAGTATATTTGAGTCTTTTTCAAAAATTCTTAGAAATTCTGTCCTAATCCGAAGCCTTAATTCATTTAATCACCATTTTGTTTTTCCGTGAAACTTCTATCAGTAACCCAAATAGCAATGCTTAAAATCAGGCATCCTAACAACCCTAAGATATGTGACTTCTTGCTGAAATCCAGAGGATAAGGCAAGGAAAATATTGAAAATCGTTGCTTTCTGTAATTAAACCACAAGGTTTGCATAAAAACACTAAACTCTGTAGGTGCAACAAAAATTGAAGATCTTAATGAAGAATAGCTCCAAATCTGAGGTGTCTTAGGCCATGCTTTTTTTACAGTTGAATGTTGTGTTCACAACCAACATTGCAGAGAAGTTGCCATACAAATGAGCGTTGCCTTAGTTTAAGAAGAAAGGCTAGAAATCATCTTCTTTTTTCCATCAATATATGTTTTTATTTAAATTAGAATCATGAATGCTTCACATGTCAATCCCAGCTCCCTCTCTTACCCCTCTTCCCTTGACCTTCCACCAGCCCCCCTCCAGCCCCCACCCTATCCCCATGTCATTCCCCAGGGGGGTTGAGGCCCTCATTGGGGGGATCTCCAGAGTCTGTCATTTCATCCAGGACAGGACCTAGGCCCTTCTCCATGTGTCCAGGCTGAGAGAACATCACTCTATGTCGGATGGGCTCCCAAAGTTCATTCATATGCCATGGTAAACACTGATCTACTACCCAAGACCCCAGAGATTTCTGAGGCCTCCTCACTGACAATACATTCAAGGAGTCTGTATCAAGGAGACACTGTTGGTGTCTCAGCCATCAGTCTGGGGTTCAAGAGCTCCCCCTTTTCTAGTCAGCTGTCTTTGTGGGTTTCACCAGCATGGTCTTAACCCCTTTTCTCATCACTCCTCCATGTCTGTCACTGGGTTCCAGGAGTTCAATTCAATGTTTAGCTGTGAGTATGTGTCTCTGCTTCCATCAGTCACTGGATGAAGGTTCTAGGATGGCATATAAGGTATTCATCAACCTTATCATCCAAAAGGGAACATTAATGTAGTCTCCCCACTATTGCTTGGTTTGCCAGTTGGTGTTATCCTTGTAGATCTCTGGAAATTTCACTAGTGTCAGCTCTCTTCTCAAACCTATAATGACTCCATCTATTATGGTATCTCTCATCCTGCTCTCCTATATTCTTACCTCAACTCAACCTTCCTGCTCCCCCATGACTTCTCCCCTCCTCTTATACCCTTCTCTTTTTCCTGATTCCTTCTCCCCTCCCCCGATGTTCCCAATCTGCTCAGGAGATCTTGCCTCATTCCACTTCTCTGGGGTATCATGCATATCTCTTGGGAAACTCCCTGTTTCCCAGACTCACTAGCAGTGGTATTGTAGGCTGACACTCCCCTGATCCATATCTAAAATCCTTATATGAGTGAGTACATACAATATTTGTCTTTTTGTGACTGGGTTACCTCACCCAGGATGGTTTCTTCTAGTGCCATCCATTTGCCTGCAAATTTCAAGATTCTATTGTTTTTTCCACTGAGTAGTACTCCATTGTGTAAATGTACCACATTTTCTCTATCCACTCTTCAGTTGTGGGGCATCTAGGTTGCTTCCAGGATCTAGCTGTTACATATAATGCTTCTATGAACACAGCGGAACAGACATCCTTGTTGTGTGAATGGGCATCTTTTGGGTATATGTCTAAGAGTGGAATTGCTGGGTTTTATGGTAGACTGAGTCCCATTTTCCTGAGGAATCTCCATACTGATTTCCAAAGTGGCTGTACAAGTTTGTACTCCCACTAGCAATGGACAAGTGTTCCCCTTTCTCCACATCCTCTCCAACATAAACTATCATTGGTGTTTTTGATTTTAGCCATTCTGACAAGAGTAAGATGATATCTCAGAGTTGTTTTGATTTGCATTTCCCTAATGGCTAAGGATGTTGAGCGCTTTCTTAAGCGTCTCTCAGCCATTTTATACTCCTCTATTGAGAATTCTCTATTTAGTTCATTCCCCTACTTTTTAATTGTACCCTTTGGTGTTTTGGAGACTTCCTTCTTGAGTTCTTTGTATATTTTGGAGATCAGCCCCTCTGTCAGATGTGGGGTTAGTGAATATCTTTTCCCAATTTGTGGGGTGCCTTTTTGTGTTGCTGACTGTGTCCTTTGCTTTACAGAAGCTTCTCAGTTTCAGAAGGTCCCATTTATTAATTGTTGATCTTACTGTCTGTGCTACTGGTTCAGGAAGCAGTCTCCTGTACTAGTTGGTACAAGGGTACCTCCCACTTTCTCTTCTAAGAAGTTCAGTGTGACTGGATTTATAATGAGGTCTGTGATCCATTTGATCTTACGTTTTGTGTATGGCAATAGACATAGATCTATCTTCAATATCCAATTATGCCAGCCCCTTTTGTTAAAGATGCTATCTTTTTTTCCATTGTACAATTTTGGCTTCTTCATCAAAAATCAGGTGTTCATAGGTTTGTGGATTAATCTCAGGGTGTTCAATTTGATTCCATTGGTCTACCTGTCTATTTTTGTGCCAATACCAAGCTGTTTTCTGGACTATAGCTCTATAATAGAGCTTGAAGTTACAGATGGTGATGTCTCCAGACGTTGCTTTGTTGAGCAGAACAGTCTTGGATATCCTGTTTTTTTTTTTCATATAAACTTGAGAATTGTTCCTTCAAGGTCTGTGAAGAATTGTGCTGGGATTTTGATGGGGATTGTATTGCTTTTGGCAGGATTTCCATTTTTACTACATTGATCCTACCTATCCAAGAGCATGGGAGAGCTTTCCATTTTCTGAGGGCTTCTTTAATTTCTTTCTTTAAAGATTCAAAGTTCTTGTGACACAGGTCTTTCACTTGTTTGGTTAGCATTACTCCAAGGTATTTTATGTTGTTTGTGGCAATTGTAAAGGGTGATGTTTCTCTGATTTCTTTCTCGACCCCTTTATCGTCTGTATATAGTAGGGCTACTGATTTTCTTAAGTTGATCTTGTGTCCTGCCACTTTGATGAAGGTGTTTATCAGCTGTAAGAGTTCCCTGGTAGAGGTTTTTGGGTCACTCATATAAACTATCATATCATCTGCACCTATCATGAAAGGTTAGAAATCATCTTTTTTGGGGGGGGGGTTTCTACGAGACAGGGTTTCTCTGTATTGTTTTGGAGGCTATCGGTCCAGCCCGGCCTCGAACTCACAGAGATCTGCCTGCCTCTGCCTCCCGAGTGCTGGGATTAAAGGCGTGCACCACCACCGCCTGGCAGAAATCATCTTCTTAACGTGAATACTTGAATAGTAGGAATTCTATCAGTTAAACCACAGACACAATATGAACTGTGATCTAAGAAGGTCCTGTGCATTTTAATTACACAATAAATAATGGGTTAAAATACACTGTGGTGTAGTTACATAGTGAAATATTCTGCAATGTAGCTTTCAGTGGGATGATTTATTTCCCAGGGGACCACTTACTAATGTCTGGATACTTTTAGTTCTGAAGACAAAGGTGGGGTTGAGGTGGTTTAGGGTGATGTGGCATCCAGTGTTTATAGGGTAGGGATGAGTGTATATATCCTACAATGTCCTGGGATGGTTCTTACAACAACACTGGAAACATCTGTTGATTAGCCTTCATAGCTCAAGTTTAATTTATCAAATCTGAGCTCATGGTATATGCCAGTTCTCAAACTATATACTTAATATGTGTGTTTTAATCTTCACAAACCTCTACAAATCAATTGCTATCATTATTTATTTCTCTCTCTTTGTGTGCTGCATAATTTGTGTGTGGATGCTAGTGGCATTCCATGTCCGTGGAGTTCTAAGGACAGCTGTGTAATCAATTCTTTCCTGTCCCTTTACATGGATTCTAGGGATTGAACTCAGGTCTCCAGTCTGTACCTACTGAGCCAACTCTCCATCCCTCATTATGTTAATTTTATATGTAAAGTCGTCAAAACATGCAAGGCATAGCCTATTCGTGAGAGATTTCCCGTTTTATTTTCTGCTGTGCTAGCCTGCTGGCACAAGTGACTAAAGCAAGATCCACGATTATGCACACACACATACACATCCATCCCAATTTCATAACAGACCATACATAATTAAATAAAAGTAAATATATCTTGTTTGTTAGTAGTAATCTTCCATGGTAGACTTTGTAAATTGTTTCTAATGGACATGTATTATTTTGTTATCAGATAAAACAAAAATCCAATAAGTCATATAAAAAAATCAATGGAGCTAATTGTGTTTTGGTATACTCCCATATAAAAACTCAAAGTCTGAATAGAGGGTCAGGCTGTTACTGAGTTGTTATGCGTTAGAACAAACAACACTGTTCAAGTGAATGTGCTAGCATCCCTTCAGGGGCAGAAATCCTGACTCATAGTGCTTCAGACAAAGGGAAGCCAATTGCCTCTTGTAGCTGAAATATCTGACAAAAGAGCTTCGTTAGCTTCAGGCCAGGCTTGATCTGCCAGCTCAGGGTTTTGGCATTAAGCCACTTTCTTTCTTCATTTCCAAGCTCCTCTTCCTTCTGTTTCCTGTCCTATGAGCAGTTATGGTCATGTGGACTGGACCATCCTAGGTCACATGGATACAATGATTAGTGTGGCTTTCATGGATCCCATCTGTAGACCTGGGATGAATCCAGGTTCCTCAGGATTCCTATTATTCCTCAGAGAGAATGGAGGCAAATTGGGAAGTTGAGAAATTTACATCCATTGAAGAGCACACGGCATGGATTCAGCTACTGCTCTCAGAGACAATGGGGATGGAACTCATCTTTCTTAAACATCGACTTGTGTCTATCTGTCTTCTCATACTATAGACAGTGGAGAGGTCAGGATGGCTGGATTTACAAGGGAGAGCTACCTGGTAGAGAGAGGACTAGACAAGGTCCTTCATGGGTGGAGCTGACTTGTAAGGTGAAGAGGGGAGTGTGTGCGAACACAGTGTGGTGAACTGGGCTGGGTGAAGGAGACTGAGTCTGTGAAAATCATAAAAGGCACAAGAAATCTGAAGCATAGCTTGGCAGTAGAGGTCTCAATACTTTTATCTTGCTCTGTACCCCATCTTGAGTAGGATGACTACTCTGGGGACACTTTCCAGTGAGGCGTGCACAGGCCAGGTGTGAACGCTTTGTATTACAGGCCTGCCTCCCTGTTGTAGCTTCATTTTCCACACCTTTAAAGCAGACAGCAGTGTAATCACAGGATTGATCTGCCAAGTAAATGACACAATGTGTGCCTTAGATCCCTCTGTAAATTGTGAGGGGGCAGATGCATGCTAGAAAGCACCATTTCAGAAACCCATATATGTGCAGGGAAAAGGAGATCACAGTGCAGAGTGTAGGAGTTACAGGGACCCCTCCTATCTGGAACCCTTCCACCTTCCTTGTCCTCCCACGCTTCCCTGTGTGCCTATGACATCACCACTAGGAAGACCATCAGTGTGGGATACAAGGAGAAGGCAGAGGCTGTGTATTTTGCTGGCTCTAGGGATGGAGGAGCTGGGGGAAGTGTGGTTCAAAGAAGGGGCAGAAGTGACCAGGAAGGAGAGGGAATTACTTCTTGGGTCAAGTCTGCCAAAGACCATAAAAGCCTCAGTGTATGAAATTAGCTTGATTCTGTAAAATAGTTACATCAGGCAGCTGTCAGGAAATCAATAACATGCAGTAATTATGTCCATAAACATGTTGAAGAAGCAGGAGAGGTCATAGGCAAAGAAGGGGGTGGCTACTGCCCAGACTTTCAAGACATGACTCACAAAGACTGTGGGCACTACAGCCACCCTGGAGGGCCCAGCTACTCATGTCTGCCACCAATTAATCCAGGGAGAAGAGAAATTGAATTTGGCAAACATTTATTGAGCATTTACTTCAGAACAGGCACTGGGGGCAGTGAGGATGATTTAACCCTCTCAGGACATGCCTCGTTTGCAAATATGGTATGGATGGAAGTTACTGGAACTAACACAGGATTAGTGGATATGTTACAAGTATAGATAAGAACCCAGCAGTCACCCACTAAATTTTCATGTTGTATATTCCAAAGCAAATAATGCAAAGAAGGAAACATGGACAGTGGTAGACAGAGAAAGTTTATCAAGGAGAAAGGCACATTTGAGAATGGAGGGGGGTGAAGGACCTGGGAAATGTCCAAGGCTCAAGGGCCCTGGGCCACAAGATTCTCAATTTCTTTATAGGTCATTTACATGGTGCCTGCTTTCTCTGGCATTTGCAGAGTGTGGACATTTTTCCTGTGCATGCTTTATTACATGCAGTCCTAGGTAAGTGGGTAGGTCAAGGAAGGGGTTCTTGTTTTCCTCTGACATTGATTTCTTCCATGTCAATCTTGAGGTTTCTGGAAGATTCCTTTTTACCCTATGGTGGAGACTTCTATCCAAGGTATAGACTCAAATGCCAAAAAACAAAACAAAACAAAAAAATAACAAAGAAGAGAAAAGAAGAGGAGATTTCTTAGCAGTAAAGATCACTGGCTGCACTTCCAGAGGGCCCAGATTCAATTCCCAGCATCCACATGGCAGCTCACAACTGTCTATAGCTCCAGTTCTCATACATCATATGAATCTTCTGGCTTCTGAGGATGTTACACAACAATGGCACACAAACATGCATGCAGACAAAATACTCATAAACACAAAATAAATAATGTAATAATAATAAAATAATATGTAATAACATTGTAATAATAAAAACCCTTTATATCACTTTTATCATGGAGGTAAGAAGACAAGATATTTGAGTGAGGTGTCGCCCTCTGTTATGTGGAGGCATAGGGTTGAACTCATGTCATGTCATCATGTTTGACAACATGTGCCTTTACCCACTGAACCCTCTCACTGGATGTTTGTGGAGTTTTGCAGAGAACAAGCAGAAAGGCATTTGCTGACACTGCCTCCTGTCCAGATTGACAGGTACAGCCATTCTCTTTCTGGGGGGAGGTGCCTGCTGTTCCAGGCTCAGGCACAATCCATTTGTTCTCAAAAGCTCTTCTTTTAAGTCTCAAATGGTACAATCTTCAGAGAATGAGCAGTAGAAACACTTTCCCAGCACTCAACTGCTCTTTGCTGTCCCTGTATCATTTCATGTTCTCAAAACATATTATGGGTTGGGAATTTTTATCTCCATTTTATAGACCAAAAAATTGAGGTTCCGTGTGATGAAGTAATATTTTCCATATCGTGCAGATAGTAAGTGGAAATTTATGGATGAATCATAGCTTAGTCTGAATGGCTTTAATTAAATTGTCATAGTGGTGATCAGGCCATGCTTGTGGCTGGTACAGATTTTGCTCAGAAAATCAGAACATTGTAAGAGATGGTGGGTGTATGGGGGCTGGGATTGCAGAAGGAAGCAAGAGGTAAAACAGAGCTATGAAACAGGCAGGGCATTTGGATGAGGATGAGCCGTAGGGTGAATTGATGAGATGGGACAGAGCATTGGTAGGAAGGGAGGCAGTGAGGCAGAAGTGGAGGGGTGCACAGTCATTCTTACCTGGAGCTGTGGAAGGCTTTCTGATCCGCGACCCTGTGTAAGAGTCTCGAGATAGCCCCATATATAGGTTGACTGGTGGAGAATGCCCATGTGTGGTGCTCACAGGTAGGAAGGTTTTTCCTGGGAATGTCTTAGAAAATGTGCATGCTCATATAATCCCCAGGAAAAAATCCTCTAAGAAATAGGGAAATGATAAAAAGTGTTGTTGCTCTCCTGGGAGACTTATATCTTAACAATCAACATAGAGATGTTGCTATATTGAAAGGATCTGCCAACACAAAATAGAATCCAAGCAAGGAAACACCACAAGGGCAGAAGGCTGTGGTCAAAGTTCCCAGGACAAGATAGGAGCAGGAAGGAGTGTAGCTGTCAGCTGGGCAGAGGCTGGTCACCCTGCTGCATGCCAAGGGCATGCTCACTGTCCTGTCTGTTGTTCCTGATGAGTCCAAGTTGCAGATAAATATCATTGAGCTTACACATGGGCAATACTTCTATAAATTCTGTGCATGGTGTCCCAAGAAACAATAAACTTTGGAATCAAAATAAGTCATTCTAAAGGCAATTTTGGCACATGGATCTTTGTGCTTCTGTTAGGAGCATTTTAGGAGATCCAGTATTGTTATTTTCAATTATAGCTAAAATATATACTTTTTTCTGTGCATTGCAGCTGTTTGCAAACACTTCAGTAGCGAAAAACAAAGAGAAGATGTGAATGTTGGGAGAAGATCAGAACATTAAAGCAGAAATTGATTTAAAATCTCCAAGTTAGCAGAAGCAATTACAAATTCAAAGACGGAGCCCAAATCAGATCAGGCACAGAAAATGTGTTTGCTGGGAAGGAAGGAAGTGAGCGAGCTTATATAATGCCAATTCAAGTTGATTTTGGACACAAACTTACCAAATTTGACAACTGTCCTTGCAAAGCAAGAACATTTTTCCTTTGAGTGGGAACCATGAATGCTTTGTGTTTAAAATGTTTTTTTCTCAAGTATGATAGCTTTTTAAACATTGAATTTGTGTTACTGTCTTTGCATTTTTAAATGACTTTTACTTGCCATGTATTGTCTGTGAATATTCCATTCTTTTAATGTTTTCTGGTGCTCAAATGCCTGTGTCAGGGAAAGAGTTTCTTTTTGGTTTGCAATAAAATTAAGTTATGCATTTATTACATATTTTCAGCAAAAGCTTCTTTGGTAACATTTTGAATAAGAAACAATGCACAATTGGTTATTACAGCTGCTCATTATTATTAATGGGTACGTGTGTGCAGATGTGTGTATGCAAGTTTGTGGGTGTGCTTATGTGTGTGGGTATGGGTGAGCATATAGATGACTATAATACAAGAAAATAATTGATAATGATATATAACATATAATAATAGTTATATAACAAATAAATATATTGAGATAGGGTTCCTTGCTGGCCTGGAACTCACCAAGTAGGCTAGGATTACTGATCAATAGCTCGAGGTTTTGCCTCTCTCCACCTTCTTGGTGCTAGGATTACAAGCCAAGCCATCAAGCCAAGCTCCCCTCTCCCCTTCAGTTTGGGTTCTGGGAAGTAAACTCAAGCCCTAAAGTACTCTTTGGACTCAGCTATCTCTCAAGTGTATTGTTATTAGTTTAAAACATACAAGTAAAGTAGAATAACCTGTGATTTGAGGTTCTTGTGAGACAGCCAGTAACTTTGATGCCTCATTCTCCAACCTTGATCTTGTATAAGCTGGCATTAGGAAGCAGGCTGCTGTGAAGGTGAGGTTCATTGCAAGTGTGAGGTAGGGAAGTCAGACAGAAGGGGAGGGATGGCTAGGAGCAAGCACATTGCTGCTGTTGGTGGAAATACTTCCCACTGAGAGTAATAGTTGCTACAAAAGGCCCCATGTCTGACATCACTTCATCTGAATACTTAGGTAATGTGTCTTCATGTAATTGTCCTTCTTAGCTTCAATCTCCACCTGGGGACCTGTGCCAGTGAGTTGAAGTTACCCTGGCTCCTTGTTCCTGCTATTATACCAGTCTGATATCTCAAACAGAAATCGTCTTCCTGATTCTTTCATGTCTAGTTCCCTTTCTATATAGCCCCACCTATCTATGATAGGGATGGAAAATTAGTGATCTTAGGATCAATGCCGATTCCCATAACAAAAGACAGATGAACAAGGGAAAGCAAGATGTTTTACTGTTTTTTTTGTTGCTGTGATCAAATAACCAATGGAATCCCTTACAGAGTTAAGATTATTTAAACTCACTGTTCCAGAGGATACCATCTCTCATGGCATGGAAGGCAATGCTGGACAGTTCTGCCAGTGGTTACTGGAATGGGAAGTGATGGCTTGTCTACACTGTGGCAGGCCCAGGGGTAGAGATATCCTTCAAAGAAAGACCTACCCCAGTGACATACTTCTACCAGCTGACCCCACCTCCCAAAACCTTCAAAATATTTCTACAAGCTAGGAACCAATGCTCAAAACTTCAGCCTGTAGGGAACATTCCACATTGCAACCAGAACAAAGGCCAAAACCTTTTGCTTGATATGGGGTTCTTCAGAGCTACAGGTTCACTCAAAGACCCAGAGACTTTGGCTTTATAAAGAATGGATGTCTTGGGTAGAAATGAGATTAGACAAAAGGGCACGGTTCAATGATGATTGCCTGAGAGGGGACCCAGCATGTTCTATCTTCTTAGCTTTTCCTGGCTCCTCTGTGCTGTGTTGCTATGAGAACAGAGGCTCTAGGGACTTAGGCTTTATGAGAAGGGAGAGATGACTTTTTCTGGAGTCTATGTCTCCCCTTGATTGGAGCAAGTATCTAGACTCTATATTCTACTTTAGGGAAAAAGAGTTCTGTTCTCTCTCTCTCTCTCTCTCTCTCTCTCTCTCTCTCTCTCTCTCTTTCTCTCTCTGTCAAGACAGGGTTTCTCTGGATAACAGCTCTGGCTGTCCTAGAACTAGCTCTGCAAACCAGGTTGGCTTCAAACTCACAGCGATCCATTCACCTGCCTCTGCCTCCCCCATGTTGCAATCAAAGGTCTGTGACACTACCACCCAGCTTGAGTTCTGGTTTCTACATGTGGGCTGGGCAGGGGGCAGGAAAGCAAGAGAACTGTACTATTTAACTCTATTACTATAGAAAAATACACAAAGCAGTTAACTCAAACAGGAAAATAGTTTATTCAGCTCCTGCTCCAGGGGCGTTCTAGTTAAAGATCAGATGTCCCCATTCTTCAGGCCTCTGGGGAGAGCAGCACTTCCCAGCTCATGGTGGAACAAAGCACCTGTATCCTAAATCAAGAAGCAGAGAGAGGTGGAGGTGATGGAGGCCCCACAGTGCTCTTTGAGAGTATGCACTCAATGACCCAAAGACCTCCCCTAGACACCCACTTCTATCCAACTATGGGCATTGGGGGGAAACTCCTATCAAAGCTATAGGAGGAGATGGAGAGACCTGGCCTCTAAGGCCCCCATATCTCTCAGGTCATAGCCCTGAGTGTACCATGGCGTTGCACTTGGGGGGCTATCGTTTTCAGAACTCTGTCACTTGTCTTTCAGAGCTTCATGTTTCCTTTACTTTGTGGTCGGTTGGAGACACAAGGCAGAAATGCTGAGATGACTCACAGCAGGCCTTTTCATCAGGTCCTGGGGAGGGCAAAGAGCGGACAGCAGGCATTAAGACAACAGGGCTATTAACAGCTGGTGGCATGGTAAAGCTCAGATCCCACCCACTTGTGGAGGTAAGGATAGCTTTCCTGTGGCACTTTATGAAGAGGGTCAGCTGCTTGGGAGATTCTGGGGACCTGAGAAGTCTGCCTTCCTTCAGAGACCACAGCCCTGTTGGAGATGAAGCTAGTCACTTGGGGATGCTTTTTACCCTGTGTTTCTTAGATCCTCACTTTTTATCCAGGTGCTGCCCATAGGAAGAAAACTAAGGAATGAAGTCATTGGGGGTCATACTAATTCTTTGGACAGGACTGGCTAGGGCTGCTGTAGAGTCCTACTACAGCAAATCAGAACTGGGGTAGGGCTGGGGTGCATAATTTACTAAAAGGCAACAGAAGTCATTTCTTTCAATGGTATAAAAGAAGGATGCACATTTCCCCTATGATTGCAACTATATAAGAAAACACCCAGACCACCTGGCACAGCCAGCTTATTATACATGAGTAGCAGGAAGATGGAGAGAGCTCAAGGCCTCTGTGATCTTTTTGTTCTACTGATAGCCTGAAGCTGTTCTGTCTCTCTAGAGCCTCGATGTCATGTTGAGCATTTCTCCATGTGTCTACTGCACTTCAGGTGGCCGTCATATCCACGTATGGAATCCAGGCCCCTTTCCAAGTTGAGCTTTGTGTAAAACATATAGCTCTTCTTCTGAAAAGTTATAAACCCTACAGGTTTTCTACTATCCTCCCCAGTGTCGGTTTGCAATTTCGTGTCTTGTGACTGTTTATGGAGGGAAAGGATAAGGTCTCATCAAGGTCTGTCTATTGATACCCTGTATCCAGCCACTGCTCGTCCAGGAGGCGACTCAACCTTCTCAAACACTGGAAACTAGGAGGTTACCAGGAGACCTGTAATCGCTGCTGACAAGTAGCTGTGATGCCACATACAAGTTATATAGTCTCTCCTAGCCACAGAATCATCTTCTGGAAGGTGAAGATCACAGCTTGCATTTCTCTCAGGGCCCATTCTTGGATCAATGTGTGCAATTTTGTACTATTCAGTAGGGATGTGTGGAGATGGTGGTGAGGACCATGGGAACCAAGATTTTGCTAGATCTAGCTGTCAGTATGACTTTAAAAATAATGAATGGGAGAGAACGGCCAGTGAACAGCGGGTACTCAAAGGGTAAGTCAGGAACCTGTGATCGGTGTCCCTATGTAACATCTTCCCAGCAGGTGATTTTCAATGTAGGTGAGAGAAACACTGAAAGTGTGGCTTTTGGTTCCTCTAATCCTGATTTATGAGGCGTTGGGGGTCAGTCCCGGGGCTAGGCAATCTCTCTAGGTACCCAGACCTTCCCTGTTCCTTAATGCAAACCCCCTGAGATTCTAGGGTGTGTGCCCAGCCTCATTTGCACACTTGGCTCTGCTACATCTGTAAGATATTCAGTGTTTTTTTAAGTTTTATTTCATTTGTTCATTTGTATGTTTCATGTGTGTATATGTGTACATGCCATGGCCTACCTGAACAGGTCAGAGGACAGCTGGCAGATGTCAGTTTTCTCCTTCTACTACATGTGGATCCAGGGACTGAACTCATGTACTAGGCTTGTCAGCAATGCCTTTACTTGCTGAGTCATCCTGATGCCCCAGAATATGAGTTTGCTAAGGACAAGGATTGTGCTGTGATATCTGTCTTATCATCTGCCCTGGCACTGAGCCACAAATACAGAAAAAGTTATCAGTGAACATTTGCTCAATTCAATTGAATTTGTGAATTAGACTCTCTTAAGAGAGAACACACCTGCATTCATTTTACAAAAAAATTCCTGGCTATGTAATTTCTTTTACCAAAGGATCCTTTGAAAGGGTAGGTCCCCCAGTGTATTTGGAAGAGATACAATTTCAAATAGACCTTATTCCCATCACTTTTGTGAGGGAGGCAGGCAAGCATACCACCTGTAGAACTGTAATTGATGCCATGCTTACTTGGAGAGTTCATATAATTGTCTATTTTCCTTCTGTTTGCCAGTGTTTGGGAAGAGTTCCTGGGTCTCAAGTCACGGTGCCAGGGACATTCCATCCCAGATTCTGTGTGAGCATCTGCAATCTGGTGGAATCAATGCTGGCGTGAGAATTAACAATGGAAGGCTGGTTTTCCTGTTGCCATCTCTCAGCCTTAGTAACAGTGTATTTCAATTCTACCCAGAAATCGCTCATCTGTCATCACTCATTAAAGGTGTTTGCCAGGAACTGCAAATATCGAGGCCGATGCTTTGGGGCAGTCATATTGCTGTTAATATTGATATCCTGGGTAATGCCTGCACTGGATGAATGGCGCTCCTTCCAGGCTCTGCTGCTGTCATCCTCCTCAGCCTTGCCCTGTAGCACATTTGGAAAGATTTTAGGAAGTTATTGATCACACAATAAAAGACAGCAGGAAATTAAACATGACCTTTGGGGGGCTGGAATACACTTAGAGTTGGGCTGTAGGTGCTGCGAAGGGGATCTTTTCCTATGGAGAAAGGAAAGAAGAATTAACCTGAGGTGAGGAAATGAATAGTCATGCTCCTGCCCCATACAGTAAGATTTCCTGGCCTTTCCTTCTTCCACAAAGCCTAGAAAGTGGCACATAAACACATCTCACTGCTGTCTTTAGCAAAGAACAGAGAAGGACATAGTGAGTGACCCTGCCAATTACTTGAATGGCTTCATGTTTAGAAAGTCTGACCCTCAGTACCTCATGCCATTCACCCTTCACTTGTCATGCAAAGATGTGTGTTTTAGTCAGCATCTGCATCCTATGGATTGATGGGGCATTTCCTTCTGTGGGCTGTGAATATATGTTTCTCTCATTGGTTTAATCAAATGCTGATTGGCCAGTAGCCAGGCAGGAAGTATAGGCGGGGCTACAAGACTCAGAGAATTCTGGAAAAAGAAAGGAGACATGGGAGATGCCATGTAGCTGCTGAAGGAGTAACATGCTGGAGCATTATGGGTAAGCCACAGTCTTGTGGCAATACATAGATTAATAGAAACAGGTTAATAATTAGGAGAGCTAGCTGATAAGAACCCTGAGCCATCAGCCAAACAGTTTATAATTAATATAAGCCTCTGTGTGTTTATTTGGGGCTAAATGACTGTGTGACCAGGCTTGAAAGAAACTCAGTCATCAATGAATGAGAAAACTGAAGAGTCAAGAAACTCCTGCTTTTATGTCTTATGAGACAAGGCTGCAGGTAGCCCAGGCTGGCCTCAAATTTTTTTTATATAGTTCAACTCCTAAACTTCTTGTCTCTACCTCCTGAATGCTGGGATTATGCCTGCATACAACCATGTCCAGTTTGTGTGGTGCTGGGCATCAAACCTAGGGCCTCGTACATACAGGCAAGTCTTCTACCAACTGAGCTACATCCTGAGATGTAGCTCTGCAAGGACAAGTCCTCTGCCTTTGGAGGACAGCTTGAAAGCAGAGCGGTGGATCTGCCTGTGCCACTCACATGGCCAGGGAGAAGCCTCCGCCCATTATCTGATGTAGAAAGAGGTCTTACATACTGGTAGTGCTGACCATACCCATTTGGGCATGGTCACAGGTACGTAGAAGATGCGGGGGATAAAGAGCTGGTAGGAAGGGGACTCTCTCTCTTGAGGTTCCAGTCGGGTTTTGGAGAGCAGCGGAGTTCTGACCTTGGGTTCTCAGCTTCTCATGTAAGTGACTTCTCCCTAATAAAATATCATACAATATCTATATCCTGTATAGGTTAATCTTTATCAATAATCTGAAGTCTGTTGTATGTGGATCACCTGCATAGGTATCTCTGGTCTCTGAAAGGAAGACCAGCTCTTACTTTGTCATAGTGGGGTTTCAGAGCATTCTTGCTCCCCAATTTCATGCAATGTTCAGAGTAGATTTCCTTGCAGAGACATCTTTTTTTCCCCTGGCCATCTACTCTGACCCCCAGCTGCCCATATATTAAAATGCAGAAAATCTCTTCTCAAGATGCAGGCAAGAAATGGTAAATTAACCAATCTCAAAGTGTGACCTTAAGCTCTAGCAGGTTGAGCCTGAACTGTGAAATGTGGGGGAGGTCGCCCTTTTTGTCTCGTTCTTGGCTTCCTGCTTCTGGGCCTCCTTCTTCAGAGGTCACCTCAATGCAAGTCCCAAACCTGCACAGGCTGCAGACCAAACCTGTGGGGTTTCCTTTCTTTAGGACTGGGAAGGTGACAGAAACCAAGGGACCAAGGAGGCTCCAAATTTAGAGCTCAGCCTTCCCTACAGAGTGGCTATGGGTATTCCTCTTGAGACACCCCAAGATGTAACTTAGCTCCTTGAAAATGACTTTTCTTCAAAGATTTCTCTTCTTTGGCTTCTTTCCTTAATTGTATTTTTAGTTTTGAAATAATTATAAACATATGTAATTATAAATAAGTTCACAAGAATTGCCGAATTACATCTTATGAGACAATAGTAGGAAGTTAAAAACCAGAATATTAACATAGAATGCTTTTTACACATGTAAGAAAATGTCAAAGAGCAAATCTAATTAATAACAAAGAGAAAATGACTTTTCTTCATAGACTAACTACCCAGTTTGGACCAGTAGACTTCTCTCTGACTGGTGGAAGAAACCAGCTCAATATTCCCTATATCTCAATAATCACTTTGACCTTCTGTTGCTAAAAGCATGTTTTCCTTTTAGTTTGGTCTGGTTTCTGTCCTCAGTGGTCTTGTGTTAACTCAGATTTCAATGGATAAATAACAGGGACCAGGGGATAGTTCCTGGGTCTTGGTTGAGGAAGGTTCTCACCCACATAACAACAAATGGGCAAAGGAACACTGACACTCCGCTAGTGCTTGAAGTAAGGATTTGGGATCGGTTTCCTCACCATTTCTTGTCTGAGTGTTTGAAGAGTTGTTACGTATGCATGTGAATCTGGGTAAATAGTTTTTAAAGTCCTGGCTTAATTAGATCACTGTTCTTGCATTCCATTAATAACACTTTCATCCTGTAGGCACCAGATATTCTTATAAGTGTTAGTGATGTAGAGGTGGGTGAGAATGAATTTCCATTTTATGGGGTTATACTGGGATGAGCAGACACACGCGCGCACACACACACACACACACACACACACACACACACACAGACAGACAGACAGACAGAGAGACAGAATTACTTAACATAATAAAGCAAGTCCCTCTCAAATGTTCTGCCTTCCAAAAGTTCTGACCTTCAAAAAGACTGTGTTTTGACTACATTCAGGGTGAACATTTCAGGGCCCACAGACATAACCAGGCTCACACCTTTGATTTACAAATGAAAGATAAGATGTGGGGTCCATACTGGGGACAAGGCAAGGCAGAGCAATCTGTTTTTTTCCAGTATGTTGGCTCGCCTCACTAGCACACAATAGACCCAGATGTGCAGCCCCAGTTCTCAGGCTTGGCCCACTCCATTCTGCTCCCGGAAGCATGCAGGGAGCTGTCTTTATCGCTGGCCCCCTGCTTGGCTTTATCTGACTCAAGAACCTCTAAGTCCAGTGCAGGATCCCAGGGGCTGTAGAAACTCACTTCTTGGGGGGATTGCTGCACTCAGCATAGAGGGGCTTCCTATTTTCATTAATTAATTCTTTGAGAGTAAAATGTTTTGTAAAATATGTTTGCTTTTTCTTTGAGACAGGATTTCTCTGTGTAGCCCTGGCTGTCCTGAAACTTGCTCTGTACACCAGGCTGGCCTTGAACTCAGATGTCCACTTGCCTCTGCTTGCCTCCCAAATGCTGGGATTAAAGGCATGCACCTCCACTGTCCTTGTAAAATGTGTTTTGATCATATTCACCCACCCCAACTCTTCTCTGATCCACCCAACTTTTTGTCTTTTGTTTTTTTTTAAGCCAAGACCAGTTTGTGCTGGCCCAAAAATGTTTGGATGTATGTTCTTCTCCTGGAGTGTGGCTATCTTAGTGGTAGCCACATTCTTAGAGGAAAAACTGATCCTTTCTTTCCCAGCAACTGTTGTCAAATACTCCATGGCTAAGGGTGGGGTCGTTTGCTTTCTCTCCATGCTGGAATTTGGTCAGGATTGGGTTTTCACAGATTTTGTTCACATGTGCATCTGTCTCGTATCCAGAAGATGTTTTCTCGTAGTCATCCGTGACCTCTGGTTCTTATGCTCCTTCCTTCCTCCTCATATTCTGCCATGACCCCTGTTCTTAGTCACCCTGCCTTTGGGTTCCGCTGGATGCAACCCAGCCCTCCCAGCAGCCCAACTAGAGTCTTGTGTCCTGCAGATCCTCAGGATGGTTATGATGTCTCTGTATTTGGATCTCAGGATCTCATACCTCTCATGTAGTGTCCTGTCAGAGAGGTGGGGCTGGAATTGCTTCATTGTCAGGTAAGTTAGGAACAGATTAGTATCTTAGCCCCTCAGCCCGAGGTCAGAGGCAATATTTTTTCTTTCCTTTGGCTCTATCCCTGGATTCTCTCCTTTATACCTACATGATCCATTTTAGCAGACAACTTAGTGAGTCCACGCTGAGTGACATCCTGGATTTTTGTCTGCTGTCTGCTATCTGGGCCTCTTGGCGCCCAGAGTGTCCAGAGGCCAGTTCTAAGCAGATGGTAGCTGGCTCCTCCCATCTCCGTTTTCCCTGCCCTAATGTGGAAGAACCTCTGGTGTTCCCTCTAGTCTGTATGCTCTGCTTCCTGCCTTTCCAGTTCTATGGACACAAGGCCAGGGTGGGAGATATTTTTCACATTGCTCATTTTGTGCTGATGCTAGACCCAGGACCCTGACTTTCAGTCTTCGGCACAGACGACAGGAGTGCTCCTCTTTCTCTGCCCCCGGGGAAGTCTTAAGCCCTTGTGTCATTGCTCCTCAATTCTGTGTGGCTGGACTCTTAGCTTTGATCCTAAGTCAGACTCTGGCTTTATTATTTTTCCAAGCACAGTGATTATCCCCCTAATCATGCCAGGAAATGAAAAGCCACAGACGCTTTCAGCTCGGTGGCCTGCAGATCTCTGTTGTATTATGAATGTGAAAGTTGATTGAACCAGGGAAACAATTTTAAAGCAGAGTTTCCAAAGCGACCTTGGTAAGTGGAAGCCTGGCCCAATGGGGCAGTCAGGCTGGCTTTGAGCCAGACAGAGCCAGCATGTGTGGCTAGAGCGCCTTGTCCCCACCCTCCCTCTGTAGTTCTGGGTGGTACAGCGTTCTCGGTCCAGGTTAGCCTAGCATCTCTGCCAAGCAGCAGGACCTTTGTCTACATAGATGAAGAAGCAGTGTGACCTGCCAACTGGCCTTAAGAAAAGTGGCTTCCCATCCCTATATCTCCTCCTTCACCTGTCTCTCATCAATGTCTGGGTTTCCTCTCCTTCCTGCATCCTGGATACTGGTCCCTAGTACTACAAAGGGATGTCATACTTATTGTGTATGGATGTCAAATTGTTAGTCAATAATGAGTATCAACAATAAGGAGAAAGAATGAGTAAATAGCATTGATTGTGTGTTCTGAGCATTTGAGACATCATGACAAGTTTAAATGTCTTAAGAATCTTAAAGGATCTTACAGGTAACTGCTTCCATATTTACCTTCTTTCCGTCACCCCTCCTGCGTCCCAGTCATGTAGGCACTTTGTTTTTCTATAGTCTAATTGAGGGGAAAAAGGAATCCTTCATTTATGTACCTCTCTCTGCCATGGTATTAAAACTTACTTTCTTTTCTTTTTCTGCCTCACTCTGACTTTCTTCTTACCTCATTCTATCTCCCTAATACTAGCTGGTGTCCTGCTCGCTCCAGCACTTCACCTTCTAACCATATCTAACCATATGTCCTTGCTAAGAGGTCTGGAGAAGCAGCCTCTGCGAGCACTTAGCCTGAGAACGCTGCTGCTCCTTGGCTTCCTCTGCTCTTTGGCTTCCATCATACACATCTTTAGTCTAGTCATTTATATCCTGGCTTCCCACTGGAATGTCCCTAATCCTGTCACTATTGATCATTTTTAGAGGTCTCTTTGCTGTTTTGTATTCTTGATGAAAATCAGTTAACATAAAATGTCATGAAGACCCATTCTACTTTGAAAGTTTCTGGAGCCATCAGGCAGAATTGAAGATACATGCTTCCCCCAAAGAATAGCCAGTCATTTAGGCAAATGTTGGGGTCACCTAAGGTGGGGTCTAGAGGAGATTATGCAGAGTGAGCCTCACACCCATGTTCTCTAAAGCATTTTCCCACATACACACCAGATGTTCATCCAATAATCATGAACTGTGTACGTGCTGCCTGAAAGACTCCACATAGCAGACAGAGGTGAACACCTTGGCCTTTAGGAAGCTGAAGGGTTGGGTGGGATGTAGAAATAGATGTTACCTTCCAAAGGCTCTTTGTGATGCTTTATTGACACTTCCTTGTAGAACTCCCCTATGGCTCATCAAAAGACAGAGTCAGTGTCACTCTCCCCACATTGCAGATGAGGAAACCAATGCAGTTGGGCAGAAAAAGTAGTAACTATGTACAATACTATCCATTGGCAGACAGGCCTCTAGAGAATCCTCTTAGCAGCTACCATGTGATTCTAGAGCAGCAGTTCTCCATTTTCCTAATGCTGAGACCCTTTAACACAGTCTCTCATACTGTGTCCCCCAAGCATAAGATTAATTTTGTTGCTATTTCATAACTGTAATTTTGCCACTCCTGTGAATCATAATATAAGTATCTGTGTTTTCCGATGGTCTTAGGTTACCCTCTCTGAAGAGGTCACTTGACCCCCAAAGAGGTTGTGCCCCACAGGCAGAGAACCACTGTTCTAATGGTACTGGAACATAAGGAGACGGACATGATGGTGTATGAATGACATATTATTTCCCAGGGAATATGCACTCCTGAAAAGTTTTCTGGGAAGAGTGGATCTAGACTTGATTCTTCGTGGAGGAGGCGGTTTTGAAGTTTCCTCATTGGATGAAATGTTCATGACGGTGGGCCTTGAGACTTGATAGCCTGGCTGCATTTCCTGTCCATGTTTCATTTCCTGGATGCAGTCACAATGTGGCCAGCCATCGCAGACACTCTGTCATGACTTGTTATGATGGAATGAACCCTTGAACTGTGAGGAAAAAAAAACAGCAACAACCATTTAAAGGTTCCACAGCCTTTGTAAACAACTCTACCAGCTATGAACCAAATGTGTAAATACAGGAGCCGATAGAGGACATTTCACACTTAAACCACAACAAAGAAAGAATGAGAATATCAGAGACACAGATTCAAGGAAAGAAAAAGTGTATGAGAGTAATCATGTACACATGTGCATGTACCTGTGTGTACATACATTTGCACTTGCATATGCTCACATCACGTAGAGATATGGACACATTTGTCTGTGTGTATACATGTAAACAGTGTTATGGTTTGAACACTTGGTTCCCTGTTGGCTACTCTGTTTGGGGAAGTTAGGGAACTTTTTCAATAAGGATCTTACCTGGCAGACATAGGGCTGTTGAAATGGGGCTTGGAGGTTACAGCTTGGTTCTGCTGCGGGCCCACGATCATTTCTGCTTCTAGATCCACTGAAATGTGAGGTAGTTAGGCCTCAACTTTCTGCTGTTGTGGATAGGAAAGAGCCCTGCAGTAAAGACTTCCCTGCTGAGAAGGGCCAGGCCTTCTATACTGTGAGCCAAAATGAATTTTTTGCCCCTTTAAATTTCTTCTGTTGTTCCTTTTTTTTCCCCAAACAGTGAGCAAGGTAGCCGATGCTATCAATGCTTGCGCATGTATGGGCATATGTGGCCGTGTGTTGGCCTGCAGAGACATGAGGAGGGTACAGGATGCAACCCACTACTATATCCCACATATTTTTGTGAGGAGAAGGTCTGGGTTATGCATGCTTTTATGT
This sequence comes from Mesocricetus auratus, assembly GCF_017639785.1. Classification (NCBI taxonomy): domain Eukaryota; kingdom Metazoa; phylum Chordata; class Mammalia; order Rodentia; family Cricetidae; genus Mesocricetus; species Mesocricetus auratus. The sequence goes on along the minus strand of NW_024429180.1, from coordinate 49,921,553 downwards.
GAGGGAACAGAGTTAAAGTGTATGTGTGGGGGGACTTGGACACACAGGGTAAGACAGGTTGGGAGATTGGGTGAAAACAGCCTCTCTCTCCAACCTCACCGTCAATTTGTTGTGTGTGCTTCCCGATTTGTTCTTGCCTTTCTAAATGTAAGCTGTCGGCCTAATGCCCTTCCAAGCTTCTTTCAGCTGTCATGGTACTCAGTGTAAAAAACAACAACATATATTTATTTTCTGCTATTTACAAAACTATAATGTTTGGCAGGAAAACAGATTGAGACTCCTGGACAAAGAGGCGGCATCTGATGTGGAATGGAACATTTTCCCCCTTGTTCTGAGTCACTCATTCTGTGGCAGCAAATGACCTTGAAAGATCTTGCTGTGGTCATCTCTGATTGCAGAAGGGAAGCCTGAGCGAGACTCAGAAGGAAGAAGTCAGGCAGTGAGGCCTTCACTCTGACATTTTCAACGTCCTAGCCCCACAGACAAGGACACGAGTTGGTCACAGTTATCAAATAGTGGTTAACAGTGGTGATGCTTTTGTGATATATGGACCTGGACCCAGAATGCACTATCTACTCCATAGTGTATGAATATAGTGCACGTGAGTGCTTATTTGTGTGTGTGTGTACACGCATGCGTGCAAGTGTCCGTGCATGTGTGAGCAAGTGTGTGTGCATGCCAGTGTGTGTGTGCATGTGTGCATATGTGTATATGTGTGCGTATGTGTCTGCATCTGTGTGTAGGCATGTGTGCATGTGTGTATATATGTGTGTATGTGTCTGCATTTGTGTGTGTGCATGTGTGTATATATGTGTGTATGTGTAGTCATGTGTGCATGTGTGTATATATGTGTGTATGGATCTGCATTTGTGTGTGTGCATGTGTGTATATATGTGTGTATGTGTCTGCATCTGTGTGTATATATGTGTGTATGTGTCTGCATCTGTGTGTATATATGTGTGGTTTTTGTGATGCTTACTTTTCTGCCTCCTGCCTTTCTTCCTGAGGGGTTCTAGGCTACTTTCTAGCCCAGGAAGAGTAGAGATCTTATTTTCCAGGTCCCCCAGGTAACTAGGGAACAAAAAACTAAGAGGGAGGACAAGACAGAGAGAAGTGAAGGCAAAGAGCGATGGATATCAGATTAAGTCACCAACACTCTCAGGTCAATAACATCCACGTCTCTCTTTAATGCAGTGGTTCTCAACCGTCCTAATGCTGCAACCCTTTGTGACCCCCAACCATAAAATTATTTTTTGCTACTTCATAACTGTAATTGTGCTAGTGTTATGAATTATAATGTATCCGATATGTCAGATATCTGATATGTGACCCCTGTGAAAGCTTTGTTTGACCCCAAGGGGTCGTGACCCACAGGTTGATAACTGCTGCTTTAGCTGTTGCTTATGTGTCCTGAGAACCAAGCTTTCCATGGGATACCATGGACCATTATGGGATTACTGTACTCTAGGAAGAACCTTCAGGGTCTAAACAGTGGCCATTGTAGCCTGAGGTATGGTGGGAGTGTGGCAAGATGAGTCCCAGTGTAACAGCACTTGCGGAGTGACAGCCCGGACATGCTGAGGGGACTCTGGAGAAACAGCTTCCCCTTAGGTGGGAGTCAGAAGGAGGAGAGTACTCCACTGATCCCAAATGCTGCAAACATTAAATCCCAGAGCTCTCAGAGTGTCGCATATGCAAGTCTACGGATTCTGAACTTTCTTCTGTCACAAGAGTTGCATGTGTACGAACACGGTTTTAATCTCCTCAATCCCAAGGTTATTCACGCTTTCTGAAAGTAGAGGCCGAGTTGGTGACAAATTGCTGACTCCTTCGACATGAATATTGTTCGTTTATTCACAGATGCATTTGCCCTGACAAAAAGCTCCTGCTTCAGCACATTTCCACGGGTAACCAAAGGCATTCATGCTAATGCGAAATCAGCTATCATTAGCACAGGCTTTCGGCAGCTTTCAACTACTCCGGTATCTCTTTTCTTCACTGCATCATTTTCTCTTATGATTTAATTAGTGTGAGGCTGGAATCCTTGGCTCTTAATTTGTCCGGGAATATGAACAAACTGCATTTTGACACCTGCTGAATTTTCCAAGCCTGACTGCCGGCTCCATTCCGCATCCAGTAAACTACAGGGTGTGTGGGGATTTCACAGCTCTCCTACACCTGCCTGCTAAGGACAGCCATTAACTGCAGCATGATTTAGGATTCCAGACCAGGTTTTTTGTAGACTGTGGGTTTTACCTATTCCATCTCATAGCAGAGTGAGCTAAACAGGTGTTGTCACCCACCTGGAAGGCCCATGGGTTCTCACATCCCTTGTTTGGGTTGTGCCTGTAGTTCTCTAATGCCTAGTGAATGGCAAGTGCCTTAGAGGCCACCAAGGTGAGGGCTAGAGAGATGGTTCCATGACAGAGTACTTGCTTGGCATTTGAGAGGCCCTAGGTTCAATTCCCAGCACCCCATGAGGAGCAACATCATCAACTAAGCACCAGGTATAATGGTGTTGGAACTTTCACTGCCAGCAATGCTACACTTTTGAGTGAAACCTTACCAGAATGGTGGGTGTCTACAAACGACTTGTGTGGTAGTGGCCCAGCACCTGGTCCTTTTGCCCCTCTGGCCTTGAAGACCCTCTTGGTACTCTCAGCCTGACAAGTATGAGCACCCTATGCTCATACATTGAGGGAGTGGGGCTGAGATTGACTGGGGTCATGCATCAGCCACTGCAGAGCTGCAGTGTTTGCAGACTGATCTGGAGGCTCTATCTGTATTCACTTGCCCAAAGCCACCTTCCTCATGAAGACATCCCCAGTATCTTCAGACAGCTGTGTCCAGTTTTTATTTCACAAGTAGTTATCGGGCTAGGTCTTAGGTGCTGTTTTCTATGCAGGGCAAAGTGGCTGGACAAAATGTAAGTGAGTATTACGTTTGTTGTCATGGGTTTGGATTCCAGTGGGAGAGAGAAGCCAGAGGCATATGATAAGTAGATTACTTAGTGTTGTATTACATTAGGTCTTGGAGAAAATTATAAATCAGAGTAAACGACTGGCAAAGAAAGAGAGTTGTAACTAGAAATGGGCATTCCTTTTCTCCAGTGATGACAAAATCATGTGTAGGACATTCAAGCAAGAGTGGAGGAGGAGTTTGGCAAGGTCATGTCTGTCTGTGTTAGTAACTGTTCTATCACTGTATAAAGATACCATGGCCATAACAACTGTTATAAAAGAAAAAAATTAATGGGGTCTGGCCTACAATTTCAGAGTTTAGTCCATTATCTCATGACGGGGAGCATGGCAGCATTCTGGCACACATGGTAGCTGAGAGTTCTACATCTGGATCTGAAAGCATCAGAGAGAGAGCCACTGGATCTGGCTTTAGTTTTTGAAACCTCAAAGCCTACACCTAGTGACACTTCTACCAACAAGCTCATACCTGCTTTAACAAGGTCACGCCCTCTAATTCTTTCAAATAGTGCCACTCCCTAGTGACCAAATATTCCTATATATGGGGGCCTTTCTTATTCAAACCACCACACTGCCTCAATAATGGTGTTAGCCGAGAGAGAAGCAGGCACATGGTGCAGAGGCAGGAAGATGCCCAGAGCAAAAGCAAAACCAAAGGAGCCTGTGCAGCTAGAACAAGGGTTGAAGCAGAAGGGCACTGAGTTCTTCAGGACTGGGTGAACAGAATTGAACAATCTGCGTTGGATTCCTTATATTGTTTTGTTTTGTTTTATTTTTTTAATTGGTATGCATATTTGGAGGACAGAGGATATTTGCAAGTCAATTCTCTCCTTCTATCATGGATATCTTAGGGATCTAACTAAGGTAGTCAGGCTTGACATGACAGTCTTGCCTCAGGCTCTGAGGAGACCACATCTCCCATAATGTCCAACAAACATGAGGGATGCAAGTGTTGGGGAAAGGATTGGGTTAGGACATAATTGTGATCTAAGAACAGAAGTGAGAGAGGCTAACTCACCCTGCGTGTCACTGAATGCAGAAGAATATATTCTGGATGTATTCTGAGGGAAGAACCACTCAAGTTTCCCACAAGACTAGTTGTGAAGTAAGAGTAAGAAAATAGGTATAATTACATAGATTTTAGCCCAAGCAAACAGAAAGAGTCCATCCATATAGAATGGAAGGACTCTACCCTCATAGGTTTGGAAAATCTTATTATTATGTATCTGTTAGGTATGACATGAAGATTCTGTTGAGTCATGAGATTTCCAACTTTCTAACTTCCAAAGCATTCTCATAATCTTCAAAGGGCACTTGTCCATGTGGTAGCTGGGATTTTAATTATTTATGCACATCTCTGAATATTGCTAGTGAAGTGTGAGCATCTGGGGTCAGGAACCTTATAATCTCTGTGTCCTCTTCTGCTCTAGCACAGGCTATGTGGATGACCTGTGGTTCATAATCCTGGGAATATGAATTCACAGTGAGAAATTTATGAATTCATGAGGACACCAACTGCTATTAGCCATTTAGCACCAATGATCAGTAGCAGAATCAGATGTACTGGAGACTTGGTTATTGGAGTTGGATATAGGAATAGATAGAGAAATCAAAGCAGACACTTGGAAGGGTAAAAGTGGCAATAAAGGGTATGTTAATGCCTCGCTTCCAAATTATGGCAATTGAGGAAAGTTTGAAAAGGATCCAAATAAAACTTCTAGAAACAATATATATAATGTTGTAACTTAGTGGTTAAAGAGAAGATAAGTAAAATCACAAGACAGGTATGAGGTTGAGAGAGCTTGGAATATAAAAAAATATCAAAATTACCTAAAAAGAAAAGAAAGGAGAGGCCATCTGGCTTTTATAAATACAGAGAGTATTTCAGATTTAATGGAAGTCAACAATGCCCACCTTCATTAAGCCTATGCCCAGTTTTGCTCAAGTGAAAAAACCAGACCCCATAGACAAGGGAGTTACAAAAGCATCCAGGAAGAAAAGACATATTACTACAAATTGTTGAGAACTAGACTGATGATAGTTTCTGAAAGGTAACAATCAGATTCTGAAACCCGGGGAATGAGACTTGTACTTTTCTCTTGGAGCATGATTGACAGCACAGGATGCTGGGGAAATTTCTTTTAAGAATGAGGACCACAGTCAGAAAGTTCTGGACAATCAAACCAGCATGTGTTTATTGACAAATGCCTTACTAAAGGAACATCTAAAGATTCACTATTTGGGAAAGAGAATGATTTTAAAAGTAGGTTCCAACACACTAGTAGGGCTGATGAGCAAAAAGTGCAATAGATGATCAAATCTAAATGAATATTGACTGTAAAAAATCTATGTTCATTATGCCTGATCTATGGGGTTTTAAAGGACATCATAGGTTCTTATAAATTAGGATGTGGATGGAGGGTTTAAAACACTCAGAATGTTTGTTGTCTTGGAGGAAGACAGGTAGCCTTGTCTCCCCTCACCTCAGTGCCTGCTGTAGTGTAGTTATAAGGCGGAGGATGGAGGTGGAAACGGCAATGTCTGAAGCTCATGCCAGCAACATCCCAACTTGATACCCACTATTTCCCCTTATGATAAGACTGTTAGACTTAACTGAACATATTTAACAACTATGAGTGTGGAATGAATAGTGAATAAAATAAGCATAAGAAAAATACAACAGAGGGAGAACTCAGTTGGAAAACATTTTTAAAGTTTAAAAAATGATAAACACTGTCTTAAATATATGAGAAACTGCAGTCAATGCATAAATACTAACTGTTCCAGTTAAAAGATAAAGAGCACCAAAATTTGTTCAAAATGCATATCAAAATAATGCAAAGTTCTGATTCATGCCATTTAGAAGATATATGTTAAAATACAAGGATAGAAAAGGATTGAAATCAAAGGAGAGAAAAACACCATAAACAGGTAGATGCTAAAATAAAACTGGCAAAGGATATAATTATAGACATAATTATATTTCAGATAGAATGGCCTTTAAGGTCTAAAATGCTTTTGGGGATAAAGAAAAGCTCACAACACACCAATACAGGTTTAATTTTCTATCAGTAACATTTCTAACTTCTAATGCATCTTATTTTCAACTTTAAAGTACATAGAGGAAAAACTGATCCAACTATAAAAAATTGATACATCCTTCATGTAATTTGCTAAGTTTAATCTCTTGCTCTCTTAGTGACTGGAAGGCCTAGGAAGAGAAGGAATCAGTAACAATGGAGAAGGTTCTGGCAGCACAATGAACAGTTTAGTGTGAGAAACATGTACAGGATACTCCAGCAATTAGAGAATATGTATTCTTTTCAAGTACACGCAGTACATTTATGAAACTGCTCAAATACTAGACTCAACATAATTCAGTGAATCCATGTCTTACAATCAGCATTCTTAAGAAACAATGAAATTACATGCATGTGAATAAAACTGGATAAACTTTAGAAGTGAAAGAGCTTTTGATAAATATGCTCAAAATGTATAAATCAAAATTTAATTTTTTCATTACCAAAAAACTCAAAGAAATAAGGGAATTAGTAAATACAAGGGAAAAAATAAGAAAGGGTTAAATGAGTTCAACAGAATGGAGTAATGGAAAATAGTACTTCTATGAAAATTATAGTAAAATTGGCACCCTTATGCAAGGTTTACCAAGGATAAAAAGGAAGAAGAAATGGATAAACACATCAGGAATGAAGGATTCATAGCTACGTAGCAGAAATGAGGATGTAGTAGGGATGTCATAAAACATGATATAATTTTTTAATAGTTAAAAACCCACAGAGAATGGTAAGTTGCAAGGAGAATAAAATAGTCTATAACTGGCCTAAGAAGGGTACAGATGTACTGGCATACTGGTTCATACCAGGCACAGGAGAGTTCTGCAAACTATATGAGTTGGTGGGGAGGATTGTGGTTGAGAGAGTGTAAATTGTGGTCAGAATATCTTATATAAAATTATTTAAATAAAAATTAAATTTATATGCATATATATTTTCAAGGAACAGACAATTCATGACTTAAAGTGTTCCAGAGAGTCACTAAGAGTCTGGCGTATCCTCAATACACCATGATAAGTTGACTTAGGATATTCTTAAACAGAATATCCAGCGAACTCTAATCAAAGGTAACTCATGATAACCAAGTTTGCATTACCATTACAGCACAATGTTAGGCTAGATCAAAATTAGAAAACTTATAAGTGTAATTGGATACTGGGACAAGCTAAAACATTTAAAATCAACAACATATTCATGGTAAAACTTCTTAACAAGCTCAAAATATAAGATGCGTTCCTTAGCCTGATATGCTTTGTCTACCCCAAATCCTTAAACAGTATTTTACTCTATCAAGATGTAAAGTAAAATATCTTGTAAACTTAAACAAGATGGTATTTTTGCTGTGATGACATCTGTTTAATAATGTACTGGAAGTCTTAGCCAAAGCAATTAGGCAGGAAAAACAAATCGAATATAGAAGAACTAAAAAGGAAAAAAAGCAGTATTATCAGATGCAATAATAAAAAGCTAAAAAAATCAAAATTATGTGCATTAATAAAATAATTTATTAGATTTCAGATTTTGACACAAATTTTGCACAGGTATTTACCTATGTATAGATATGAGAACATATTAAATGTACAAATACAACTAGCAATGTTGCTTATGATAAGAAAATAAACACATTTTGGAACAATAAAAGCAAACACATTTATAATGGGCTCAACACTATTCTAAGCACTTTAATGTACAAATATATATTTCATCTATATATCTATGTATCTATGTATTCATGTAACAACCTTATATGATAGGTACAATTCCATTGACAGTGCAGAAAGCTGAGACTCATGTAAATTGTTCATACTGTGGAGTACATACACAGGAATAGGAAGAAACTGCTGAGAAGGCATGGAAAGCTAACATCTGTTTTCCAGGATATGTGCTCCTAACTTCTATAATTTCCTTTTTTTGAGGAAAAATACAAAGCTTTATTGAAGGACAAAAATGATCTGGAAAGCTAGAGAACTAAACTACATTTGTGGATAGGATTTAATATCCTAAAAATACCAGTTCTTCCCAGATTGTTGCATCCAGTTCCAAACAAAATCCTAAGATGTTCTTCTTGGAACTGGAACAACTGATCATAAAATTTATATGGATAAGAAAAAAAGGTCATGAAAAGTCAATGCATTCCTGAAACATATGGACAAGGGTGTGACCAGATACAAAATAAAAATTAACAGATAGAAATAAAGAATGCGGTCTAGCCTGGTGCAAGGACAGGAATAACACTGACATAGTACTGCAAAGAGCATGTACTTGCTCCTGTGTTCTGTGCACATGTGGGAACTGAGAAGTCACAGAGTATATCAGTGGAGAAAACTAAGGTCTTCAATATGTGGAACTAGTCCTTTAAATGCAAAAAAGGATGTGAAAAATAGATTCCCACTTCACACCACATACAAAAATTAATTCCAGATGGTTTAAAGTCTTAAATGTGGAAGATAAAAGTTTATGAAATGTGGATCTCTTTATGACTGTTAGGATAGTTATTTCTTAAACACAACACACAAAAACCCCAATGATAAAGAAAAAGATTGTAAAATCAGGGAACATTAAAATTAATATCTTCTAGTTATGGGAAGACCACAGAGAGAACAAAAAGATAAGCCACTAATTGAAAATTGCAGCACATTTACCTGACACCACCTCAGTGTCCACAACACAATAAAGGACCCCTTGATAAACAGCAAACATGTAACAATCCCCTCCCCCACAAAAAATGGATAAAAGAAATAAATTGACATTTTACAATAGAGAGTTTGAACAGCCAATGCATGCATTTTTGTAAAAGATGCTCAGCTAGTAATTATGGAGTGTGTATTAAAATCATACCGTGATATAATTTGTTTGTGTCTTAGATAAGCAATAATTAAAAAGTTTGAAAATACCAAGTTAATCGGGGCGGGGAATGTTAAACAGAGGAAAACTTGCATGGGCAATGATTTGGCATTAGCTAGTATGATCATTAATCTTACTTGCAAACTTGACTGGGTTGAGAGACATTGAGAAAATTACAAAGACACAATTAAGGGGATGTATAAGAGTGTTTCCAATGGGCATGTGGGTTGGTGAACTGAAGGGAGGGCTCACCTTGAATGTAGGAGCTGTCAAATAGTTTGGGGCCTGGATGGAACTAGAAGTAAAAAGAGGAAGCATGTAGCTACTGTTCAGGCACTCTGTGATTTTTCTGTTTATGAATGCCTGTGGACGTCAGACTCTAGCTTTTTCCACTTTTGAGCAATTATTTACAAAAGCAACTGTGCAGGAACTTTTGAGCTCTTCAGTCTTGAGTTTGGGCTGCATCACTAATTCCCCTGGTTCTGAGGCTTCCAGATTCTTGAACAAAGCAGAAATGAGTTTCTTTGACTCCCTGGTTTATAGCCAGTCATCTGTGTGACTATCTAGCCTCTGATTATGTAAGCCAATCTAATAAATCCCATTATAATTAAATTCCCTTGGCTCTGTCCCTCTAGAGAACCCTGACTAAAACACCTAGTAAGGCTGAGAATGTGAACATGCTACAATCCATCAATCCAGAAATCTCATTCATATGGTTGTTTCACAGAAACCCTTGCAGAGTTCACCAGGAGGATGAGCAAGAGCATCACAGGTAGCACCATTTCAATAGTAGAAAGGTGGAAAAGGGAACAATAACAACATTCAAAAACAAATGAGGGTCTAGCAAATGGAGCAGCACATTTTTGCTTGAGTCATACAAAGGAATTATGTACAGTGATGGGAATGTGTGCGGAGTGCAACTGGGCCTGATCTTGTAGGGATCGGCAGTATCAAACACTGGCGAGTCTAAGAAGTGTTGGCAGAATACATTGAGCACAGTTCCATTTATATAAAGCCAGGGAAAATGGCCAGAATTCTTATTCTTTTTCTTTTATGTATGTTTTATAAACCACACTTTGTGTGTATGGTATATTTCTCAGTGTACATAGCTAAGGAAAAAAAGATCTGTGGAGGGAGAGTTTTCTATTTTAGACTGAGTTGCCCTTAGCCTTTCCAAGCATCTCTAAAACATCACATAAAGGAGACTAGAAAAACCACATCATGGTTGAATTCAGCTCATTTGTCAGAGTGTTTGCCAAACATGCACTAAAGTCTATGTAACGTGTAGTCTTCCCGCCAGCCACCTGGGCCTGGCTGCTGTCTCTGCCCCCAAATAACACACAGGATACTATATTAATTATGAAGCTGTTGGCCATTTGCTTGATTTCTTATTGGCTAGCTCTGTATCCATATTTAACCCATAACTGCTAATCTGAATATTTCCACATGGTCTCTTACTGGGGGAAAAAGAGTCCCCACCACTTACTCCTCCCATGTCCTACATCATGACTGCCTGTGCCTCTCTTTCCCAGAATCCTCCTCGACTCCTAGTCCTACCTATCTTGCTTCCCTATTGGCCAACAGTGCTTTATTAACATACACAGAAGGACTTCCTCCATAAGGTCTGAATTTGATCCTCAGAACTGTAGTGGCCCATGTGTGTAGAAGTTCAAGGTAATCTTAGCCACAAAGATCATTTGAGGTCAGTCTGAGCTACATGATATACCATCTCAAAAAAACAAAACAAAAAGCAACCACACAGGCCATATGAAAAGAAGCAAAGAAAACACTAAACCTCTTTCCGCAAAACATGAAGTTTTCCATCAAACATGGACACTCAACCAAGCAGATGGAGCTCATTCCATGCCTTGTCTATGATCAAGATGCAGACTTCCCTAAGACAAGTGTTTCCATCATGAAAGACGACACTATGAATATAGCCTAGAATCCAGAAGGATAGCAGAGTCTCTATAGAGTATATCCTTGTATCATTGGATAGGTGAAGAAGCAAGAAGGTAAGGTATTCCTTTCCTCAAACCACTGGTGACTGACTGGCTATGCCAGGGGTTGAGGGCAGAAAGTTGGAGAGAAGGCAACAGAAAGCCCTGACTCTAGTCATCAGACCAGTACATCCACTTTTGGATGTTGTGAGTGCTGTGTTTTATAGTTGCCTTTTTCTTAGGACATCTCCAGCATAAAGGAGCCATCTTGTATAGGAACAATGGTTAGGTCACATCCAAGCCTAAGTGTAGGTCTGGGCTCAGCCCTTGATAGGCAACTGGTGTTTATGATCAGTAACATGGTTCATACTTCAGTGCTCTAAGAAGAATTGGGTGTGGTCTGAATTGAAACTTGATTTCTTCCTCTACTCCACACATCTTCTCTCATTTCATTATAGGTCTGTAATAGCTTCTTGCCTTGCCAGTAAACTTGTAGTTGTGGCCACAACCTTTGGGCATGGTTTCAGGTGCAGGTGTGACCCATTATAAGGTAGAAGAGGGGCTAGCTTATGCTCTCTTGGGTTGCGGAGAGCAATGGAAGGACAGAAACTACATTTTGTGGAGCAGGAAGAGCACAGTGGTTATTTACTCTTAACTGTGTAAGGGCTTCCCCAATAAACACCTATTTATCATTTATCTTGGGTCTGGTGGACTCAGTTAAACCCTGCCTTCATAGGTCCCTTACCCAAGACCCACCTTCCTTGGCTCTGCATTTAGGGACACTGTGCTATATGAATTCAGGCATCTACTAAGCACCTAAAGGGGTGCTATGTTTGTGTGAAGTTCTCCAGAGTACTCTCAAAGGTTGATTGAGAGGCTCCCAACTCTCTCCTACTTCTTAATAGTCTTTACCAAGTAATTAACTTGACTCACACACAGCTTACTATATTACAAATGATCCTTGCTTAGGAATGATAGATTGAGGATGGGATAGAAAAATAAATATTAAAAGCCAAAAGCAGAAGAACAACACCTTCAACAAGAACCATGAACCCCTAACTTGAAAAGCTCAGGTAAACGTTAAGTTGAACCATAGAAATGTGACCACAAAGATACTGTTTTACTTGGCTCGATCTAAGTTGTTTTCCAGATTCTTATAGACATCACACACAGTGTAATCTTTCTAGACAAGAGCTCAAAAGGAAATAGATGGTTCAAAGGGGCAAAATGACAGAAAGAAATGTCATAGGAGTTAGTGGAGTTCACGAAGAAAATAAGGGTGAGGACAAAAAATATATCACAGACAAAAGTTACAAAAGGCCATAAAAATAGAATAAAAGTAACTGAAAATAGCATGCTTTGAGGAAATCATGCAAGACAAAGTGGAAAAGCAACAACACAATCATGAACAGAGAGCAGGTGGTGTGTAATGTTATACCCATTGAGCTATGTGTAAGCAGCTTTGAGGTGAACCACTGCTGGCAGAAGGCTATTTGAAACTGTCCTTGGGGCAACAGCTGGAAGGAGGAGAGAAAGGTGGCAGGGGAGTGCATACCTGTGATGTGCTTGCTGCTGTTCTCCATAGACTCCACGAGGTACTGTCTGTCTCTGAGAAGAAAGGACAAACCTTTGTTTTTCTTCCTCTGAACTGGACATCAGTGGTTATATGTGTGTTACTAACTCGGGGGTTTTACAGCCTTTTTCTCTATGCAACCCCTATTTAAAGCAGCCAAGGGGCTCACACATGGTTTGAAAGAGGAAAGCTGATGGAATGTATAGTACCTGTTCAGGCTCACACTTCCTGGGGTAAGTACATCACATCTGGAAAGAGTTTCCAGGCTTTCCCTTGCAGTTATTCCCACAACTCTGGCTTCTCTTTGGCCTCAATGAAGCTGTTGGCCTTGGAGATGTGACCTGCTATAGAGTCCTTTCCTTCTCTGGGCACTACTCAGCCAGCAACCTTCTATGTGTGAGTCACAAGTGGTTCAAAAATGCAGTTATTTGAACTGGAAAAGACCATTGTAATGCAATGCCTCTGTCTTCATGATAGACTATTGTACAGGACTGTGCTCTGAGCCAAACTGCTAACACTTGGAGAGTTCTGGTGAGCTGCTCAAGAAAGATCACTACAGCTGAGTCTGTTGACTAACTATTTACCTTCCTTCATTGGAGGAAGAGGTAGAGAGGGTCATACTACCCTTTCCTGAATATCTAGTCACCCCTCTCAATCAGTTGTATACAATTCTTCCTGTTGCCCTTGATCTTGAGGGAGGGGATAGAGATATAGATGGGCGATGTTGGGAGATGTCATTCTGTAAATGATTGGTTTGAATAAAGCACTGTTGGCCAATAGGGAGGCAAAATAGGTGGGGCTAGGAGTCGAGGAGGATTCTTGAAAAGAGAGACACAGAGACACGATGTAGGCTGCCAGAGGAGCAAGAGGTCCAGACCCCATTCTTGGGTAGGCGATGACCACACGGAGGTATTCAGTTTGGCAGTTGTGGGTTAACAATTAAGTCATAGCTAGCCGATAAGAAATCATAGCAAACAGCTATTAATTCATGATTAATATAGTGTCTTATGTGTTATTTGGGGGTTCAGACAGCTCAGCAAGGACCAGGCGACTAGTGGGAAGACTAAACATTACAGGGCAAAAAATGAGGGGACAGAGTTCCATCTACCAGTATGTGGAAACCACCATCCCTACGAGTACAGACCTTCTGTCATGGATACTTTACAGTTCACCTCTATTCATGCCCATATCAACTCCCCCATTGGTCTGTAAGCCTAATAAATTCACTGATTTTTTTTCCTGGTAAACTTTGGTGGATCATACTTAAGTTTGTCTTTTGGACCTTAGAAGAGGCGGTTGACCTTGTTTATGTCTCTCCCAGCAGAGAGATTGCAGCAACAGGGTCATTACGATTTATAATAATTCATCCTTAACTTTGGCAGATGTCTCACATGTCTCAAGTCCCTAGAAATTTCACTAATATGTTTGTCCATTGAATCATAAAATGGTAGAATAGAGCTCCTTGGGGTTTTGTGATTTTCTTTATTCTCTTAGTTTATAAATGGAGGTAAGAGATATCCAGAGAGAATGTGTTTTACCTTATAATATACCATTCTTGCTGGGAGTGCCTGCAGGATGCTTAAGTGTTGGAGATTGATGAGCAGTTAATTCAGGGGGCCTTTCTGTAGTGATGCCTCTATTCAATTTTCTATATCGCAATCATTTCCCACAAGGGCCTTGATCATTATGGGATTTCTAAGCAAACTGCTCTGGGGAGGGGTATTTCAATGTTTTAGGTCAGCACCCTCAGCAGTTAGGGGTTCTTAAATGCTGCCAAATAGTTACTGACTTTCACATGTTTTCCTGCATTGTACCTCTCAGTGGAACTCTTCAACACCTGCTACTTAAAATAGTCACCTCATTCCATTGTCCCTACAGCCATGCCATGTTTCTTAGACCTAAGCCCCCTTCCACCAGCATCATTTGCTCATATGACTCTTGAAACTGGCCATAGAAACAACTGTACTTGTGTATTGACCCTTCTGAAACTACAGAAAGCCTGTCAATACTTTCATGTTGCTTTTTAATTCATTATTCTAATTGACTAAGATCTTGAATCTTGGCTTCTCATTCACTGTGTTATTCTCCCAGCTTTGTGCCACCTGCAAATTTGATGAGTATATCCTCTGTGTCTTCATTCAATGTATTGATGAAAGAATTGAGTAAGATTGGGTTCATTGGACAGAAATGCTGAAGAGGGCAAGGGTAGAAACAGGTTTCCAAGGCATGCCAATACAAGGCATGCCTTGTTACTTTCACTGATTCAACAAGTATTTATTGAATATCTGATATATTCTGGGCAACCTATGCTCCAGTGAGGATACAATAATAAATATGAATTTTTTTCATGGTCACACTAATGATGCCCTTCATAAAGGTTTTTTTTATTAATCAACTTACTTTTTTATACTATGGGAGGAGAAGAGGCAAACTTTTCTTTTCCTGTTGCAGTACAGGGCTTCAGTGGCCATGTGCTGATCACCAGCTAAGGGAGTTTCCTGTTTGCAAGGGCTAATGCCACCATGGTAGGGACATAGCTTTGCCCTTCAGTAGCTGTTATATCAATTAGATTATGAAAATCTGTCTAGGCACCAATTTACTGATGTTTGGATTTTCCAGCCTGGGGTTATTCCAAACCCTGCCCTCTCCCCTGGAATTGCCTCATTTCACACTTGCTCCTGGGAAAGACTGCCATCAGAGGATCCACCCCAGGAGAGCATTTAAAAATCCCCTCCATGTGGGTTCCCTTCAAGGCTTTATCCTGTTCCCCTGGGGCCACCTGGGAATGCTTTGCTCAGATTAAATCTGGATTTATTAATTCGGATTGATTAGCTTATTACATAAGTGGCAGCGGGTTTCCAATAACTGGAGAGTCAAAGCTTATCAAGTGGGTCATTAAAGATCTTTATAAATAACAAGAAATGACATATATATATATATATAGAGAGAGAGAGAGAAACAGTTTTCCACTAGTGATTTTGTAAAATAAAGACACTAATTTAAATGATACAAAGTGATATAAACTGATTTCATCATTGTAAATAATAAAATAAAGGCACAGTTCCTGCCCTCCTAGAGTTGTTGTGTTGTGAGAGTCAGATGTTAAGCAGAGACACAAAGGGATGAATATGAAGTGCTATTTGGTATGAAGGAAGGATTCTGGGTGTAAGAGTGCTGAATAATAGAGGAAGTTGGGAGAAGGTTGTCAAAGAAATGGTCTTTTGGCTTACACAGGAAGGAATATGCAAAAAAGAAGGAATATGCAGAAGTCATGCAGAAATTCCTGTAGAGATCACTCAGGGCAGAGGCCAGTGTGTGCAAAGCTTCCTGTAGTGCAGCGGGTGGTGGTCCTTCCATGCTTGAAGATCTGAAGCAATCTTTAGTAATGTAGCAATATTCAATGCCTGGAGGTAGGAGAGTTAACCTCCTGAAAAGCAGGCTTCTCCCTATGTTGCCAGCCAACTGTCTAGACTGGGCCAATACTTCTGTTCCCCCCAGTGGGTGGACAGTGCATGACCTCAGCTTCCCACAGGGACTCCAGGTGCATTCAGAACTGGGCTGCTGCCTCTCCCAGAAGGTATATTCAACTCTCCTGAATACTTAGCACCCAAGCTCCCACAGGATCAGCTTTTACACGAGCCTGTGACAACTGATGGCAGTATGGGGTGGTGCCCATTTATTGGGCACAACCCAAGATGCTGATAGGTTGGAGCACAAGTGGCACAGGTACAGAACCCCTGCCACCAGGCTGCAGAGTCCATATCAGGGAACTGGCCAGAGTTGGCTTAGTCACAAGAAAGAGCTTGGATTTCATTCAAGGTGCAAAGTGGGTGGGGCAGGGGTGGGTGGGGAGCAAGTTATCGAAGAAAGAATTGGCCTGATAGCTAAGGCCTTAACTTTGCTGGCTGAATAGGAGTGAACTACATGAGGACACAAGTGGAAGCAGGGGACCAGTTGGAAGAGCAAGATGGGTCAGACAATTTCTCCATGACCACACTGTCAGGGTGAAAAGCAGGAGATTATAATGTCCTCTTGCTTCTTTGATTTTTGTCAATTGGCAGTGCGGGATAATTTAAGGTAACCCTAACCCTAACCCTAACCCTAACCCTAACCCTAACCTAACCCTAACCCTAACCCTAACCCTAACCCTAACCCTAACCCTAACCCTAACCCTAACCCCTAACCCTAACCCTAACCCTAACCCCTAACCCTAACCCTAACCCTAACCCTAACCCTAACCCTAACCCTAGGATTTGTAGCCCCAAGGATTTGTAGAAAATTCTGGTAAGAAGTTTGTCCCTAAGTATGAGCTTTGGTACAGAATGATAGCTAGAGGTGGATGAAGGGCTCAATGAAGCTTTTCAAAGAATTTTTGATCTCAGACCATTCTGGATCCCTGTTCTCTCTAGTCCATGAGTTTTTAAACACATAATCCTCCCCAAAATAAGTAATATTAGCCCAAGTAAAAAATACAGACCTTGACAGTGAGTATGTAGGTGCCTTCATTGTCCCGTACCTATCTTCTGATTAGTGTCTTTCCAACACAGAGCAGCGGCTAAGGGTCCACACCTGCCCACTAACTTTGGTTGGCACTGCACCATTTGCCACAAAAACTCCAGTGTTCTTCACTTTGTTAAGCAAACCCATTTGGTAGAACATTTGTGTTATCTTTCCTAAGGTCACCCTAGCTCACCATTAGCTGCACCCACCAGAGATGGTTCTTCTTGGCATGTCCCACTATTGTTCTTCTGGGTGATGTGTCCATCTAGTGATCATTTTGACTTATTTCTCAAGGTCCATTTCATCCATGGAGATTATTATCCTCAGGTTTTAGGAAAGAGTTCTTGCCAGTGATTGTCTTGGAGTTGACTATATGTTATGGGATAGATTTGTATATTGAAACATAAACTCCCAGTGGGACTGTATTTGGAGGTTGTAATCAGCAGGGTGGTACCTTTGTGCTCGGAATGGTGTCCTTACAGGAGGAAATGGGAAAGACCTTATTTGTTCTCTCTCTCTCTCTCTCTCTCTCTCTCTCTCTCTCTCTCTCTCTCTCTCTCTCTCTCTCTCTCTCTTCTCTGCTGTGCACTTCCAAATAGGATTGCAATGAGAAGGCTTTGCCTGCAAATCAGATAAGCCCTTGCCAGGCTGGTACCCCGTTCTTGAACTTCCTAAGTTCTATAATGATGAGAAATGATTGCTTGTTTTGAAAAAAACAAAAACTGTCTGTAGTGATGTGTTATAGGAGCTTATAATTGATATTATAGGGTCAAATTTTTCCAGCCAGTGTGAAGCCAAACGACAGTGGGTGGTAGGATCACAAGAGTCACAGCAAAGCAAGGCCTGTGATCTCTCTAAGTCCATTAATGAAGCTCTGTGATATAATGTGCTTCCTTTTAAGTCTGTTTGACTTGGTACTTTCTGTTTTCCAGCCTAAGCCATCCTAGTCTTGCATCTTCTACCTCTGCACATTCTTCTAAAGCCAGTGTTCATGAAAAATGACAAAAAAAGATGTTGGTTTCACTCAGCATCTCCATGCCATTTTAATTGGTAGCTAACATATTGCATCCTGAAAATTTCTCATTTTGGGGGCCTCTCAACATGTCCCTTAGTAGTCCAATGTTACAAAATTTCAGATGCCTGTATCTTATAGTCTGCTATTCCCAAAGACTATTAAGATGTGTTCTAGACATGTTGTTGAGTTATTTAGGCTTCTCTTCCGAGTTCCTCTTGTACCAGCTGCAGCATAAATTCTGCCTGGTCCTATGAAATGCCCTGACTTTCAGTTTGGAGACATAGCTACTGTTCTTTTAGAGCCTCCCCGGCAACAAGCTGACATGAATGCTTGAAACCCACTTTTCAAAATGATGTGTGTGACCAGCTCCAATGTTTCTTTCATTCACAATAACAACCTCCAACATGACACAGCCCCTTTCTCCCAAGGTTCCCGTCACCTCTCTTTCATCAATTTGTTCTTCCTTGTTGGTTAGAATTGAGTCCAGTATAGTAGTCCTGCTTTTACATCCTTTTCTTTTTCAAAGACGGAATTGTTAGCTCTGTGAGTCAGGTAGCTCAATTGGGACAGACCCAAGGGACATATTTGTGATAATTCACATGCCTGGAAGTAAGGAGTTTGGTGTGAGCTTCAGATCAGCAGAGAAATTGGATTTATTTTGGACACTATATCAGGAGGAAAAGGACCAGAGCTGTGGGAGAAATTGAGGTGATTGAATAGATCAGAACAAGGCTAAAGGCTGTGTACTTTTCCTTTCAAGAAATGAAACATGGCCTTCTAGAGACACTGTGTCTGCATTAGAAGACACCATCAAGGGTTGACAGACTCAGGACAAGATACAGACCACTTCATACTGGTGTTGGTAAATGTCAGCCTGAGTTGTGTCAGTGTTGGGGGTCACCATTGCCAGCCACTCTCCTGGCACTTCTTCTAGCAAACCAGAGCATCTTTTTGATTGGGACTCATGGCAGACAGAAGGCTGGTCAGTCAGTAGCAGATGACCGCAGTATGAGGGGCACAGTGGAGCTTTCTCTGTAACTTGGGAGAGGTAGGACAGTGGGATGAGTTTGAGTCCCTCTGCTTACTCCTAGCTCTGGTCAAGAATCAGTCACAGAACCCATTTTCATGTCAACATCCTCCCAGGTGGATATACATGTGATTGTAAAGAATTGATTTTCAGCCTGGTAAACACTTCATACAGAATTAGCACAGCCTTGTGGATTCTGAGAATGCTGAACCTATGCAGATACTGGGTCCCAGCATGAGAAGGGAAGTGGATACAGGCTCCCACCCCTAACCAAGAAGCTATCTGCAAATGATACCTGCTGGCAAAGGGGAAAATGAAGTGTCATTGATTATGTCACCCACACTCCATGGTAGGCCACACATCAGGAGTAGATGGCCAATACAAGTAACTCTATGCTGCTTTTGTGTGAGCTTTTTTTATTTATTTGCATTTTTTCTACTGATTTTTGTTTGTTTTGATTTTCATCAAAATGGATAGAGGGAGGGAGGAAGGGAGGAGAGAGGGAGGGAGAGAGAAGAGATGGAGAGAGAGAGAGCGAGAGAGAGAGAGCGAGAGAGAGAGAGAGAGAGAGAGAGAGAGAGAGAGAGAGAGAGAGAGAGAGAGAGAGAGAGAGAGAATAAGGTTGGATCGATAGGGAGGTGGGGAAGACCTGGAAGAAGTTTGAGAAGGTGAAAAGTGATCAAAATACATTGTATGAAAAAATGAATAAATAGGAAGGGAAAGAGTGTTTATGGGACAAAGATGGGCAGAATCTCTCCAGGATTAAAAGCTCCTGGGGATTCTGTAAAATGAGGGAAGATGGTTAGTAGGGAAGGATCTGTGAAGGGAAACCAGGTAGGAATGGGAGAGCAGTCCCATTCTGAGGCAGGTGTAAGAGTTCAGAAGAAGGGCTGGGAGAAACCTGATCTAAGGTCTCCTTTCTGCTGGCACACTATGTATTGATGTATGTATGTATGTATTCATACAACATATTATTGATATGTTAAAATGTACAAATAAAGCGCACATTCATACACAATTTAGAAAATGATGGAAGAAAATGTGGCCAAGAAGGAGATTCTGACCATGGAGCTCCAAATCAGATGAGGAAGACAAAGCAGTGTCTGGACCTTACAGATTCATTTGCTCTCTCCGTTGGTTCCTTTCCTTCTATTCCCTCCAAAGAACTCCTGTCCTGACACTTATGACATTTTTTTTTCTCTTGCTTTTCTTTTTTAATTTTCCACATATCTCTAAATACTGTGTTGTTGTGGGTTGTGTTTTCCGAACCTTATGTGGAACACATCAATCTGTATGCTTCTGTGATGGTTGCTCTGTATGAGCTTTGAGTGTGTGGCCAGGTCACTGCAGATGACAGTGGAGAACCTAGATAGGAGGAAGGCACCATTTCCCAAGCAGAGGACCAGATATTACCTCTCCCCTCAACAAGAAACATGAAAGATAAAGGTAATCTGACTCCTTCAAAGGATCACACCTCCTCAAGGACAAAGCCCCCAAACATTGAAAAAAAGATAAAATGACTGACAAAGACTTCCAGAGTTTTCTGGTAAAACTGGAAAAAAATCAAAGAAGCAAATACATTCAACTGAGGACCTGGAGATAAATTCCGTAAAACAGAGGAAAAAACAACATGGAAGAAAAGTCAGAAAGGAAACAGATTTTTAAAATAAACAAAAGAAAAGAAAAAAGAAATGAAAAAACTCGAGTCAAAAATCATACAAACAAACCACTGTGTGAAGCATCACTGCCTGATTAGACACAGCAGAAGACAGAAAAATGTCAGGGGTAGATGACAGGATTCATCAAATAGTATATTCAAACATCTGCAAGGAAAAATATAAAAGCATCCTTGAACCCTGGAGTATAATCATAAAACCAAACCTAAAATCCCTGAAATAGAAGCAGGAGCTAAGATAAACACTAAGGGCATAAAATATATATTTGATGAAATTATGACAGAACATCCCCCAAGTCTACAGAGAGAAATAGATATTAAAACGAGAAACGTATGACTCCATGTAGACATGATCATGGATGACACAGTCAAGATGTCAAAAGACATAAAGCAGAAAAATAGTATGAAGGCTCGGAGGGAAAACTGGAAACTTACCTACAATGGCAGAAACACGACAATAACATCAGATCTCTCATTGGCAACCTGAAAACCAAGGCAGCATGGAAAGATGTGTTTCAGGACTTGAAAGCAAGTAATTGGCAACTAAGAGTGCTGTATCCAGCCAAGCTATCTTTTAAAATTGACAAAGATTGAAGGTATTTCATGACAAGGACACACTAAGGCAGTTCACAACAACCAACCCAGTACTATAGAGGGCACTTAAAGGAATACTATACACAAAGAAGAAAGGCAGTTTTATCTGTCAGAGCACAGTAAGGGATAGGTTTCGTGAAAGAATAGCTGAGTAAAAGAGCTGACGGAATTCAGCATGGCCAATATAAGTGAACCAGACAGATCTCTTCCTAAATACAGCAAGACTAAAATAATCTGCCGTGTCTTACCAAATAGACTGCAATGAAACCAGAAATGAATAGCATGAAAAACTACGAAAACTAGTCAGATGAATGGAGACTTAGCAGTATTCAGTGGATAAGTAGGAAACTAAAATTAATGATTTACCAGAAAATTGGTGATATAGCTAAGGCAGTGAGATGGCTGTTTTTGGTTGTCAACTTTACTACATCTGGAATTAACCAAAACCCAAGCATCTGGGCACGCTTGCTACCCCCACCTCATTTAAATCATTTGAAGTGGGAATACACACTTCTAATACAGATTTTTGGGGGTGGGATGATTCACCTCTAATCTGGGCCACACCCACTGCTGCCAGATTCTATAAGAACATGGAAGATGGAAACTTGCTCTCTTTGTCTGCTTGCTCTCACTTCCTTGGGATTCCAGCATTTACTGCAGATCAGATAAGACATCCAGCTCTGTTGACTGAACAACTACTAGATTCTGTTGACAGATGGCCATTTTTAATCTAGCTGGGCCACACTCTCTATAAACAATTCTAATAAATCCCCTATCGATCTACCTACCTACCTATCTACCTACCTACCTATCTATCTATCTATCTATCTATCTATCTATCTATCTATCTATCTATCTATCTACCTACCTACCTATCTATCATTCATTCATTTTTCCATATATATTCATATATCTCCACATATACTCATTCTATAAGTTCTCTGTTCTTCCAGAGAACCCTGACTGCTGCAGACAGGAAGAGAGAAGATCCACCCTTAATATGAGTAGCCTCATTCCATGGGTTTGGATCTAGGTCTAAACTAAAAAGAGAAAGAGAGCTAATCACATTCAACTATTTTCTTACTACCAAAGCAACTTGACCAGCTGCCTCGTGCTCTTGTCGGTGTGGCTTCCCTGTGGCGATGAACTGTACCCTCTCACCATAAACCCAGGCATACCCTTCTCTCTTGCTTTTGTTCCCAGTAATGAGAAAAGTGGCGAGTGCAGAAGATGAGCACCCAGGCCTCAGGTTGCTGCTGTGATGAACTTGACTCCGTGGCTCTTAGGCAGTCTTTGGAACTGGTTGGCAGAAAGAACTTGGAACTTTGAGCTAGAAAAGCCCTAGAATGTTCTAGGTAAAGCTCAGTGGTCTAGCCGATCTTAGTTTAGAGGACTAGAATGCTGAGAGAGGAGCTGGCAGCAGAAACCTGGCTCTTAAGGATTAAGAAGGGTCTTGGAAACCGGGATGGAGGCAACTTGTGTGATATTCTGGTAATGCATGTAGCTTTATTCTGCCTGTGACTTGAGAAGTAGACTAGCAGAAGATATGAGGATGCTTTCTGGAATGATAGAAATGTTGTGTATTTGATCTGGGTGTTTGCCTATGTGTGTATGTTCTTGTTAAAACTCATCAATTATACAGTGGGGTTCTCTACACTTCATTGTATGCAAGTTTCTACTCAAATATAAATTACTTCAAATAATGTATTGCTATAAGTATTTATAAATTGTCATCATCTGATGTTACCTTCATTATGACTTGCTTTTCACTGGTTGTTTCCTGAACATTGTGGCAGGCATAAAAATGCTCCAAGCATGGACCCTGAGCCTTGTCTACTGGGGACAGGCTGTGGTTAATATATACAGCAGGGCTATATCTGCTCAAAGAATCATGCACAAGTAGATACATAGAGATAAAGACCAAAATACAAGACGAACAAATTACCCCATTCTAGAACAATATCCTAACTAGTAACATATGTGCAACAAGTTTAGAAATTTGACACAAATGCCAAAATTATTCTCTTTTTAAAACCTGGTTTCATGGATATACTTGCTAAATTTTTGACACTATGTACGTCCATGCTTGTACTATTTTATACCATGCTTTTAAACTATAAATATATGTTTCTAATAAGGATCAATTGTTCACAAAAGCTCTAGAGAACCTTGCAGGCTGGTCTGTGTTGGAGGCCCAGATGTAGCCCTCTGTTTATGCTAAATAGCTCTGTTAATAGCCAGTCTTAAGTGTTAACACTTCAGTGGTAATGAGTAAGCTGGTGGTCTGGGAGACTAAATGGCTCCTGCTAAAAAATATTGATAATAATTCCTGGGCAGAAGGGAAGGAAAGATAAGTATAGACATCCAATCAAACTACAGCTCATGCAAATTGTTAGTGTCATGTTTTCAGCCTAGTTTGGGTTGTGTGAATTTGGTGGGTCAGTCACATATTTTGAAACTTAGCCTCCTCATGTGCTCTGGCCAACACACTGGGTTACAATGCTGCTTTGCAGACTTCAATACCCATTCAAGTTGCCTATAGAGTGTGTTAAAATTCAGGTTACAGGGCAGAGAGGTGTCTTAGTTAGCAAAGTGCTTGCTTAGTGGCCATAAGGACCTTGTTTTGGGTCTCCAGTACCCCATGAAAGCCTTGCACAGTGGCTGCCTGCATAAGACTGTGATCTCCCAGCTGTTGAGTAGGATATAAGAGGATCTCTGGAGTTCATTGGCCAGTCAACTTAGTGAAATTGATGAACTCTTGATTCAGTGATAGACTGTGTCTCAAAATATAAGATGGTAGGCAATCAAGGAAAATACCTGCCATCTTACTGTGGTCTCCACCTGTGTACATATGCACACATGCGTGTGTATGACCACACAGCTCTTACATCAAAATAGGCCTAGTAGGGCTTGAGAGACCTGGTATCCTGCTTGTACTGTAGACTTGAGGTGAACATTGAGAGGATCATGTGGTGAGGGAGCCACACTGCTGCTCTCTGAGCACCACTCAGTGATAATCCAGTTTTTGTTAAGGACTGATAGGATTTTAAAAAAAAGGAGATACTTCTAGGATGTGATGTCCAATATGGTAACCAGTGTCCCCACATTGATATTTAAATGTAAGCAAGATAGAATGACAAATTCAGTCCCTGAGTTCAAATAGTCACATTTACAGGGCTCAGTGGTGACTTAAAGGAAATCTTGGATAATGTGTTGTTAGCAGCATAGACCTGCAACACTTGTCTGGCCATAAAGAGATCTGTTGTGCAGTTCTGCTTGGGGAGAACTTGACTCCAGTGCAGACTAGAATCATGGAGCTAGACAGCCTTCTAGAACAGTCACTCACAGGTTCACCACCTAATCCAGAGGAAGCTGGACACTGCATTTATGGTGAAAACTTGTGATAGATTGGCCTTATGGATTTCATTAGTGCCATTCTAGATCTCTTGACTTCCTCTACGAAAGTGCCCATTTCTGACTTTATGTGGTTGTTAGTCTCTTTCCTCCACTGTACTCCCAGCATAGGCCACTTGCTTTAGAGCAAGGGTGGTGGTGGGCCCCTACATGGTTAAAGTGATGGAAAAAAGTCCAATCTTGTACTTTCTAAGTTGTATTCAGGACATGGCCCTGAGGTCCTAGCTCTGGGTTCCCTCTGCTGCTTCAGATAGCCGGGTTTCTCTTTCCTTCGTTTGTACCCTGGCTTCTTTGGACGTACACTTTTGGGGGAAAAACTGGACCCACTTTTAAAGAAGATTTCAAAACCACCAGCTCCAGCTTAGCAATCTCATTTTATAAACAATGAAAGAAAGGAACAGGGAGTAGGAGGGCCCAACCTTTCCAGGGTTACATGGCCAATTAGTTGTAGAGCTCAGATCGGAAGCGGGCACCCTTGACCTGGGCAGTATCTCTTCTGCCAGCTCACTGTTAATTAACTTTGTGAGCTACATGTCTGGTGTCCCCAGCTGCAGCTGGCTCCTGGAAGGGAAGACAAGAGCTGGCACATTTATGGGACCTCTGCTGGCCCTATGCTTGGGTCACTTTGAGGAAGCCATACTGTTTAGTGAATCCTGGTTTGTGACAGACAGCTTCCTGGGAAATAAGTACCCATGGCACTTCAGAGGCAGGACACCCACTGTATCAACTTGTCTGTGTTTGCAGTTTGGAGGTGAGAGTGTCTATACAGCTTCTGAGTTCTGGGGACTTATCTCCAAAGACCAGAAAGAGCCATCAAAAGGGACTTGTTCCATCCTGCTTCATCTTGGAGCCGTGTCCCAGCGTGGCTCTAGGTTTCAGCTTCTCTGGGCCAGAGGGTGCCTAATTTCTAGCCTCCCACTGGAGCTGAGTGTGATTCCATTGTTGGTCTCATTAGCTGTGCAATGATGATCTCTGGCTCCTTTGTTGGCTGTCTTCCTCCTTTTTTGTTTTTATAGTAGATCTTTCTTGAGCTTCTATCTGTCCCTCTGGTAACACTTCATCTCTATATTCAAATGCTAGCCATCTGCCAAAGAACAGAAGTTTCTGAGCTCCTTCTAAGTATTCCTGAGGAGGGATCACATTCTGTTAAAGCCGCTGGATGCTGAAAAGGGTTTGTTAGAGAATGATCTGAGGAACAAGGCTCCAACAATTGAGTTTCTCTCTCAAGTTGTCTTCTTCCCTAGAGACCCCAAGGCTGACTATTCCAGAAACAGTGTTTCTTGCCTCACAAAGTGTCAATCTAGCAAGCATTTATAATTTAGCTTAACTTAAAGTACATTCTAAATTTTACAGTCTTTTGTTTATTCCATGATGATTTACCAGAGTATACATAACACATGTCCATCCATGAATCCACAAGGACGTTAGTATGTACAACCCAGAGGTCTTATTTGGAAGATTTCTGTGGCTGTGGACATTTCTGACCCTTGTATCCACATGCAGCTGGTTTGGGAGGCAGGCCAAGTGATTCATCCAAGTATTCCAGTCAACCCCCGGAGGAGAACCAAAAGTCAGAAACCAGGGTCAGTAGGACCAGGCTGGTCACGATGCTCTTCTCTCTGGCTGTTGCTTTGTTGTCTTTCTTGTTGTTCTGCATTATAGATGACAGAAAGCAAAAATTATTGCCATTATTCATTTTGTTTGTTACTTGGTACCCATGTAAGATCATTCTGGATAATCAGATGTGTTTGGATTCTGGAGAGACAGCTTCTGCTCCCGAACGAAACTCACAAGCCTCCCAAGGAGAGGGATGGTCTGATACATTGACCCAATCTCCCTCCTTATTTGTGAAATACTAGTGACATCTGAAAGTACAGGAGCTTTTCCATAACTATGAGACTTGAGAATGAAAACAAGTTAAAGGTGGCAGAACTAAGAGACAGAGAAGTTTGGATTCCTGACATTAGCTCTAGAAGCTGTCTTGGCCCAAGACTGCTATCTTGACATCTTCATCCAAGACAAGACATCCTTGAAGCCACTGTTGGTTGTGTTGTGAATTACTCTTAATTATATTATTCAGAACTCCAGGGAAAAAGTGATATTTTCTGTGCCCTCCTTTTCCCACAGGGCTTTCTTGGTTAAGAAGCTAGGGGATTACCAGGCTGGACTCCCCAAACTAAACTACAGAATGGAATTTGGAATCTTAGGTCCTAGTACTTGACATACATATGCACCCTGGAGGCCTTTTTGCATAAACCACCTTCCTTATCCATATGCTCATCTGAGAAATTGTAGTGTTTAGCCATTTTGCCTTTTCTACAACTGTATGAAAATTTGAGAAGACATAAGCTTCAAAATCCTTTCTCTTGTTTGGAGCCTCTCTTTTGTATTTTACACTTCTTATGTTTCTAGATGACTGAGCAAGGGGTGGAGAGAGAGAATGAATATAATTCACAAGAAATAACATCATTGTTGCTTTAACTTGTTAGGTTCTGGACTAGTTTGTTGGGCAGTGGGGTTAGACTAAAAATACAAGGCAAGGCCTTTGTTTTCTGGCTAGGCCACTCAAGCCTGCACATGTCTGTGAAGTCAACAATATCCTTTATACACTCTGAATTACTTGAAAGCACAGAAATGCTTTCCTTCTACCTGGCCTGGAGTTTAGCAGGTCTAGTCCAGCCCTCATTTGCCCTTTCCTCAGTAGCCCATTCCATGTGGGGTAGAGAGGGTGTGAGAGAACAGCTGGTGGGAGCAACTACAAATCAGAGAGGCTTGAGAGAGCCACCACTTAAACATTGGTAGGATGCTGACTGGCGGCCAAAGCTGTCCCTATGAGGTGTATCTCCTGGGGAGACCAGATAAGCATGGGGAATGCCCACCGTAGAGAACTCTCAGAAATCTAGTTACATGGCATGCATGTGCTCTCATTCCTTGAATATGCTATGTGGTTTTTCATTTCCATGACCCCTCACCCTCAAACTGCTTTGTTTTGAAATTCATTCACACGTTACTATAATGCTTTTACTTAAGTTTTAAAAGATGAAATTATTGTTGTATTATTTTTTAAAGAAATTGTATATGTGTACATAATTTTCTCTCTGGCTTTCCAATCTCTCTATTGCTCCCTACTCTTAGGTTAATGGCCTCTTTTTTAAAAAAAATCACTGTTGCATGTATAGGTGTAAATGAATAAATATGTAAATACCACCTACTGAGTCCACTTAGTGTTGTTTGCATGCATATGTTTTCACTTGGCATGGGATAACCACTTCGAGACTCATTCCTGTGGAAAACTGATTCTTCCTCTTTTATCCATCCTCAATTGCCTGTAGCTCTTCATCTAGGAATGTGGGGCTTGTGAGATTTTTCCTATCCGCATTGGCATGCCAGCTGGTGTCATCATTCTTTAGGTCTTGATTAGGCAGCCATATTGCTAAGAGCTTGTGAGGGTAGTTCCCCTGTCCTATATGAAAGACACTATCTCACAGCAGATGTCCTCTGGCTCTCATAGTCTTCTCCCCTTTCTTTTGTGATGATCCCTGAGCCTTAGATATAGGGGTTGTATTGTAGATATAGCAACTGGAACTGGGAAATGAAGTCTGTGAGACTTTTTAAACCTATCTAGATAGTGCCATCCCCAGCACATGAGTATTTTTACAGCCTGAAATCTATTGGGTGCTTTGTTAGTGAGACTATATGAAATGTATCACACAAGAAAGCTCCAAACCGGAGCATCCTTCACAACACAGGTCTCTTTTCTTCCATGAAACATCCTCAGGTTGTAGGTTCAGGGCTTGTAGGTGTTAGGGCACAGTGGTCTTTGTTCTGTGCTCTTACTATGTACAGATTCTATTCTAAAGGCAAAATTAGGAACAAAGTTGCTTCTAGAGGTCCAACCTTTACATATGTAGCCCAAACAGCTAAAATAATTCTCATTCTTAAGAAACTATCATATTTTGCCTTGAACCAAAGCTTCAGAAGAATTTCAGAGACATAGCTTTGAACTCAGTTGAAGTTGAAAGTTGTATTTCCAACAGAAAGTAGGATGGTTAGTGTAAGGGGGACAATTTCTGGGTTTTGTAAAAGAACTGTCCTTTTCTCATTAGAATGGTCTTCTGAAACCAGAATTTCATGCATTTCATGTATCCATATTATCATCACAAATTACCACCTCTATGTCCGACATGTGGCAGACATGCAATGACAATGACCCATCAATTCTGCTGGCTGAGGTCAGTTCCTCTGAGAGGGGTCACAGCACTCATTATTTAAAGCTTAGTAGATATTTGTCCTTTTTCTTCAACCTCTGCCTCCTTTTGTGCATTCTCCATCCCTCTTTGGCATTTTCATGCTTGGTTCTCTAGCTCCTGAGTCCTTGGCCTTCCTAGTTATACTCAAATCATGTCAAAAACTTGCTATCTGCTACTCAGAAGTCATAGAGATCTACAGGCCTGGAGGGCAAGTACTGCTACCATCAGGAAAGGAGACAGTGGAGTTGGACTGTGTGGATTTAGATTAGATGCCAGGGACTTGTAAGTTTGTCACTATATAGTAAACCATTTTTTCTTTGATGTTGTTGTTTTTGAGAGAGTCTCATTTATTCCACACTAGCCTTGAACTCATGTTAACTTACTGGTTGAACTTCTTATCCTACATCTCCTAAGTGCTGTGATAAAAGCCATGCACTACCACACCTAGTTTATGGGGTGCCAGGGATTGAACACAGGGTTTTGTACATCATGTGAACACTCCACCAAAAGAGTTACATTCTCCACACCCTATTATTTTTATTTTGATTTCTTCACCTGTAAATTAATTCACCCTTGACCCCATTCTTGCCCTTGCCCTCATACTGGATGGGGAAGAAGACCTTTGCCCTTTACTATCAACTTCTGTGTTCATTTTCCTGGGTGGTTGGGGCTGCATCTCTGAGCTGGAAGAACTTTGGTGTCTGAGCCTTAGTCCCAGTTATTTCCACTGAAGGACTAGGAATGACAGAGTGATGGATGCCGCTCTTGCCATACTGTGGGGAATGTTTTCTCTGCCTGTTGTGGGACCCTTCCTGCTACTGATTTTCCTGGGACTCAGAAAGCTTGACAAATGTCTGTCTAAGGAGGTCTGTGATGCCCTAGGAGTCTTCCCCAGTTAGCTACCCTTTGAGCATTTTTAGGCAGTGTCTAGCCTTATAATTATTTACTATATTATAAAAATTTTGAGAAGAGAAGAGGGAAATAAATGGCCTTGGAGGTCCTTGGAGAGTCTAAACTCAAAGAAGCAGGAAGAAGGTGGACTGTGGATTGGATTTCTTCTGTAACCCATTATCCTCTTTTCTATTGTCTGAGGATGTGGCAGAGTGGGGAGAAGGGGTTATTCTAGACACATGTGTCATAAATGGCCTCCCAAGCAGGCTACTTGCAGCTCTTCTGCAGTAACAACTGTAGGAGTCATGGTCAAGTGTGTTCTGCTACTAGCCTGGCTACAACAGCTTGGCAGCCCAAGCAGATGTCACAAATGACAAGGTTTCCTGTCTTCTTTGAGTGGGCAGAAGCATGCTCCTCCACCCCATGGTGGCTAAGGGGAGCACAATGTTCACCCATACAGAGTTTCCTTTCAAAGAGCTGACTGTGACATTCTCAAACACTTTCTGTGCCATGAGTGCCTGGGCAGTTTATTTCCCTGAAGGCATGAACATGAGGCCCAGGTAAAACCCAGGGGAAAATGCATATAGCACCACTACTGAGTTTTATTATTTATTTATTTATTTATTTATTTATTTATTTATTTATTTATTTTTTACGAGACAGGGTTTCTCTGTTGTTTTGGAGGCTGTTGGTCCAGCCTGGCCTCGAACTCACAGAGATCCGCCTGCCTCTGCCTCCCGAGTGCTGGGATTAAAGGCGTGTGCCACCACGGCCCGGCCCACTACTGACTTTTAACCAAAGCTGAGTGAATGTCTTTTTTGGTCGATGTATTTTTTGCTTGGGAATTTGCTTTGTGTTGGAAAATGGAAGACCATATTGAGTCCCTAAGCCTGTGCAGGAGCAAGAAAAAAATATCCACAGTCTAGAAAGAGAAACCAAGGTGAAAGATTTGTTCCTTTTTTGAGTTCCACAAAAGAAGACACAGGACCCCACAGGTTCCAGTCCTGGTTTTTTTTTTTTTTGTTTGTTTGTTTGTTTTTTGTTTTTTTTTGTTTTGTTTTGTTTTGTTTTGTTTTGTTTTTGGTGAGGGGTTGGAGGGTCAAGGAGACGGCAGTGTGAGATGATATCCCTTCTGTATATGTCATGACATCTGCCTGCTTTCTGCTGTTTCCCTTGGGTTCTGGCTTAGAGTGTGACTAGGCAAGAAAGGTTCACATACTGGGTGTGAAGAGTTCTCTGTTCAGCCTGCCCGATGTTGGGCCAGGAGCCTCTGGCTGCAAAGAGGCATGTTCTGGGGCCAGGCTCTGTTCCTGCTCTGAGGTGGCAGAATAAGGCCTCACCTGAACACCCTGCTATAGCAGACATGATTCCTCAAACACTTTTGAAGTGAAAAGTCATAAAAGTGAAGGGAATTTGGCAACCAGCATGTTCTACCCAGAGGAGTTCATGACAATGCCACATCTAGTAGATAACCAGAAGCCATACTGCATAAACAGCTGGACTATACTCGTTGATGGCCTGTGTCCTCCTCGTCCTGGCCCAGCTCAGCTCTGATTTGGCAGGGGTGGGCCATGTGGGCAGTGGTTGAGCACACATGGGTTTGGAGATGAGACTGACAACAGACATCTCCTGGAGGGTCATGGGGAAATTAGAGCAGAGCTAGGTGGTTTAAAGAATGACCTTCAGAAGCCAGGCGTCTGCACTGGAGGAAAGCAGGGAAAGGTGAATTCTCAGAAAGGATAGAGTGAAAGACAAGAGGAAAGCGAAGCAGAAATGTTAAGGGAGAGAGGAGAGCAGCAGCTAACGTGGGAGAAACCGACGTGAGTAGAAGGACAAAAGGCAAGTTTGGGGAACAGAACCCAAGTACGGGACTCGGGAAACTGATTGAAATGGACTTAATTTTGAAAAAAGCATTCCATGAATCCCACTTTTCCTAAAATAGTTTGGATACAGTGGACACAGCATTCTCAGTGACAAGAGTCAGCTGCTAGGAGCAGCCTCAAACTGGCAAGAGGGGCTCTGGTGAGAGACTGTAGTAGCTCTAAGCCCACTGCTCTCTGAACCCCCTGCTTTTAGAGGAGGGACCCTGTGGAGTAAGGACAGATGCAAAGTGGAAGCCCGAGGAAGACATTGGATGCTCTGTGCCTCAGTTTCCCTATTGCAAAAATGGGAATTATGATGTCTCTGTTTTTACCTCCTCATATATTCGTAAGAACTAAAGAGATAATTATTCCTCCTGTAGCTCCCTTTCTCCTTTTCCTTTTTATCCCTCCCTTTCCTTTCCACATCTCTTTCCTTTCCTCTCCTTCCCTGAATCCCCTCCCTGCTTTCTTTCTCTCCTTCCCTGTTCTTTTACTTCCTTCCCTTTTCTTTTATTACCCTTCCTTCCCTCAGCCCTCCCCCTCCTTCCCTTCCTTCCCTCCTTTTTTCCCTGTTTCTCCTTACTCCTTCCAATTTTCTTTCCTCCTCTCTTCCATCTATAATACAAACCTCTGCTGACAAGTCATACTGTTAGACACCATGGTGATATCAGAGCTACCAGCTGACTAAGGCAAGGTCATTGCTTTCAGAACCAGATTAGCACAGGGTAGCCACATTGATGGACAGATCTTGGAGATCTGTGGGATATGTGTAAAAACAGCAACATATATGGTGTCTTGTTGTTATCCACACTGGGATAAAAGCCAGCCTCACTTGTATGGCTCATGAATGCCTCTGTGACCTGCATGTGCCACTGCTTCTGGTTTCGTGCTTTCCAGGAATAAGATCCCATCATCTTCATGACTACACACCCAACCCTGTACTTCCAAAAAGACCTTTGCCATTCCCTCCTTGCTGATCTCCCCAGCTAGGAACTTATTATATTGTCTTTAATTCATAAATTAGAAATTCAGAATCAGCATGACTCTTTCTCTCACTGTTATAGAAGCAGACCGAGCATGGGCCTCTCCATCACCACATAGGAAAAGGTCTCCAAATGCATGAGCACTGGAGGATGGATTGGTGATTCAAACAAACCATCATCTTCTGAAATTTGTATCTTGTTCCCTTCTGGTCTTGGGAATGGCAGCCTGAGCTAATTCATTATGGTGTACCTTTGTGTCTGTGTGTACACCCATTCTTTTGTCTCTGATAGATAATCACAAACATGTACAGGGGGCCATTTTAGAAGACTGTTACTACAGAGTGATAGGGAGATAAAGGAAGGCATAATGATAACATCATATTTGATTTCATTGCATCCTAGGAATAGATCCGAAGAATCCATATCACTTGTTCAAGCTGCCAGGCCTGACTGTCTTGTGGCAGTGAACATGGTGTTGTGTCTGTCTCATGGGTGGACCTGGGTATTCATGCTATCTCCCACGGGTTCTTGTGCAGCAGGCTTCTTTTTTCTAGGTTTCCCTAATCCACCTTTGCTTATAGACATTGGCTACATGTGGGCCCTAGGGTCCCTTTTGTGGTTAGAATGTACAGGCCAGGCTATGGAGTCACTTTTGGCAGGATTGGGAGCCTGGGTGTTAGATGCCAATTATGCTTGCTTCCTTTGTTTTTAGGCTCTTCTGTAGTATTTGGTAGAATTTTCTCTGATACTCTATCTGCCTTAGTTGTTCTAATTGGCTCGATGAGATAGACTTAAACATACATTTGGACAGTGTTTTTAAGGTGGAGAAAAGTCCTTTGGGGCCAGTGAGGCCAGAACTCAGAGGGGAAGGGGAACTGTAAAGAAAGGCACAAATGCCTCTTGTTTCTGCTTGCTTTTACAACCCAGAGGCAGTGATATCTGAGATTAAACCATGGGAGGCACTGTTTTAACTTAATAAGGGGGTCTCTTTACAGCCTGCCACTTGGCAAAAGTCATGCTGTTGGCAACAACAACCACAATTTCCCTTAGACTTTGGAGTCAGTCCTAGGTTTGAATTTTGGCATCACTGTAGAGCTATATGCCTGGATACTGTCCTCTGGGTCTCTGAGAAACTTACCTGATAGAAGGGCTTTGGGAACAACTTAATGGGGTTTGTGTAATGGAAGTGTGTGGTATTGTGGTCACCACACAAATTTCTTCTCTCCTTTCAACTCCACAGGTGAGATCTGTAGAGTAGGTAACCTGTTCTTCTCTGTGGACCCTCTTAAGAATTCATTAGTTCCTTTTTCTCCTTTATATTGAAATGTTTGCTTCCTTCTGCTTAAAGGAGTTTGCATTAACAACTGTGGTGGTCCAGTCATAGAGATTCATTGATGTCTCAGTCAGTTTGGGGAAAAAACTGAGCTCTCAGACATATTTTCAGGCAATGGCTATGAATTTTTATGTCCAGGTCCAGTCTGCTGCTAATGTGGACCGTGGTTCTTTAAATTACTTGTCCAAAGATAGAAGGGATCCAGAGAGAAGCCAGATTGTGGTTCCAGGGAAAAGAGAGACATTCAGATACAGAGCTTGTTTAGGATCAGTTTTGTCTTCTTTCATTGGCCCTGGGAATATGAAACCTCCTTAACTATTTACCCCAGTCTGGTGAGTATTATCCATCCATGCATGCATGCATGCATCCATCCATCCATCCACCCACCCATCTAAGCAGCCAATCATCCAGTCATCCATGTACCTACCCTCTCAGCTCTCTCATCCTTTCTTCAATCCCTGTCTTGCTCTCACCTTGTGCTTATTCAGAGGTGAATACTGCATCTCCAGCTCACCAAACTTCAATCTACTAAGAGAAATGAGAATAAATAAGTGTTTTTTCAGCTCAGTGACAAATAGTGTGACAAAAAATGATGAATAGGGTTACCAGAACACACATGCACACACACACAAAACTTCAAAGAGGATTCTTAAACATGTGACCTTTGATCTAGGTCTTTATGGGCAAAAAGGAATTTTCTAAGTCTAGTAAGAACTGTGTGGCATGAGAGGGACTTCCTAAAACAGAAGATCCTATACAAACCTTTAAGAAGTTGTGCTGTGTTTGGCTGTTGGACATGAGTCAGGCTGGCTGGCAGGCAGAGAGGCATGGAAGGGACTAGATGCATGTGGTTGTGACAGTGTGTTTTATCAGGATAGGTGGTATTCATGGTGATAGTTGAGAGCAGAGTTCCTAATAAAGTGCACTTTGACGCTCATAATTCCAGGATAGTTCAGTCACACTCAACTGGGAGTATAGAAGAATGACAAAACTGCATTTATTTATTGATTACTCTTTCTCTGTGATTACCAATACAGATAGGCAAGGAGGAATTAACAGGAATGTTTCTTGCTTTTGTAGAACTCAAGCTTTGATTGAAATAGCATGGAAACCCAGAGCTTCTATATTCCCTTCTCTTTGGGTATGTTTGTTCACTTGCATTATGAATATTCTAAGCAAATGTTCTCTACAGAGTTGAAGTCATGGTGCCATGTTGAGAATCTCCTATACCCCCTACTATGTTGCTCAGGCTGCTCTCAAACTCCTTCTGCCTCAGCTTCCAAAGTAGCTTGGACTAAAGGAATTAGCAACAGAGCCAGCTTATAAACAGGTTTGAATACCAGTTCCATGCTACTCACAATCCACCCCAGAAAACATGCATAGGGCAAATGATGCTAATTTATGCATATTTATATTAAACTGACTCCATGTCCTAATGAGTTACATATAGTCTCATGAGTGCAGAATTAACCTTCCAACAACAAGAGCAGAATTTTAATCAAAAGAGTAGCCTAGACATCTGGCAGATGTGCCTTGGATGGGAGGGGCATCTATTAAGCAGTCATCAAAATAACTTAGTCATTGTAGCTGATTCTTATTTAAATGAGATTTCACTTTTTTTTAACCCAACAAAGGGAAAAACAGCCTGAGTTTGTAATGTTTTTCAATGAACTGGATTCCTTTCTCTTTTTGAAAAAAAAAGTCATAATTGACTTATTTTGTAATGAAATGTTGCCCAACATTCTCAGGCACATTTGAATACATGATTTACCAGGATTTTCTTGGTTTTGTTGAGGAGCCAGTACAGCCTGCCTGCTTGGAGCTCCATCAGCTCCCTTATTGCTACCCAAGTGCAAATCTGTAGGGCAGGCATAAGGAACAAGTATGCAAAGTCATAGAGAGTTGCTCTTAACTAAAGCCATGAAGACTAGGTTATTATTGGGAATGCTTGATGGATCTCAATACTAATGAGATATGGGCAGGGGTGGAGCCAGAAGCTAATTCTGCTAATGTGCATCTTATTTGCTAGAATCTGGATTCTTCCTTGCTTGGTATGAGTGTTAGGAAACCAGGCTCAATTAAATGAATGCACATGGGACAATATTTTAGCCAATGGTCTTGGGCAAAAATGTCATTCTTTTGGACAACCCCTTCTAAATCAGAACATAGATTCTCAGTTAACTGCAGGTGTTTGAGGCATATGAAAAGTGTAGAGATCTTCAAAATCTTAGCCCAAGATTGAAGGCTGCCATCAGTGTCATTAATGTTCGTTAACACTGAAGATAGGAGGGACTCTATTGAGCCATGTTGGTGAGCATGCAACATGAGACCAAAGAAACCCATCTATCTGGGACCAAGGTGCTGCTGACCCTGGCAAAGACATATACAAATGGGGCTATCTGGAATTTGGAAGTGGGATAATGGTCTCTTTGAAGTGTACACTGAGGTAGTTCAGCAAGTAAATGCTTATTATGCAAGCATGGCAGCCTGAGTTCATTCCTCAGCCCCGACATTAAAACCCAGGCATAGTGGGCTGTGCTTTTAATACCATTACAGGGATTCAGAGACAGGCAGATCCCTGGGCCTTTCTGGCTAGTCAGTTTAGCTTAATAGGTGAAACAGTGGTCCCAGTGAGAGACTCTCGTCCCAGTGAGATGCTGGTCCCAATGAGGTAAGGTGAATGGCTCCTGAGGAATGACCCTGAGGTTTTCATCTGGCCTCCACAGCATGCGGTGTGCACATTCGCTTGCACACTTACACTCAAATGAACACTCCTCCCGACTCCGATAAATAAAACAAAAGGTATTCTGGGGGAAGAGCTCTGTGTGTCACACGGACAGAGAAGCTGCAGCCAAGCCTGGGACTTACAAGTGGTATTTCAAGGTGGCTGTGACCCTTCATTCATCCCCCTGGCAAGTAAGAAAGGACTCCTTTTCTCCCTGAAGGAAGTATTGGGTCCTTGAGGACCTCTGGCAGAATCCTTCCAGAGCAGCTATCAATCTCTACGCCAATACTAAGATCAGCATGCTCCATGAAGAGCCCTTCCATTATTCTTTTTAATATTAATAGAACTAATTAAATATAGAGGTATATTCTGGCCTTAATCTTTGGCTTTTCATCTCCCCCCTCCTCTTCCCACTGTGCCTGAGTATGTATTGTCAAAGTGTCAAGTAAGGAGGGTAGGAGAAAACCAGGCCAGATAAGGCAGAATTGGTATGCTTGGCAAAGACTGCAAACACAAGGGACTTGTTTTAATCCAGTCCATTAATCAATTTCTTCGTAGAAATTGAATTAACTGTCTTTCATCAACAACACACCCTGTGACTGGAAAACACTGTGTGCACCAGGGAATGTAAATGCAGTGGGTGTTTCCTCCTTGCCTGTGTAGGTGAACCTGTGACACTCATATTATTGGTTTTTTTGTTTTGGTCCTGTGCATGGAGAAGAAAGGACCTCAATGTCAAATGATGCTGGCCATGAACCTAGGCTCCAGGGAAAACACTGAAGCAATCTGTTGTTTTACATTTCTTGTCACAAGTACTTAGAAAGAGCCCTTACTCTTACACCCCCGCCTTTTAGCCTAAATGGATTCACCACTGAATATGAAAAACACTATAAATTATTTTCTTTTCATTTGCATTACATAGAAACAACTGGTCTACCCCCCCCCATTGAGTCCTCTATTCCTTTG
Source organism: Mesocricetus auratus (assembly GCF_017639785.1). Taxonomy (NCBI): domain Eukaryota; kingdom Metazoa; phylum Chordata; class Mammalia; order Rodentia; family Cricetidae; genus Mesocricetus; species Mesocricetus auratus. The sequence continues at coordinate 49,883,909 of NW_024429180.1, read as the reverse complement.
GAATCCAGGCTCTCTTATTGGGTCACTGGGCTCTTGCTTGCATGGGGAATCATGCAAGGATGAAAGCATCTCTCCCAGTCTCTGAGAGAAAAATTTTGATGTTCCTTTTATCTTCTTTTCTTCAAATTGGTAAATAAAAATTTTATATATTTGTGGTGTGTCACATGAAGTTTTGCATTGTGAATACATTTTAGAATGCTAAATTAAGCTAACAAATATCCTTATTGCAATAGATATTTAACTGTTTCCTGTGATGGGAACACTGCAACTCTTTATTAGCAATTTTTCAAGTACATGACATCATTATTACCTATATGTCACTACATTGTATAAGAGATTTGATTTCTTAAATTCATTTGTTATGTTTAAATGCAATTTTGTAAGCTTGAACTCGTATCTCCTGAGTCTTCTAGACTTCCAGATCCCTGGTCACATCCTACCTTGGGCTTCTATGGTTAACCTTTTAAGATTCCATGTCCCAGTGCTATAGGGTGTTTGTCTATCCATGCTTGGCTTATTTCATATACTATTCAATATGTTTGAGGACATAATCTCAAAGACAGGTCATCTAACATTGTGGGAGGGGACCCTTAGAGTTTTGTATGAAACAAAGTTACTGTGGCCTGGTTAGAAGCTTGTTTGGGCCCAAGGAGACAGAATACCCATGCTTACAAGTTAGATTAAGTTCCAAGAAATGGATTTATTATTTGTAGTTGTTATCAGTTATAGATGGGCAGCTCTCTACTCCAGGAAAGTTTTCTAAAGGTGGTTGAACTTTAATTTGTGTGACCCATTCACATCACAGTTGATGGTTGCCACTAAATAGCAGGCCCTATGTTTATGATCTGTAAGAGCAAGACTTGTAGAGTTCAAAGGCTAAAGGACACGATGTGTGGGTTTGTACATTTGAAGGGAACCTGAACAGAGCCTGGACCATGTTGATCTTGGGATCGAACTCAGGGTTAGCTGTGTGTATACAACTGGCTACATTATTTTTTGAGATAGGGTCTTTCACTGAAGCTGGAGATTACTGACTGGACACAACTAGATGACCAGTAAGCTCCAAGGATCTTCTTGCCTGTATATCCCCAGAGACAGGATTACAAATGAACACCACTATGCCTGGCTGTTTGTGTGGGTGCTGGGGATTCAAACTTAGGTCTTCCTTGCTTGCACAGCAGGGACTTTACTGAGTGAGCCATCTACTCCATCCCTCTTCTTCCTTCTTAAAGGATAAATTGTTTATTTGGCTTATGGCTCAAAGGGTCCAGTTCCTAGTTGCTTGGCCTCATTCACTTGGGTAGAGCAGGGGTATATGGGAGAGAAAATCATTGGTTAATGGCAGACAGGCAGCAGAGGGAATGGAGAGGACAGTGAGCTAGTTATTACTTTCAAAGACTTGTCCGCCAGGGATCTACTTCCTTTAACTACAGGAGCTAGGCATGGTGAGGCTGGGACTCACAAGCAGAAAACAGTGTGCACCTGTCAAACTTGTTTTCCCCCAGTCAGCTAAACTGGAAAAAGTGAGACTCTGAGAAATCAACCCCAACTCCCAAAATAGCATCCCCAGCTGGGGATGCAGTCATTAACATATAAGACTGTGAGGGGACATTTCATATTCAAACTGGGACACAAGAAATAACATACAGTCAGTGCTCAATAAATGCTTGCTGTTTGGGTGGATGAGCAAAGGTGGTATAGACAGAGACTCATTTGGGGTTCAGTGAGTGTAACCAGCCAGCAGCTTGCTCGGTGCAACACTAACTAGCCTTGCTGTGAGAGATTGGACGGGACTGCATGTCACACTAAGGGGTTTAGACTTGTTCCCGCAGGCAGAGGAAACCTTGGAAGTCTTATAAGCAAGAGAGTAACTTAACTTGTTATGTGTTTTAGAAATACAACTCGAGGGCACTGGATTTCAGAGCTGACTACCTGCAATTGGCTCTTATCTTATTTCAGAGGGTCTCACTTTTCCAGTTTTGCTAACTGAGAGAAAACAAGCTTTGGGTCTCAGTGATGCATGGCATCTTCTGCCTGTGACAACTACCTCCCTTCTGCCAGCCCCCATAGATGTTCTTGTTACCTGCAGTTTTGTTTTATGCTCTCTTGGAGCTGTGGTCTCTTGGCCCCTCTCTTGGATGAGACCCATATGGCCCTTGTGACTTGGCTGGTACCAGTTTTTCTGCCTACAGCATCTTCCATATTACCACTTCTTCTGGTCTTGGATCAACACACATTCCCTCCCTGGGGCCTCTCTGACCATAGCAGACCATATTGTTCTACGGGACTCAAAAACCACTCATGTTCTGTAGCATTCAGAGGCTCACATAAGCAGAGGGCCTAGTTCTACAGGTCACTGGGGTCTACCTCTTCTTTTAAAGGAGTTGACATACCAAGTAAGAATGCACATCAGGGTATAATATATATCAGTGGAGCAACAAAGCCAGGAATAGATTCTCAGTGCTACACTACTCAGATTTCTGTTACTATAGTGACATGCCCGAGACCCATCAACTTAAGAAAAGGAAAGGTTTGTTTTGGTTCACAGCTTTGGAGGTGTCAGTCGGTTGCCATTTGACCTTGCAGCTTTTGTGCCTGTGATGAAGCATCACATCATGGTAGGAAAGCACAGTCCATTTCTTGGTGGACAGGAAGCAAGCAGGAAGAAATGGAGTCACAGAGTCACACAGTCACCTTAGAGAGCAATGACAAAATCTCCTATTAGATCCTACAATTTAGAGTTTTCTGCTTCCTTTAAGTTTCACCAAACTATAGACCATGCCTTTAACACGTGGGCCTTTGGGGAAAGCTTACTGCAACTACAGCAGATGGATTGACCCAAGTCCATTGCTTTTGCCATTACATGGAACTTCCTAACTGAGCCTCACACACAGGACTTGGATAAGCCTCAGTTTTATTCATTATGGTAGTGGTGACATGGGGACAAAGTCACCGATTTTTGAAACTTCATGTAATAGCCTGCACAGGGGCTTATTGAGGAGGGACATACCTTTACTTCTCCAGAAGGCTAATTTGCTACATCATCTGTATACATATCATGGTTCTTAGATGGAAGAACACTCTTGCCACTTTTCCTCTGTGTCTTTGGCCTGCAGACTGACCTCCCCTGGGCAGAGTCACCTGTCTGGCTGCACTCTTTGGGGCTAGGGCTAAGGCTATTACACCTTGCCACACACACAGTACCTGTGAGGGGTTGCTTTTCCATGAACCCACCTGGTTCAGGTGGCAGTGGTTATTCTGACTTCCTATGGATAAGAGTTTCCCATGCTTTCTATCCCTGTCTGATTGTTCCATTGTAGAGCCTTTATTGAATTCTTCCCAGAACATACTGGTTTCTGCTGAAACCAGGCTTGATGCAAGACTTTAGTGAATCACAGAAACATGCTAGTGAGGCAAAAGATTCTCCATGGTCAAGTAGTTTCTGTACTGTTGAAAAATGCAGAGAAATAGCTGTATATCTACAGTCTCAATGAAGGTGTCCTGTATTGCACATGGGAGAATTGGGAGCAGAAGAGCACTGTCCTGTCTCCCGTTTCTTAGATGGCCCTATAGATGTCACCTGCATTTAATATTTTGGTCCCTAGTTCATGAAAGGCAGTCTCATCCAAAGCATTAATAAGATGTTATCACTTCCCTCCAAGAAATTCACAATCTAGGGAGAAATGACCAACAGGGAAACTCTACCTGAGGCAAGTAGATGAAAGAAATACACCGGAGGGGTGGTAATGCCGCTGGATGTGGAAGCCACCAGCTAGCGACTCTGGAAAGGGACCTAGAGTCATGCTGAGAGAACTTTGAGCAGGAGGAAAATCAACTTAGACCCTGGGCTCTGTAATTACTCTCTGATCCTTGATAAATGTGGGAAAATACCTTGCTTTCAAGCTCACTGCAAAATAGGCCAAAGTGAGACACTCTGAGGACAGTGACTCGACAGGAGTATTTCAGTGAGAATGTGGTCACCATCGGCAAGGGTGTGATTTCTCTGAGTCCCAGGGTAGTTGACCCAGAAGACGAGCTCCAAAAGTCAGAATATGAACACTTGACAAATAAAGGATGCTGGAGGATCAAGGGAGAGAAGAAAGTAGCTGCAGTTTCTGTGAGTAACCCTGCACCAAGACTGGCCCTGAGGGATGATGGATTCTGACACCAGCACACCAGGAAGTGATTCTCCCTCTTCTTGTTTCTTAGGCCCAGACTCTTCCCATGGAGCCAGAGGGAAACAGGGAGTGCTCTACAGCACGTGTAGCTTAACTACTGGTGCTGCCTGGGCATTCAGACTTCACTTTGATATAAATTCAAAACTTACTAGTTTATTTATTTTATTTGGTTAGGAACCAAGACAATGGTGGCTTCACTGGAAACATGTTTTTCTCTTCTTTCAGAGCCCTGGGCAACTGACCTACTTTCTTATTCTCTTTGAACTCAACGGAGGCACTGCCTCTTCAAAGCAGGCTGTAACATTAAGGTTCTTTGCTTTATGTGGACCAGGGTGACTCACCCAGTTACTAAAAAAGATGAGCCACAAATGCCATCTTAAAGCTGCCTTCATGCCCAGAGCTCTTCTTTTGGTATTCTCTTTTTTTCTTTGAGTCCCCCCCCACCTCTAGTGCTTAAGTCATGAAAATTAGCAGGAAAAGTGGGTGAAGAAAATGTTGGCTAAGTATTTTATTAATTTTTTTTCATTTTTCATACCAACCCCAGTTACCCCTTCCTCCCCTTCTCCTGCCTCCCCATCCCATCCTTATCCACTCCTCAGAGGATATAAGGCTTCCCTGGGGAGTTAACAAAGTCTGGTATACCAAGTCAAACAGGACCAAGCCCCTCCCCCACTTTATCAAGTTAGAGCAATGTATCCTACCATAGGGAATGGCCTCCAAAAAGCCAGTTCATTCACCCAGGATAAGACTTGGTTCCACTGGCATGGCCCTTACCAATGAATCAAACCACATAACTCCACATACCTATCACCCATATACAGAGGGCTTAGATCAGCCCTATGCAGGCTCCCTAGCTGTCAATCTAGAGCCTGTGAGCTCCTACTAGCACAGTTCAGCTGTCTCTGTGGCTTTCCAATCATGATTTTTGAACCCCTTGGCTCATATGATCCCTCCTTCCTCTCTTCAACTAAACTCCAAGAGCTTACCCCAGTGCTTGGCTGTGGGCCACTGCATCTGCTTCCATTAGGCATTGAATTTAAGCTGTATGATGAAGGTGCTAGGGAAATTCCCAGGAATCCACCAGGATAATCCCAGATAAGTAATAGTGGAGAGGGTGCCTGAACTGGCCTTCCCCTGTTATTTTTTTTAACTAAGCAAGTTTCAAGAAGAAGCTGGATATCTTTAAATGACCAGGAGTTCCATGTTGGAGGGAGATAAGATCTTCCTACCATTACACACTTGGAAGGAACACCCACCCATGATTTGAAGATCACTACACTTGGTCTCGGATGAGTTTGTTTGGAATCTTTCACCTGAAAAGGTCCCCTTCAGTCCACCAACATTCTGGTAACACTGTAGGTTGAGGCTGAAGGGGAATCTTGCAATGAACTCTAAAAATAGAGTCACCCTTCCTCTTCCAAATAGACTTTATACTTCCCTGCTGCACAGACCCTTCAAAGAGAAGAGCAGGATGAATATACCAAAGGGGTGGGGTGTTGAGCACTCTCTGCTAGTGGAGTCTGGGTTGTTCTGGATAAGCCATGCCACTAGGTGAGACATCACTTAATTAAGACATTTGAAGGGAGTTTAATTTATCAGATTACTTTACAAAGAAACAGCTGGCTATGGACACAGCAAATCAGGTGGAGGGAGATGGAAGATAGGTCACTCTTGGCAAACTTCCCTGAGTAGCATCCTGGTCAAATGTCTGCAGATGTATTACCTGTGTAATGTCCCACTTATGCTGATATCTAGAAGGGCCCTCTTTGTATTCCTTGGATAAGCAGTCTTAACATAAAGAGCAAATTTATAACCCTTCCTCCAATCCCCATTTCTGGGACCCTATACTCAGACACATAACTGCTTCTCCTAGCTCAGAGATGCATCAATTATTGCTGGCAGCCTGGTCCTGATACGTCCCCTCTATCTCTAATGCCAGGTTCTTAGAGACGGCTATTACACATTTTAACAAATAACAGGAGTACTAAGGCAAGGACTTTTATCGCAATATGAACACTATAATTTCAACCTTTTAGGGCAACCAATCTATGGAATCAAATCCAATGGGGAGGGTGCAGAATGGCGGTTCAGCTGTAGCCACTTTCACTGGGAAGGACAATATTCCACAGAATTCAGGTTGGACTGGAAGCACTCAGTGCTTCTGGAACATAAATGGGAATTCCTAAGGCTATGTCAGGACCCTGGACAGTGAATATTTCCACCCTGCTCCCACTCACAAACAGAAATCACTGGTTAGGATCTGCATACAGAATTCTGTGCTGTGTGGAGAAATGTCTACTTCTGACAACACAGATGTAGGAATTACATTATGGAATCATAAGGTACGCATGCTGAGTGTTTCCCAGACTGCTGCAATGAGTGCTTATGCTTACTCTAGTGTAGATGTAGCCATTACCACTTTTCATCCCTTCGGAGTATGAAGTTCACTACTTAGTGGGTTCTTAAAAGTTGTCATACTGAGTCCTCTGCAGACTCTTAAAATTAATGCTTATGCCCTTTGTGACTTAGATGTCATCATCACAACATTTTCACCTGTAAGGAACCTGACTTAAAAGAGACTCCCCTGCTTTGAGAGAAGCAGGTTGAAGGGAGGGAACAGAATCTCACACTCAGAGAACCTATGTTCAGAGTCATCACAGGCCACTTTACCTCTGAGTGCCTTTCTATAAAAGAGATGTATCACCTGCTAGCAGATCCCAAACTCAACATCCCACCCATCAGCCATACTGCCTTGACCTTAAACACCAGTCTTCTTTGCTAATTCTCTAGCTTAATGATAGAATACTCCATGTATTCTATCCTGGTACTCACTCTGTAGACCAGGCTGGCCACGAACTCACAGAGATCCTCCTGCCTCTGCCTCCTGGGTGCTAGGATTAAAGGCATGTGCCACCAATACCCAGTCTAAACACTGCAAAAAATGGCTCATTAAACACAGGACTAGGTACTTTATAAATAATGTTTAAATAATGAATTAAAACAGTTGTTGCTCTGAAATTCATATGTTGGATATGGCATGGTAAAGTTGATGTGGCCATAGGAAGGAAGGAGAAATAGCCTTAGAAGAAGAAGTTTATTATACTCCCAGGTCCTAGAGAGGAGTCACTACATGCCATGCAGGGCCACAAAGGTTGTACTAGCCTTTGGCCAGGTGACCCAAAGAGGATCTGAAGAAAGGGCAGACTAGGGATTTCCATGGGAAAAGCAAGACAAGGAATAGTACTATTTAGAATGGGTTAATTTGAATAATTCCTATGAGCTTGGTCAAGGGATGATCTCTCATAGGCCAGCCCAGGGAGAACATACATAGGAGGGATGTTGGCTTGGTGTGAATTTGGCATGTTTTTCACAGCTTATATTTGAATACTTGGTCTCCTAGTTGTGGTGTTATTTTGAAGACTTAGGAGGTAGAAATAGACCATGAGTGTGCATTCCTTTTTTGTTTTTGTTTTTTTGAGACAGGGTTTCTTTGTGTAGCTTTGGAACCTATCCTGGCACTCACTCTGTAGACCAGGCTGGCCTCAAACTCACAGAGATCCTCCTGCCTCTGCCTCCTGAGTGCTGGGATTAAAAGCATGTGCCACCAACGCCCAGTGGAGAGTGCATTCTTTAAAGATTCTGTCCATCTAGTTCTGTCTGATGATTTCAGCTTCCTGGGATGTCATCCATACGGGCTATCTTCTGTTGGAAGTTTCTACTGTCATGGACTGAGGCATTCTGAGGTGGCATTCCTTCAATGCTGGACAGAACTTTCTGTGCCCATTAGTCAAAAATAAACCCTTGTTGCTTTAAGTTTTTCTGTCAGATACTCATTACAGCAATGAGAAAAGTAACTAATAAATAAGGAAAGAAACTGTTGTGTTGGAAGAATGTGTAAGAGTTTGTAGGTGTGAATTGAAGAATTTCCAGAATGTGATGGGTCTCTTAACTGGTCATTTTTTTCATATATGCATTTGTTTTTTTAAACTTATTTAATCTTTGGGGTTTCACATCATGTACCCCAATTCTTTTCTACTCCCAGTCCCCCTATATTTCCCCCTCATCCTTGTTGCATCCTCCATGAAAGAAAACGAAACAAAGTAAGCAAGCAAGCAAACAAAAGCAAGAACAAAAAGAAAAGTAAACCCCATTAAACCAAAACAGAATAAAAATCCACACCCAAAACAGCGAAATCTTTGCATTTCCTCTCCTGTCTGTTCAACACCTCTTCATCCATCCTTATGGCATCAGAGGCTTCGATGTGTCATACTTTGTCCCATCAGTTGACTGGCAACTGTCCATTGCAATGAATCATTTGTCTGATTCAAGGCCTTTGGTTTTTGGTACACCATCCTCACTGGATTCTCATTGGAGCTCTTCTGGGGTATCCTGTGTCTTGAAGATCTTGCAGGTATCATTCTGCAGGACCAGTCCCTTCATGAGCTCCAGTAGGACCTAGATGGAGTAGATGCAAGGGCAGGCCAACCTAAGACCCAGTTGTGGGCCTGGGTATAACTGGAGATTTTACTGGCTTTGTGGAAGGCAAGAATGCAATTAGGTCTGAAAACAGTGCATACTAACTTCATGGGGTGTTTGTTGTGGGTGAAGAGGGGCATCATTGGCAACAGACTAGAGGTTATTGATGCCATATTCTGGCTAAGAGCCTGCTCATGTCCCAATACTTGAATGAGACCAAATTCAAAGGTGGTGGCTTGCTTGGGATAAACTTTCAAGACAGCAGAACATTCAGATTGCAGTCTGGTTATTGCTTGCTTCTTTTATCTAGGTTTATTCTAAGATTCAGAAATAAATTGTGGAGTAGAAAAATGTGGAAAATGGAAAGTTTATGGAACATGAGTGTGTTTGATGATGTGGAACAAGTAAGTGCAGATAAGTCAACTCTAATTGCTCGACATATTAAAGTTCATTAAAGATGAGCTGTGGACTTCGCAGTGTGTACCAGGACAGGAAAGATGTACCAAGGGAGATGAATTCATTGAAAGCTGCAAGGTGCAAGAATGTAAACTCATCCAACTTTCCTTTAAATGTGTGCTTAAAAAGATGCTGCTGCGTGTCCTCTGGGAAAGAGTCTTCTCATAGAGCATACTCCAGGATTTAAGCCACAGAAAGTTCAGAGGCCACTCTACTCAGGTTTAAGAGATCCTGGCTAATTCTGAAGTCAGCAGCAGATGTTGGCGTTATCCATGTGGCTCTGCTTCTGTGGGCAAGTAAAATATATGAGCTATGTAGTCATGGAGGCTTGTACCAAAATCCCAATGAAAGTCTATGAGACCAGACTCACTGCGGGGATTTCCTGAGTGGGCTATGTGTGATCCTGGGAGCTGGAGATGTCAGGACCATGACTTATCTGCTGAGGAAAGCTACAGGGACCACGTGGAGCTTTGTGGAGGGGTAGGGGTAGGAAGTAGGGTCTGGTGGTAGAAATTGCTCACATGGGCCTTTGAAAGTTTTATCAGTTCCTGGTTCCTCTATGCCTCAGGTGCTACAATTTCTTCCTATGAAGCTGACAGTGAATGTATATATTTTATAGCAGTGTCAGCAGAAACACAAGAGTGATGTGAACAATGCCTTGGACTGAGACATGGCGCCCCTGCTGCTATGATGTGAAATTTCTAAAGCAATCAGCCAAAATAAGTCCTTCCACTAATTCCTTCTGCCAGGTGTCTCATCACAATTATGAGAAAAGTAACTAGTGCAGTGTGAGTTAGATAAGGAGGTGTGTGAGCTGTAGGCTCTATATGTGTGTCATACCCATTAGTGGAGACCAAGACCTTGGCTGTCTCTAAGAACTGACTGGTCCCCAAATGCCAATGTTTTAGTGGTTTTAGTTTAGTCAAAACATTATGGAATAAAGAAAGACTGATGTATACAATGTTTTTCCCTTTCTTCCTATTTCCAGTATGCTCAGTCATGATCCATTCCACTATTTGACCTGTTCAGCACTTTTGAGAGCTCATTGCCATGTCTGTGATGTTAGTATTGTGCATCTGAAAGAAATTCAGCTACATTAAAAAGGATGGAGTTGCATTATTTCTAAAGTGTCACTTCAAAAGTGTTCTGCAATAGTATAGAGCAGCAGCCTTTTAGAATTGCAATGGAGCTTGATGACATCACAGTCTTCATGTCATCATCAGCCTGGAAAATATCACTCATGTATCATGATGACAGTGGAGTAAACAAAGCCACTCACTGCCAGTTTGTGCATAAGTATAGTTCATATAACTGTGTGCAGTGCATAGTGTGAATAATGATTGTGTCATTGCTGATGTGCTTTCTATATTATAATTGCTAGCATTCATGTGTATTCCTACTTATGAGAGAACAGTTTACTTTAAAACAACATGTCATGCTACACTGGCAACAGCCTTAAACATTAAATGCTGACTGCATATTTTTCAAAACAATGCTTTTATTACATTTGTGTGTGTGTGTGTGTGTGTGTGTGTGTGTGCGCGCGCGCGCGTGCGCCACAGAGCATATATGGAAGTTAGAGGATAACTTACGTGAACTTGTTCTTTCACTGGGTGGGTTCTGGGGTTGAAACTTGGCTCATCATTCTTGACGGCAAGCCCTTTTACCCACAGGTCCACCTCCCCGTCTTTTATTACATTTATCATTGCCTCATTTTCTCTTATGCTTTCCTTAGTCTCATTGTGTTCATCATGTCCCCATTTTATATACCAAGGGTCATAATAAAGAAAATAATATGAGATATGCATACATACATATGAATAAATATACTTGTGTATATTTATGCAAGTACACAAATGTAGCACATAGCCTAGATGTGCAGTTGTCTATATAATATAGGTAAGTACAGGCTATGATGTTTGCATAATGACAAAGTCACTTGATGATACATTTTTCAGAGTGTGCTTTCTTCATTAAATGATGCATAACTGACATCCCATTTTGCCCTTGCTATTCTGTGATGAACTCATTGCCCTCAAATTATTTTTTCTTTCAGTGTTTTTCAGCCACCTTCTTAATGCAGTGTTAGTTGTTCCTAGAATTTCCTGTCATGAGTGGGTTTCTGCCCTTCTAATCCCCAAATGACCATTTAGGGTCACTATTTACTTTCCTTTTCTCAAAAGGAAGTCATTACCGGCCCCTCCAGCATGCGGATCCTCTGCTGACTGGATCCAACTGTTCAAATATCTCCTCTGCTTAAGCCCAGTTTACATTTCCTCAGTTAATCTCAGTTCTATAGGCAGGAATTAATAACTTCACTCCTGCACTCCAAGAGTTTGTCTGTTATGATGCAATTCGTCCTGTATTTTATAATAATCTCCTTGGAGTATGGCAAAGGCTGATATGTAGGCTGGGAAAGCTGGCCCCTTCATCTCTGCTGGGGCTGGCAATACAGTTTAGGCTGGCTCTTGTAAGCCTGAGCCAGAACTCTAATGGACCCAAGTTTTATCTGCTTTTTGGGATAACCTGACCCTTTTTCTCATGCATAAGGTTGGAGTGATACCATGAGTAGATCTAGAACTGTCACTCTTACAGGATTCTCTAGTACCAGAGAGAACATCTTAGTGGATACCTTTCTCCCACGACCCACTGTGTTATTTCTAACATTGAGGTTGGGTCACAGATGCATCAGTGCTGAATTAGAGTCTTTAGATGACTCCGATTCTTGTCAGACAAAGAGTGAGTCTAGGGTTCTAGTTTACCTGTGGTTCATACTCAGTGCTTGGGGCCAAGCTTCAAGGAAACTCCAGTCCAGACACATTATTCCTGTGGTACTGCCCCCGGCTCCCAGTACCTTTAGATAACAGGCATCATGACAGGTGTCTTTTTTACTGATGTTGGTATCCAGACCACACTGCTACCTGCTCTGTTCCGTATGTCTGGAAGGCCAAGGAAGGGCACTGTTAGAAACTGTACTTCCCTCTTCTAGTGGCCTCTGGTGATGTTCTATTGCTCTGTGTTATGTGCTGACATTAAGCCCTGACATTTGGTTTTCAAGCTTGTCTAATGAGCGGTAGGCATACCCGCTGTGAAGAAAAACTCCTCTCTTGCCCTGACCATGGCCCCTGCCTGCATTTCACCCAGGTAGCAGCATAGGAATGTGGACATCCAGGAAACACTCCAGAAGAGCAGCTCATGCACCAGGAACTCAATAATTATGACTCCAAAGTTCAAGAGGAGCTATAGTTTGAAGATGTAGGTTTCCATTTATGCTACAAAATTCCAATTGTAAGTCTAACACAGCCAGAAAATGAGCTAACATTTACATTTTCCTGTATATTCATGGAAGATATGCATTTATGATCATCCTCAGTGAGACACTTGTAACAGCTCTGAGAGTTATTGGAAGCTGGTGTTTAGGGTAGCAAGTAAACAATGCAGCATCATATGGGATGATGTCAACAGCATTAAATACAGCAGTATATCCAGGGGAGCTGCAGAGGCAAGGAACCCTGCACTGTGTAAGTACAAGTGCATTTCAAAGAAATAGCAGTGTGAATAAATAATAGCATGGATACCTGTTTCTTCAGGTGGGAGATATAAAATTAGCCAGGAACGGCATGTTTGAAGATCGAAACACAAGGAGAGGTTTCTGGACCTGAGAAGGAAAATAAACTGCTAGGATCTTTGAAGGGTTGGAGGTATACTAATGGGCAATAAAGCAACACCTCTCACCGTTTAAACCTAAAATGTGCCTAGCCGGTACATATTTTATTCCCAGGTGGTTGCACTATTTTGGAAAGCCAGGGTGCCTTTAGAAGGAAGGACTGAAGTGTGTCATTATGGGGTGAGCTTTTCAAGGTCCCTGCCACTCTTTCTGCTTCCTGGTCTGCTGTGATGTGAGCAGTCTCCCACACTCTGCTGCCATGGATTGAGCTACTCTTTCAGGTCTTCGGTTCCACGATGAATTGAAAGCCTCTGAAGTTGTAATATGCAGTAAGTCTTTGCTCCCTTTAGTTGCATCTGTTGGCCGTCCTCCTGTAATGATGAAAAAGTGACAACAAGTTCCCAGCCCTTATTCAAAGGCAACAAAGTGTAGACTGTGTCTACTCTGGGCCAAATGTGGCCACTCTTGTTTGCGCAAGCATTTTCTGGGTTTGCTTTCTGTGCCAAAGCAGAAGAGTTGAGCACTGGCTGGTAGTGCTTGCTTTAGTATCTTCTCCACCCTGGAGGCCAGCTGGAGCTGGGGCTAGCAGCCCTCAGTGCCTGAAATAAGTGTGAGTGACAAGCCCAGATCAGTACTCAAGTGGGCTGAAGTGTTTTATATTTGTTTTGTAGTACTGTCTGGCTCTGTGTCCACAGATCAAATATATATGTATATATACACATGCACATACACATATACACACACACATATATATATGTAAAATTTGAGTCATTGTAGAAAATTGTTGCTACTTCTAGTCAAAATCTGATTGGTAGGTCACTTATCCATAGATCTGCTAATTTTTTATTGTGAAGTACCTTTTAACTTACAGGAAAATATTGATACACAGTATTAAAACGTTCCATCTAGTCATCTGAAGGTTTTCTAAGGGTCCTAGTAATGTCCTTTATAATGAGGACCCTGTCTGGGTACCCCAGGAACACAGCTCTCTTGGCTCTCTAGGTTCCTTCAGTCTGGAGTAATCTTTCATGACTCTCTCTCTCTCTCTCTCTCTCTCTCTCTCTCTCTCTCTCTCTCTCTCTGTGTGTGTGTTTTAAATGATTATAGATTCACAGGGAGCTTCAGTAAAGAGCAGAGAGAAGTCATGAAAGCTTTGCCCATCTCCCCCTTGTATGAGTTACTTTTCTCATTGCTGTCAACAAAAGCACCTTATAGAAAGGGGACTTACTATGGCTCACAGTTCCAGGGTACAATCCATCATGGTGGGAAAGTCATGGTAGCTGGAGTATGGGGCAGGTGGTTACATCACATCCACAGGGAGAGATGGATACTTTTGTTGAGGTAGCTTTCTCTCTTTTAATGTAGTCAAGGAGCCCAGCCCTTAGAAGGGAGCCAAACACATAACTCAGTTAACATAATCCAGAAAATTCCTCACAGATTTGCCTAGAGATTTGTCTTAAAGGTGATTCTAGGTCCTGTTAGGTTGATAATAGATACAAATCATTGCAATTCTACTTCTTGTCAACTTGGCATATCAACATATCAATCATTTTCCCTCTTATCTCTGCTCATGGCTGTCTTAGTGTGATGTGTGTTTAGTTCAAGTTAAAAAGCTCCCGTAGTCTTCAACAGTTTGCCTTTGTTTAAATGCTTTCAGCCAAGCATCTTCTGAGATTCAAAGTGATTTATTAACTGTGAGTTCCTATGACATCACAGAACAAATTACACACTTCCAGTGTATACAGAGGCACAGAATAAGGATTCCCATTTCAACAGGGAGGAAAAGGGCATAGTAAGAAAGGACTGGACTAAAGCAAGCAAAAAAAACTCATCAAGGAAATTGTAAAAGTATGCAGCTCCACATATTTTATGCTTATGCTGAAATCAGCTGGGCTCTGAAGGACTTAGATAGCTCAGTCACTCCAGTTCATGTACATACAGGACATACTCTGAATCCATTCATTGTGTGCCTGTGTCTTTCCTTGGTAGACATATCATGCTCCTAGCATCTAGAATATCCTGACATCTCTACTGAAACTTAGATTTCATCTCACATGTTCAAGAAATAGCCTCTCAGGTCCTTTTCCAGCCTTTTCTTCTAGGCAACCTTATTCTTTGTGGGTCACACTGACCCAGAGAACTATTCTCTACCAGGGACCCAGAGTCCCCACACTTGGTTGTGATTTGGATATGAAATCTTAATTCTCTTTCCTATGATCAATTCCATAGACAACACCTCCTTTCATCCTGCAAACATCACAGTCCATTGCGAAAACCTATCGATTACTCTTGATAACCTGATTGGTAAGGCCCTATTGCTGAAGACTCAGCTTCCTTAATCATCAAGCTTACAGAACAATCAGTACAAACTGATTAGCATTCATGATGCTGAAGGAACTTTTCAGACTAATGGAGGAGAGAAGTCATCAATGTCACCCAGCTATAAATTCAGAGACCTTTAACAGAGGTCTGCCTGCAAGATATACTGAAACAGTAGTCACATACACACACACACACTGCTAGCTGTGTCAGTTTTTATGTCAGTTCAACACAAGTTAGGATCATCTGGCAATAGATCATCTAATTCAAGAAACTGTAGAGTTGGCTTTTCTGTAGGTTGTTTTCTTAACTGACGATTGAAGTGGGATGCTCCTGAGTTTATGGTCCTAGGTGCTATAAGAAAGCAGGCTAAGGAAACCACCAGCAGAAAGCCAGTAAGCAGTGTTCCTCGTGGCCTTTGCATCAGTCACGCCTCCAAGTTCCTGCTTTGACTTCCTGTCTTGACTTCCTTTGCTGATGGACTGTGATGTGGAACTAAGTGAAATCAGCCCTTTGTTCCCCAAGGTGTTATATCATAGCAATATAAACTTAATTAAGATACACACATATGTGGGTTAAATTACATAAATTATATATATATATATATTGAATAGATCAACAACTGTGGAGGCTGATGAGAATTTGTACTATAAAAGCAACACACTTCTAGTTATGACCCAGGGGAATTGATGGTGCAGTTGGAGCCTGGACACAGCCGTTTGACAATACAATCTTGTTTGGGAAGGCTTGTTTTTGCTGTCATCACTTTCATTCTCTTCAGACTTTCTACTGGGAAAGGTATGCCTCTTACCCAATCATACTAGATTTACTTCTTGTCCTCAGCTCTGACTATAAACCCATCTTTGCTTCTGAAGACATCTTTCCCTGGCCTCCTATCAGGACTGACCTTTCTCCTATACTTTCCACACACTTAGCCTTGGACATATGTAACCCCCTCTTCCCTCCTCTGACTTTGAATGTCTTGTTGTCTCAGATGAAGCCTTTCTGTTCTTTCTGTTGAATCTCCATTCTTCACTTTTGTCACAGGTCACCTTTCCTGAGAAGCAATAGGTGGGTCAAATAACTCTCTTTTCTTTAACAAAAATTATTTCACAAAAATGCATGTCAGAAACAATTATGTGTCACAAGGCCACAATCATGGTAGGGCATTCCAATAAACCATTTTCAGTCTTTGATCAAGTAAATTAAATGACAAATTAGAACACTAGATATTTGAGTGGCATATAAATTTTTTATTTTAATAGATGTTATTAAACTTTGTACCTCACAGCCCTTTTAATCACACTTTTGTGAAGCGCATGTTTCATAGTTTACTTTGATCATCTATAGCTCCAAAATTTGGTAACCTCTCATTTTTAAAGTTAATATCCTGTTTTTAATTAAGAGTGTTAGATACCTTCAAGCTTTAGAAAAAATTTTTGTATTTATTATTATTTAAGGGGTAGGCCATTATAAAGCCTCCTTAAACAACATTTATTTTTATTAATTAATTAATTAAAATTTCCCAGCCTGATCACAGTTTCCCCTTATTCCTCTCTTCTGAGTCCCTCTCCCCAACTCTCTTCCCCCAATCACTCCTCCTCCTTTCTCTCCAGAAAAGGGCAGGCCTTCCATGTATCTCAGCTAGCCGTGGCATATCAAGTTGTAGGAAGACTAGGCACCTCCTCTCCTATTGAGGCTGCATTAGACAACACAGTAGGAGGAAAATGTCCCAAAAGCAGGTAACAGAGTCAGAGACAGCCCCTGCTTCCACTGTTAGGAGTCCCACAATAAGAACAAGCTACAGAACTGTAACATACATGTAGAGGGCCTACATCAGTCCCATGCAGACTTCCTGGTTAGTGGTTTAGTCTCTGTGAGCCCCTTTGAGCCCAGGTTGGTTGACTCTGGATTTTCTTGTGTTGTCCTTGACCCCTCTGTCTCTCGCAATACTTCTTCCCTGTCTTCCAAAGGATTCCCGAGCTCTCCTTAATGTTTGGCTGTGGTTCTCTGCATCTTTGAACAGCGTTTTCACCCCTTGCATCTTTCTGTTTTCTTTTCCTTTATCCTGTTTGTCTTGTTTCATCAGTTTTACAACCAACCTTCACACAAATTATTTAGATTTTCTATTTGGTCTCAATGATTACCATAGCGTTTTTTTGAGTTTCCCATTTCCTTACCTTTTTCCCATTTATTGAATCCAGTGGCCTGGAGAATGTTTTAAGTAATTTTTTCAGGAAGAGAATGCAAATATACATTATAAACAGAGAATATGTGAAATCTGACTTTCTGTTTTTTTTAACGCATAAAATAACTGGGTCACATCCTTCCCTAACATCCTATTTCTCCCCCATTCTGTTTGAAGATTGTTATCTAGCTTATTTGTGAAAACACTGATTGATTTTCTACAGCACTCAATCAAATGGGGCACGAAGCATGGCTGTTGTGGTTTATCCTGCAGTTTCCACTTGTTGTTATCCCAAACTGGCAAAGGCCTCTCATGTTTTTGTTGTACACATGAAATATGCTTTCCTTTTTCTTCTGTTCCCTGCATTGGGCCTTCTTCAGAAGATGCTTTTCTATTTGAGATCTGATCACTTTGCTGTCTTACATTGTAGGCTATGTTTGAAGGCTACATGCTCACTCAATGATTCACTTAATAAATATATTTACCATAGGTTCTAAGTACTGTGGGTATATTGATTAATAAAAAGACAAAACTCTCTGTTTTCCCTGAGTTTCTATTCTAGTACCAGAAACTAACACTGTGCAAAAGCAAACAGATAACATACAAGTATTCCTTAGTGCTTGTATAGTCAGCTCCAAGAATTCTTAGAGATGCCAAAATTCACAGGTATCCAAATCCTTACATTCAATGCTGTTGTATTTGTACCTAATCTACATAAATCTTCCATGTACTTTAAGTCATCTCTAGATTACTTATGTACCTAATATAATGCAAATGCTGTATGCAGTGTTCTTACCTTGCATACCTGATGAAATAATGACAACAAATAAAAGAATGTCTGTTCACATTTAGTACAATATTTACCAAATCATGTTGGAGCTCTCTCTCTCTCTCTCTCTCTCTCTCTCTCTCTCTCTCTCTCTCTCTCTCTCTCTCTCTCTCTCTCTCTGTGTGTGTGTGTGTGTGTTTGTGGTGTGTAGTATTTGCACTTATGCACACATGAATGCCAGAGAAGATTATCTGGTGTCTTATTCTGCTACATTTCACCTTATTTCTTTGAGACTATAGTGTCTCATTGAACCTGGAGCTTGGCTAGCAGCAAACAAGTCAAAAGCAATCTTTTCTCTACCTCCATAGTGCTAGTGTTTAAGCACATATGTAGCTATTCCCATCTATTTTTAAGAGAAGGACTAGTATTCAAGCTCAGGTATTCTTTCTTGTACAACAATACTGTTACCAAATAGTCACTTACCAAATGATTTTCATATGTGGTTGGTTGAATCTGCAGGCACTGAACCCATGGCTGTGGTGAGGCAACTGTGCTTTGCATACTAAATAGTGGTGAATTCAAAGAAGGAAAGTAAGAGAAAGTGAAACAGAAATATTGGAAGATGCTGAAAGTTACCTGTTGTAGAGTTAACTGAAAATCAGATTATATTGAAATCAAGGTGTGAATTGAGAGATGGCATCATTGCATGGGAAAGAAATCAGAGACATAGGTAACAACATATTGTGTGCATGCCCTAAGATGAAAATATTTCTGACATGCTCTAAAACATCAATAACTCTAGGGGACTACATAATCTAGTGCTAAGAGAAAGAGATAGAAGTCCATCCTGTTTGAACTTAAACTAGGATAGACCCTGCAAGGATTCTGTACTCATGGGGAGCATTGTATATCACTAATGGAAGAGTTAGTTGTCCATAGTATTTTGATAGTTCTGGTGTGCTAAAAAGAGGCTAGTGGTGAAGCAGAGAAGTCGAGAAACTGACCAGGAAACTGTTTCAGTATTTAGAAGACATTCTGTTGGCCTGGACAGGGGCTTTAGTAGTAGAGACTGTGCAAAATGGTCAGGTTTTAGGAGGGTCTTGTGGAAGCCGAAGAAGGATATGACAGATGAGTTATGGAGTGTGAGATGAAGCTTTGGGTTTGAATTGTCACTGATGGAGATGAAGGAGAGATACCAGGTACTTGGTTAGCAGGACTCTGGAGCTTTAATTTGGTCATGTTGAATTTGAGGAGAACAGAGTACAGAAATCTGGAGTTGCTTTTGAACACGTGAAGTTGGAGACTTCTCATTAAATAAAATTATAAGTTCACTTATGTGTCCTATATGCTCATACACACAGTCTGGAGGTATTCTGACACAATAGTTTAGTGCACCTACATTTTGGAAGCAGTTTGAGGCGTTTCAAAGTTTGGATTTTGAAGTTAAAGATGTTAACAACGTCTTTAATGCAGTCCAGGAAGTTGGATGCTGTCACCTTTGACATCAAATCAAACCATAAATTTGACTTGAGTTTGACAAGATGACTCTTTGGGGATGATTGTAAAGTATATCATATATATGATTCTCTCTCTCTCTCTCTCTCTCTCTCTCTCTCTCTCTCTCTCTCTCTCTCTCTTTCACACACACTCCCATGAGAGGATAAGTCAGTAGAGAGGATACTGAAGACATAGTTGAGAAAAAAACTATAGCAATCATAGGTAAGAGAAGGTAGGATTCCATGCATAGGTGGAGACATTCTGCTGAGTGTGGGGCACAGACAAACCAAGGACAATGACAGGAAAGAAAGCATCGACTGCATGTCAGTAGTTGTCTTTGTGTATCATGGTGGAGCTGGGATTTCTTGTATTCCTTGTTCTTCAGTGACATCATTGAGATGGGGACAGGTGACAAGCAGCTGATAGTCAGATGGGGAGGAGGACTTGGGGACTTATTTTAATGTACATTCATATTTCTTATCTTATGGCTCATTCTTTTTTATTTATTGTAATGACTTTCCATCTCTTTTATTAGTTGCCTGCTGTCATCTTCATGGAAGGAGAAAACATAAGCACAGATTTTGCATTAGAGAGCTCCTTGAGGGAGTGGACAGTCTGGAGTTTTATCTGAGAGTTGTCAGAAGCCAGGCTCAAGCACTCAAGTGAGGATCAGATGAATTACTTAGGTCTTGGCTGATTGGAGAAGGGGGTTACAGCTCAAACCTACATGCTCTCAGTGAGGCAGCTTCTGGCTTGGGATTGAACGGAATGGGACTGGTGGCCTAATCACCACGGCTGGTGGCACTGAGGCATTAAGGATGCATTTAACCAGTGATTCAGAATGTGGAACCGCAAGGCTAATAGACACTGCATATTCAATATTTTCATTTATAGCTCATAAATGCAGGGCTTGTCCTGACTTATTCACTACATGGAACACCTGTATCACAATGTATTTTTCCCACACAATTTCCCAGGTAATTAGTTTTATGGAATATTGCCATTTGGCACATCTTTACCCCCTTTCCAAGCACTCATGGGGATATTTGAAATACTGAAAAGAAATCTCACCACATAGCTGTATTTAGAAGTTGAGTGAGCATAAATGTACTCCATACCAGTAGTATCAAACATTATCTGCTTCTATAAGCAGAATCCCCAGACATCCTCATGCTTGGAAATACATTCATCTCCACACAGCCATGGAGATTTCTTTCTTATTGCAACTCCAGGATGGCATATAAGACCCAGGAGGTGGAGGGAAGTTGTGTTTTCTAACCAGGCTTCTCACTCTCTGGCCCCTTATTTTTCCAGAATCCCATGAATCTGCTCTCTTTGATATTTCTCCCTGACTGCCTTTTCAGTACCAACCTTGAAGGCTGCAGTGTCATCCTCTCTGAACTTCCACCTCTTTTGCAACAAGCAACCGAGCATTGAAGTGTTCCTTACTTTCTGCTGTTTTTACATCCATGGGTTTCATGGCCCAGGGTTCTAGTGTGCCCTGTGTTTGAACCTGCCATGTGACTACTGCACACATTTAGTGATGAAAGAGAAGGATTCAGTTTGTTTTCCTGGTGGATGAGATTGAACTTCCTTTTTTTCTCTCCAAATCATTCCACTGTTCTCACAAGTGACTTTTGGTTCCTCTTGGGTGAATTGGGGCCCATGCATTGTTAGTTACTGGTCTGAAAGGATCTTTGAGGAATGAGCCAAAGGAAGTGAGTGAGGACAGGGCATGAGCAATCAGGATATATACAATACACCACATAATCTGTATAAAGTATTGTGATAAGTAATCTTGATTCTCAACTTGGATCACCTGGGAAACACACCTCTGGGAAGATCTTTGAGGGCATTTTCAGAGAAACTTCACTGAGGAAAGGATACCCAGCCACTATCCCATGGACTGGGATTCTAGGACTAGGAAACAGGAGAAGGAGCAATGAGTTCCACCTCTCACCTCTCTGTCTTTCCTGACTAAAACACAGTGTGACCAGTGCATCCCACTCCTGCTACCGTGCCTTCTAAGCCATGATGGAGTGTATCACAAGCCATGAGTCAAAATAAACTATTCTGCTGCTTCTTACCAGGTTTCGTCACAGTAACAAGAAAAGTAGTTAATGTAAGTATGTATTATACTATTCATCAGATTATTTATATTAGATATTATACATCATTTTTACATATGTTCAAATAATATAGGCAATAGTTCACCCTTAGTCCAATATTGCTGATTTCTTTTACAAGTGTTAACATATGATGTGTAATAATGCATTATATATTTTTAATTTATTTTTGTTTTTTGTATTATATATGTTAATGATACAAAATGTATATAAAAGAAGTAATATTAACTTAAAGATGAAATGCGCCTAAAATACTTTATTAGTGATCAAAAATATACAATTTGTAGAGGCATCTTTCCTCGCCAGTATGTATGTGTGAGGATGTCAGATCTTGGAGTTACAGACAGTTGTTAGATGCCATGTGGGTGCTGGGAGTCAACCCAGGTTCTCTTGAAGAACAGTTAGTGCTCTTAATCATTGAGCTCCTGAAACCACGTCCAAAGGGTGTGGCCACTATTACAAGTTCACTGTCAAGATGCCACTACAGTAATCGAATGTACTTCAAGATATTTCTTTTTTTTTTTTTTTTTTTTTTTACGAGACAGGGTTTTTCTGTCTCCCGAGTGCTGGGATTAAAGGCGTGCACCACCACTGCCCGGCAAAGCACAGACTTTTTTTTTTAAAGACTTTTACTTATTTATTATGTATACACTGTTCTGTCTACATGTTTGCCTGCACGCCAGAAGAGGGCACCAGATCTCATTATAGATGGTTGTGAGCCATCATATGGTTGCTGGGAATTGAACTCAGGACCTCTGGAAGAGCAGTTGGTGCTCTTAACCTCTGAGCCATCTCTCCAGCCCTGATATTTCTTAATTATTAACCTGTCTTTTTGTAACCGATCAATCCACTCATCTATTTTTAGATCGAGTTTATCTTACTTTTTGGCTTTATCGACAAAGATATGTGTGCAAATATGTTTGACCGATCTTAGTAAGCCATGCTATTAATTATATGTGCCAAATATATGAAGATATTTATTGAAGCTTAGCTGGTAAGATTTTGTGGTGTGTGTGTGTGTGTGTGTGTGTGTGTGTTGTCTGTGCATATGTGTGTGTGTTGTCTGTGCACATGTGTGTGTGTTGTCTGTGCACATGTGTGTGGGTGAGTGCATTCCGGTTCATGAATGCAGAGGCTGGAGGAGGAGGTTGAGTGCCCTGTTCTATCACTTGCCACCTCATTCCCTTGACAGAGTTTATCATTGAACCTAGAGCTAGGCCAGAAGTCAGCAAGCCAAAGAAAACCTCCTGTTTCTGTTTCTCTGAAAATGCTCTGGTTACTGGAAGGCACTTTTATACCATATATTGGTCCTGGGGATTTGAACTCAGTTCCTTATGCTTGTTCAGCAAGCATTCAGTGTTACCCACTGATCCACTTCCCCGGCCCCCTAAGTAGCATGTGGCTGACATCTCTCTGCCATTCTGGAAGATCAGCACACTGGCAGTTCACATATCTCAGTTAACTCGGTGTAGTATTAGGCAGATGGTCATCTCTGCATGGTATAAAAGAACAAAGGGGACACATTTTCCATGGTCATTTCTCATCTGGATCTGGAAAGATCCCATTACCATTTTATGGTATTACATTTAGAGATGGAGAAATGGCTTAGTTTATCAAATGCACTTGAAGGAGATCTGAATTTGGTTCCAAGTTCTTATCTCTGGCATTTTCTGGTCTGTGGGCACTGTGTTCATGGGCACAAACCCTTACACATATAAATGCTATGTAATTAAAAACAAAAACGTCATTATAAGTAGCACAGAAAAACAGCAACTTGGAAGGAGAGTAAGTGGCTAGAGCCACTTTGAAAAGCAGTGTGGAATTTTCTTTAAATATTAAAAATAGAATTACCATATAATCTGGAAACCCTGTAGTATAGGGAAGGAAACAAATGAAATCAGTGTCTCAAACTGTTTGTGCTCCCATGTCCTTTGTACCATTACTTAAAGTTGGCAAGATATAGAAACCCAGCTGCATAAGCAGATAAATTCATGAAAAAATGTGGTATACACATACATATATTGAAATATTACCCAGTCTTAAAAAGAAGTTTCCTGCCATTTTGATAACGGGAATGAACCCAGGGGATATTATACTGTCACAATCCAGACATGTCTAGACTACTCAAATTTACAGGAGCATGGAGTAAAATGGTGGTTTTAAGTCTGAGAGATAAAGAAATAAAGTATTAGTTAGAGGGCGAAGAGAAGTCTTAAGAATCTGTAAAATATAGCTCCTGTAGCTAATGGTACTACACTGGACACTTAACAAACATGGTAAAAGAAGAAGTTTCTGTTATGTGTTCTTAACTCACATAAACTAATTATAAACAAAGGGATTGGGAAGAAAGTTTTGGAGTTGAAGGATACATTCTTGGCATAGACTGAAGTCTATGAGTGTGTACTCATCACGAGTATGTACTCATCTCCAAAATCATCAAATTCTATACATAAAACATAGATTGGGTTTTTATACAACAGAAATAAAGGGAGAGAGAGAGAGAGAGAGAGGAGGAGGAAAGGGAAGGTGGGAGGTAGGAGGGTAGGAGGTGGGGGAAAGAGGGATTGAGTGACAGAGAGGTTGAAAAACACAGCATGCCCTATGAAAGTGTGGCATTGCCCTGGATGTAGCACAGTACCCTCTCCTTCCCATAGAATACCTGGAACTCTAAGGTGACACATTAGCTGGCTTTGGAGACACAAAGGTGATGAAGTGAGCACAGGAAACAAGCCACATGATGCATGTAATATTAACTTACTTTCAGATGGAAAGGATACAGGGTAGGGGGAAGATGGGTAGCTAGGGTGAGCTCCCCGTTCCTGAATTGTACAGTTTCATAGCATAGTGATGTTACCTCCTGAAAGACACATGGAAAATAGATCCAGGAAGCAGGGAATACAGGAGCAGGCTGGTGTGATGGGAGCTGCCTGTAATCATCTGGGAAGGATGCTGAATAGAAGGTTGAATGGGCAGGCCCTAAGCAGAGGCCCTAGCATCTTGCTTTGGGCCTGTGGTCTCTGGAGCAGATCTTACTAGCAGGCATATTCCCCCAGCTCTCATTGCTTTCCTGGGAGGACTTGTTCTTCCTAGAGCTTCAAATCACAGAAGGATGAGGGATTGTCTTGGTCTAGGCTCTAGGAGCTCTTTATATAGTCCAGTTCTAGTCAGGGGCTGCACTGGGACTCATCTCACAATGAGAACTTTACTGAGCTTGACTCAGTATGTAAACCATCCCCATGAATTTTTACCATCCCTCTGAATTTACAGTGAAGATTGACCTTGATGGAGTACAACTCATGGCTCTGGTGTTGGGATCCTGACACCTGTCTCTATAAGATCCATCTAAATGTCCGTTTCCATCCCCATAAAGCTCCACAGCTTCCCTGTATCTCTTCATTTGCTTTATGTGGTTTTAGTTTCTTATAGTTAGATATGGTCTGAAATGTTTAAAATATTAAAAAGACCAAATGGAGTAATATTAGGTAGGTAGCTCCAGAGGAATGACACCCAAGGTTTACCTCTGGCTTCTACATGCTTTCTCATACATGTACACACATCTCCCCACCCTAGGCACACAAATAATAATCCTAAAACCACAAGAAATTTTATTATAGGATGTTTTTAAAATTATTGCTCTATTTCATTATGGGTCATTGACAATAATCTCTTGCCATATTTAATTTCTGAATTGAACTAACTCATAGATCTATATTGGCAAGGAAAAGATAGTATATAGAGATGTAGGGGGTTGAAAGTGCTGCTTTTGTACACCTACTGGGGGTCTTGGAACATATCCCCCAAGGGGAAGAGTGCCATCAGCATACACTCTATTTTGTTTCTATGTCTAGCAGACTCGCTGTCTTAGAAACAGCTGCCATCTGGGGCAGGTCCCGCTATTTCTTTGATGGTGCACGTGCATTCGCTTGTCCATAGTCTCAGCAGCAGAACTGTGTCACTAGGATCACAGGCTTCAGAATTTGACAGCTTGTTGATTACCCAACTATTTCTGACATGTGTTTCTTTGTTTAATTTACTCCTTTACCTTGTCTCGGTTTCCTAATACACAAAAAGGCAAAACTATAATACCGATGACAGGAATCCCTGTACTTGTAAAATCCTTCCCTTTATCCTTGACATAAGAGAGCTACTCAGTTGTTTTGTCTATGTCTACCCATCCCAAGGATACAACACATACACAAGAGTCCTTATCTTCTTAGGGTATCATTCACAGGGCTTTCCCCCATAGTTTCTCATGGTACATTCTCTAACAAAGTATTTTTATACCTTTGTGATCAAAAGCATCATTATTTACCCAGTGCCATTTCAGGTTAGTTTTACATTTGGTACTCCTATTGTGATTGGCTGTTCTCTCATCTCCTGGAGCATTTGACCTCATTGATTTTTTCCTTAATTAATTAGTCCTTCCCTTGTTTTTATTCTTCTGACTCCTGACAATAGGCTAGGCTTTGTGTGAGGTGAAGATCATTAAGGTGCTCACAGTGTAATGGACAAACTGGCCCATGAAAATCTATTCCAGTTCAAGAGTCAGGACAGAGTTGGTGCTGAATCACACAGCTTTTGGAACTTGGTGACAGTCCCATCCTGGACTGTCATTCAAAGCAATCCAGAAATGCTCTTCCCATCAAGAAAGTGCAAGATAGCTGGGCATTGGTGGCAAATGCCTTTAATCTCAGCTCTCAGGAGTCAGAGGCAGGTGGATCTCTGTGAGTTTGAGGCCAGCCTGTTCTACAGAGTGAGTTCCAGGACAACCTCCAAAGCCTTAGAGAAACCCTGTCTCAAAAAACAAAACACCAAGAAAGTGCAAGATAGCAGAGAACTGCAAAGGAAATCAAAAGGAAATATTCTTGCTTCCACCTTCTGGGAATAAGGCATGGACAGAGAAAGTTGAAGTGGCATAGATAAACTCTAAGTCCTGTTTTCCTTGTGGGCATAGCATCCATTTGACTTCTCTAATAATGAAAATTGAGTTTGGTGGGTGGCTATTGCCTGACCCTCCACACTCTTCATCATGACTGACATGATTTACTCCATGAAAGAAGATTCATGCACACATATAGAATGTCTTAGAGCCCCCCTTTGTTTTGTAATATTATTTTAAGATATGTCACAATTGTTTATGCTGTGAAATATTAGTTTAATGATGCAAAGATGTTGAATTCTTTTATGCTGCATTTGCTTAACTCTGTAAAGCTGTGTTACTGTGTCTGTCTAAAACACCCAATGGTCTGATAAAGAACTAAACAGCCAATAGCAAGTGGGATAGCAAGAAAGGACAGGCAGGACTGCCAGGCAAAGAGGATAAATGCAAGGAGAAATCTGGGAAGAAGAGATGCAGGAGCAAGAAAAGAAGGGGCCAGTAACTCAGCCACACAGCCAGACACAGAATAAGAAGGAAAGAAAGGTACACAGAAATAGACAGAGAAAGGTAAAAGCCCAGGGGCAAAAGGTAGATAGGATAATTTAAGTTAAGAAAAGCTGACTAAGGGTGGGTATTCATAAGTAAGAATAAGTCTCCATGTTTTATTTGGGAGCTGGATGGCAGGCCCCCAAAGAGTTCAAAAGAAAGTGATGAACAAAGAGGTCAAGACCAGGCTGAGGAAACCCACAGAAACAGCTGACCTGAACAAGGAGGAGCTCATGGTCCCCAGACTGACAGCCGTGAAACCAGCATAGTAGTAAACCAGGATACCTGAACATGGGTGTCAGTTAGGAGTCCTGGACAGTCTATGGGGCCTCTGGTAGTGGATCAGTGTCTATCCCTAGTGTACAAATGGACTTTGGGAGCCCATTCCACATAGAGGGATGTTCTCTCAGCCTAAACACATGGGGAAAGGCCTATGCTCTGCCCCAAATGATATGACAGACTTTGAAGGTCCCCCATGGAAGGACTCACCCTCCATGGGGAACAGAAAGGAGATGGGACATAGGGTCTGTAGGGGGCAAGGGAGGAGGGGAGTGAGAGGGAACTGGGATTGATATGTAAAATAAGACTGTTTCTAAATGAAGTAAAAAGGATACTAAAGATTATTCGTACATTTTTAGTATGAAAAAAGAAAAAACACAACAATACTCCTCCTTTGCTTGTATTGCCTCCTCTTCTGGCACTGCACACCAGCCCCTTGCTCAACCGGCCAGCATCCTGCTTGAACAGCTTTGGCCTCTCTAGACTCCCCTAGCACCGCTTTCCAGATTGTGTTGAAGTGTTAAATTTCCTGTATGTCTGGTTCTTGAGGCAAAACAGTGCTGGCTATACCTTAGTGAAAATTAGAACAACAAGGGTGCTGTATCAGGGTCTAAGCAGGTACAAAAGAACACAACCCTCATGCAGGCCTGCATGGCCACTGAGGAATGAGCTAGTAGCCTCTCCGTTGGAGCATGCCCAGAGCTTGCTAGTCAATCCCATTTGCAGCAGACTGCCTGGATCTTAAGGCAGGAGAGCAACTCCCCTCTCTTCACAGCCCCCCATCTTCTGACTGCAAACACAGACACAGAAGGTGCCATTGGCTTCCAGTTTCCCACTCTCTCCCTGACCTTTCCCAGAACCAGGGCCTGGCCTCTATGGTAGCTGCATTAAGTCATCTGGCTGCTTTTGCTACGACTCGATTGACTGAAGCTTTCACAGCAATTGCTTTTATCTGAAATTTGAAGAACCCACTTTTGTAACAATTTTTATTCCAGCTGCACATTTTCAAAGCTATTAACTGTACTTTGTCCTCAAAATGGGGCCGAGCCCTTACTTGGGGGTCAATGCCTCTGCTTGCTATGCCCAGTTCTGGAGTGGCAAGGTCCCTCCTGCTTTTGGCTGAGCTGGAAGTATGAGGGCGTGTGTTCTGCCTGAGCTTGCACGTGCCTGGGCTCCCTGTGATGGATTCTCAGTACTGGCTTCCTGGAGACTGCAAGCCCCACATCTCTCCCCACAGGAGGCAGAGACCCTAGGAACTGCACTTTGATCAAGAACCACAGTGTGGTGCTGTTCCTTGTAGGGCTACACATTTCTAAGGTGCATCTTAGTCATTCACCTGGGGGCTTGTACATCA
Organism: Mesocricetus auratus; assembly: GCF_017639785.1. Taxonomy (NCBI): domain Eukaryota; kingdom Metazoa; phylum Chordata; class Mammalia; order Rodentia; family Cricetidae; genus Mesocricetus; species Mesocricetus auratus. The sequence goes on along the minus strand of NW_024429180.1, from coordinate 49,855,175 downwards.
GTTGTGTCTATAGGTAAGCTTACCTAAGGAGGACTAAGAATCTGAGGTCGATGGAGCAAAGAATCAGAGGAAACTGGAAATTGGGAGGCAGGTAGTTCTAGAAGTACTAGTCTCCATAGGTGTCCTGATCCTTCATCCTTCTCTCTGGCCTCCTTTAATGCCTTTCCTCTCCTACTCAATTCTGCCTCCCCAACCTGAATTTTGTGTTACTACGCTCACATGAGGCTTTGTCTGGTGTAGCAGGTTTTCTCTTGGGCCACCAGCCAGCTCCCAAATCACGACATGGAGACTTATTATTAGTTAAGAATGCTCCACTTTGTCTCAGCTCTTATTTTAATATTTCTCTTTATTTACATTTTGCCTTGGGAGGGGCTTTTTACCTTTCGTTTTGTGTATCTGATTTTCCTGTTTCCTCATGTCTGGCTGGTTGGCAATTGCCTGGCTTTTGGCCCTGGGGAACTCCCTCCAGCCTGGATTCCTCCTACTAATTCTCCCTGCCCGCCAGCTCCACCAATCCCTCTGCTGCCTAGCTATTGTCATTCAGCTTTTTATTAGACCAATCAGTTGCCTTAGGCAGGCAAGGTGAAATAACAACACATATTTCCATAATTAAACAAATGCAAAACCAACAAAAGTAGCACACCTTTATGTAACCAAACAAATGCAACATACACAAATGTAACACATCTTTATATAGTTAAAGTAATATTCCACAACAGTCTGGAGGTTTATGAGTGGAGATGACAAGGTGCCAGTTACGAAGCCACCCTAATAAGAATTACATATTTCTGCTGGTGGGTAGCCATCCCCAGGAAGTTGCCCTGTGTCCATCCAAATCCCAGAAAGAACAGCTACGAGGGGAACCAACATGTCAGCTGCAGCAGAATATGCCAGTGAGACCTGTGGAAGCAAAGGTGTCCTTTCACAACAGCCAGCTTCCAGTTGCCACAGGAAAAAAGCGTGGTTACACTGAGTCTCCCAGTGTTTTGTTTTTTCCCACTAACCAACTGGTAAGATATGTTAGTAAAACTCTGAGATGGGTGGATATGTCCTTGCTACTGTTTGTCCAAGGTGTTTCCCTCAAATTCTCTTTACTCCTGGGGCACAAGTTCATCTTTACTGTGATAACAAAATCAAATGAATGACCTTTATGCAACATATACAGTGTGCTAAGAACGTAAATACTTATTCAAATCCATTGTAATCTCAAAACTATTGAGAACTATTATTTCCATCTCAGAGAAGTTAGTTAATTTCTTCATTTAACATACCTTGGAGGGCATGGCACAGAAGTATCTGAGCCTAGGCAGTCTTCTCTCAGAAACTACATATTTGTTACAAGCTGTATTTTAGTTGCTCTCCTTGGGTTTTCCTATCAGGGATCCAGAAAGAATGTAGTTTAAATCTTATCACATAGCATGGTGATAGAACACTTGCCATTTGGCCAATCTGGAGTGGATTAGAAGGGTCTCTTAGTGTTAAGGACACTTTAAGAATTGCCCAGCAAGTTGGAGAATCTGGGTTCTTCTTGGTCCCAAAATGATACTGCTGAGCCAAGGCCAAGGTCCACAGGGTATTCCAGCACCCTGTGATTCTGAAGATGAGCTGGAATAATGAGTGCCTGAAGTTTAAAAAGCTGTGTGGTCATTTAGTCTCCTCCAGGGTTGGGATACTGAATACTAATGGGGGGGGGGGCTTGTAGACCAAAGGTCTACAAATGATAATGATTAGAAAAGATGATTGCTAAGGTTTATAACCTGGAGGTGTAGGAACCTCCCTAAACCAGGATGCAGTTTTCTTGACTGATGTCTTGGACAACTAAGCAAGTATTAGCAACAAGTTCTTAACAGCCAATAAAAGTTACTGTCACTCATTTTTCCCTTTCTTTCCTTTCCCTTCCCTCATTTATTCAACAGTACTTATGAATCCAGAGGAACCAATGTCTAAAGTAGTCACTGTGGGGGTAAATGCAAAAATGAGCGCATTATAGTTAAAGCTAATTTTAGGCTACCTACCTTCATCTGTATAGTAGGAATCTGGTACCTGTGACTCAAATTCATTTCCTCTCCTGTGTGGAGGGCTACACGCCCTCAGTCATGTGACCGGTGTCCAAGTGAGAAACACAGGAAACTCCTTCTTTTTCTGATCCCACCAGAAGTGAGTAACGGGATGACAGGTGACAATGTACATTTTAAACTCAGATCCTAGCCTAGGGAAAAGAACAGTGGAGAAAGACAAGAAGTATGCAGTATGCAGAAGAGGGAGAGTAAATTGTTCACAACACAGGAGGAAGGGAACTGCATCCATTGTACCTTTGCTTCATGTAAATAAGGCAGGCGCTGCTGTTTTAATAGGCTCTAGAAAAGCAAAGGGGCCCAAAGGGAGAGCGTACTGGTAAGAAATGAGATACAGATTTGGGAGAGAAATAGTCAGTAGCTCTTCCCAGCAAAAGCTACAAGATGGGGTGTTTTTAATTAGGCTGAACTTGAGGAGCCCAGCCAGGGAGAGGGTGTGGGAGCTGAAGCTCTGCTCAAAACCTTGGCCCTTGAACAAACATGGCCATGAGAAGGCTCTGAAGGCAACTGTACCAAGTCAAATGCCATCAGAATGTGGCTAGCCCATATGGAGAGGACATGTGATCTGGTTGAATATTGCCACCAGCTCACAACAGGGATGGGAGAGCTGCGTGAGAGCTTGAAATTTGGGCTATAGGACTTCATAAGCACTCAAGCCTGGTGTACGTCTGGAGACTCTTGGCAGGGCTTGGCAAGTGAGATCTCCTGGAAGTCTTGCAGATTACCCTTGGTTAATGCCTCAGGTATAATGACATTTGTCCCTCTACAAAACTATGCAGAACTGTTAACATTTGTGACAAGATAGAGCTGGGACATGTGAAAGCAGATGGTTTACTTTGCATTGTTTATTTTAGAGCCAAGAAGCGTAGGAAAAATTAGCAGGAGACAAGTAGAAGTGGAGTTTGGTATGGAACATCACTGTAGCAAAGATGGCATGGTTTGGGACGTGGGGGCAATGAGAAGGCACTCAGTCCTAGGCTTTGACAAGAGCAGAAAGACAATGCTTGAGCTGTGTGCCTTCACATGAAATGGGCTGGCCTTGATCAGAGTCCTGGCTCAGTCATTCTAGTGGGCCTACAATGGGCAACTCATATAAGTGCTCCTTGTCTTGATTACCTATATAAAAGGAAGCTTGGCTTGAAAATGAGTCCAGATTGACAAAACACTGATGAAACTTTTGCAAAGCTAAGTTCCATGCAAGAACTTTGTAAGTAAAAGACATTTAAAATGAAAACCCATGTTAAGATGACACAGAGGAAACAGAAGCTGGGCAGAGGGCTGGTTACTATGTGGAAAGATCAGAAGGAGTGTTATGAATTCACTTAATATGGCTGAGGAGGGTCTGTGGGGAATATTTTAGGCTGGGGGCCCAGGTTAATTCACTGAACATGGCTTGGGGGGGGAAGTGGGGAGTATTTTAGGCTAGGGGTCTGGATCACTGGATAATTAGAAAAGAACATGCATTCTCATCTGACCATGAGAGAGTATGCTTCCAGGGACAATGATCCAGGCAGTATGTGACCTTCAGAACCAATAGATGTTAGGTGACATCCCAAAGTGGCTGCCACACAAGCCACTGTCTCCCTGACAACATCACAGTGGGAGGCCAGAAAATACACAGATGGGTCTTTGCTTCACTGAGTACACACTAAGCTTTGAATTTGTTTCTCTGTTGGCAAATTGTGTGTAGGAGACATGGGGGTACTAAAGCCGTGGGGACAAGAGATTGATAGCTTCTCTATGACCTTTTAGGCTCACAGGTAAATCTTGGCATTAAACAAACTGGCTAGCCAAGTATCTATTTTAACTGGAGATGCAAGCCTGGGTGCATTTGAACATGGAGGGGGTCCCAAGAGTTGTATTGTTTCTTTTGGACTGACACCACATCATGGAACTTCTAATTCTCAAACTGACTGCTCCTCTCAACAGAACGCCCTCAACTGGCACCTCTAGATATTCTGCCTTAATCTTGCCTGCCTGCATCCAGGAAAGCAAGCAGCACACCTAGGTCATGAGGAAGCATAGTGGAGTGGGCTGCTCTCCTTCCTAACAGCTCTCTCTTCAGTCACTGAGGTTGAAGTGGTTGTAAGACAGCAGGGAATCAGCCTTCAGTCTTCCAAAGCAAGAGCTCCCAGTAGTGGAGTTTGTTTTCTGGAAGTAAATTAAATTGAACAGCCCTGTGAAAAATGGGAAGGAGGCAAAAGAGAAAGGAATTGAGCCAGAGGGAAGTAGAGGGCCAGATAGTCAAGCAGGTTGGGGCAAAGATGGGTGAACATAGAGAAAAATGTTTCAATAATTATGATAGATCCTTAGCATTAATCAAATTAACAGTCACCTCAAGGCCTGGCATCAGCCATGCTCATTACCTTTGGGGCTTCAGCCAGCTGTGGAAGGGCTCATAGAGCCTCCTGCTTGGCCAGGCATAGAGAGGAGGTTGGAGGAATACCCTCTAGGATTTATTCTCACTGGGTCTTGCAGTGCCTATTAACTTGGATAATACCATCTGGGATTTCTTCCATATCTGCCCTTTGGAGTTGCAGGAAATTTTTAAAAACTCTCCTTGACCTCAAGAAGCTAGGGAGAAGGACTCTTGGGTGTCCTTTGGGTAAAGAAAAAGTAGTCATATTCCTCCCTAACAGGCTGCTAGAGGGCAGAAAGTATCCATGTTTGGAGTCATTGAGAATGATGGGATAATTTCTCTTTCTGGAAGAGGTAGTTTTGTACTATTGTGAGATTCTTTAAAAAATTCTCTTTGGCCATTTGTTCATACCTCTTCTGTCTCTCTCCAGGGGCTAAGGTAGTTTCTATTCTCTTTGAAGAGGGACTCCAGGTTCATGTTTGTGGTAGACACTTCAGGGACACCTGTATACCTTATTTCTCAGACAGTAAAAAGGTGGACAGACACAGGGTATTCCAGGGGAGAACAGTAAATGCAGACAAGCCTTGAAATGTGTAATTTCTCCTACTTTCTTAGAGATAGATCTGTTCTCAACACAGGGAATCTGAAGGGTCTTCTTGGGTCTACAGCCACTTACTGATCTTGGGAAAGTCAATAAGCCTTTGTGTATCCTGTCTCCTGCTCTTAAAAATGAGGATCTGATGATGACTAGAGGTCAGGGTCAGAGCTGAGCATTTGGGTCTTTGAAGCCCCTGAAACTGGAGCTAGTAGCATCATCTGTGTGTGATCATAGCTTTGAACATGTTCCTAGATAAAGGTCCATACTGTCCATCAGGGGATCAAGAGATGGTCTCAGGAGAAGGTATTCTTCTCTTCCCATTGGCATCAACAATCTCTCTAGGATCTATAGCTGAGGCATGGCCCATCAAAGGCTATCTTTCATCTTCTCTACAAGGTTTTTCACAAGTTCTGTTCAATCCTATGATTACCTCGATTTGATTGTTTTATTTTTTCTCTCTAGGTGTACTAGTTCCTTCCTGGCTTTTAAAAGACTGGAGAGTCTAATTTTTGGACCCACTAATTGTCATACCACTGAAGGCATGAAAGCAGATTGAGAAACACAGTTTAAATGTCCAAATCATTGCATTTCCTATACGTTCCCATGCTTATTCTCATAAGAGTCCTGGAACTGTGCTGCTGGGTACCTGGCCTGTTGCTTTCTCTTTGATGCTCAGATCTTTTCCTTCTATAAGGTGAGATTCTGATATCTTTAGACATGTGGACTGTAAAGCTTGGAAAACTCATTTCAGAGGAAATATTTTCTCAGACCTGCCAAAGTCTATTTGTCTAATCCTTATGGATATGTTCTGGTTTTCTCTAGGCATTATTAATAACAATCCCTTTGTTTAGAAGATTTTTTTTAAATTAAGGCTCTGACTTGATTACATGACAACCCTGTCAGGTAGCTCTCAGATGAGGTGATACATATAAAAATACCTGATCATGGTACAGGTATAAGAGGGGTTGGTGAGAGGGCATTATTTACCATCAAAACATGGCAGTACAGACTAATTAGATGTTATTTGGCTCAGCAGTTTTTCAACCCAGGACCTTTAGAAATAGACTGGGGCAGGGGGAGATTGAGCCCTACTCTTTTGTTAAATAAGTATGTCATATTGAATGAAGTGAAGTGCTCAAGCTCTCTGGGTCTCTGTTTCCTTACACACACGTGAAGTGGTGACAGTAGTACTTACTTATGCCAGGGCAACATGAAAATTACCAGGAACTGTTAATCAGAACACTTAGTGAAAAGGCTTATATGTTGTTGTGCTCAGTTTCTGGTAGGCACCATTATCTTGGAAATACTAGTGCAGAAATAGTTATTTGCCTACCTTTTTTAGAAAGTTGCATTTGCTTCATTCTAAGTTTCTAGAACATTCTAGGATAGTCACATAACAAACTAGTCAGATATGGAAGCAAATGTATAGACCTTATATACCATTTCCAACTCAGTTGGAACAAGTAACATAAATAATGTTTGGGATCTCACTGTCAGAAAACCATCTTCCTCTTGAGGAGGTAACAGTAGGGTGTTCAGTTCCCTTGGCATTGAGAGGTTCCTCATAGGGAGAACTTTTAAGTTTAAAACCCAGCAATCTTCGGCCAGCTCAAATGGCTAATCATTATAGGCAGCAATGGGATGAAATTTTGGTCCAAATTCTTTCCAGAACAGTAGCCTTTCCCTTTGGAAACAAATGTTTTACCAAATCTTTTGTTTCTAAGTGTTTAACATCTGGGATCTATGAAAGTCCTCCCACTGATGCACCTGGTCCCCCACAATGTTCTCATTCTCAAAGATGATGACACTGTCTGAAGAGTTCATCTCTGAACCCATCTTCAACTCTTTTTTGAATTAATGGATGTGAGGGAGCCTTGGCCCTGCATGAGGGTCAAGGTGAAGTCCAGAAATGGAGTATAAGGGCTGGAGGAGTTTGCTGGTTTGCTGATGCTGCATTCTCTCTAGGACTAGAAGAGTTTGTTTGTCTGTTGATGCTGCATTCCCTCTGGATGTGACCCCCCAGCATCTAAGCTGTTTGGAGCTAAGAAGAATATGTGATATACAGGACTGTGGAGGAAAACCGTGTCTGACTAGGTTAGTAGAGAGTGACCCTGGGCCTGAAATAAAGGTGGGGGATGGAAGGAAAGGACTGAGGAATTTAGATTGGGGGTATGATGCTCTGTTGGTACCACATCACACCCTTAGCCTAGGAATATATAAACACAAGGGCCTTATTTCCAGAATAGGTATGGAATTCATATAAATCAATAGAATAAAAGCCATGTGGTGGTGGCACACTCCTTTAATTCTAGCACTTGGGAGGGAGAGAGATGTGGATCTCTGAGTTCAAGGCCAGCCTGGTCTACAGAGCAAGTTCCAGGAGACTCAAGGATACCCAGATGAACCCTGTCTTAAAAAACAACGACAAAAAAGAAAAAAGGCAGAGGTCTTGACAAAATGTAACTAGATGGCCAGCAGAGTATGAAAAAGGACACAAACCTTTAGTGGTAAGAGAAATAGAAATTCAATCACCAAAGTGGCTGAACTCAAGCATTGCATGTGGTTGAGAATGCCCTGCAACTGGAACTCCCTTGCTCTGATGTGGAGAAGAATCAATTGATGTGACCACTTTGGAAAATGGTTGGCTATTATCCACCAAAGCCACACCACAATTGTGGCCTTGCAATTTTACTCCTGAATGTGAACTGAGATAGAAATGCATCTATGTTTACCAATACAGGAAGATTCCTTTGTGAAAGTATTGTCAGCAAGGGCTCCAGGTGAAGCTGGGGTGCAGTTCAGAAGTTGAGTGCTTGAGTAGCATACATGAGGCTGTGGGTTTGGTCCCCCAGTGTGCTGGTTGGTTTTTTTTCTGTTTTTACACAAACTAGGGTTAACAGGGACAAGGGAGCCTCAATTGAGGAATTGCCTCCATCAGATTGACTTGTGGGCATGTTTGTGGGGGCACTTTCTTGATGAATTATTGATATGGGAGAGCCAAAACCACGGGAACAAGTTCATCTAGGCAGGCAGTCCTAGGTAATATAAGAAATCTGGTTGATCAAGCCATTGAAGATAGTCTCATAAGCATTGTTCTACCATGACCTCTGCTTCACTTTCTGTCTCTAAGTTCTTGCCTTGGCTTCATTAGTGATAGACCATAATCTGAAAGCTAACAACAGCAACAACAAATCAGTTTTTTCCCCAAGTAGATTTTGGTCAGAGGTTTTTTTTTTAAATCACTGCAACAGTGAAGCTAACTAGAACAACAAGATTGAGAAACACTCAGCTGGAGAAAATAAGTCCAAACTGGAAAAAACAAGTATCACACACACACACACACACACACACACACACACACACACACACACTTACTGACAGTAATTTCAAAAGTGGGCACAACTGACAATACAGTTTTAAACATGAAGCTGAAACTCTCTGTCATGGAACTCCCAACTGGCGATTACAAGAAGTTCCTGTAAGATTTCTTAAACTGTCCCTTTTACTTGACATGAGTGGTGGCTTTGTGAATGATTCTACCCCGTGAAAGTGATTGAGACAATTCTTATAGTTATATACTTTGGTATATAAGTATACAGTAAACAGTAACAAATAAACCTGTTTAAAAAATGGGTGGAGAAAAGACTGGATTCTAGACATAGAGCAAAGGATTACCAGCCCACAGTCCACACCTCCAGAGAAGCTAGGATACAAGGAGGACCATACGAGAGAGGTATACAGTCTCCCAGTGAAGGGGTAAGGGACAAGAGACCCTGAACATGGGGGAGGGGAGAGGGAGTTAGAAGAAAGCGGAAGGGGGAGGAGAACATGAGGGATCAGGAAGATTGAGTCGGGAGAGGAATAAAGGAGAGCAAGAAAAGACACATCAATAGAGGGAGCCACTATAGGTTTAAAGAGATATCTGGCACTAGGAAGTTGTACAGAGATCTAAAAGGATGATCTCAACCCGGACCCTAAGCAATAGTGGAGAGGCTACCTTAAAGGCCCTTCCTCTATAATGAGAATGATGCCTACCTTAAATGTCATCCTAGAGCCTTCATCCAGTAGCTGATGGAAGCAGAAGCAGAGATCCACAGTCAAGCACTGAGCCAGACTCCTGGAATCTCAGTTTCATAGAGGGAGGAGTGATGAACAAAGGGGACAAGACTATGCTAGGAAAACCCAGAAACAGCTGACCTGAGCAAGTGGGAACTCTTGGACTCCAATCTGACACCTGGGGAACCAACATAGAACCAAATCAGGCTCCCTGTCATGGGTGTTATTTAGGAGCACTGGGCAGCCTATGGGGCCTCTGTCAGTAGAACTTGGATGTATCCCTGGTGCACAAATGGACTTCGGGAGCCTGTTTCCCATGGAGGGATACTCTCTTAGCCTAGATACACAGGGGAGAGTCTAGGCCCTGCCCCAAATGACTTGACAGACTTTGATGATCCCTCATGGAAGGCCTCACCCTCCCTGGGGAGTGGATGGGGGATGGGATTGGGGGGTCGGGTGGGGGCATGGGAGGATGTGAGGGAGAGGGAGCTGGGATTGATATGTAAAATAGGATTGTTTCTAATTTAAATAAAATTTATGTTAAAAAATGGGTGGAGAGTTTTATTTAGGTGTTTAGTCCAGATGAGCCATGCACTCCTGGGAGCTGGGAACCCAGGCTTTGGTTTTCCCCAAATGCTACAGTGCTATCCAGAGCATGCTACAGAAGGAAGGTATACATCCTGTTGCCTTGGGCTCCATCCTCGAAGTTTGGTGCTTATGCTCCAGATACCATTTCTCCTTGTACAGTGGATCAGTGGGCCCTTCATGACCCAGCATAGCATCTTTTAGCATCCCCTTTAGAGAAAGAAACCTGGTTTCTGTTTGTTCTGGCTCCAGACCTTCCTCACATACCTGTTCTAGAACTTTAACCCACTGGCTTCTGCCAATCTCCTCTCCTTTTATAGCACCCCACTTCATTTTCAGGCCACTGAGTTTGTTTGTCTCCCATCTTTGTCCTTGGTTTTCAAGATATCCCATTTGGGCTGATCCCTATTCCATGACAAGTTGTCAGAACAGCTCAGGCCTCAGTTCTGTTGTGTGATTTAAGCAAAAAAAAAATGACTGGGGAAATTAGATGGAGGTGATTGCAGCTAAAGTGCCTTTTATTGAAGCTTTTGGAAAACGTAAATGTCATCAGCCTTGTCAAAGCCAGACACAGGAGAAAATAACAGGACTAGAGGCAGGCCAGGATACATGCTGGGACTGTGCTAACTTAGAATTAGCCTTCCTATTTGTTATTATTTTTTTCTTTGTAGGTAGTGGGGTGGAAGACAGAGGAGAGGAGAAGACAAATTGGAGAGGAGTGTGGGACATGATGGGGACATGGGCAAAATGCTAAATTTGAAGCAGTGGTATTTATTTTTATTTCTCTGGAGTATTGACTACATCCCTATGACTTCCAAGCAACTGTGATGAGAGCAATCAGGGTTTTAAAACTCTAGCTTTGGTTTAGAAGGATAAGATAGGAGCAGGCTGGGCTTGCAGAGGAGATGGGATTCTGAGACACATGAAACAGCAAGGACTGGCCAAGTCATTTGGGATGCCCTTGTCTGTGACATATGGTGACTGTGCCCATATGTCAGAATCTGACCACCATTCAAAGACCCACTGGGAAATCATTATACATGAGAAGTTGGGTAGACTGCCAAGAAACCCTGGCATAGTCTTGTCCCAGAAGCTCATACATCTCATGGTTTTGGAATGAAGTCTTGGTCCTCCATGTGGTGTTTCAGGTGGGTCTTGTGGAAAGTGATTGGATTGTGAGGGGTCTGGGAGTAATTAGCGGATAAATTCATTCAAGAATTCATAATTTGATGGCAGTATTGGGAAGTGCTAGAAACTAGAGGGTGGAGGCTATGCGGAGGAAATGTGTAACTGGAAGCATGGCCTTGAAGGGTCTACGTGGCCCTGGTCATTTCCTCTTCCTCTGCTTTCTGGATACACTGAAGCGAGCAAGCGCATCTACCAGTGCTTATGCCATCCTGATGCTCTGCCTCACACACATCAATTGATCTGAGTCGGACGCCCGACACCAAAAAATTTAAAACATTTTGTCTTATTTCTCTCAGACATTTGGCCATAGCAATGGATATCTGACAATCAAACCTACAACTGGGATTCAGAAGAAGGACTGGAGTTAGTGTAACTGGAGGAAATGAATAAGGGGAAAAATCAGTCAAAATGTGCATCTGAAACTGACTGCTAGGTGACAAGATGATGGAAAATGAGTCAGATACGTAACCAGAAATCAAAGAATAAAGTGAGGTTGGGGCATGCCAAACAAGACTCAGAGAGATAACTTGGGTGCAATTGTCTGGCCTGGCAATGGTGGTCTCTGGGGAAGGTAGGAAGGAGGTAACAGGTAGCCATATGTGAAGATGGGAGAATTCCAGGAAGGAGATGTAGGTTCTAGAAGAAGGCATGGGCAAAGGAAGAGACTAAAGCTAATGCCTGAGGAATGAGGAACAAGGTATGGATGGCTTTTAAGAGCTCAAACTGGGGCCAATCTCAAAGAAACAGACTGTACATGTTAGAGTGCTCAGCTAGAGGCAAGGTCACCTTCAATGTCACCAAGTCTTTGATGACTGTAAGTTCTTCAAAGTTCAGTTCTCTGAGGGCACTGGGAAGCCCCTCTATGTAGATGGATGAGACTCTTTGAGATTTGAGTGGCTCTAATTCCTGTTGTTGCCATGGTACAGAGAGCCCAATGTGGGAGCTTAGTCTTGCTATACTATATCTAGGGTCTAGTGCACTAGATCTGAGCATTCCAGTCAACAAAGAGCTTCAAATTCATAAAATGTAGGGACTGCTTAAGACTGGGGTCATCTGTGGATGGAAGGGATGGAACTCCCACTCAAAAGTCTATACACCCTTTCCAGCTCTCAAAGATTAGCAATCTGGTCATAACACAGACTGAGTACTGTCTGAAAATAAAATGCAGAGCTCTCCAAAACGTAATTTTTTTGAGTCGGTACTTGATGCTTTAAGTAGAAAATCTACCCCTGACCTCATCTGACAGGTCACAGTTAAAATGTGGGCAAACTGAAAACATGGCACAAAATTGAATTCCACCTGCATGTCCAAGGGATATAAAAACATAAACAAATCTTGTGTTTATGCTTGAGCCACATCCCCAAGATATCTCATTATGTGTATGCAAATATTCAAAAAATCTGAAAGAATCCAAAATCAGAACCATTTTTGGACCCATGCCAAATGGTTAAGTGCAGGATACTCGTCTGTTTCTGGTGACACCCTCAACCATTCGAATTAGCTGCCTTTAGTTACACTCATGAAAGTGCCCTTTAGTGGACTCACTTTCCTCGTTTGTGAAGGGAGAGTTTGAATTAAGCACTTTTGGGGATCGCTTCCTTGTTTTGCCTATTGTGACTTGTCTTCATTTCTCCTCCTTGATACACTTGAGCATGCCACTCACTCTTTTATAAGTCCTGCTTTAATATCTGCTTTCCCAGATCTCAGACCGAAGGGAATTGGCCTCTTTTTTCGTATCAGCAGTATGACAGAAACATTGTCACAAAGGGGGCACTCAATATATATTTGTTGAACAAATGAGTGAATAACAGCCACTATTCTTTGATATCTGTCTGTCAGTTTGAGACCTGGGGCTACCAGGAGAGGCAAAATTCCTCTCGTACCTTCATCGCTGCCACTGTATTTTATAGGATCTGAACTCCTCCTTAGGGCAGGATGAATTTTAAGGGGCTTAAATTCTCATTTTAAACATCATAAATACAGAGGCAGATAACCCATGGTTTGCATTAGATAGCTACAGAGGGCAGTGGGTTTGAGAAAGGTAACTTATGTGCTATATCCTTTTCCAGTAGAACTGAGAGGTCTACCGGGATGTGGTATCACTAGGTAGAACCCTACATCCGACATCAGGCACAGTATGTCCAGTCACAAGAGCAGCTTCATTGTCCCTGCATACTTCCCTTGTCTCTTTCACTGGCAGCCTTACAGATTCAACCTTCACTGGGGGTTCCCAGAACCTGAACAGGATTCCAACAAGGAGCCTTATCCGGCTTATAATTCAAGACCGAACAAACTATAGTACTTTTCCTTTGGTGGCCCATGTCTTTTCCATAAGAGAATTCTGAGGGCTTGAATTAGTGATTGGATCCCTTTGCTTTCTTTGTGTTCTGGCCTCTTCTGTGGAAAATTGGAGTGTCTTCTTTTTTAGCATTCATCTTCAGAAAGAGTAATATGATTAGGCAGGTGCCCATAAATGCTGGCCTTCTGAGCTTGCTACCTGATAAATGTTAGCAACTTCTCTTCCCAAGTATTGATTTTTTTATATCTCCCTAAATTGTAGGGACAAAGAAATGTTGACCAACTAGTGGGTGCCTCTTTTAGGTACTTTTTATGAGAAAGAAGAAAGGGAAATAATGTTAAGGCAATAATGTATTTTGGAGACTCCAATCAACTAGATAGATAGCACTACCATCACTGTGTTTTGTGATTTTTGGGTGGCTGAGAAACTGGGGACATATGGACAATGAACCCTGGGATTTCTGTCTTCCTGCTCTGCTTTCCTTCTCATTTTCCATTCCCATCTGACTTCTTGTTGAACTGTATCAGTTACTTTTTATGTTGCTGTGATAAAACACCATGGCCAAGGCAACTTACAGATGAGTATATTTTGGTTTATGGTTCCAAAAAGTTAGAATCCATAATGGCAGAGGCAAAGGGCATGTAACTGAGGCAGGAGCAGTAAACTGAGTGTTCATCCCAAGAAGCAGAAGCACAGAATATAGAGAACAAAATTCCAGTAGGTCAAGGCCTTAGACTCTCAAAGTCTATTTCCAGTGATGTACTTCTCCATTAAGGCCACACCTTCCCAAACAACACTACCTACTGGGGGTCCAGTGTTTAAATATGTGAGCCTGTGGGGCACATTTTCATTTAAACCACCACTGGAATCTTGTCTATTCATTTCCTTTCATGATTGTCTCTAGTCTCCAGTCATGGACCTCCTCCAGCCCTTGACTTTCATGTTGTTTCCTGTCTGTAAGTTCCTTCATCCTGATTCATCTAACCTCTGTGTTTTAGATCCTGTATGTTTGACCAATCTTTGGCAAATTTGTGCTTACCTGGGAAAGACATGCCCTCATATCCAGACTGACCATGCCCTCTATGTTAAAAAAAATACGATGCATTTCTGTTGTATTCATTTTCTCTTCACAATGACTTCAGGGTCAGTTTGATTTTCCAGATGAATGAAATGAGATGGTTGGTTTTAACTTCCCAAAGTCAACCTACTTGTAAACAAAAGCCTAGGTTCTGTATCCAGAGCTTCCAAATTTAAAACGTTTACTGCTATGTAGCAGTTGCCAATAGCCAAGACAATAAATAGGCCAGGATCAGTCAAGAATTTTCAATTAGAGCAATTGTCAAACCTGAGTATCAATTTTCACTGGTGACTTTAGTCCCAGAAAGTTGCTTCTTGTGAATACTGGGCATGTTCCCTTGTACAGAGGGAAGGTTGCAAAGGGGGAAGGAGCCTCTACTCTTCTACTGTGTTGGGTAGGTTTTTATCATCTTTACTCAACCTGGAATCATCTGGGAAAAGGCAACCGTAATTGAGAAGATGATCCTATCAGATTAGCTTGTGTGCAAATCTGTAGGAGCATTTTATTGTCTAATGATTCATATGGAGGCTCCAGCCCAGTCTGAGCTGTGTCACTCCTGGGCAGGTAACCCTGGGAGGTATAAGAAGGCTCACCAAAAGTTATGAGTCTAAGGAGCAAGCAAGCAAGCAGTGACCCCCATGACCTCTGCTTCAGTTCTTATCTTGAGTTCCTACCCTGACTTCCTTTTAATGATAGACTAAAACAATATACTAGGCAAAATAAACTTTTCTCCCCAAGTTGATTTTGGCAATGTTGTTTATCTAGGCAATAGAGAGCAAACTAGAACATTTGCCTTGGCACAGTGGAGGGAGCTTGGTGTCAGAAAAAGGAGGAGGAGATGACCTGGCCAGCAGGCATCTTAATTAGCAAATGTTTTTGGGCAGTTGGATTCATTACTGCACATTAATTGGAAACTGGAAGTAAGGCTGGATAGAAAAGCTTAATTGCACAATGGAAAAGCCAACCTCCTGGCCTCTGAGACACATGAAGCTCCTGAGGCTGCAGTCTCCAACCCTGTTTTCCCTTTGTAATCCTCTCTTGAATTCATGAACCTAAGTTTTGCAAGCCCAGCAGAAAGGTAACTTCCATTACTGTCTTTTTCTTTAGCATTTGGCCATTTAAACCAGGCCCCCTTGAAAGTAGGCTGTCTTTGAGCCTAGCTTTCATTTCAATGAGTCATTTTAAATGTTCTCTGTATTTTAGTTGTACAAAACACTTTTACTAATGGCCATTTAGTCACAGGCATCCTGTCCTACAAGTATAGGGTTAGGACCAACTTTAGCATAGACTCTGGAGTGTCAAGGCTTAAACGCGTACATTAGAAATAGCAAGAACTTTGGAATGAGACCAACTCAGGTGTGAATCCCAACTCTATTGCTTAAGAGCTATGATCTCTTACTTCTTGGAACATCGATTCTCATTTGTAAATGGAGAAAAATAATACTTGCCTTCAGGGTGGTATGGGAAGAATGAGGCAGCAGATGGGAGCTGCTTCCTCCTCCTCCAGCTGGACAAAGCCCCTTTGCTTTCGCCTCTCCCCTTGGAGCCAAACCAGATTTTAAGATATCATTTTATCAGTATCTTCCAGCTTTAGTTTCATTCTCCTCTCCTCTCTTTTTTCCTTCTTGCTTTTTTCCTAACAGTGCACACACACACACACACACACACACACACACATACACACACACACACACACAGAGAGAGAGAGAGAGAGAGAGAGAGAGAGAGAGAGAGAGAGAGAGAGAGAGAGAGTTGAGGGAATTGAAATGTCTTTAGGATGTGGTGGCCAATTGATGGCAGCTTGATTCCATGACTTTGTTATTTGTGTTTAACTTTACCCCGTAATATGACCTGAAAGTGATAAAGGTGTACATTCCATGTCACTCTTGGTGTTAATTATTAATTTATATGGATGATTTCACACTTCACCATGGCCTAACAATGGGTGTAGAGGCCCTGTTAACACACAATCTGTTCTTGATGATCCCCAAGAATTGATACAGTCACTTTTGTAATTCAGAAAGGAAAGTCCATCCTGGGGAATGAGGTTAGAGGGTTGTTTTTCCATGTAGTTGTTCAGATATTTTGGTCCATTGGCATCATTTAGTTTTCATGCAGTCTTAGTACCAGGCTTCCAAGATGATCCCAGATATGGGGAAACATCTAATAAAGGGATACAAGAGAAAGAGGACCACTCCAAGCTTTTAAAAATGTGTTTGTCAGATTGGATGAGGCATCATTTTTTCCCACAATCCTATTCCAATGATCAGAAGTTATTCAGTGATTGTGTCTAACCACAGAATCTGGGTAAATGTAATATAAACCTATTTTTATGTGTGTATATGTATGTGGATACAAGTATATATGAATGTGTGTGGGAGTGCATATGAATGTACACATATTTGTGGGTCATTTCTGTCCCTTTACCAGGACTAGTCATCTGGAAAGAGGGAATCTCAACTGAGGAACTGCCTCCATCAGACTGGCTTATGGACATGTCTGTGAGACATTTTCTTGTTTACTTCTTAATGTGACAGAGCATAGCCCATTTTGGGTGGTACCACACCTGGGAAGGCAGTCTGGGATTGTATGAGAAAGCCAGCTGGTCAAGGTAGTTCCTTCACAGCTTTTGCTTCCTAGCTCCAGGTCTTTCTTCAGAAGCCATACACCTTGTTTTGTGAGGCAGAGTCACTGGAGCTTGCTAAGTAGGCTAGGCTAGCTGGCCAGTGTGTCCCAAGAATTCTTTGGTCTCTATCTCTAAAGCACTGAAATTAGAAAACACAGGCCAACACATTCAGTGTGTGTGTGTGTGTGTGTGTGTGTGTGTGTGTGTGTGTGTGTTGGGGGGTCCCAGAGCTCATACTCAGGTCCTCCTTGCAAGGCACTACAACCTCCATTTTCTAGCCTCCCCCCATAAGAACACTTTTGGACTTTGATTTTTGCCTTTTCTTTCTTCTACTTTCTAATAATTGAGTTTGAGGATTTCTAGGTGTGCATCAGAAACACACACACACACACACACACACACTAAGGCTCAGATTTGCTTCAAATTTGCAGTCATTTAAATAAAAAGTATTTGTTCTTTGAAAAATTTGTACAGCATTTTTTGATCATGTGCACCCCAACAATTCTTCCTAGGTCTGCCCTTTTACTCAACCAGGCAACTTTGTGTCCGATTTCCCGTTAAGACATTGTCCAAATATTCTTGAATATGTGGTCTTCAATTGGAATGTGATAGACTTACCGCTGATAGCATTCTTAAAGAAAAGTGACTCTCCCTCTCCCAGTAGTTAACAGTTGCTAAGATCTCTATTGTTGGAGGTGGGGTTTCATGCTCATCTTACCTCTCTATGTATGGATTTCATCTGGTTTGCACTTTCTCAGGTCTTATATATGCTGCCACAAGTGCTGTGAGAGCATATGTGCAGTTACCCTGTTGATCTCAGAAGACATTTTTCCCCCTGTAATCATCTACCTCCTCTGGTTCTTACACTCTTTCTGCCTTCTATTCCTGGATGGCCCTTGAGCCTTAGGCATGGGGTGCAGCATATATCTTCCCTTTAGAGCTGAGCATTCTGAATTCTCTTATTATCTGTGTCTTTGGTAGTTGTGGGTCTCTGTGTGCATTAATTTACATCTACTGAAAACAGAAGCTTCTGTGGTTTTTTGATGGTTGAGAGATGCTTGAATCTATGAGTATAATAAGTCATTAGGAATCAGTTTAATATTATATTCACTTAGTAGCATGAAAGTAAGCTCTCCTCAGCCCTGTGCCTGTCTAACCATAGGTTCTTGGCCTAATATTGATGAAAGGGGTGGATTTTATCTTGAGGAGTGGTACTCAAGTCAACTCAGAAAGTGGTTAATTACTCCCATGATGTTCATGACACTATTGCACCAGGGGACATGGTTTGCCAGCTGGTCATGATTTGCCAGACCAGTAATTATTGTAGCTCATAGACTTCACAGATGTATGAGATTTATGATTATTGTTCCACTAGTCTACATATCACCTTCTAGCTTCATGAAAGCTACCCAGTGGGTATGAAGTTTGGAGGACAGTGCCAGCTTGATTTTTGATTTCTCAATTTTCTATGACTCAAATATATGGCATCTTCAGCACCAGGGTCTTACCTTAACTTCTGGAGAGAGACCAAGTACATTGACAATAGTCTGTACTGTTTGGGAGTCAATGGACCTCACTGGCCAACAACTCCAAAAGAAGTAACCCATTCCTGGTGTTATGTTTCTGGTGTTTAGTAGGGGCATTATTGCCCTGTTACAGGGTAACTTAATTTTTAACTCTTTTTCTGTATTTATATGGAAGCTTCTTACAGTAATAGACTTTCTACAGCATATGATTTTTACAGGTCTGTAGTGTTATTTATCCCTTTCTATATTCCTTCCTCTATCATGCTATTATCTCCTCCCCTAGTTTAGCCCCTCCAATTCCAGTATTACCTTTTAACCTTAATACCAATGTATTCTATCTCCCTTCCTTTGAAAGGCTCTCCCCATGGCCTCTTAGCATTTTCTTGGCTTCTGTGTATATTCCAAGTTGAACACAGCACATGTCTAAAGATTCAAAGCCAACATTCACAGGTGAAATGATTGCCATTCTGTGTCTGATCTACCTCGCTCACAGTAATTGTTTCTGGCTCTATCAATTTAACTGTAAATTTCTTTTATCTAATAGCTGACTTAGATCCCATTGTGTGACTATACCACATTTTCCTTATCCATTCATCTTTTGGTGGACATTACGTGCTTTCCATCTCTTGGCTATTGTGACTAGAGTAGCAATTAGTACGTATGAGTGTGTATCTCTCTAGTAGGGCTCAGAGTTCTTTGGGTATATGCTTAGGAGTGGTACAGTTCATGTGGTATGTTTATTTGAAACTTCTTCTGTCAGTCTCCTAACTGCAGGGATTGTCTGCATTTGTCATCGAGACTAACTGGAAATACATATTTTTAACAAAAAATTAAAATCAATTTAATGGAAGCAGAGGCAAAACACAATTAAGCACTGAACTGAACCCAAGGAACCCAGTGACAGAGAGAGAGGAGTGATGAGCAAATTGGCAAAGAATGGGCTGGCAAAACCAGCAGAGACAGCTGATCTGAACAGGGGAGAGCTCTTGGACCCCAGACCGACAGCGGGGAGGCCAACATGGGACTGATCTGGACCCCCCAAATGTGAGTGTCAGCGAGAAGGCCTGGGCAACCTATGGAACCCTGAGCAGTGGATCAGTGTCTATCTCTGGAATACAAACAGTCATCGTGTGTCCATAGCACAAAGAGGGATGCTCTCTCGTCTGGACTCTTAGGGGAGTGCCTGGACCCTACCCGGAGTGAAATGACAGACTCTAGATATCCCCTATGTGGAAGGAATTGGCAATAGGGGGGAAGGCTGGGGGGGGGAGGGGAGTGCGGGAGGAGGGGAGGGAGAGGGAACTGGGATTGACATGTAAAACAAGCCATTTAAAATTAAAATAAAAATGATAAAAGAAAAAAAACAAAAACAAAAAAATTATAAACAGAAAAAAAATTTAAAATCAAGTAAAATTGGAAACAAGAAAGAATAATTACAGCAGTTTTTCTCAAGATGTAATATGAATTAATAAGTCAAGGACTCTCAGACCCTATGGGTGCTAGAATAAACCTATCTCTTTTGTTCAATGGCTGAGCCTTTTAGACTATTTTTCAAGAGAAACAAACCAGCATATAAACACAGTAGAATGCAAAAATTAAGCATGATTAAGATTAAACATTGCCCCCATGGAGGGCCTCACCCTCCCTGGGGGAATGAGGGGATAATGGGGGGGGGATGGGGGGGAGGGCACGTGAGGAGGGGAGGGAAAGGGAGAGGGACCTCGTACTGACTTGTGAAGCAACCTTGTTTCTTATCTAAATTTAAAATGGAAAATAAAAAAAATATTAATAAAAAAAAAGGAAAAAAAAAGATTAAACATTGATCTTTAAGTCAAAAATTTGCTGATGACCATTGTTGTGTTCATGGGCAGCCTGGTTAAAAGTCACTTATTTTAGTTCTAGTGCAGGAAAAGTTTGCAACGGTTTTGTACTTCTTAATAGAACATGGTATGTGATACCTTTATATACAATATGTATATAACCCTTTCTGTAATTATTCTAAATAACAGCTGTGATCTCTATAATTCTAATAATGACTACAATAAGAACAAATTCAAGATTCACCTCATTTTATTTTGGTTTTTCATTTTCTGCGATTTTCTGGCCTCACAAGTGAGCCTTAGAATCTAAAGTCTTTGCAAGCTTGTCTTGGCTGACAGTGCCCCATCCTTCAAAAGAAGTCTTGTTGGCCTTTCTTAAATCAATAACTCTCCCATTTTAGCTCTTTAGTTTGAGCTACTCTCAGCTTACTAAAATCTTCTTTCTGGTCTACAGGGAACAATAAAATCCTTGTATGCTTTTCTTACCAAATCAAGAGAACATCACTTTAACTCCTCTGTTTTCTCCATTGAGTTAACCAATTACTTTGCATATAATGACTGTGGCTAATTAATAGTTTTCCCACAGCTGGTTCCTTCTAGATGTATTTAACAATTGCTTCCTTGTGGAAACTGCCCTAGAATCAGAGTTCAACCCAACAGTAACTCCTCACCATAGAGAAGAGCATGTTCATACTGCTTAACTTTATTATGTATGGGGATGGCTCATGGCTTTGGGGATCACATGTGATCCACCAGATGTTGGGAAAGTTTCTTCTTAGCCCTTATTTACTTCTTTGATAGTTATTCATCTATTCATTCCACTCTTTCATTTTCAATTTTCTCCTTACTCTTAACAGCTAGTCTCCTTCATCTACTACTGTCTCTGTTGATTGCAACTTGAAAAAAAATTCCCTGTTTTTGAATTCTCTGTGAAACTCCAGTGCATAGAGTTGACTAGATGACTATTAGTACTTCACCTACTTTCATCATGGGTTTTTAAGAAAATTTAAATAATATAATGAACACTAAAAAAAACCCTACTAATGAAAACAATAAATAAATAATACCATATTTCTTTATTCTTTTAGATTTCCAACTTCCTCTGCCTGAGACAAACATTCCTCTGAATAATGAATTTCTATGCTCTTACTTTCTTTTGAGTGCTATTTTCTTTCACCTCTATGTATTCCTTTAAAACCTACCTACTTTAATTTAATTGTGTTAGACTCTATAAAACTGACATCACAATCTATAGACTCCTTAGACTTAAAGCCATGGTCAGGAATACCTCCCAAAGGATGGTGTGTTGGAGACTTGATCCATAACTGGTGATGATATTAAGAAATGATTGGATTCTGAGGGCTGTGTTATTACCAAACTCATTGGTGGGTTAATAATCAATTACCATTAGTGGAGTGTGGTGGAAACTTTAGAAGGTAGGGCCTATTTGGAAGATACATGTAGTGAAGTTTTACCCATGACAGGAATTGCTTGCCCTTTCTTTCTTTAAAAAGTTTTAAAATATTTTTTCATTTTCCCCTTTTATTAAAAATAGATTCTTTTTTATTCAATATACCCTGGTTATAGTTTTCCTTTCTTATACTCTCCCTAGTCCCTTCATACCTTCCCTCTCATCTGGATCCATTCCCTTTCTGTCTCTCATTTTTAAAGAACAGGCTTCTAAAAGAAAACAACCAAACATGAGAGAATAAAATATAAAAAAAGTAAAACAAAGAAAACATTACATTAAAGTTAGGGAAGGCAATCTAACAGAAGGAAAAGAATCTCAAGAGCAGGTACAAGAATCAGAGACCCACTCATTTTCACAGTCAGGAGTCCCATAAAATACTAAGCTATATACATAGGCAACCTGGTGTAGACCCATATAGGCCCTATGCTTTCAGCTTCAGTCTCTATGAGTTCATACACACCCTGCTTAGTTGATTCAGAGAGCTTTGTTTTCCTGGTGTCCTCCATCTGGTCTGGCTCTTACATTCTTTCCACCTCTCTTCTGTGGGATCTGCTGAGGTCTGAAGAGAGGGATTTAATGGAGACATCTCATTTAGACTCTGTCCATGTAATGTTTGGCTGGCTGTGGGTCTTTATGTCTGTTCCCATCTGCTGCCCAAGGAAGTGTCTCTGATGATGACTGAATATGGCAGTTAGATATTTTCTCTTTGCTTTTTAGCCACCAAGGGGGAAGCAGCTTTCCCCAACTGTGGTCATCCAGTATAATGTTTCTGCCTTTGCTGCAGGCCTCAAAACAATGACCCTAAACTAAAACCTATAAGACTGTGATCCAAGATAAACCTTCTTGTCCCTAATTGTTTATCTCAGTTACTTTACCATAGTGCTGAAAAGCTGACTAACACAGTTTATTAACATTCGATTGCTAAAATCTGTCCACAATACCACAGTTTGTTTACCTGATCTGCTTATAATATCCTCTCGTGTGAGTATTCTAAACTTAGTTCATCCATTCTCCCACTTATAAACAATGGGCCATCTTGACTTTTAATTTGCTATGAAAAACATAGATACTATAAAATAAATATCGTCATATGTATTTCATGTTATACATGCTCCATTTTTCTTTTGTGTGTATAATTTGGAGTACAACTAACTGGCATGTTGTAAAATACACCAATAGCTAAGTTTAGTAAATACCACTAAGGAATTTTCCCAAAGGGGTTCTACTAATTTATTATGTCAGTCCTGGCAGCAATATGATCTTGTAGATTATGTCATTTCCAATACACAATTTTGTAAAATTTTTACATGAAACAGCATCTTGTTTCAGCTTTAATTTTTCATTCCTATAATTAAGCATATCTTCTTGTGTTTCTTGTTCATGTGTTTATTCAGTAAAATATCTGTACATACATTTTTTTCTATTGTTTCTAATGGGTTGTTTGTGCCTGTCCTATTGATTTAAAAATGTCCTTATTTTCTTTATATAATTACCGTTTGTGTCAGAGCATTACAAATATCTTCTCTCAATATTTATCTTTCGATATCTTAGTTTCCTTAGGGACTGTGTTGAACACTTTGTCAGAATATTTTATTTTGTATGACAGTCTATCACTCTCCATTTATTTAATTATTTAAAAATATTCAAGTGTTAAAGCTGTCTTTGTGGTCCTATGTATCTTTCCTAAAACTGATTCTCAGACATTCCTGGCAGTCTTGTAGATATTTCTCTGACAGGGCCGCAGATCTTACTGTTTCTGGGTGTGCTGTGGATTGCACTTATGGCTGGCTACTTTGCTGAGTCCTCTTCTCTGAGCAGTCCTCATCTCTCTGCCCACACGTGTAGCGCTGGCCACATCTGTTTGGAAGTGGTCACAGGAGAGGATGTGATGGGTTGGGACAGAGGCTCTCTCTCTTCTGACTCAGGGAGCAGCCTGTGTGGATCCTTAGAGCAGGAACCTGCAGTAGCCGTCTGCTTCTTCTGTAAGTGACTTCTCCCGAAATAAATTATATTTAACCTATATTTAAACCTAGTTCCGTGAATCATTATCAGTGCCTCCACATCTCTTAGGTTGTCTATGTATAGATTTGTCATTATAAATCCTTATGGGCCTAACTTCTTAACTCACTTTACTAGTGAGGACTTACAGTATGATCTGGAATATAAGTGTTTACTGTAATTTTCCCATGATTATAAACACCAGGCAGGGTTGTATTTCCTGAGATTTTTACATATATAGATAACCTTCATGAATTTAAGAAATTACTGTTTATTATTAAGTTAATGAGGATTAATTAAAAAGGAGTGTTGACTTTAATCAAATTTCTCCTTATACTGGCTGAAAAGTGACTTGTCTATTAACTTCTTAATTTGGAGACTTACATGTC